>NC_064928.1:183770907-184395907 GCF_023897955.1 Schistocerca gregaria | reverse complement strand
TACAAATTCCCAACCTTTACTCAGCCCAATCTCGCCACTTTTCATGAATGATGATGAAATGATGAGGACTACACAAACACCCCGACATCTCGAGGCAGGTGAAAATCCCTAACCCCGTCGGCAATCGAACCCGGGACCGTGTCCTCGGGAAGCGAGAATGCGACGGCGAGAGCACGAGTTGCGGACTACATGCCTAGAGGAACCACAGTTACCAGTGCACCATACACAGGTCTCCTAAAAAATCATCTGCGGCCTGCAATCAAATCAAAGCGACGTGGATTGCTGTCAGCAGATGTCCTTCTGTAACACGACGATGCAAGGCCTCACACCGCCCGTACAACAGTTGCAACAATCACAGACTTGAATTTTGAGTGTCTTCCTCATCCACCACACTCACCAGACATTGCCCCAAGTGATTTCCATATGTTTGGACAACTCAAAGACGCAGTGGGAGGAAAGAAGGTCCGTTCTGATGAAGAGGTACGCCACGCGGTGCATGAGTGGTTGCGCGGACTAACAAAAGACTTTTTTTCTAAAGGAATTTATGCACTTTGTAAGTACTGGAGGACCTGCATTGCGCGTGGGGGAGATTATGTTGAAAAGTGATACAGCTTTGTACCACTTCTGCACAATAAATAACATTTAAAAAAATATTTAAGGTTTTCGTTTGACTCAGCCTCGTAGATTTTGAGCATGAACCCGGCAGCAGACATGGTTCAAATGCTAATCATTTCTGCAGAACATACTAATGTACATTTTCTCTGAATACGAATCTCTAGTCGTTGAAAGTGTTTTTTTTTCTGAACGTGAGTGTATTTTTCCGGTGATAATTGTTAACCGAACACTTTCAAATGAGCCCTACTAAACTGACCTCGTGACCTCGCACTCAAGTGGTCCCTTGTTAGACTGTAGTATTACGGGAAAGTCCGTCCCGATAGCTGAATGAATGCCGGGCGGAGTGACCGAGCCGTTCTAGGCGCTACAGTCTGGAGCCCCTACCGCTACGGTCGCAGGTTCGAATCCTGAATCGGGCATGGATGTGTGTGTTGTCCTTAGGTTTAAGTAGTTCGAAGTCTAGGAGACTGATGACCTGAGCAGTTAAGTCCCATAGTGCTCAGAGCCATCTGAGCGATTTTTATGTCCACAGTTCGTCGACTCGAGGTCGCGGTCTCACTTCCCGAGCACGGGGTACCGGGTTCGATTCCCAGCGGGGCAAGAGATTTTTGCCGGCACGGTAGCTCAGCGTGTTCGGTCAGAGGATTTGCTGCCCTCTGTAATAAAAAAAACTGAGATAATCGATCAACAACGAACTTAAACGGATGTCTTACGACATCCGCCCCGAGTAGATGCAACGAACAAAAAGCGAACAAAATGAGGGAAAAATAAGATCAGCGTGACGGACTGCCGTCCTCAGGGGCCCGGGTTTGATTCCCGGTTGGGTCGGGGATTTTCTCCGCTCAGGGACTGGTGTTGTGTTGTCTTCATCATCATTTCATTCCCATCCGGGTAGCAGGTCAGCCAATGTGGAGTCGAATGTAATAAGACCTGCACCAAGGCGGCCGGACCTGCCCCGAAAGTGAGTACATCGACGGAGTACATCGAAAAAGTTCAAGGAAAGGCAGCACGTTTTGTATTATCGCGAAATATGGCCAATGTCGCCAAACGCTCATTTCCATTTTCCTATACGGTAAAGTAATACAGGCCGGCACCAAGCACACATAACCTGCCCCCCTGAAAAACCGGGCAGTGACGTCGCTGCCTCGACTCGTACCCCGTGTGGAGAGCGCCAGCGTCTGAGTTTAAATTTAGGCTGCGGGGTTTCGCGAGAGCTGCCGCTGGCCCGGTCCAACGAAGCGACCGCCTAACTGCAGGCGCCTGCCGACTCACTGCGGCCCCACTCGGCCGTGTTTACGCGCCGGCTGCGGTCGCGCGCGTGTGGGCCGCCTGTCCTCTCGTGTTCCGGGAAGGCGGAGGGTACTCTAAACAGCGCCGCGCGTAAAAGTCAGGGCGTGCTGAGGCGCCACAGCCTGGGGAACCGCCGGCCGGAACAACGCAACCAGGCCTGTTTGGCCACGCGGCTCCGCACCTCCACCTCCTCCACTCTAGCGTCCCGGTCACATCCACTGTGCAGCCGTTCATCCCGCGCCACATATCTTAAGCCATGGGTGACGTCACGCAGCCTCGGCTCTACAATATTTCCGGACCGGATCGGGGCAAAAATTTGTTAGTGCACCCCCCCCCCCTCCCACCGACCCCTTGAGCTTCTGACATAGCGGGTATAAAATTTAAAAAATCGATTTTTCAGCCGGCGGAGGTGGCCGAGCGGTTCTAGGCGCTACAGTCTGGAACTGCGCGACCGCCTCCGTCACAGGTTCGAATCCTGCCTCGGGCATGGATGTGTGTGATGTCCTTAGGTTAGTTAGGTTTAAGTAGTTCTAAGTTCTAGGGGACTGATGACCTCAGAAGCTAAGTCCCATAGTGTTCAGAGCCATTTGAACCATTTTTTTTCGATTTTTCAAAAATAAGTTCATTTTGTAGCGCACATATCTCTGAAAAGTTTGATATACACTCCTGGAAATTGAAATAAGAACACCGTGAATTCCTTGTCCCAGGAAGGGGAAACTTTATTGTCACATTCCTGGGGTCAGATTCATCACATGATCACACTGACAGAACCACAGGCACATAGACACAGGCAACAGAGCATGCACAATGTCGGCACTAGTACAGTGTATATCCACCTTTCGCAGCAATGCGCACAGTTCATTTTGTAGCGCACATATCTCTGAAAAGTTTGATATACACTCCTGGAAATTGAAATAAGAACACCGTGAATTCCTTGTCCCAGGAAGGGGAAACTTTATTGTCACATTCCTGGGGTCAGATTCATCACATGATCACACTGACAGAACCACAGGCACATAGACACAGGCAACAGAGCATGCACAATGTCGGCACTAGTACAGTGTATATCCACCTTTCGCAGCAATGCAGGCTGCTATTCTCCCATGGAGACGATCGTAGAGATGCTGGATGTAGTCCTGTGGAATGGCTTGCCATGCCATTTCCACCTGGCGCCTCAGTTGGACCAGCGTTCGTGCTGGACGTGCAGACCGCGTGAGACGACGCTTCATCCAGTCCCAAACATGCTCAATGGGGGACAGATCCGGAGATCTTGCTGGCCAGGGTAGTTGACTTACACCTTCTAGAGTACGTTGGGTGGCACGGGATACATGCGGACGTGCATTGTCCTGTTGGAACAGCAAGTTCCCTTGCCGGTCTAGGAATGGTAGAACGACGGGTTCGATGACGGTTTGGATGTACCGTGCACTATTCAGTGTCCCATCGACGATCACCAGAGGTGTACGGCCAGTGTAGGAGATCGCTCCCCACACCATCATGCGGGTGTTGGCTCTGTGTGCCTCGGTCGTATGCAGTCCTGATTGTGGCGCTCACCTGCACGTCGCCAAACACGCATACGACCATCATTGGCACCAAGGCAGAAGCGACTCTCATCGCTGAAGACGACACGTTTCCATTCGCCCCTCCATTCACGCCTGTCGCGACACCACTGGAGGCGGGCTGCACGATGTTGGGGCGTGAGCGGAAGACGGCCTAACGGTGTGCGGGACCGTAGCCCAGCTTCATGGAGACGGTTGCGAATGGTCCTAGCCGATACCCCAGGAGCAACAGTGTCCCTAATTTGCTGGGAAGTGGCGGTGCGGTCCCCTACGGCACTGCGTAGGATCCTGCGGTCTTGGCGTTCATCCGTGCGTCGTTGGGGTCCGGTTCCAGGTCGACGGGCACGTGCACCTTCCGCCGACCACTGGCGACAACATCGATGTACTGTGGAGACCTCACGCCCCACGTGTTGAGCAATTCGGCGGTACGTCCACCCGGCCTCCCGCATGGCCACTATACGCCCTCGCTCAAAGTCCGTCAACTGCACATACGGTTCACGTCCACGCTGTCGCGGCATGCTACCAGTGTTAAAGACTGCGATGGAGCTCCGTATGCCACGGCAAACTGGCTGACACTGACGGCGGCGGTGCACAAATGCTGCGCAGCTAGCGCCATTCGACGGCCAACACCGCGGTTCCTGGTGTGTCCGCTGTGCCGTGCGTGTGATAATTGCTTGTACAGCCCTCTCGCAGTGTCCGGAGCAAGTATGGTGGGTCTGACACACCGGTGTCAATGTGTTCTTTTTTCCATTTCCAGGAGTATATAATACATACAACGTAAGGCCAAAGAAACTAGTACACCTGCCTAATACCGTATAGCGTGTTCCTGGAGCCACTCTGAGGCAATTCTGGACGTTTGGGGTGTCGCACTTTCCTGCTGGAATTGCCCAAGTCTGTCAGAATGCAAAATGGACGTGAATGGATGCAGGTGATCAGACAGAATGCTTACGTACGTGTCACCTTCAGAGTCGTATCTACACGTACCAGGGGTTCCATCAACTGCACACGCCCCACACCATTACAGTGCCTCAACCAGCTAGACAAAAAATTAAAATAATAATAATTTAAAATTAAAAATAAATGGTTCAAATGGCTCTGAGCACTATGGGACTTAACATCTGAGGTCACAGTCCCCTAGAACTTAGAACTACTTAAACCTAACTAAACTAAGGACGTCACACACATCCATGCCTGAGCCAGGATTCGAACCTGCGACCATAGCAGTCGTGCGGTTCCAGACTGAAGCGCTTAAAACCAATCGGCCACAGAGGCAGGGTCCATGGATTAATGAGGTTGTCTCCATACCCATACACGTCCATCCGCTCGATACAGTTTGAAACGAGACTCGTCCTACTAGGGAACATGTTTCTAGTCATCAACAGTCCAACGTCTGTGATCATGGGTCCCGGCGAGACGTGAAACTTCGTGTTGTGCAGTCTTTAAGGGTACACGTCTGGGATTTCGGCTCCGAAAGTCTGTATCGATGATGCTTGGTTGAATGGTTCGCACGCCGACACTTCCTGATGACCCAGCATTGAAATCCGCAGCAGTTTGCGATAGGGCTGCACTTCCGTCACGTTGAACGGTTCTCTTCAGTAGTCTTTGGTCCAATTCTTGCAGGATCTTTTTCCGGCCGCACCGGTATCGGAGATCTGATGTTTTACCGGGTTCCTGATATTCACGGTACATTCGTGAAATGGTCGTAGGGGAAAATCCCCACTTCATCCCTACCTTGGAGATGCTGTGTTCTACCGTTCGTGCGCCGACTATAACACCACGTTCAAACTCACTTAAATCTTGATAACCTGCCATTGTAGCAGCAGTAACCGATCTAACAGCTGCGCCAGGCACTTATTGTCTTATATAGGGGTTGCTGACCGCAGGGCCGTATTCTGCCTGCATACATATCTCTGTACTTAAAAACGCATGCCTGTACCAGTTTCTTTCGCTATTTAGTGTATAAAACGCATGTTGGAGGAAATGTAAGAGATATTATTTGGTCTTAAGGGTGGCAATGTGTAGTGCCAAGCCTCTTCACCCACAATTATTCTATCGCACGTCTCTGTACTTCGCTCTGTGGAATTCAAATGTGTATATTTTGCAATGGAAGCTATCAAACCTATATTCAGGTGTCCTGTGGTGCCTCTCCTGTTCCCAGTCGGCGAGTTTGACATCTTATTCCCCTTAAAAAAACTTGCAGTTAATACTGGGTGGGGTTATTTGTGACCGGTAGAATGAGAATTCTTCAGAAAATCTGCGCTCTTTGTTGCCTATTAGGTAATAACTTTCTCTTTTGTGTGACATATAAATTAATATAGGAAACATAAAACCAGCAAAGACAAGAGAGAAGCACGACAGTACACATAGCTTCAATCCTTAGGTCCCAGCAATTTTTTCCTCTCTAATCTTGCTACAGCTTCACACGGCGTGCTTTCCTTTCTGCGAAAGAGTGTTTTACTGCATGAACGTTCGTCAAACGTTTTGCTACATGAAAAATCAAAACATCGCTTTCTAATAGTGAAAAAGCTGTTAATACGAATAGGACCGAAGACTGGTGCGGTTTCTCGATTTGATTTCGTCTTTTTTGTTACTGACTGCTAGATAAAACGAAATAGGCCTTTGTAACATTGCACGCCAAATAACCGAGACTGTCTTGGTACAAATGGTCAATTTTATCCACCTCATTTACACAAACAACACGATCGAATATAATTCACGACGTACCAATATCAAATGTCTGTTAGGCCTACAACAAGGAAAAAGTTTTATGTTAGGAAATAGTTTCACATTTCATTCATACGCTTCAGGTTCTCAAGCATGAGATCGAATAGTAGTAGTATGGAATTTTTATACACATTTTTAATCGTCATACTCCAGCATGTAATTGTGTGATGTTCCCGTTTCTCCTCCTTCCCGCTGGCCACGGTGGTCTCGCGGTTAAGGCGCTCAGTCCGAAACCGCGCCACTGCTACGGTCGCAGGTTCGAATCCCGCCGTGGGCATGGATGTGTGTGATGTCCTTACGTTAGTTAGGTTTAAGTAGTTCTAAGTTCTAGGGGACTGATGACCACAGATGTTAAGTCCCATAGTGCTCAGAGCCCCTTTTTTTTCTTCTCCTTCCTAGTTCTAACAAACAATCTTTTCATGAGTAATTCTGTAACTATGCTTGCCATTGTCGGAGCTTATTTTCTTGTTAACTACGCTAACCCTGCCAGAATCACCGGTTCAGTTATCACACCTTTATTCTCCTATTAGGCGTCATTAGTGCTCGTACGACGCGTTTTTCACACTATTCCGAGAACAGAGCTCAGGCAGCTGCCAACCGGGGACTGTACAACTGGTCCTTAATAGTGCAGCGATCTGGCAACTTTTTTTTTTGTCAAATTTCAATTTCTTGGATATACCGAGAAGATATCCATAATTTCTGTTAGTCATTTATTTCCACATTGGTAGTCTGGTTCAATTGAGTTCTCTCGTAAGTATGACAACGCTGATGATCCGTACACCTGATCAACCACGTAAACAGCTATTGGCATTCATTCGTTCGGTTTTATTCGGCTCAGCCCGTATAGTCCCTTCCCTTTCTGTCTGCGGATAAGTTTTTTATTTCTTGAAGCTCCGGGGATTCACCTGGCAGAGAAATCACGTGCACTATGCACGCATTCAAAAAAATTAACTTATGATCCGTCCAGAAATCGACTTAGAATGTGTTCAAAAGTGTTCATAAAGAAACTCGGGTGCGTTTCAAAATCATATGAATAATCAATAGACGAACTTGTGTCGAATGATAGGCTCTGTGTGAAATAAGGTTCTTTTCTTAACGGGGTCAAACGGGCCGACTTGGAGCAGGATAGGCATCTCAGGACATTTTAATTTCCAGTGTCTACACTTTTACAAGTAAATTCATAAAACTTCGTCAGCATCACCTGGAAGGATTCAGGATTCACACCCTTTGTAGTGGACGTTCGCAAACATAGCAAAATAATATTTTTTTTACGTGCGAAATTTCATCATTTTTATACTGCATTTGTTGCTATAGGTACACTTTTCTTCATAAGTTAGAGAGATTCTTCGATGAATTTTGCACAGCATACATACCATTCTCACAGGCGTGTGAACTTCCAGAATTTATTTAATTTATGAAAAAACTAATGAACTGTTGTATTTTAAACCTCATCTTTAGTAAAAGCACAAATTATATAGTTAATTACCTCAATTTTTACCACAGTTTTTAATAGATTAGGAAACTTGACGTCCTACCCCCCCCCCCCCCCCCTTAAAGAACATGAATCTGGTGCTCCTTGAAATTGCGCCCGGCGCCTACCCCGGTCCCCCCGGCCACCACCCCGCGCTCGGCAGAAGCATGTCCGCGCTTAACTGAAAACATTGACTGCCGGTGCGCGCCTTCAGTTGCTATCAGCCATCTCTCAGTTACTCCTTCCGGTTCTCCATCATCTTCAAAGTCAGCTATTGTACATATTGTATATGACCTGTCTCTCCCTACAGCTTACCCCCACTTTTTTCTGAATTTCGAATATGTTGCACCATTTTACATTGTCGAATGCTTTTTCCAGGTCGACAAATCCTATGAACCTTTCTTGATTTTTGTTTAGTCTTGCTTCCATTATTAACCGCAACGTCTGAATTGCCTCTCTCGTGCCTTTAACTTTGCTAAAGCCAAACCGATCATCACCTAGCGCATCCTCACTTTTCTTCTCCATTCTTCTGTATATTATCATTGTAAGCTACTTGTTTGCATGAGTTCTTAAGCTGATTGTGCGGTAATTCTTTCTCGCACTTGTCAACTCTTACCGTCTTCGGAATTTTGCGGGTGATGCTTTTCGGAAACTCAGATGGTACGTCGCCAGACTGATACTTTCTACACACCAACGTGAATAGTCGTTTCGTTGCCATTTTCCCCAATGATTTTACAGATTCTGATGGAATTCTATCTATCCCTTCTGCCTTATTTCATCCCAAGTCCTCCAAAGCTCTTTTAAATTCTGATTCTAATACTGGATCCCCTATCTCTTCTAAATCGACTCCTGTTTCTTCCTCTATCACATCCGACAAATCTTTCCCTCATAGAAGCTTCCAGTGTATTTTTTCCACCTATCCGCTCTCTCCTCTGCATTTTATAGTGGAATTCCCAATGAGCTCTTAATATTATCACCCTTGTTTTTAATGTCACCGAAGGTTGTTTCGAGTATCCTGTATGCTGAGTCTGTCCTTCCGACAATCATTTCTTTTTGGATGGCTTCAAATTTTTCCTGCAGCCATTTCGTCTTAGCTTCCCTGCACTTCCTATTTATTTCATTCCTCACCGACTTGTATTTCTCTATCCCTGAGTTTCCCGGAATATTTTTGTACTTCATTCTTTCATCAATCAATTTAAGTATTTCTTCTGTTACCCATGGTTTCTTCGCAGTTACCTTCTTTATTCCTACGTTTTCCTTCCGAACTTCTGCGATGACCCTTTTTAGAGATGTCCATTCCCCTTCAATTGTGCTACTCAGCTATTCCTCATTGCTGTGTATATAGCCTTAGAGAACTTCAACCATATCTTGACATTCCTTAGTACTTCCGTATCCCACTTCTTTGCGTATTGATTCTTCTGGACTAATGTCTTAAACTTTAGCCTACTCTTCGTTACTACTATATTGTGATCTGAGTCTATGTCTGCTCCTGGGTACTCCTTACAATCCAGTGATTTCGAAATCTTTGTCTGACCTCTAACTGAAATCTTCCGGTATCGCCTGGCTTTTCCCAAGTATACCTCTTCCTCTTCTGATGTTTGAACAGAGCATTCGCTATTACTAGCTGAAACTTGTCACAGAACTCAATTAGGCTCTCTCCCTTCTCATTCCTTGTCCCAAGCCCATATTCTCCTGTAACCATTTCTTCTATTCCTTCCCCTACAACTGCATTCCGGTCCCCCATGACTATTAGATCTTCATATCCCTTTAAATACTGTATTATCCTTTCAATATCTTCATACGCTTGCTGTATCTCTTCATCTTTAACTAGCGACGTCGGCATGTATACCTGAACTATTGTTGTCGGTGTTGGTTTCCTGTCGATTCTGATAAGAACAACCCTATCACTGAACTGTTCACAGTAACATACTCTCTGTTTTATCTTCCTATTCATGATGTATCCTACTCCCGTTATACCATTTTCTGCTGCTGTTGATATTACCCTACACACATCTGACCGGAAGTCTTTTTTTTCCACTTCACTTCACTGATCCCTACTATATCTAGATTGAGTCTTTGCATTTCCCTTTTCAAATTTCCTAGTTTCCCTACCACGTTCAAGCTTCTGACATTCCTCGCCCCGACTCGCGGAACGTTAGCCTTCCGTTGATTAAATCTTTTTCTCATGTTAACCTTCCCCTTGGCAGCCCCTCCCGGAGGTCCGAATGGGCAACTATTCCGTAATCTTTTGCCAATGGACAGATCATTACAGGCCACATGTCCTGTCGATACACAATACTGTCTTTAATGTAGTGGTTTCCATTGGCTTCTACATCCTCATGCCGTTGATCGTTGCTGATTCTTCAGCCTTTAGGTGTAGTTTCCCACCCCTAGGACAAGAGACTGCCCTGAATCTCTATCCGCTCCTCCGCCCTCTTTGGCAAGGCCGTTGGCAGAATGAGGGTGACTTCTTATGCCGGAAGTCTTCGGCCGCCAAAGCTGATTAATAATCAAAATTTAAGCAGTAGCGGGACTCGAACCCGGGACCGAAGACGCTTTGATTATGAATCAAAACGCTAAACCAAGACGACGGACCCAGGCGAGGCATAAAGCTTTGTGACAAGTAGTATGGCATGAGGCTAATCTGTTGGTGTCAAAGCTCTCATCTGAAAATAACCTTCTTTAGGAGACTCCAAAGAAAAGCAAAAACGTGGATATCTCCCGAGCCAATGCTAGGAGAATTTCAGTTAGATCATGTGGCTATTTCGCAAAAAAAGTACAATAGAAAATATGAATGTGAAAGTGGTAAGGAATGGTGAATTTGATTCTGATCATTATCTCTCTAAAATTAAAGTCAAACTCCTACCTAATAAAGAACAAAGAAAGTCACAAAGGTTAATGATATATAATACAAACTTACTATAAAAAAAGAATCAATCAAAAACTGTCAAGACGAAATTAAAGTGACTAAGCATGGCAACTGGCAAGAAATATCCAAAGCAATTAATAATACTGCGCAGAACACATTTGGTTCGATAAAAAATAAAATGAAAGTATGTTGGAATGAAATATGTGAAGACGCCGCAGCAGAGAAGGCTAAACAATGGGAAAATGGAAACGCTCAAAGAAAATTCAAGATTATGATCAATTTAAACAAAAAAGAAAGGAAACAGCATGGTAGATAGATAGATGTCGTGTGATTAGTGTCCCCCGTAGGGTAGGTGTTCGCTGGGTGCAGATCTTTCTATTTGACGCCACTTAGGCGATTTGCGCGTCGATGGGGACGAAATGATGATGATTAGGACAACACAACACCCAGTCCCTGAGCGGAGAAAATCTCCGACCCAACCGGGAATCGAACCCGGGCCCTTAGGATTGACATTCTGTCGCGCTGATAACTTTTTTCTTTTTTCTTTTTTCTTTGTGGTTTTTTACGCTCTATCCTTTTTTTTGGGTAGGTCAGGGCGTGGTCCACGCCGCACCAGCAGTGGGGTCTCTTCTCTTCACGGCACTGTCAGTGCGTCGAGGCCCAAACCCCTCCCACCCCTTTTTCATGTCCCCTGTTGGGTCATAGCACGAAGTGTGCAGAAATCTTAACACTAAACTCCCATTCTCCGATGTAAGAAAGACAAAGAAACCTCTTCTCTGAACAGAAACTGAACGCTGATAAAACTTAACGATTCTTTTCGAACCACAAAAATGCTTCGGAAGTCGAAGACGAGTAATTGTGAACAAAATGTATTGAAAAAACTCTTCGTGTAACATAGAAGATCCGGAAGCAAGGTAATAGTAAATAATAGTAAGAACACAAGTGACTTTTAATTTTCTTCTGTTCGTTCTCGTTCAAGGTGTAGTGGTTCCACATAATTAACCAACACTCATTCTTTCAAAAATGATCTTCGGCATGTTGCCGTAGTGCTTCTTGTGGTTGCGATACATGCTGATTTTTGCGTATTCACACTTCATGTAAACGCGTAATTCTGTCTCGTTGTCCGACCTAAGTTTGTTGATGGCATAACTAACATATTTTCCCAGTAACCATCTAACGGCGTTGGTTTTTAATTTCGGAAAGTACGTCATGTCTGGTCTCAGGAGGAGCGATGGCGTTATATATTCCGTCGAGGATCTGGTGAGAAAGGCGATTTGTTGCCTGATCCAATTCCAGTTATTTCCATTGCCGCCACAGGTGAATCTGTGAATGAGTGTATCCACCAGATTGCATTTTGCACAAAGGTATGTCTGGTTGTAAGGTGTCAGGCAAATCCAACACCTTCCATGAAAACCCTGACATAATAAGCAAATTTACTAGTATGTCACATAGCTCCGAATAAATCGTAACATGAAATTAACCAAAGCAATACAAGTAACGAGTGAGCAAATGGAATGCCACAGACTAACACAAGAATGCCTAAATGCATGTCGTACCTTCCCACAGTGAGGCAGACGCAGTTCCGAGGGGAGAAACGAGGACAGAAGCCGAGAGCAGAACCGTGTTAAGCTAGATAAGGGAGGGGCTGGGCACCCACGCCGCGAGCCTACCTGTACAACTATACAACCCGCACGTTTTAGCGTGAGGCTTTTTCGCGTCTCAGGTATGTCAAGGACAACCACCAACCCATGTTAAAAGCTAGAGCCCTCCAGAAGAGCGGTATAGATCTTACGATAACGCTAAAAGGACCACACTAGCTGCAGGTTTTAGCGTGAGACTTTTTAGCGTCTCTGTTACGTTGCAAACTTTAAAAACATTGCCCCACCACGAAAAGTATAACGTTTCTCATTGGATAGACAGAATTTTTGTAGGCGGAGCTTAAGGTTAACATTGAGACCCTGATTGGTCAGATGAAAACATAGCCAGATATTTTTTTAAACTAACTTCGGTAAATTGTAGTAAGGAGAAGTTAGAGTTGAGTTGGTTCCGGGACGGCGAGCTGGATGGCTGCTGCGCCGGCCGCTGCCGCCCTGACGCTGCCTAAACACCGACAAGGTAATGAACGCACGCGATGCCGCATTTTGAGCGCATAAGGCTTCACTCAGAACTGAAGAAGTTTCATCTGTTACACTCCCTTTTTGCGTAATACTAGTGTCGATCGTTAATTAAAACTCATGGTGTTCACATTTGCCACTTGAAGTAAAGTTCTGAAACGCGATGATTTTTCTTTTATATGGTTATTGAGAAGCCACATCAGCCACTGTAATTTACGACAAGTTAGATAAGTAATTAAAGATAATTGAGGGTCACTGTAGACCATTTTGATAGTTTTTTCTTTTGTGAAACTTAAATTTAACCTAGATTATAGATGTGATATGGCATAGGTCATCCTTCGATCGATTGTAGAACTTGGAAACCCATTCAGGGAATATTCGTTCACATTTTTGTTGAACGCAGTTGGTTTTTACCATCCTGTATTAAAACACTTCCTTTTATCAATAGTGCAATTTATAAACGATGTTTTGTGATTAGAATAAATTTCCAATGGTAAACTTAACTGCTTTTTCGACGTTACTTTACCAGCTAACTAAAAATAGGAAAGCCTTGAACCCTTTCCACTATATTTAGTTAGTATTAAGATTCTTTTACAGGGAGTGCAGTGGAGCTGACGCTGAGATCATTAAGCATTTGGTTATATCATCGCTAGTCTCACTGAGCTCTTCTGAATTCTACATGTCATGTGTGGTCTGGCGTCTCCTTACCAGCAACAGGTCCCAGGTTCAAACTAGTTCCCTAAAAAACACGCTCAGAGCGTCGTTGCGCGAAAGTGGTAGGGAGACACGATATAGAACAAACAGACACCACCATGAATGTTTAGATGGTTTAAACTGATCCCATATAGTATCTCGTTGGAGCTGATGACATTGTTAATTATTTTGTACCATGCGGAAATAGCCTCTGTGGATAGCCCGGCATAGTCGATGTTCCGCCATTCAGCTTTCCAGTCACAATTACTGAATTCCTTTTCAATTTTGTTTCTGCCCTCATTTAACTTCCTTTCAAGTATGATGTCGCGCGCTGTGATACGTGTGTTGCTTCTGATTTCGTCACTAAGATAACTTGCTTCGAGGACAAAGTTCCTCACATACTGCAGACGGGCATTAATCCTTCGCACATCAATCGGTGCTTGCAGGCTATGGGGTGTCACAGCCTTAAAGAGCTTTGCGGTTATACATTGTGGAAGTTCTCTGAGTATATGGAAAGTCCGTTTGAGGAACAGAGCAGACTATTTATTGCGAATATCCACCAAACCGAGGCCCCCGTTTCTGACATCCAGTATAACGGTAGTCGCACCAGCCGTGAATGTGTCTCCTCCCCATAAATAATTGGTAACAGTGGACATGATCCCTTTCGCTACTAGTCTGGGGATTGGAAATACTTGCCCAGTGAAATACGCTTTAGACAAAATGCAGTAGTTGATGAATCTGACTTTTTGCACCTGGTCCAAAGTTCGATGGATGTTCTCCATCACAGCACCGTTGAACTTTCCTCCTAGTTTCCGTCCAGTTAAAAGCAGCCATCCTCATCGGACATGCCATTAAGCTTATTCCCAAAGTTTTATGTTTGTTGTCTTGTTTGGCCCATGCCAGTCGGAGGTGATCTAGGCCCCGCAGATTCAATGTTTGACTTTTGTTTTCATTTGTTGTCGCTCCCGACGCTAGACAATACTTTTGGATTTCTCTTTCCAGTGAAACTGTCTCCTCCTTATTCCTTATTACAACACCCACGTCATCAGCATAAGCTCGTATGACAATTTTCTCACTACTCAATGTTATGCCTGTTAATCTTGCATGGACAGTGCGGAGAAAGGGCCCTAAAGATACGGAAAATAAAAACATAGATAAGGGACTGCCTTGTGGAACCCCTCGCCTTATCTGTATGGGTTTAGATGTTTGGCCAATGGTTGCTATTTTCGCCTTTATACCTGTTACACTATTTTTGAGCATGTTGACAATCTGAGGGTAGAAAGCCATTCTTGACAGCGTCGCAAAGAGGTATCTATGACTAACGCGGTCAAAAGCTTTGTTGAAATCTATAAAGATTAAAGCACATTTTATACTTGTTGCTGAGGTAATTGCAATGACGTCTCTGTATGCAGGTAGACTTTCGAATATCGTTCTGGTTGGAGAACAAGATTGATGATGACTCGCTATTTTGTTGGAAAAAGCAGAGAGTCTTTTGTTGATAATACGCGAAATTATTTTGTAATCAGAATTTAGTAGCGAAAGAGGCCGAAAATTGTTTAAGTTGGTTTTGCCTTCACTCTTAGGAATCAGTACTATCTTACTCTCCTCAAACTCTGCAGGGACCGCTTTTCCGTTCAGGACCTCATTCGCCATGGAAGTGATCTTGTCCCCAATTATAGACCAGTTTTTTCGGTCATCAGTCTACTGACTGGTTTGATGCGGCCCGCCACGAATTCCTTTCCTGTGCTAACCTCTTCATCTCAGAGTAGCACTTGCAACCTACGTCCTCAATTATTTGCTTGACGTATTCCAGTCTCTGTCTTCCTCTACAGTTTTTGCCCTCTACAGCTCCCTCTAGTACCATGGAAGTCATTCCCTCATGTCTTAGCAGATGTCCTATCATCCTGTCCCTTCTCCTTATCAGTGTTTTCCACATATTCCTTTCCTCTCCGATTCTGCGTAGAACCTCCTCATTCCTTACCTTATCAGTCCACCTAATTTTCAACATTCGTCTATAGCACCACATCTCAAATGCTTCGATTCTCTTCTGTTCCGGCATTCCCACAGTCCACGTTTCACTACCATACAATGCTGTACTCCAGACGTACATCCTCAGAAATTTCTTCCTCAAATTAAGACTGGTATTTGATATTAGTAGACTTTTATTGGCCAGAAATGCCTTTTTTTCCATAGCGAGTCTGCTTTTGATGTCCTCCTTGCTCCGTCCGTCATTGGTTATTTTACTGCCTAGGTAGCAGAATTCCTTAACTTCATTGACTTCGTGACCATCAATCCTGATGTTAAGTTTCTCGCTGTTCTCATTTCTACTACTTCTCATTACCTTCGTCTTTCTCCGATTTACTCTCAAACCATGCTGTGTACTCATTAGACTGTTCATTCCGTTCAGCAGATCATTTAATTCTTCTTCATTTTCACTCAGGATAGCAATGTCATCAGCGAATCGTATCATTGATATCCATTCACCTTGTATTTTAATTCCACTCCTGAACATTTCCTTTATTTCCATCATTGCTTCTTCGATGTACAGATTGAAGAGCAGGGGCGAAAGGCTACAGCCTTGTCTTACTCCCTTCTTAATACGAGCACTTCGTTCTTGATCTTCCACTCTTATTATTCCCTCTTGGTTGTTGTACATATTGTACATGACCCGTCTCTCCCTATAGCTTACCCCTACTTTTTTCAGAATCTTGAACAGCTTGCACCAATTTATACTGTCGAACGCTTTTTCCAGGTCGACAAATCCTATGAACGTGTTTTGATTTTTCTTTAGCCTTGCTTCCATTATTAGCCGTAACGTCAGAATTGCCTCTCTCGTGCCTTTACTTTTCCTAAAGCCAAACTGATCGTCACCTAGCGCATTCTCAATTTTCTTTTCCATTCTTCTGAATATTATTCATGTAAGCAGCTTCGATGCATGAGCTGTTAAGCTGATTGTGCGATAATTGTCGCACTTGTCAGCTCTTGCCGTCTTCGGAATTGTGTGGATGATGCTTTTCCGAAAGTCAGATGGTATGTCGCCAGACTCATATATTCTACACACCAACGTGAATAGTCGTTTTGTTGCCACTTCCCCTAATGATTTTAGAAATTCTGATGGAATGTTATCTATCCCTTCTGCGTTATATGACCGTAAGTCCTCCAAAGCTCTTTTAAATTCCGATTCTAATACTGGATCCCCTATCTCTTCTAAATCGACTCCTGTTTCTTCCTCTATCACATCAGACAAATCTTCACCCTCATAGAGGCTTTCAATGTATTCTTTCCACCTATCTGCTCTCTCCTCTTCATTTAACAGTGGAACTCCCGTTGCACTCTTAATGTTACCACCGTTGCTTTTAACGTCACCAAAGGTTGTTTTGACTTCCCTGTATGCTGAGTCTGTCCTTCCGACAATCATATCTTTTTCGATGTCTTCACATTTTTCCTGGAGCCATTTCGTCTTAGTTTCCCTGCACTTCCTATTTATTTCATTCCTCAGCGACTTGTATTTCTGTATTCCTGATTTTCTCGGAACATGTTTGCACTTCCTCCTTTCATCAATCAACTGAAGTATTTCTTCTGTTACCCATGGTTTCTTCGCAGCTACCTTCTTTGTACCTATGTTTTCCTTCCCAACTTCTGTGATGGTCCTTTTTAAAGACGTTCATTCCTCTTCAACTGTGTTGCCTACTGCGCTATTCCTTATTGCTGTATCTATAGAGTTAGAGAACTTCAAACGTATCTCGTCATTCCTTAGAACTTCCGTATCCCACTTCTTAGCGTATTGATTCTTCCTGCCTAATGTCTTGAACTTCAGCCTACTCTTCATCACTACTATATTGTGATCTGAGTCTTTATCTGCTCCTGGGTACGCCTTACAATGCAGTATCTGATTTCGGAATCTCTGTCTGACCATGATGTAATCTAATTGAAATCTTCCCGTATCTCCCGGCCTTTTCCAAGTATACCTCCTCCTCTTGTGATTCTTGAACAGCTGAAACTTGTTACAGAACTCAGTTACTCTTTCTCCTCTTTCATTCCTTGTCCCAAACCCATATTCTCCTGTAACATTTTCTTCTACTCCTTCCCCTACAACTGCATTCTAGTCGCCCATGACTATTACATTTTCGTCCCCCTTTACATACTGCATTACCCTTTCAATATCCTCATACACTTTCTCTATCTGTTCATCTTGAGCTTGCGACGTCGGCATGTATACCTGGACTATCGTTGTCTGTGTTGGTCTGCTGTCGATTCTGATTAGAACAACCCGGCCCCACTGAACTGTTCACAGTAACACACCCTCTGCCTTACCTTCCTATTCATAACCAATCTTACACCTGATATACCATTTTCTGCTGCTGTTGATATTACCCGATACTTATCTGACCAGAAATCCTTGTCTTCCTTTCACTTCACTTCACTGACCCTCACTATATCTAGATTGAGCCTTTGCATTTCCCTTTTCAGATTTTCTAGTTTCCCTACCACGTTCAAGCTTCTGACATTCCACGCCCCGACTCGTAGAACATTATCCTTTCGATGATTATTCAATCTTTTTCTCGTGGTAACCTCCCCCTTGGCAGTCCCCTCCCGGAGATCCGAATGGGGGACTATTCCGGAATCTTTTGCCAATGGAGAGATCATCATGACACTTCTTCAACTACAGGCCACATGTCCTGTGGATACACGTTACGTGTCTTTAATGCAGTGGTTTCCATTGCCTTCTGCATCCTCATGTCGTGGATCATTGCTGATTCTTCCGCCTTTAGGGGCAATTTCCCACCCCTAGGACAAGAGAGTGCCCTGAACCTCTATCCGCTCCTCCGCCCTCTCTGACAAGGCCGTTGGCAGAATGAGGCTGACTTCTTATGCCGGAAGCGGGCATAAAACTCCACACGGAGGCCATCAAGTCCCGGAGATTTTTTGAGAGGTGAGTTATGTACTGCCTCATGCACTTCATCTTCAGTAATAGGTGACAGGATGCCAGAGTTTTCTGTTCCCGACAATTGTGGACCTAAAATAGTGAGAAAGTCCTCTAGAGCTGCATCGTCCACTGTGGTAGGGGCATATAAATTGTCATAGTACCTGTGGACTTCGTCCTGTATTTCTTTTTGGCATGTGAGCCTCGTACCAGTATGCAACTGAACTTCATCAATAAAAGTTTGACATCTGTTTTTAGCACGCCGCACCAAGTGATACAGAGAAGTTGTTTCATCTGCTACCACTGATGTGGCTTTCGATTTAATTTTTAGTCCCTCCATCTGTTGCCGTTTAATGCTTAATAACTTGGCTTTTATTTTTTTGATATCATTCAGACGAATTACGTGCCTGTTGATATAAGTCTCTTAAAACTTTATTATAAAACTCCATTGTATTCCTCAACTCCCTGTGCCTCGCTGCACTATACTGCATGACAACTTTCCGCAGCCTTGGTTTCGCCCTCCTCGTCCACCAGTCCACGCTACTCTTATTTCCTGTCCCAATTCTTCGTCAATTAAAACAGAGATGTTCAAATTCCATTGGCCTCTGAATCGGCGGGTTGGCAGTACACTTAAAGCAAGTTAAAAGTGTACTGTGATCGCTAAAATACACGGGAACAGTTTCAACATTTAATGAAAAAGTTTGCAAATTTGGTGACACGTAAATTCTATCTAGTCTGTTGCGGGAGTGGCTGGTTATATACGTGAACTTGACTGACGTCGCGTGCTGAAGTTCCCACACATCCTTAAGCTGCAGATCACTGACTAACTTTTATAACTGTGGCGAGTAGTTGAAATTGGGTTGTTGATCTTTCTGGTTTAAAATACAGTTAAAAATCTCCACCTAGTACAAGAGAACACGGATTTTTCCTCAATAAATAAATTATCTTGAAAAAACTTCCACGATCCAATTTATGGGAATTTCCTGATGGGGCGTAAAGGTTAAGCACGATCACATCAAAAACTTTTATGCCTACGGCTCTTCCTGATTCTAGTCGTTCAATTTCAGTCACCGGAATGCCTTCCCTGGTAAGAACGGCTGTACCGATATTGGCTTCCGTAGAAACATTAACAATTTCAAAAAAGCCTGGGATCCGAAATTCCGTTATCGCAACTTCTTGTAGGAACGCGATGTCTGTCTCAGACTGGTACAAGAATTCTTTTTGTGCTGCCAGTTTCAAGGGTGACTGTATTTTATTAATGTTAATAGTAGTAATGCTATAAGCTTGCATCACAGACGTGTTAGAAGAAGCTATTTGGGACGAGGATCGGTGTGATTATAGCAGCAACGTGCTTCTCTACATCTTTAGAAGCTGTGTGCCCATTACATGTACTAAACTCCGTAGAAAATTTTTTTACTGCTTTTAAACAAAGTGCTCGAAAAGAAAATTATCCTGAAATCCTGACAATCTACATCTACATCTACATGACTACTCTGCAATTCACATTTAAGTGCTTGGCAGAGGGTTCATCGAACCACAATCATACTATCTCTCTACTATTCCACTCCCGAACAGCGAGCGGGAAAAACGAACACCTAAACCTTTCTGTTCGAGCTCTGATTTCTCTTATTTTATTTTGATGATCATTCCTACCTATGTAGGTTGGGCTCAACAAAATATTTTCGCATTCGGAAGAGAAAGTTGGTGACTGAAATTTCGTAAAAAGCTCTCGCCGCGACGAAAAACGTCTATGCTGTAATGACTTCCATCCCAACTCGTGTATCATATCTGCCACACTCTCTCCTCTATAACGCGATAATACAAAACGAGCTGCCCTTCTTTGCACCCTCTCGATGTCCTCCGTCAATCCCACCTGGTAAGGATCCCACACCGCGCAGCAATATTCTAACAGAGGACGAACGAGTGTAGTGTAAGCTGTCTCTTTAGTGGACTTGTTGCATCTTCTAAGTGTCCTGCCAATGAAACGCAACCTTTGGCTCGCCTTCCCGACAATATTATCTATGTGGTCCTTCCAACTGAAGTTGTTCGTAATTTTAACACCCAGGTACTTAGTTGAATTGACAGCCTTGAGAATTGTACTATTTATCGAGTAATCGAATTCCAACGGAGTTCTTTTGGAACTCATGTGGATCATCTCACACTTTTCGTTATTTAGCGTCAACTGCCACCTGACACACCATACAGCAATCTTTTCTAAATCGCTTTGCAGCTGATACTGGTCTTCGGATGACCTTACTAGACGGTAAATTACAGCATCATCTGCGAACAGTCTAAGAGAACTGCTCAGATTGTCACCCAGGTCATTTATATAGATCAGGAACAGTAGAGGTCCCAGGACGCTTCCCTGGGGAACACCTGATATCACTTCAGTTTTACTCGATGATTTGCCGTCTATTACTACGAACTGCGACCTTCCTGACAGGAAATCACTTGCATTGCTATAAGTCACTGTGGTCTCTCTCTTTCAAAAAATGGTTCAAATGGCTCTGAGCACTATGGGACTTAACTTCTGAGGTCATCAGTCCCCTAGAACTTAGAACTACTTAAACCTAACTAACATAAGGACATCACACACATCCATGCCCGAGGCAGGATTAGAACCTGCGACCGTAACGGTCGCGCGGTTCCAGACTGTAGCGCCTAGAACCGCTCGGCCACTTCATCCGGCCATCTCTCTCTTTCTCCTCGTCAGTGTTGGCCCTGATGACTTCATATTCAATATTCTTTTTCTTGATGTCTTTCTTCTCTGGTGTCGCTTTCGCTTGATGACACGTGATAGCAAGACCTGGTTTCAGTCGCAGCCTCCGACGGTAGCCGTCTGATGCAACGGCGGTGGTTTGCGAGTCGTCAATATTTGGCTCCGGCGTGTTGTCTGTTGTGTTGTCTTGCTGGCGAGGCGGTGATGCTTGTTTATTTCCTCCTTCGGCGCGGTGTTGCGCTTCTGAGTCAGCAGGTTGTTTACTTGGTACTTCCTCGTACTGTTCGCACTGTATGGGCTGTGCACTCGATGCGGTTATTGCAGCTGTGACGTCAGTCTCAGGGTCACATTTCCGTGAAAGGTCACTACCAGCTGCGTCACTACCTGTTTGTGGTGGTATAATTCCTTGTGCAGAAGTGGGAGCCACATCGACCTGCATTTCATCTCCTTTTTCCACTTCCAACAGATCTTCAGCACTTGGCTTCGGCTTCCTGGCACCGGGCGTTTCACAGGAAGAGTCCTCATCAACATTTTTTTTCAGTGTCCTCTAGAGGACCTTTTTTAGTGGGAATCTCGCTGTCACGGGACGGAATTTCAGCAGTTAATGCAGGTTTTAAAGACGGAAATTCATTAACATTAAGTGCAACATTTTCAGAGGTAGTAACAGGATCCACAACAGCCGCCGGCTCTGTTGTATTACTGGCTGGCAACAAACCGTTGAGTGTTAATTTCCGGCGTTGCGTAAGGTTATTTGTTAGCACAAAAACACGGCGAGGGCAGTCCTGAAGGAGGTGACCAGACTCGTTACATACATTACATGTAGGGGTTTGCCCTGAGTAAATAACATGGACCTTGTGCCCGTCAACAAAGATGTGGGAGGGAATGTTTGTCTTCACTTCCATCTCCACAGAGCGAATGCTGTTAAAGCACTGCAGCTTGAAATGCGAGGCCACCCTTTCGTTGACTATTTGCCTGACAACCTCATGCTTTGAAAGGACATCTTTAACTTTCGAGTTGTCTACTTCTATGGGAATATTCAAAACCCTAACATTTCTAATTAGAGACTCGGAATTTCTGAGTTTTACAGTACTTTTAGTACCATCACGGTGTATAAATTCCGTTTCATAACCAAATTTTTCCAGAAAGCGGTCTACACTCACGGGATCGTTAAACTTTACAAAGATGCAGTACTCATCAGAGTCTAGCTGCATGGTATGAACAGATTCAGAATGAAGGCCAATTACGTCGGTAATCCAGTCGTGTATTTCATGTGCAGAGGGCTGTACTCCACGGGTGTACTTGTCGAATGTGAAGATCACGGTGTTTTTTTCTCACGGAGTTTGCCATGGTGTTCTGCAGCGAAGAAATTTCGGACAACGCCGAAATCCCAACGGCATTACGTAGAAAGACGACACGAAGACCAATAGCTCAATATATAACACTTAATCCACGTGCAAAACGCCAATAAACAATCACGAAACACGAAAACACTGACGTAAACACTGAACGTTCACGGAGCAAAACTTGATGAGCGTACAGCCAGACCACCACTCAGCTACTGGGGATGGACAACAGCCTGGTTAATCGGGAATACCAAACTGGATTTGAAAAGAAGAAACGTTTGGAAACAGACAGAACTTTGTAAAAAATAATACCTCTAACTTTCAATGAACCTTTAAGGACAAATTAAAGAGGTATTAAACCTCATAAGCCAGTTTCAAAAATGAAAACAGCAAAATTGTGTTAAGAAATGCTGAAAATTGTGAAATACTAACAAAATATTTTCATCAGCTTCTGAACCGTCCTGAACCAAGTCATAAATTGGAATTCTCAGATATTAATGAAAGATGATTTGCCACCAACTATAGAAGAAACTGAAGAAGTAATAAAAACCCTCAAAACTGACAAATCTAGTGGAGAAGATTCTATTACAGCTGAACTTTCGAAGTTGTCCTTCTGTAGGTGATGTGAATTTCAGAGTGGTTTTCTGTACTGACGAGACTGTGTATATTTTCCATGACAGCATTGCAACTTTGGACTTGAAACAGTAGATAGCAACTAATTTAAATTAGAACTGTAGAGTGTACGGACTGCATGAAATACTGAAACCAATTTGTTGGTCAGCTAACAGGGGGGACCACGCCTACTCATCCTCATTGATTTCCTCAAGATTTGTAGAATATGCAAGGCTTGGTAGTAAGTGTACAAAATGGTAACATGGGGGTCATGATGTCGAGTACCTATACAGAAGCTTTTATTTTTAATTGGTCTTCTGTTATATGTATGAAACAGAATGTCTAGGATCTCCTCTCAAACTCCTGGATCGATTTCAACTAAAATTGGTACAGAAACACCACGCCTCACAAGTATCAGCTCTGTTAGTTTATAGCCTCATAGCCCCAATAGGAGCGTGTTTTCTTTAGCCCCTGGCGTGTATGCAGCCCTACACCACAGACATGTTGTCTGGGAACTGTATTGGCCTGCCAAAACAACCATTTTGCATGGTGGCCTGTACATCAGGGGCAAATAAATGATTTTCGAGTTCTTGACATGCTGCCTGTCCTGTGTGATAGCCGTGTTGTGGAAGTAGCATCAGCTTACTTTGCTGAACTGTATCGCAGAGGCTACACATGCTGATGAACATAATTTGGGACAGGTTGAGATGAATACAGGAGAGGATGGATAGAGTGAGATTGGGGTGGAAATGGACAGAGAGGGGAGGAGGAGATGCATGAGGCAGGTGGAAGGTATAGAGGGATAGTGGGGATGCAGAAAAAGAAGATAGAGAGGTGGAGATGGAAAAGACATAGGGGAGGAGGATATGGTCAAAGGGAACGGTGGAGACAATTGACAAAGAAAGTGGGAAGGAGATAGATAAATAGATAGATAGATAGATAGATAGATAGAGAGAGAGAGAGAGAGAGAGAGAGAGAGAGGCAGGAGGAGGAAGAGGTGGATATAGAGGAGGGGAGGACGAAGTGTATCTAGTACATGTGTCGAATGCATATCCAGGCGAAGCCGCAAGGGAAATGGCTAGAATTTTCACATATGGCATGAAATGGAAAGCAAACGGAAAATTTGGGATTTAAAATAAATTTACCAGAAGGGATTGTTAGGTGTACATGAGAACTTCATGTTAAAACTGATACCTTTAATATTTTACAGTCGATGTTTTACACGTGTTGGGAGGATATTCATGGAAGCAATTTGTGTCTTGGCATCTTGAACAAGTCACAAATGGCCCGTTTAACTTACATCACCGTACAGATAGTTTCAAAAAGTCTATCGCACCACTGGGGACTTCTCCTTGTCAGTTTATGTTTATCGCAATAGTAGTATTTTGAGCAAAGGTTTCATCTACTTTTACATTTACTCAACTCCTCTCCAGCTCACATTTGAGTGCCTGGCAGAGGGGTCATCAAACCACAATCAGTCTATTTCGCAGCTTTTCGAGTCTCTAACAGCGCGCAGGAAAACACGAACACTTCATTCTTTCCGTGCTAGCTCTGATTTCTGTTATATTATTATGGTGGTCGTTTCTCCACTTGTAGACTGGTGTTGACAAAATATTTTCGCTTTCGGAGGAGGAAGTTGGTGACTGAAATTTCGTGAAAAGATCTGGTCACAAAAACGCCTTTCTTATAGTGACTGCCACTGCAACTCTTGTATCACATCCGTGGCATTCTCTGCTCAGTTTCTTAATACTACAAACTAGCTGACTTTTATTGCACTTTCCCGTCAGTGCTAACTGGTAAGGATTCCACACAACTGAACAATACTCTAGCAGAGGATGGAAAAGCGTAGTGTAGGCTGTCTCCTTAGTAGACGTGTTGCCAGTGGCTGCTTATGAGTACACATCCTGGGTGTTCACAAATTTTTAGGTTGAGATAAATATGAGTGTGAAATTAATAGGATCTGCTGTATAACAGTTGTGGTTATCAACATATTTATAGAACTACAGCGATTGGCAATAGTAATAATAATAATAATAATAATATGCATAATTTGTCTGAAAAAGAAAAGATTTGTTTCTGTGGAATTTTCTTGTTTTGCACGTAATTAAGTACAGTTTCAGGAAAGAACGAAATAATATTTCAGCTTTCACTGATCTCTGTTTCGCATTTTTATATGAGTGGGAATTTTCTTGATTTTTTTTTTTTTTGGCAAAACTATAAGATCACTGACAAATGTATTAGTTGACGAATTAAATTCCAGGCTGAGAATCAGACATTATTATGTTTCACACACATAACAAGTTAGGCATATTGTATGCTACTTTATTAAATCCTCGCTTTTAGTCACGGTTATTCCGATTACGTTACTTTCTTAGTCAATGGATCTGGTCTAGAGGGGCCCTAGTTCCTTTGTGGCTAACGTTTCCTGGTAATTTTCTTTTGTTTAAGCACTTAAACAGATTAAAGAAGAGTTCATGTTGACATTGCACACGAAAGCTGATACCTGCACAATAAACAACAGTTCCTAATGCCAACTGCCGCTTGTGGAAATGATTAAATTCAAGTTAGACTGTCACTTTTGCCCTATGGTTATTATGCACAACTTCATTGTCTTCCATGTTATGCACTAACTCTGGTCTTTCTCTATGAAAGGATGTAGTTGTTGAGGGCCATCGATAATTGGTGAAATGAGAAGTGCTATGGGTTTTGGAACAACATAAGTGAGGACATTACACGTTTATTTTGTACTGAGGATGTGTCTTCTCATAAGCTACTGACCTTACTTTTACTCAATTTCCTACTTAATAAACCATTGTTTCAGAATTCTCTCACAATTGCTTCTGCGGAACATGTGAGCTGAGACTAGGTGAGCCGTGGTAAAAATTACTGTTTTGAAGAGCGCGCCGCAGTGCGTACTGTAAAAATGTCGCCCTCCATTTCTGGCGGTGGCGCCGCTGTGGCAGACGCAGCTTTGGTGTCTCCCGCTGGTGGGAAAGTGGAAAGGTTGCCTGTTCACGTGCATTTAAGGGGCGCTGTGAGCTCGCCAGTCAGTCAGTCTGGGTCAGCTTGCTAGTCTGTCTCTCGTCCGCATTTGTTAGGCAGTTAGTGTCTGTCTGTCGTTCGGAGTGCTAGAATGTCTGTTGTTACGATCAACCTTTCAAGCCGGAAAATGAGAGTCTTTCCACTCCGCCAGTAAGAAAACTCAGCGAGTGGTCGCCCGGTTGGGGCTCAGTTCCTGCATCTGAGTCTGCGTTTTGGCCGCCAGTCTGCTCGAGTTTGCTCAGGCAATGGTCATTGGCGGTTGGACCGATCGGTTGGTCGGTCGCGCACTGAGACACAAGATGACTCGTCCGTCTTGAGCGTCGGCGCGTGTGAGGTCGTCATGTGAGTCCAATGGGCCAAGGCGTATAGCGAGGAGTAGTGACTCCGTGGTCAACACGAGAGCAACAGGAGTCAACCCACGACATCAGTCTGGACGGGGCGAGCTGCGACGCCGTGAGACGGGAGATTGGGGCGCCTTCCTTTGAAGGGGCTGGCAGTTGACGGTTCGGGAGAGCGATTTGGGGGTGCTGCCCCAGGTCTTCTCGATAAATCGCAGTTTATTAGAAGTTAAGTGATTGGTGATATCTTGTTTGATTTACTCTTGTTAAATTCTACTTGTTTTCTTGGTGAGGTCACCAGCGGTTTTGCTTTGGGGTCGTCCCACCATTCTTCTCCTTTTTCCACAAGTGGGAAGGTGGTTGTTTATAAATTGGGTGGTCCATTTTTCCCTTGTGGAGTAGGGGCAGCTTAGAACAACCTCCCATTCAGGTTGTTTGGTAATCTCCCTATCAATCTACCATATGTTAGTAGCTGCCTCTGTCATGTTTGTTGGATTTGGTGTGTTAACGAATTTATTGCTTGGAGTGTAACAGACTAGTACATGAAATATGTTTTGATATTTGGAAACTTTGATATTATTGCCTATGATCTTGAGAGGCAGTATCTGTGTACTGTAGAGCATCTTAACTATTGTTTGCTCAACCTTAAAAATGGTTCAAATGGCTCTGAGCACTATGGGACTTAACTTCTAAGGTCATCAGTCCCCTAGAACTTAAAACTACTTAAACATAAATAACCTAAGGACATCACACAGATCCATGCCAGAGGCAGGATTCGAAGCTGTGAGCATAGGTTTGGCCAACCTTGTAGAATTTTGTATAAGATTGCATTTCATGGGCTTTTATTTAAATGATCATTTTAGTATATAAAGTTGCCACCCTTTCACTGTAAGACTTTTCTTAGAAGTTAAAATCAAGTTGCACCTTTGGTGGCAAGGTTAATATTTTAATTGTTAGTGTTTTATACCGTTTCTATCCCTCCTACAGGGGGTGCATAGTTTGTGTTAGTTGTTAAAACTCTTAGTTTAAAGTTATCTGGTGTGTTGCAGATTTGCACGAGTGTAGTCTTTTAGAGGCTGTTGTGAGCAGTCGTGAATACAGCCGTGTCAAAAGGGAGCGGCAAGGTTCTCTGCCCGAAAGCTCATACAATCAAAAGTTGTTTCTTTCTGCCTCTGAATAAATTGTAACTTTGATATTTAGACGGTGGTTTATGATTATAATTTTAAATGTTTCTTTTCAAAAATGCTTTTAGGCACTATTACAGTAAATAAAATTCCCATTTGTTAAAAGGAATTTGGTTATGATTTGATCAGTTACTCCCTGACAACTACTTCCATGCTTACATAGTGTGATTAAATGTGTTAATGTTCTTGACGAATCGCTAGTAAATAAAATGAATTCTTAAGAATATTCTTTGAAAATAAATCATGGTTCACTGGGTATGCTGAGTTTTGGGAAAAGAAGCACATTTTAACATGGGAACAAGAGAAACATGTAGGATTCACTCAAAATTCGCCACTTGTAAGATTCTCTGAAAGTTACAAATAGTTAACAATCCAAGCGAAAATAAATCGCTGCATTTTCAGTGTAATTCTTCTTTGACACTAACTAAAGAAGAGATGGTAGATCTTTTTGAATTGTCATGATACAAGTATGCCCACAGAGGGACTCCATTTAATATGTGAGCGTCAGTTGAGAACGGCGCTTCCCCTCTAGTGCTTGGCATTTCCCCTAGAGCGCCCGTCTGCAACCCCCACCACTACGGCTCTCCCCACAGGTGGGAAGCTGCCTGCGCATCTACCGGCCACGGTATTTTGCGCGGACTGCATCCGTGTTGCGGCTGTAATTGCATGTCGGTTCCGGCGTGAGGAGGGAGCGCCGGAGCGCGACACAAATCACGGAAGGGTGTGTAACACATGGAGGAAACGATGGAGCAGGAGGTGGGCTGAGCAGACAGGCTGAAGCGCTCATTGCCTGTTTACGTGTGTGTGTGTGTGTGTGTGTGTGTGTGTGTGTGTCTGATTAGGGGTGGGGCGGGGGGGGGGGGGGGGGGGGGCGCCTGTTTCTGCCTCGCAGACCGGCCTGTGCCAGAAGCGGCGCAGCTGCTACGTTTACCAAGTACTCCGCGTCACGACACGGGGGCCATTAATATGTTACGGTCTCGACCGCTTCTTAAAACACTCATCTCCATTTGTTTGGACAATCGCGGTCGTCCATCCCGTCCGGTGCCACTACGTCAGTACGAATCCGCCTTTCCACCCTCTTAATCTCGACAATTTTTATTCCCATCTTTCCTCCTGAAAGTTTTATCTTCCTTCGTCTTTGAAAACTGTTTAGCCTTCAGTCATCGCGCGTGGCGGGCTGTAAAGGCTGTTTTCTTTCTTTCTTTCTTTCTTTTTTCTTTTTGCCCCTCTCGTGGCGACACGCAGTGGACAGTTTATTAACGCCCTCCGGCAGGCCCCGCATCCTGACGTGTTATTTTTCACCGACGGCTGGGAGCTGGAAGCTCGTTATAATGATCCCCGCGATTAGTCGCCGGTCGCTCGACCGATAAAGCCGTGTCCCACGCAGCCGTCCCACAAAGCACGGGGCCCCGGCGTGCTGGCTAATGGAGAGGCGCGCCGCGACGTCACAGCCGTTGACGTCGGCCGTTAGCGTGACGGACGCAGCAACTCGCGCCGCTGGCTGGCTGGCCTGCTAGCCAGTGGGCAGAAGGCAGAAGGGAAGGCAGCCGTTGTGGCCGCCTCGCCTCACAGCGAGAAGTCATTTCTTTTTTCTTTATTGAGTTTCGATTCCCCCCGAAGGGGACTGCCTGGCAGCAGCTTAGTATGCTGCTCTTCAGCCTGCAGAATTTATTTTAAAAAGATGAAGATAATAACTAATAAAAACAGGCGATAAAATCGGAGACTTAAATGGTAACGTGGCGGAAAAATCGTGGAACTTAAAAACATAGAACAAAGGGATGATGATGATGCTAATAAAATACATATGAAGCAGACAGGTAAAATAATAGACAGACAATTACAAAACACGGCGAAAGTCTAGTTTCTGTTCGCAAGAGACATAAAATTCACACCCAGCGACAGCATGATTTCTGTTCGCAACACTTTGGAAAGACGAACAACATTGAACATTCGCTTGAAACACTGCACTAAAAAGTTGGCAAAGATGACATAACACAGACGAGGGCAGGTGGGGGGAACCTGGACAGATGATGTGAAATAAAATAGGGGGGGGGGGGAAGGAGAGGAAAAACCAAGGGAGGGGAAGAGGGGGAAAGGAGCAGATGGAGGACGAGGACCCATAAGAGGGGGGCGGGGGGGGGGGGAGGAGAAATCAGATCCACCTCTCCTTATATACCGAGGATACGGCAGATGACGATAAGTTTGGCTTTACGAAAGGTAACGCCACCAGCGAGGCGATTCTGACGTTGCGGTTGATAATGGAAGCAACAATAAAGAATAAAACAAGACACGTTCATAGGATTTTTCGACCTGAGAGAAACGTTCGTGGATGTCAGCTGGTGTAAGATGTTCGAAATACTGAAGAAAATCATGTAAGATATAGAGGGAGAGACCGGTAATATGCAACATGTACAAGAGCCAATTGGAGATTTATTTACACTTCTGGCCATTAAAATAGCTACACCAAGAAGAAATGCACATGATAAATGTGTATTCATTGGACAAATATATTATACTAGAACTGACATGTGATTATATTTTCACGCAATTTGGGTGCATAGATCCTGAGAAATCAGTACGCAGAACAGTCACCTCTGGCCGTAATAACGGCCTTGGTACGCCTGGGCATTGAATCAAACAGAGCTTGGATGGCGTGTACAGGTTCAACTGCCCATGCAGCTTCAACACGATACCACAGTTCACCAAGAGTAGTGATGGCGTATTGTGACGAGCCAGTTGCTCGGCCACCATTGACCAGACGTTTTCAATTGGTGAATCTGGAGAATGTGCTGGCCAGGGCAGCAGTCGAACAGTTTCTGTATCCAGAAATGCCCGTACAGAACCTGCAATATGCGGTCGTGCATTATCCTGTTGAAATGTAGGGTTTCGCAGGGATCGAATGAAGGGTAGTACCACGGGTCGTAACACATCTGAAATGTAACGTCCACTGTTCAAAGTGTATGTCAATGCAACCGAGAGGTGACCGAGACGTGTAACCAATGGCATCATGCAGGGTGATATGCCAGTATGGCGATGACGAATACACGCTTCCAATGTGCGTTCACCGCGATGTCGCCAAACACGGATGCGACCATCACGATGCTGTAAACAGAACCTCGATTCATCCGAAAAAATGACGTTTTGCCATTCGTGAAACCAGGTTCGTCTCTGAGTACACCATCGCAGGCGCCCCTGTCTGTGAAGCAGCGTCGAGGGTAACCGCAGCCATAGTCTCCGATCTGATAGTCCATGCTGCTGCTAACGTCGTCGAACTGTTCGTGCAGATGGTTGTTGTCTTACAAACGTCCCCGTCTGTTGACTCAGGGATTGAGATGTGGCTGCACGATGCGTTACAGACATGCGGATAAGATGCCTGTCATCTCGACTGCTTGTGATACGAGGCTGTTGAGAAACAGCACGGCATTCCGTATTACCCTCCTGAACCGACCGATTCCACATTCTGCTAACAGTCATTGGATCTCGACCAACGCGAGTAACAAAGTCGGGATACGATAAACCGCAATCGCGATAGGCTACAATCCGACCGTTATCAAAGTCGGTAACGTGATGGTACACATTTCTGCTCCCTACACGAGGCATCACAAGGACGTTTCACCAGGCAACGCCTGTCAACTGCTGTTTTTGTATGAGAAATCGGTTGGCAACTTTTCTCATGTTAGCACGTTGTAGGTGTCGCCACTGGTGCCAACCTTGTGTGAATGCTCTGAAAACCTAACCATTTCCATATCACAGCACCTTCTTCCTGTCGGTTAAATTTCGCGTCTGTAACACGTCATCTTCGTGGTGTATCAATTTTAATGGCCAGTAGTGTAAATAAGATGAAAAATAACTCACTCGTTTGACGAAGAAGCAAATTTTAATGTAACCTGTTCCCCATTTCTATTGTTGTTTACCAGCTAAAGATGCAATCCACAGCTGATTCATCTTTATGGCACATTTCTTCATAGCTTCTCTTCATATTCCCAGATGGCTTTTGACACCGTTCCTCACAAGCGACTATTAATCAAATTGCGTGCATATGAAATATCATCTCCGTTGTGTGACTGGATTCGTGATTTCCTCTCAGAGAGGTCACAGTTCGTGGTGATAGGCGGTAAATCATCGAGTAGAACAGAAGTGATATCCGGTGTTCCGCAAGGTGAAGTCATAGGCCGTCTGCTGTTCCTGATGTACATAAATGATCTAGGTGATAATCTGAGCAGCTCCCTTAGATCGTTTGCAGATGACGCTGTAATTTACCGTCCAGTAAAATCATCACACGATCAATTCCAATTACAAAATGATCTAGAGAGAATTTCTGTATGGTGCAAAAAGTGGCAATTGGCACTAGACAAAGTAAAGTGCGAGACCATCTACATGGCTACTAAAAGAAATCCGATAAACTTTGGGTATACGATAAACCGCACAAATACAAGGGCTGTCAATTCGACTAAATACCTAGGAATTACAATTACGAGCAGCTTAAATTGGAAAGACCACATAGATAATATTGTGGGGAAGGCGAAACAAAGACTGCGCTTTGTTGGCAGAACACTTAGAAGATGTGACAAACCCACTAAAGAGACAGCCTGCACTACACTTGTCCGTCCTCTGCTGGAATATTGCTGCGCCGTGTGGGATCCTTACCAGGTATTATTGACGGAGGACATCGAAAAGTGCAAAGAAGGGCAGCTCGATTCCTGTTATCGCGCAATAGGGGTGAGAGTGTCACTGAATTAGGGTGGCAGTCACTGAAACAAAGGCGGTTTCCTTTGTGGCGAGATCTGTTAACGAAATATCAATGACCAACTTTCTCTTCCGAATTCGAAAATATTTTGTTGACTCCCACCTACTCAGGGAGAAATGATCATCATAATAAGAGACATCAGAGTTCGAACGGAAAGATTTAGGTGTTCCTTTTTCCCACGCGCCATTCGAGAGTGGAATGGTAGAGAAGTAGTATGAAAATGGTTCGATGAACCCTCTGCCAGGCACTTAATTGTGAATTTCAGAGTAACCATGTAGCTGTAGATGTAGAATTCGGATACCTAATGCTTATAAACGTTCTTCTTCTTACATAAAGAGCAATAAATGACTCATGAAAATTGTGTTTCGAAATACAGTACAAGGACTTTACCTTTTATTGTTTGCACGATCCATTTCCACGAAAAGCAGCAAATTCTTCTTCAATTACTTAACCTTTTCCTACTGGAAAACTTAACGATTTATCAGCATATTGGCACTGAAGTGCAATATAACCTGCAATGTATTTCATCATATGTGCAAGAATATCCGAGATTACCAAATCCGTTAACAAATCTTCTTCGACATTCACAGCTTCTGAGATTTCTTGTACTGGCGATTGATCAACAACACAGAGCTCACTGGTAGTTAAACTTAGCGGTGACGAATGTGAGTGGTCGTCGCACTGAGAAGACTCTGCATTTAACTCTTCAGTAATTGGCGTGTTCCCAGAGAATGAAATACCACTTGCGTTATCCGCCAGTATAAGAAGGCGCATCCTGTTCCGTACTTCAAATGGTGTATGGTTATTATAAAATATTATAAAATGTTATAAAATGTATTTACCTCTTGTACCTTAGAAAAAAATTCCAAGCAATGTTGATTTGGTCTGGAAGTTAATATGTAGCTGACTTTCATACTCTTCAGGCTTTCGAAATGATCAAAGAGAGATTTTATTGACTTGATGAAATCCTTTTTGGAAAGACAGCAATCTATCACCATCTCGCACTGCCGAATAAATGTCTAGGAATCCATTTAGTGTATTCTCCTGACTTGCGAGATTCATTCCAAATCTACAAGAACATTCGTCTTCTGGAACTCAAGAGTTCAAGACATCAGAGATGTCGTTAACACGTTCCATAAAATTACTTTTAATGTCTTTGTCAAGAACATACTTCAAGTCTTGAGCTTCTCGTTGTGCGCTCGTCCAGTTATGTTTAAGTGCGCTTCGGTAATGCGGTGTGTTATCGTTAGGTCACTTTTTATTTTCAAAAAGTTCTTGTATACCTGCTTTAGTTATTTTAAATCCATTAGGTTCCTCAATAGCTTTAACAGATGTGGTACCTCAAAGAGAACCCTTACATTTTATCTGTATAGACACACAATTCCTTCCAAACTCCTATATTTTTTCAGCCCGTATCACATGTCACAGCTACAAAATTTATGCCCGATTCCTCAACTGATTTAATGATACTCTGAAGCAAAGTGCTAGTGATAATTGTACTGAAGTCATAATACACTTCTGCTTCCCCAGCAGACACAACCCACTAAACGCTGGAATATGTACGACTAGTATGTCCTCCTACATATCGTAACTTATGCGAACATCAACATTCGTTTCGCCCAATGCCAAAACTGCTACTCTCTCTTGTGTAGAAAAAGTGTTTGACATAGCCTTCAATAAATATAGGATATCTTCGAGAGTACACGATCTGCTTTTGAATTCCTTCGCCGATTTCTGAAGTGTTGCCCTGCACTGCAAAGGTATTTTTCGCTTTTGTAAATAAGCATATGCTTTTGGCGATTCAGCTCCTCAAGTCAGTGCATGGGTATGTCCTCTGAATTTCACTTGACTCTTTTGCTTTCGTTCGAGAGCCATCGTATTTGCAGCGTTGTAAAACATTTTGACAACACATTGCTCGCACTTCTGTGTAATTTGCCCTTTATTTGTTTCGCGTTAGATGACCTTTGATGTCCTCTATAACAAAAGAACACGGCGAAGAGAATTTGTTTTACATCACAAGACTACATCACGTATCTTCGGTGCTACTTCTTTCCGTGCATTTAGTTTTATTAAAAGTTCAGTTTCAGCCCTCGGTTCCTTCATTTCCAAATCCTTACTCGCTGTGTCATGAACGGGATCATTAGCTGTGATCCAGTCGACTTTTTCTTTTTTTTCGGTGACACAATTTATAAAATCGTCAAAGCTCGTTATTGCAAACTTTTTGCTTCACAGAGTTGTGCAGGACTTCCAGATCTCTAAAGAATGGGTTTTCTTTTATTATTCTTGGCATTATTTCCTAAGTACTATACAACTATAGGAATTTCTCACTGTTAATCAAATAAATAATAGACAAAAGCGATAAATATCAGTGACATAAATCGCCACAATAGCTTACTTCCATGAAATTTAAAAATAAAAGAAGCCGATAGCTTTCGAACTCGCAAGCTTTAGTATTGCAGGCAAATAGTGTCTTAACTGAGCGCGACGCAATCACAGTGATTCATATTGTTATTGTTAAGGCATTAGTGCAGCACGCGAATTCAGCAGCTATAAGACCTCAGTCGCAAGTTGTGCTATATTCATACTTCGCAATAGTTAATACATCTTGAGAATACGACAAAAATATCGATCAATTCAGAGAGAAATGAAACTATAGCATCCGGGAACAAACGCTAATAAACCTGAGCAACATAATTTATTTTCTACGAAATATAGTCAGTCATTCATTGTCGTAGAGTAATCCAATACCTCGTGAGAAAAGCATTAAATTTATGCAAATTAATTTATTTTAAGGTTATTTTTGAGTTATAACTATTTTGAGTGAGTACTGACTTCTTATCTTTGCGCTTGCATCTCTGTTTTCTGTAATTTCTTCACCATAACGCCCTGTAATGTATACGCTGTGGACTGCTGTGGATAGTAGCTTCTTCTTCTACATCTACATCTAAATCTATATTCTGCAAACCACCGTGAGGTGCATGACAGACGGTACGTCCCATTGTAGCGGTTATTACATCTACATCTACATTTATACTCCGCAAGCCACCTAACGGTGTGTGGCGGGGGGCACTTTACGTGCCGCTTCCATTACCTTCCTTTCCTGTTCCACTCGCGTGTTGTCCGCGGGAAGAACGACTGCCGGAAAGCCTCCGTGCGCGCTCGAATCTCTCTAATTTCACATTCGTGATCTGCTCGGGAGGTATAAGTAGTGGGGAGCAATATATTCGATACCTCATCCAGAAGCGCACCCTCTCGATACCTGGATGCAGAGCGCCTCTCTTGCAGTCTGCCACTTGAGTTTGCTAAACATCTCCGTAACGCTATCAGGCTTACCAAATACCGCGCAGCTCTTCTCTGGATCTTCTCTATCTTCTCTGTCAACCCGACCTGGTACGGATCCCACACTGATGAACAATACTCAAGTATAGGCCGAACGAGTGTTTTGTAAGCCAACTCCTTTGTTGATGGACTACATTTTCGAAGGACTCTCCCAATGAATCTCAATCTGACACCTGCCTTACCAACAATTAATTTTATATGATCATTCCACTTCAAATCGTTCCGTACCCATACTCCCAGATATTTTGCACAAGTAACTGCTACCAGTGTTTGTTCCGCTATCATATAATCAGACAGTAAAGGATCCTTCTTTCTATGTATTCGAAATACATTACACTTGTCTGTGTTAAGGGTCAGTTGCCACTCCTTGCACCAAGTGCCTATCCGCTTCAGATCTTCCTGCATTTCGCTGCAATTTTCTAATGCTGCAACTTCTCTGTATATTACAGCATCATCCACGAAAAGCCGCATGGAACTTCCGACACTATCTACTAGGTCATTGATATATATTGTGAAAAGCAATAGTCCCATAACACTCCCCTGTGATACTCCAGAGGTTACTTTAACGCCTGTAGACGTCTCTCCATTGAGAACAACATGCTGTGTTCTGTTTGCTAAGAATTATTCAATCCAGCCACACAGCTGGTATGATATTCCGTAGGCTTTTACTTTGTTTTCTTTCCATTCAATTCACGTATGGAGAGTGTGAAGAATGATTATTTGAATGTCGCTGCGCGTGGAGTAGTTATTGTGATTCATCCTCACGATCCCTATGTGAGCGATACGTAGGGGTCGCCGTGGTCGAGCGGTTCTAGGCGCTTCAGTCCGGAACCGCGCTGCTGCTACGGTCGCAGGTTCGAATCCCGCCTCGGGCATGGATGTGTGTGATGTCCTTAGGTTAGTTAGGTTTAAGTAGTTCTAAGTCTAGGGGACTGATGACCTCAGATGTTAAGTCGCACAGTGCTTAGAGCCATTTGAACCATACGCAGGGGGTTGTGGTATGTTCCTAGAGTCATCATTTAAACCCAGTCCTTGAAACTTTGTTAGTATACTTTCCCGGGATAGTTTACGCCTATTGCCAAGAGGCTTCCAATTCAGTTCCTTCAGTATCTCTGTGAAAGTCTCTCACGGATTAAACAAACCTGTAACCATTGGTGCTGCTCTTCTCTGTATTACGTACACTATCTCCTGGTAGTCCTATATGGTATGGGTCCCACACACTTTAACAATATTGTAGAACGGGTCGCACTGTAGAATGATTGCACTTTCGCAGTTTTCCATCAATAAACCGAAGTCTACCACCTGCTTCATCGACGACTGAGACTGATCTTTCATATCCCTAAAAAATGTCACAGCCAGGTATTTGAGTTGTACGATTCCAACAGTTGAGTTTATAGGCGCAGGATACTAAGTTTTTTTTTCATTTTGGGACGAACATTACTGTACATTTATGAACATTTAAAGCAAGTTGCCAGCCTTTGCATAACTTTGACATCTTATCACGATCTGACTGACTTCTTTCAGACTACTTCATCACACAACTGCATCATCTGCAAAAATTCTGATGTTACTACTCATATTGTGTTCTACGTTTTTACTATACAACATGAAGAGGTAGGGGCCCGACACACTTCCCTGGGGCACAACTGAAGGTACCCTTAAAAGTTCGTTTCTCAAATAATCTTCAGACCAAAAATGAGCTAAACACAGATGTGCAGTTATCATATTCACTTTTTCCGCGCATTTGCATCAAATTATACATTCACGTTGCAAGTGCTCATCTTTGGGAAAACCATGATAAATAAATGTCGAGGAGTATTAATGTATTGTACCAAAGCGTAATCACAGTGATTCTTGCTCGAGACTGACGCGAAACGAATTATTTTCTTTGGGTGCTTACCACAACTTTCGTGCTCTGCACAGTGCACTGCCACGAGAGTTCTCAAAGTGACGTCATGGCGCGCAAAGAGGTCTTGAAATTTTTCGCTCGCCAGAAACCGGAATGGCTCATCTCCTTGGTCCGGTCGGCCACCACTCCGCTGAGCGATGTGGCGCAGTGGTCAGCACACTGGACACGCATTCGGGAGGATGGCGGTTCAAGCCCGCGTCCGGCCACCGTGATTTAGGTTTTCCGTGATTTCCCTAAAACGCTTCAGGCAAATGCCGGGATGGTTCCTTTGAAAGGGTACGGCCGACTTCCTTCCCCATCTTTTTCTAATCCGATGGGACCGATGACCTCACTGTTTTTTCCCCTCCCCCCCAGCCAACCAACCAAGTACCGCGGCATCTTTGCGTGCGTCTGTGCTTCTCGGACTCCCAGAACCTGGTCTACAGGCCTGGGAATATTGCACAGACCACTGTTGGAACTAGCGCCACAGCACCAATACACGGTGCCCAACAATTACAGCAAACTGTCGACACATCCGTCCAGTTCCCCCAAGACGCGCAATGTGACGTCATTCAAATGGCTGTAGTTGTTAAACAACAGCACCGGGTGGTCAAAAAGTCAGTATAAATTTGAAAACTGAATAAATCACGGAATAATGTAGATAGAGAGGTACAAATTGACACACATGCTTGGAATGACAAGGGGTTTTATTAGAACCAAAAAAATACAAACGTCCAAAAAATGTCCGACAGATGGCGCTTCATGTGATCAGAATAGCAATAATTAGCATGACAAAGTAAGACAAAGCAAAGATGATGTTCTTTACAGGAAATGCTCAATATGTTCACCATCATTCCTCAACAATAGCTGTAGTCGAGGAATAATGTTGCGAACAGCACTGTAAAGCATGTCCGGAGTTATGGTGAGGCATTGGCGTCGGATGTTATCATTTAGCATCCCTAGAGATGTCGGTCGATCACGATACACTTGCGACTTCAGGTAACCCTATAACCAATAATCGCACGGACTGAGGTCTGGGGACCTGGGAGGCAAGCATGACGAAAGTGGCGGCTGAGCACACGATCATCACCAAACGACGCGCGCAAGAGATCTCTCACGTGTCTAGCAATATGGGGTGGAGCGCCATCCTGCATAAACATCGTACGTTCCAGCAGGTGTTTATCAGCCAGGCTGGGGATGATGTGCTTCTGTAACATACCGGCGTACCTCTCACCCGTCACGGTAGCAGTTACAAAACCAGAATCACGCATTTCCTCGAAGAAAAAAGGCCCGATAACGTAGATGTGGTAAGCCCACCTCTAATATGACTTTCTCGTCGTGCAGTGGAGTTTTCACGACAGTTCTAGGATTTTCGGTAGCCCAGATTCTGCAGTTGTGGGCGTTGACAGACCCTCGGAGCGTGAAATGAGCTTCGTCGGTCCACAACACGTTACTCAACCAATCGTCATCTTCCGCCATCTTTTGAAACGCCCACACCGCAAATGCCCTCCGCTTCACAAAATCGCCAGGTAACAGTTCATGATGCCGACGGATTTTGTACGGATAGCATCGGAGCGTACGCCTCAGTGCCAACCAAACAGTAGTGTACGGAATGCCGGTGCGACGTGCGACTGCACGAGCGCTGACTTCCCCGTACATAGACGAACCCGCTACAGTCTCCATTTCTTCCTGAACTGTCTCCGCAGCATTACGCCTTGTGCTCGGTCAGCCACTACGGGGTCTATCGTCTAAACAACCCGTGGCTCCCAACTTCGAAATCATTCTTGCCACAGCTGCATTTGTCGACGGACCTTTACCCGTCCGAATCCCCTTCCTATGGCGATAGGGTTGTAACGCTGAACTAGCACATTCCCCATTCTGATAATACAGCTTCACGAAAAGCGCCTTTTCAGGTAACGTCAACATGCTGCGACTGCTGGCGCATCTGATTCTCTCCCTCATAACAGCTTCTTTTATACACGATTGTCATGCGCAGTCACTGACGTTTTGCTGTCCAGCGCCATCTGTGGGACATTTTGTGACTTTTTTTTGGTTCTAATAAAACCCAATGTCATTCCAAGCATGTTTGTCAATTTTTACCTCTCTATCTACATTATTCCGTGGTTTATTAAGTTTTCAAATTTATACTGATTTTTTGATCACCTGGTACATACTTCTCAGTGGGGTATAGTTGTAACGTAGAATGACTGTTGGAATTTTTGTTCACCTCTGAACCCGGCTCAGTTACCATCTGTAGACAAAAAACAGAGGGCAAACCAACAGGCCTCGTGAGCGCCATCTGATCGCAGATGACCGTGACAAATGACTGACTAACACTACAGTCTTTGAGGATGTTGCATTTCTTTCCAGCTGTGTAGGTTATTCCTGCTTTTATTCATGGTATCCCCTACAGGAATCTTAATACAGAGGTTTACGATGTCGAGTGAAGCAAGGACCGGAATGCAGTTTCTCCACAAGGGAGGAAGACAATCCACAAGCAATATACCGAGCAACAGATGTAACAGCAATGTAACAGCAGTCTAAAGATGGAGCTGTTGGTTCGAAACAAGTAATGGCGCTATTTGTTTGAATGGTGTTATTAACAATGCTTGTCTACTGTTTTCTTGATTGCAAGACTCACTTTATGTTTTGTACACAGCCACGGTCTCCAAATGTCTATTTTCCACAAACTAGCATTAACCCTAAATACTTATGCTATGTGGCGAACTCAAGATGTCACAACGAATCTTGTAATCACACACTGTGCGGGTCTTTCTCTTTGTTACATCCATTATTTTACTTTTATCCAGATTTTAAGATAGCTGCCATTGGTTCCACCAAGGGTAGATTTTGTGCAAGTCTTTCTGCAGTTCCATAAGATGGACCAGCAACGCCACCTTTCTGTCAGCACCGTCAGAGAATGTTATTGTAGGGCTAGGGCTGCTGATTGTGTCTGGTAAAACGTCAACGAATACTGAAAACATTAGCAGTCCTGTTACAGTTCGTATGGGGGCCACCAGATTTTACTCTCGTTTGTGTAGAATACTCACCATCCTGTCTGACGCACTGGGTTCTATTAGTCAAATACGGGCTGTTCAAAAAGTCTCTCCGCAGTGCCGTATGACTGTATGCCGCGCGTGCCGTATGCCACAGTGAATATACCGAAATGAAACTCAGTGAAATACAAGTTATTAATTGATTGACTATTCATTTTTACTGAGATAAACGAAACAGTGGCATGTTCGGAGAGTCTACTTGAACGGAAGTAACCCAGGCAGGCGAACAATCACACGCCACGTAGGCTAACAATCACACGACATAGCGGATAGACTTTTTGAACACCCCGTATATACCGAGCCAAAGCACTCTGTTTGACTGTGCTTGGGTCAGTGCTTAAAATGTGCTGCCGTGTGGAACGCCTTTCGGAAGTCTGGGAAGATGGTATCCTCGCCCTTTTCCGCTGTTCACAACATGTCACATGTGAATGAAGAGCGCCGCAGTGGCCGAGCGGTTCTAGGCGCTTCAGTCTGGCACTGCGTGACCGCTACGGTCGCAGGTTCGAATCCTGCCTCGGGCATGGATGTGTGTGATGTCCTTAGGTTAGTTAGGTTTAAGTAGTTCTAAGTTCTAGGGGACTGATGACCTCAGATGTTAAGTCGTATAGTACACAGAGCCATTTGAACCATTTTTGTGAATGAAAAGTGCTAAGTGTGTGTTCAGTTGGGTGGTCTGTGCCGAACCTGTGCTGACTCTGAGAGCAGTCAATCTGCCTCTGGGAACGTCACATATTTCCAGCTCACAATGTGCTCCAGGATCGTCTCATTGTTCCACTCACACTCAAGGAACATCGCAGTGTTCCAGATCACAATATGTTCCTGCAACGCTGCGGTGTTGCAGCTCACAATGTGCTCCAGGAATGTCGCAGTGTTCCAGCTCACAATGTGCTCCAGGAACATCGCAGTGTTCCAGCTTACAATGTGCTCCATGAACGTTGCAGTGTGCCAGCTCACAATGTGCTCTAGGAATATCGAAGTGTTGCAGCTCACAATATGCTCTACGAACATCACAGTGTTCCAGCTCACAATATGCTCCAGGAACATTGCAGTGTTCCAGCTCACATTATGCTCCAGGGAAGTTGCAGTGTTCCAGTTCACAATATGCTCCAGGAATGTTGCAGTGTTCCAGCCCACAATACGCTCCTGCAACGTCACAGTGTTGCAGCCCACAATACGCTTCTGCAATGTTGCAGTGTTCCAGCCCACAATGTGCTCCAGAACCCAGCAACACAGGGGCATGAGCGACATTGGCCTGTAATCCTTTGCATCCGGTCTTGTAGCCTTTTTCTAATCAGCAGGCACCTGCGCTCTCTTCTAGCCACATGTGACTATTCGCTGTGCAAGGGATTCTCTACACATATGAGCTTGGAAAGGAGTGAAATTACCATAGCTGGTACAGGGCCGTTAATCGTTAATTAACGAAGTTTTCAGAAACGGATTAATTTTTAATTTAATTTTAGCGAACGTTAGCGGACTACTTAACTTTCTTCGAGTCAGTTAATCGTTAATTAGGTAGCTATTATCTGTGACAAAAATGATGTGTGTTCACAAGTTCGCGTCATGTAGGTGTGTGGCTACACTGGGGTGCGCCCGATTGATGTAAACTATCGAGTGCGAGCGAGAATAACTGGATGTTGGCTATTTATTATTCCTTCTTTACTGAGTTTGTGTTAATAATCTGAGACCCAGTCTCAAGAGTGTGACAAGAATACCAAATTTCAGGCATTACCTCTCACCTCGGACAATGCCTTGGCTGACTGCCTTCACTTCACGACCCAGAGCAGCAGCGTTTGTGTAGCGCTGTCAGTGCTAACAGACAAGAAAAACTGCGTGTTAAATAACCGCAAAAATCAATGTCGGACGTACCACGAACGTGTCCGCTAGGAAAGTGGGTCGACATTTGGCGTTAATGGGCTGTGGCAGCAGACGACAGACGCGAGTGTCTTTGCTAACAACACGACATCGCCTGCAGCGACTCTACTGGACTGACCCTAGACAACTGGAAAATCCTGGCCTGGTCAGGTGACTCCCGATTTCAGTCGGTAAGAGCTGATGATAGGGTTCGAGTGTGGCGCAGATCCCATGAGGTCATAGACTCAAGTTGTTCAAAAAAATGGCTCTGAGCACTATGGGACTTAACTTCTGAGGTCATCAGTCCCCTAGAACTTAGAACTACTTAAACCTAACTTACCTAAGGACATCACACACATCCATGCCCGAGACAGGATTGGAACCTGCGACCGTAGCGGTCACGCGGTTCCAGACTGTAGCGCTTAGAACCGCTCGGCCACTCCGGCCGGCGGACTCCAGTTGTCATCAAGGCACTGTGCAAGCTGGTGGTGGCTCCATAATGGTGTGGACTGTGTTTACATGGAATGTACTTGATCCTCTGGCGCAACTGAACCGATAATTGACTGGAAATCTTTGTGTTATGCTACTTGGAGACCATTTGAATTCATGGACTTCATGTTACCAAATAACGACGGAAATTTTATGAATGACAGTTCTCCAGGTCACCGCTCCACAACCGTCCGCGATTGGTTTGAGAACGTTCTGGACAGTTAGAGCGAATGATTTGGCCACACAGATCGCCCGACATGAATCCCATCGAACATGTATGGGGCAGAATCAAGTGGTCAGTTTGTGCACAGAATCCTGCCTTGTCAACACTTTCGTAGTTACGGACGGCCACAAGGCGGCATGGCTCAATATTTATGCATGGGACTTCCAACGACTTGTTGAGTCCACGGCACGTCTCGCTGGCTGCACTACTCTGGGCAAAAAGAAGGTCCGACACGATATTAGGAGGTATTCCGTAACTTCTGTCACCTGAACGTAATTCATGTATTCTTATTAATCATATGAGCGTACAAGAACCCCTTTTAAGTTTTAAGAAAAGCAATGAACGCAAATGAGTTGTTTGGAAGAAATCGTTTTACTGATTATACGGAGTGGCGCATATAAAACCGGCCCGAACCGGACTGCGAACGCGCTTGAGTAGAATTACTAGCTTGTCAGTTTCTTTGCCACCTTCAAAGAGCACTAGCGTGTAAGTAGTTCATACGGAAAGTAGTCGCTATAAACCGTGTACTTCATTGTGACGCCTTACTCCATTGACAAACGTGTGTTCATTGTTGAAGAATATGAGCGGTCCGAATCCATTAAAGTTGTTTGTGACACTTTTCAACAAAAATTTCCCGAAAGTAATATTCCTGCAAAATCAACGATTCAGGATCTAATGGGAAAGTGGCATTCGACAGGCAGTGTTGTTACTTCACAGAGCACCGACAGTACGCGCATCTGAAGTTGTGGCAAACGTGAAGGCACACATTGAAAGAAGTCCCTACAAGCCAACACGATTACCACGGCAGTGTGGACTATCTCGCAGGTCATGTCAGTGTATCCTTTATGGCTTCAAAACGAAACCTTCCCTTGTGACTGTTGTTCAGCAAATAAAATAAGCGGACAAAGGTAAGCGTACACATTACTGTAATTGGTTGCTGGAAAATGTCGCTGGGGGACATCGTGATCCGTTCCTCCTTTTTTTCCATGGATGAAGCTTGGTTTCATCTGTCGGGTTACGTTAATTCACAAAACACAATACACTGGGCTACAGAGAATCCCCATGGCATACTGCAAAAGCCGTTACACGATTAAAAAATTGGTGTATGGTGTGCTGTACCTGGTAACAGAATTATCGGGCCACTGTTCTTCAACGAAACTGTCAGCACACATGTTTACTTGCAGCTCCACAATGAACTTTCGGCTCTGTTAACTCCAAAAGAAAAATGTTGTGCATATTTCCAGCAAGATGGGGCAACTTCTCGTTCATCGGATTTGTCCTTAGCTCGTATACATACTGATTTATAGAAGAGAGGACCATTAGTAAGGGCTTGTGGTGACCCCGCTCTCGCGACTTGTCATCATGTGACTTTTACCTCTGGGGATTTCTAAAGGCTAGAGTCTACCACAACAATCCCGGAACACTTGACACATTAAAAGCCAACATATGTGAAGAAATTTCGGACATTCTGAAAAGTGTTTTCCTTAACACGCTTCCGTGCACAACTTTGATTGGATGCTGGCGGAGAAAATTTTGAACACAGACTTTAAATTCCTTTCTAAAACAGGCTTATTAAAGTAATAAAAGTAAATCTGTTACTTATGCTGTTAATTACATAGTTAATAATGAAAGTGTACAATAAAAATGCAAGAAAGCGATTATGTACGTTGATTTTCTTCATTCATATTCCTCTCAGCGCAGGGACCGGTTTCATATGCGCTACTCTGTCGATATATTCACGTTGATGATATATAGGCTTCTGCTAGCGGTCTGCATCCTGTTGCTAGTGGTCTACATCTACATCGATGCTCTGCAAGCCACGTGACGGAGGGCACCCTGTACGACTACTTGTCATTTCCTTTCCTGTTCTACTCGCAAATAGAGCGAGGGGAAAACGACTGTCTATATGCCTCAATATGAAATCTAATTTCTCGTATCTTATCTTCGTAGTTCTTACGCGCATGTATGTTTATGGCAGTAGAATCGTTAAGCAGTCAGCTTCAAATCCCGGTTCTCAAAATTTTCTCAACAGTCTTTCTCGGAAAGAACGTCGCCATTCCTCTACGGATTCCCATTTTAGTTCTTGAAGCATCTCTGTAACAGTTGCGTATTGTTCAAACCTACCAGTAACAAATCTAGCAGCCCGCCTCTGAATTGCTTTCTACCAACTTAAGTACAATATATTACTAAGGCACTGTCACTTAAAAAACACGAGAGACAATTATATATATATATATATATATATATATATATATATATATATATATATATATATATATATATATATAGGGAGAGGTGGACTATACAATAATTGTTATACATGAACGAAAAGAGTGAATTAAAATTTCATATTTCTGTTTGAAATATGTTGCAATGAATATGCACAATATACTACTAAATACACTCCTGGAAATGGAAAAAAGAACACATTGACACCGGTGTGTCAGACCCACCATACTAGCTCCGGACACTGCGAGAGGGCTGTACAAGCAATGATCACACGCACGGCACAGCGGACACACCAGGAACCGCGGTGTTGGCCGTCGAATGGCGCTAGCTGCGCAGCATTTGTGCACCGCCGCCGTCAGTGTCAGCCAGTTTGCCGTGGCATACGGAGCTCCATCGCAGTCTTTAACACTGGTAGCATGCGGCGACAGCGTGGACGTGAACCGTATGTGCAGTTGACGGACTTTGAGCGAGGGCGTATAGTGGGCATGCGGGAGGCCGGGTGGACGTACCGCCGAATTGCTCAACACGTGGGGTGTGAGGTCTCCACAGTACATCGATGTTGTCGCCAGTGGTCGGCGGAAGGTGCACGTGCCCGTCGACCTGTGACCGGACCGCAGCGACTCACGGATGCACGCCAAGACCGTAGGATCCTACGCAGTGCCGTAGGGGACCGCACCGCCACTTCCCAGCAAATTAGGGACACTGTTGCTCCTGGGGTATCGGCGAGGACCATTCGCAACCGTCTCCATGAAGCTGGGCTACGGTCCCGCACACCGTTAGGCCGTCTTCCGCTCACGCCCCAACATCGTGCAGCCCACCTCCAGTGGTGTCGCGACAGGCGTGAATGGAGGGACGAATGGAGACGTGTCGTCTTCAGCGATGAGAGTCGCTTCTGCCTTGGTGCCAATGATGGTCGTATGCGTGTTTGGCGCCGTGCAGGTGAGCTCCACAATCAGGACTGCATACGACCGAGGCACACAGGGCCAACATCTGCCATCATGGTGTGGGGAGCGATCTCCTACACTGGCCGTACACCTCTGGTGATCGTCGAGGGGACACTGAATAGTGCACGGTACATCCAAACCGTCATCGAACCCATCGTTCTACCATTCCTAGACCGGCAAGGGAACTTGCTGTTCCAACAGGACAATGCACGTCCGCATGTATCCCGTGCCACCCAACGTGCTGTAGAAGGTGTAAGTCAACTACCCTGGCCAGCAAGATCTCCGGATCTGTCCCCCATTGAGCATGTTTGGGACTGGATGAAGCGTCGTCTCACGCGTTCTGCACGTCCAGCACGAACGCTGGTCCAACTGAGGCGCCAGGTGGAAATGGCATGGCAAGCCGGTCCACAGGACTACATCCAGCATCTCTACGATCGTCTCCATGGGAGAATAGCAGCCTGCATTGCTGCGAAAGGTGGATATACACTGTACTAGTGCCGACATTGCGCATGCTCTGTTGCCTGTGTCTATGTGCCTGTGGTTCTGTCAGTGTGATCATGTGATGTACCTGACCCCAGGAATGTGTCAATAAAGTTTCCCCTTCCTAGGACAATGAATTCACGGTGTTCTTATTTCAATTTCCAGGAGTGTATTTTAACCCGAAACAGTTCTTTCAATTCATTAAAAATCTTGACTGAATATTGGCTTTCCTAATGACTTATTAGCTCCATTGAAGTGTTAGCATGTCTCTCTCTCACCATAGCAGTTACGCTTACTACAAATGTCGACCATCGTGAACAAGCAACACAGTGAATCCAGCCGTGATTTTTATTAGTTTCGTAACAGATACAAAGTTTCACTATTTTGAGCAGAATTTGGCTCTTTGGATACAGTTGCTGCTTTGCACATAAAATTCGTGCGATCAGCAGTGGAAGGAACAGGTGACATTTCTTCCAAAAGTTTTGTCTCCGTTGGTTTAAAAGTAAGTAACTTTGGAAGTTTTAGGTTTCGTAGAAGTGGAGTTCGAAGTTGTGTCCGTGATGGAATTTGATTTGTGCACGTAACTATGCTCTTTTGGTGTGCTTCGGATAAGTAGCGCTTTTGATGAGCTTTAAAGATGTTGGTTGGCTACTATGTGAGATTCTGCTCATCCATTTGTTGGCACAGCCATATGTCCGACAAATAAGTATAGTCTGACACGGCCGCCATATTCATTGGGATTACTGGACATGAAAATGAAATTTGTGGTAAGTTCCTATGGAACCAAACTGCTGAGGTCATCGGTCCCTAGGCTTACACACTACTTTATCTAACTTACGCTAAGGGAAACACACTCACCCATGCCCGAAGGAGGACTCGAACCTCAGACGGGGGGAGCCGCACGAACCGTGACAAGGGGCCTAAGGCCGCACGGCTACGCCGTGCGGTAATTGGACATGCCTTGGAGCTAAATTTAATGGTCCATGTCTCGCGATTGTCTGAGAGAGTTGGATCACCACGACTTTTGTCTGCAGCTAGCGAACTCGGCGTCTATTTTAGGTTAGATTCAGGTCTAAGCATTTGTCAAGCTCGCTATAAAAAAAAACTGCATCAATCTTGTGCAAAATCCGCCTTAATACTTCACTTATGTAACTACACGATGATACTTTTTGGCTTAACAGAAAGAGAATGTGATTTTTCTCAGAACTATCGCGAAAACGGTGAAAAAGCTCACAAAAGATCTTCCTCGCAAGTGGTGGGCGCATTTGTGAAACACGCCAGCGGTCCATCTCACCCAGTGGTCCAACTCTTCGGGACTTCCGCTACCTCTAGCCTGTGTAATATCTTTGATAAGGGCCGCTCACAAGTACATCGTCCTCTGGTCCAAAACGTTATTAATGTCTACCGAAAAGTGTATACAGTAAATGAGCTAAACGGCGAATGCTTACGAAAGCCTGGAGGTGGTTACAGGAAGTGTGGGCTGCGAAAGAGGTATCGCACGAAGCCACAAGCTGAGATAACACACTCCGATGCAGCCCCGTCCCGCCATGCTCGCTCTTCACTGGCACTGGCCGGAGATACGACTGCGGCGTCAGATGAAGCTCCCCAGCTACTGACGAACGAGGCACAGACATCGGCAACAGCAAACAGCGTGCTCCGTGAGCTAAAGTTAGGGCAAGTTTTAGTTTATTCTTACGGTATACACCAGCGGCGAGGCGTGAGGTATTCGTGACTTAATCGATCTTTAAAAATTGTTAAAAGTTGCAATATTGTTGATCTACTTATTATTACTGCCATTGTTATTATTGTTGTATCGGTATTATTGTTTGCGATTATCCAAGTAACAGTACTGTTGTAACTAGTATTGTTATTGTTATGTTATTGCTTACGATTACCTATTATTTTCGTAGCATTACGCCCTAGAATTACACTCAGTAATGTCGTATGCCGTGCCTTAAAGTGCAAGGTCCATCGTCGTAAATATTAGGGCTACGTTGAGAGACCAGACAAACGTGTGGTTCCTGAAGAGGGGGAGTTACCTTTTCAGTAGTTGCAGGGACAACAGTCTGGCCTTGCAACGCTAACCAAAATATCGTTGCTGTGCTGGTACTGCGAACGGCTGAAAGCAAGGGGAAACTACAGCCGTAATTTTTCCCGAGGGTACGCAGCTTTACTGTATGGTTAAATGATGATGGCGTCCTCTTGGGTAAAATATTCCGGATGTAAAATAGTCCACCATTCGGATCTCCGGGCGGGGACTACTCAAGAGGACGTCGTTATCAGGAGAAAGAAAACTGGCGTTCTACGGATCGGAGCGTGGAATGTCAGATCCCTTAATCGGGCAGGTGGGTTAGAAAATTTAAAAAGGGAAATGGATAGGTTAAAGTTAGATATAGTGGGAATTAGTCAAGTTCTATGGCAGGAGGAACAAGACTTCTGGTCAGGTGACTACAGGGTTATAAATACAAAATCAAATAGGGGTAATGCAGGAGTAGGTCTAATAATGAATAAAAAATCGGAGTGCGGGTAAGCTACTACAAACAGCATAGTGAACGCATTATTGTGGCCAAGATACACACGAAGCCCACGACTGCCACAGTATTACAAGTTTATATGCCAACTAGCTCCACAGATGATGAACAAATGTAAGAAATGTATGATGCGATATAAGAAATTATTCAAATACTTAAGAGAGACGAAGATGTAATATGCATGGGGGATTGGATTTCGATATTAGGAAAAGGAAGAGAGGAAAAAGTAGTAGGTGGACATGGAATGGGGGTAAGGAATGAAAGAGGAAGCCACCTGGTAGAATTTTGCACAACGCATAACCTAATTATAGCTAACATTCGGTTTAAGAATCGTGAAAGAAGGTTGTATACGTGGAAGAGGCCTGGAGACACTGGAAGGTTTCAGATAGATTTATATAATGGTACGACAGAGATTTAGGAACCAGGTTTTAAATTGTAAGACACTTCCAGGGACAGATGTGAACACTGACCACAATTTATTGGTTATGAATTGTAGATTAAACCTGAAGAAACTGCAAAAAGGTGGGAATTAAGGAGGTTGGACCTGGATAAACTGAAAAAACGAGTAGTTGTAGAGAGTTTCAGAAAGGTCATTAGGGAATGATTGACAAGAACAACGGAAAGAAACACAGTAGAAGAAGAGTGGGTGGCTCTGAGAGCTGAAATAGTGAAGCCAGCAGAGGATCAAATAGGTAAAAAGGCGAGGGCTAGCAGAAATTTAATTGATGAAAGGAGAAAATATAAAAATACAGTAAATGAAGCAGGCGAAAAGGAATACTAGCGTCTGAAAAAAGAAATCGACAGGAAGTGCAAAATGGCTATGCATGGATGCCTGAGGACAAATGCAAGAATGTAGAGGCATATATCACTAGGGGTAGGATAGATACTGCCTACAGGAAAATTTAAGAGACCTTTGGAGAAAAGAGAACCACCTGTATAAATATCAAGAGCTCTGATTGAGAACGAGTCACAAGCAAAGAAGAAAAAACAGAAAGGTGGGAAGAGTATAAAGGGTCTATTCAAGGGCGATGTACTTGAGAGCGATATTACGAAAATTGAAGAGGACGTAGATGAAGATGAAATGGGGGATATGATACTGCTTGAAGAATTTGACAGAGTACTAAAAGACCTACGTCGAAACAAGGCCCCGGGAGTAGATAAGTAGACAATATCCCATTAGAACTACTGATAGCCTCGGGAGAGCTAGCCATGACAAAACTCTACCATCTGGTGAGCAAGATGAAATATCCTCAAGGTGAAATATCCTCAGACTTCAAGAAGAATATAATAATTCCTATTCCAAAGAAAGTAGATGTTAACAGGTGTGAAAATTTCCCAACTATGAGTCACAGTTGCAAAATACTAACACGAATTCTTTACAGACTGATGGAAAAACTGGTAGAAAGCGACCTCGGGGAAGATCAGTTCGGATTACATAGAAATGTTGGAACACGCGAAGCAATACTGAGCCGCAGGCTTATCTTAGAAGATAGATTAAGGAAAGGCACACTTTTTTTCCTAGCATGTGTAGACTTAGAGAAAGATTTTGACAATGTTGACTGGAATATTCTCGTTCAAATTATGAAGGTGGCAGGGGTAAAATACAAGGAGCGAAATGCTATTTACAATTTGCACAAAAACCAGATGGCAGTTATAAGAGTCGAGAGACATGAAAGGGGAACAGTGGTAGAGAAGGGAGTGAGACAGGGTTGTATCCTATCCCCGATGTTATTCAATCTGTATATTGAACAAGCAGTAAAAGAAACAAAAGAAAAATTTGGAGTAAGAATAAAAACTCCATAGGGAAGAAATAAAAACTTTGAGGTTTGACGATGACATAGTAATGCTGTCAAAGAGAGTAAACAACTTGGAAGAGCAGTTGAACGGAGTGGAAAGTGTCTTGAAAGGAGAATATAAGATGAACATCAACAAGAGTAGTTGTTGTGGTCTTCAGTCCAGAGACTGGTTTGATAAAGCTCTCCATGCTACTCTATCCTGTACAAGCTTCTTCATCTCTCACTACCTACTACAACCTACATCATTCTGAATCTGTTTAGTGTATTCATGTCTTGGTCTCCCTATACGATTTTTACCCTCCTCGCTTCCCTTCAATACTAAATTGATGATCCCTTGATGCCTCAGAACATGTCCTACCAACTGAACCCTTCTTCTAGTCGAGTTGTGTTACAAATTTCTCTTCTCTCCAATTATGTTCGATACTTCCTCATTAGTTATGTGAACTACCCATATAATCTTCAGCATTCTTCTGCAGCACCACATTTCGAAAGCTTCTATTCTCTTCTTGTTTAAACTATTTATCGTCCACGTTTCGCTTCCATACATCAGCAAGAGTAAAACGAGGATAATGGAATGTAGTTGAATTAAATCAAGTGATACTGATGGAATTAGATTTGGAAATGAGTTTTGCTATTTGGGGAGCAAAATAACTGATGATGGTCGAAGAAGAGAGGATATAAAATGTAGACTGGCAATGGCAAGGAAAGCGTTTCTGAAGAAGAGAAATTTGTAAACATGGAGTACAGATTTAAGTGTCAGGAAGTCGTTTCTGAAAGTATTTGTATGGAGTGTAGCCATGTGTGGAAGTAAGACATGGACGATAAATAGTTTGGACAAGAAGAGAATAGTAGTTTACTAAATGTGGTGTTACAGAAGAATGCTGAAGATGAGATGGGTAGATCACCAATTTAGTACTGGCGGGCAGTGTGGAGGGTAAAAATGGCAGGAGACCAAGAGATGAATATGTTAAGCAGATTCAGAAGAATGTAGGTCGTAGTAGGTACTGGGAGATGAAGAAGCTTGCTCAGGATAGAGTAGCATGTAGAGCTGCATCAAACCAGTCTCTGGACTGAAGACTACTACAACAACATCTACCAGAATGTGGGCGTGCGTTTTTGTGGAGTGGTAACACCATTTCTCGCAGTGTTCATGGTCGCTGTTCTTGGACTGTGTCTGCGAGACGTCTCAGTTTTTAACAATAAATATCAGCAGTGATGCTTAGGTTAGGCCCACGGGGAAGCAATTTATAATACACCACACCGTCGCCATTCCTCCAGATGCGTAACATTATCTTTTGTGCATGTGCGCAAGTCTTTGTACGGGGTTTGCTGCCTTATTTGGGCTCAACCATTCGTTTCTTTTCCTTATGTTAGCACAAAGAATCCATTTCTCGTCACTAGTAACGATACAGGATAGGAATAGCCGTTGTTGTTCACGAGCCAATTGATGACGAGGAAGCAGAGATGCACATATGGTCACCCACAGATTTCTGTGACTTTGACTTAGAGCACGCGGTAGCCACACATTCGATTTTTGAACCTCCCCTCTTGAATGAAAATGTCGCAGGGAGGTGGAACGATCGCAGTTCATCACATTTGCCATTTCTGACGTTGATCATTATGGATTAATGTATTTAAACAGTCTTCATCACACCATGAAGGCCTTACTGAGCAAAACGGGGTAGCCAGTGGTCTCAGGCGTCTTGTCACGGTTCGCGGTGCTACCCCCCGCCCCCCCCCCCCCCCCTGTCGGAGGTTCGAGTCCTCCCTCGCGCATTTGTATGCGTGTTGTTCATGGCGTAAGTTAGTTTAAGTTAGATTAAGTAGTGTGTAGGCTTAGGGACCGATGACCTCACCAGTTTGGTACCATAAGACCTTACCACAAATTTCCAAATTTTTCCTTCCTGAACGTGGTGAGTTACTGATGTCAAAAAGATTCGCTTTAAAACGAGGTAACCATTTTACTGCCGTGCCCTGTCCGGTGTCCCCATACACGGCACAAATGCTTCTCGCTGCCTCCGGCTATGTCACCCCTCAACTGAACTAAAATAAAAGAATATGTCGGAAATGTTCCAACGTCTCCATCTGGCACTCTATTTTCTAGCGTCTAGCGTTCACAGTTTGACTCACTATCTCCATATGACAAAATGTAAACTCAAAAAGCAACAGTGAACTATAAATAAAAAATGACAGTCAATAAAGAAACAGACAGCAACTGGAATACCAACATTCAAGACAAAAACTCTACGAACTTATGTACCAACCTAATAGCCTTTGGCCGGCCGCGGTGACCGAGCGGTTCTAGGCTCTTCAGTCCGGAACCGCGCGACTGCTACGGTCGCAGGTTCGAATCCTGCCTCGGGCATGGATGTGTGTGAGGTCCTTAGGTTAGTTAGGTTTAAATAGTTCTAAGTTCTAGGGGACTGATGACCTCAGATGTTGAGTCCCATAGTGCTCAGAGCCATTTGAACCATTTTTAATAGCCTTTCCACAGAAGATGTATTTATCTTTAATGGTGTACTGTCTGTAAAACCTGCGCAGTTAGTAGAAGTATGAAATGGGACGACAACATAGCCCGAGTCGTAGCTGAAGTAGGCGGCAGAATAGATAAGGTAGTGGCAGAATACTGCAGATATGCAGACGGTCTAGAAAGGAATTGTGTAATAAACAGTTGTGTGACACATCGTAGTATATTGCTCAGGTCTATGGGATCTATTAGAAATAACAACGGAGGGAGGCCCTTGGAGTCACAGGTTTGTTGAAGACAGACGCGAAGTATCTCGCGAAGCTATATTTGAAGAAATTTTCAAGAATGAAGCTTAAGCGAGGAACCTAGATATGTCATCGAATAACAGAGAAGTAACATCTGGCGTTCCGCAAGGAAGTGTTATAGGGCTTCTGATGTTCCTCATGCGTATAAACGATTTAGGAGACGATCTGAGTAGCCCACATAGATTGTTCGCAGATGATGCTGTCATTTACCGTCTTGATCAAATGATGAAAGCAGACTGCTAAACGATTTAGACAGGATGTCTGTGTGGTGCGAAATGTGGCAACTGAATCGAATTTTCACGAAAGTGTGAAGTCATGCACATGAATACCAAATGGAATCCCCTAAATTTCGGTTATACGATAAACATACAAACCTAAAGGCTGTAAATTCTGTTAAATACTTAGGGATTACAATACGAATTGGAACGATCACACAGATAATGTTGTGGGTAATGCAAACCAAAGACTACGATCTGTTTTCAGAAAACAGAAAACGAAGCGGGTGTACTAAAAGGACTGCCTACACTACGCTTGTACGTTCTTTTCTGGAGTACTGCTGTGTCGTGTGGGATCTGCATGAGATAGTATCGACGGAGGATGGTTCAAATGGCTCTGAGCACTATGGGGCTTAACATCTGAGGTCATCAGTCCCCTAGAACTTAGAACTACTTAAACCTAACTAACCTAAGGACATCACACACATCCATTCCCGAGGCAGGATTCGAACCTGCGACCGTAGCAGTCACGAGGTTCCGGACTGAAGCGCCTAGAACCGCTCGGCCACCGCGGCCGCCTCGACGGTGGACACTGAAAAAGTTCAAAGATGGAGCGCCCGTTTTGTTCTATCGCGAAATAGGGGAGAGAGAGACATGGATATGATACATGGATTGGGGTGGCAATCATTAAAACAAAATCGTTTTTTATTGAGGGAGGATCTTGTGAAATTTCGATTACCAAGTCTCTATTCAGAGTATCAAAACAATTTATTGGCGCCTACCTACATAGGAGGCAATGATCACCATAACGAAATATGAGTATCAGGGCTCGCACAAAAAATTTAAATGTTCGTTGCTCCCAGGCACTGATCGAGAGTGGAGCGGTAGAGAAATACCTTGAAAGTGGTTAGATGTACCCTCCACCAAGAACTTAATTGTAAATTGCAGAGTAATCACGTATCTGTAGATGTACCACAACCTGTCTGTATAGCTCCTATAGGGATGGTTAGGACAACAGGAGACTACTCGCACCGCGTAAGAGATGCGTTTAAGCAAGTCATTCTCCGCCGCTCCACACGTGAATGGAAGTGTATCCCCTGCTATACACTTGCGAGTGCCATGCAGAATGTGTGTGCGTATCTGACTGCCCGTGTTCACCTGATTTAACGTGTAACGACTTGTGCTTCTGCTCTCGTGTCAAAGTAAATACGAGGGTTGGAACTGTAATTGTGGCAATTATTTATTTACAGCTCGTACAAAATAGATACGAGTATCAAAGTCTTACAGACCTTCAAAGTAGTCACCAGCATTGTGTATAACCCATAGTCAGCGATGTGGAAGTCGTAGGATACTCTTAGCAGTGTCAGTTGTGTTGACAGTTCGAGCGACGTGGTCTATTGCCCGAAGCAGCTCTGAAGCGAATGCCGTGAAGTGTTTCCTTCAGTTTAGAGATCGAGTTGAACACACGAGGGCTTAAGTTAGGGGAGTGCAGTAGGTGGTATAGCACTTAGCAGCCCCATCAGTCAAACAAATCAGTAACAGCTTGCACTGTACGTGCTTGAGCATCGTCCTGCAAAATGATGGTCAGGTCCTGCAGAAAGTGTCATCACTTCTTTCTGTATGCTGATAATTTTTGGAACACAACCTGCGACCAGCTTAGAGACAGAAGTGATGACACTGATAAGAGTATCCTACGACTTCCACATCGCTGGCAACGAGTTGTACACAATGCTGATGACTACTTTGAAGGTCAGTAAAACTTTGAAACACGTATCTATTTTGTACGAGCTGTAAATAAGTAGTTGCCACAAAGTTCCAACCCTCGTATACTAGTACGTAGAGCGCAATTTCAGCGCGTCAGCAGTGTGTGGATACCTTCCGGAATCTGGTTTCTGAGGCACCGACATGAGAGTGGACACAGCGTCTCCAAATGGTGGAACGGTCCAGTTACGTTTATTTCTTTCATTTCCATCTGAAGTGTTTCAAACAGAAGACAACAATAAATTGACGTGAGATTGTTGCTGAGTGATCGGGGAGGGCAAAAGATTGGAAAAAACCTCATATTAATGATGTTTGGAAAATTTCGTTACTACACACTGAGGCGACAAAACACTTGCGATACCACCTCATATCGTGTAGGACCTCCTTTTGCCTAGCGTAGTGAAGCAACTCGACGTGACATGGACTCAAAACAGTTTTTGGAAGTACCTTGCAGAAATACTGAGGCATGCTGCCTCTATAGCCGTCCATATTGCGAAAGAGTTGCCGGTGCAGGATTTTGTGCACGAAGTTACCGGTCGATTACGCCCCATAAATGTTCGATGGGATTCATGTCGGGCGATGTGGGTGGACAAATCATTCGCTCGAGTTTAAGTTGTTTGGTAAAATGATGTCCACGAATGGCTGTGACTTGACTCCAAGTAGCCGAACATTACCATTTCCAGTCAATGATCGGTTCAGTTGGAACAGAGGAGCCAGTCCATTCCATGTACACACAGCCCACACCATTATGGAGCCACCACAAACTTGCGCAGTACCTTATTGACAATTAGTCCATGTAAGGCGAGAATCACTGTTAGACACACACATGGTGCATGTGGTATCAGTGAGTGTACTACGTTTGTAGAATGGGGAAGGCGCGCGATCTATTTGAGTTTGACTGAGGCCACATTGTGATGGCCCATAGGCTCGCAACCAGCATTTCGGAAACTGCACGACTTGTCGGGCGTTCGAGGAATGCTGTGGGGAGTGCCTTCAACACGTGTCGAAACCAAGGTCTTGTGTGACTAGGGCCTCCCTTCGGGTAGACCGTTCGCCCGGTGCAAGTCTTTCGATTTGACGCCACTTCGGCGACTTGGGCGTCGATGGGGGTGAAATGATGATGATTAGGACAACACAACACCCAGTCCCTGAGTGGAGAAAACTTCCGCCCCAGCCGGGAATCCAACCCGGGACCCTAGGATTGACATTCTGTCGCGCTGACCACTCTGCTGACGGGGGCGGACGAAACCAAAGTGAAACCCTGCGTGACCGCTACAGTCGCAGGTTCGAATCCTGCCTCGGGCATGGATGTGTGTGATGTCCTTAGGTTAGTTAGGTTTACTTAGTTCTAAGTTCTAGGCGACTGATGACCTCAGCAGTTAAGTCCCATAGTGCTCAGAGCCATTTGAACCATTTTGAACCAAAGTGAAACCACGTCCAGACGTCGTGGGGTTGGGCGGCCGGCCCCAACAGATGTCGTAGGCTGGGCAGACTGGTGAAACAGAAATGCGTGAACTGATGAATCCAATACTTTCATCATCTTGTCTTCCAGAGGAACAGCTTCTTGACACCGGTACTGTGGTGAAAGTTGGACACCTGTGAATCTGTTATGTGCATACACAAACTCTGAGTATGAGATATTGTTATCGCGAGAAGTAGATAGGGAGCAGCTGTCGAGGAGAGTCTGAAGTGGTCGAACGCAGCTTGCGGGAGGAGAAGCCTGCCGTGATCGTGCTGGTAGCGCCGGAGGAGACTCTCATATTAATTGAGGATTTTAGTACTTTCAACCTTGCAGCACAGCCAGCAATCGTGATACTCTAACATATAAGAAACTATCAGACACGATTGCGGTAATGAAACCAACCTTTACCTATGTATCACCCCAAATCATTGAGCCTCCTTGAAAAGATATACCTGAATCAATAATTTGTCTAAGAGGGTATGGTCTGGGAATAAAACTAAAACAGTCTGAATAGACTTAGACAAATTATACACTGCTGGCCATTAAAATTGCTACATCACGAAGATGACGCGCTACAGACGCGAAAATTAACCTACCGGAAAAAGATGCAGTCATATGCAATTGATTAGCTTTTCGGAGCATTCACACAAGGTTGACGCCGGTGGCGACACCTACAACGTGTTGACATGAGGAAAGTTACCAACCGATTTCTCATACACAAACAGCAGTTGACCGGCGTTGCCTGGTGAAACGTTGTTGTGATGCCTCGTGTAAGGAGGAGAAATGCGTACCATCACGTTCCCGACTTTGATAAAGGTCGGATTGTAGCCTATCGCGAATACGGTTTATCGTATCCCGACTTTGCTACTCGCGTTGGTCGAGAGCCAATGACTGTTAGCAGAATGTGGAATCGGTCGGTTCAGGAGGGTAATACGGAATGCCGTGCTGGATCTCAACGGCCTCGTATCACTAGCAGTTGAGATGACAGGCGTCTTATCCGCATGGCTGTAACGGACCGTGCAGCCACGTCTCGATCCCTGAGTCAACAGATGCGGACGGTAACAAGACAACAACCATCTCCACGAACAGTTCGACGACGTTTGCAACAGCATGGACTATCAGCTCGGAGACCACGGCTGCGGTTACCCTTGAGGCAGCATCGCAGACAGGAGTACTCAACGACGAACCTGGGTGCAGGAATGGCAAAACGTCATTTTTTTCGGACGAATCCAGGTTCTGTTTACAGCATCGTGACGGTCGCATCTGTGTTTGGCGACATCGCGCTGAACACACATTGGAAGCGTGTATTCGTCATCGCCATAATCGCGGAACACCCGGCGAGTTGGTATGGGGTGCCATTGGTTACACGTCTCGGTCACCTCTTGTTCGCATTGACGGCTCTTCGCACAGTGGACGTTACATTTCAGATGTGTTACGACCCGTGGCTCTACCATTCATCGATCCCTGCGAAACCCTACATTGCAGCAGGATAATGCACGAAAGTATGTTGCAGGTCCTGTACTGGCCATTCTCGATACAGAAAATGTTCGACTGCTGCCGTGACCAGCACGTTCTCCAGATCTCTCACTAACTGGAAACGTCAGGTCAATGGTGGCCGGGCAACTGGCTCGTCACAATACGCCAGTCACTACTGTTGATGAACTGTGGTATCGTGTTGAAGCTGCATAGGCAGCTGTACCTGTACACGCCATCCAAGCTCTGTTTGGCTCAATGCCCAGGTGTATCAAGGCCGTTATTACGGCCAGAGGTGGTTTTTCTGGGTACTGATTTCTCAGGATCTATGGACCCAAATTGCGTGAAAATGTAATCACACGTCAGTTCTAGTATAATATATTTGTCCAATGAATAGCCGTTTATCATCTGCATTTATTCTTGGTGTACCAGTTTTAATGGCCAGTAGTGTAGATTCAGGTATATCTTCTGAAGAAGGCTTAATTATTTGGGCTGATACCTAGGTAAAGGTTAGTTTCATTACCGCAATCGAGGCTGATAGTTTCTTATAAACTGAGGATTTGTTTGGTAACTTGCCGCTTCGTTGTATGTAGTAGTTGGTCGCTTGCGCACTGCAGGCATTTTGTCAGATTTGTGTCTCGCTACAATCAGAGTAATATTCGTATCTCTGTTGTGGCCAGAAATGTGTTTATTGAGCATAGATATTGTGGAATAATTAAAAGTACGTATAAAGTTTGTCAGCAATTGAATCATCAATTCTCTGAATATAGTAAACTATAAGATTTTTTAAAAAAGTTATTGTACATGGTCTCCTTTGAAATACTCTCCTGCACGATTGACACACACACGCGCACACACACACACACACACACACACACACACACACACACACACACACATATATATATATATATATATATATATATATATATATATATATGTGTGTGTGTGTGTGTGTGTGTGTGTGTGTGTGTGTCAATCGTGCAGGAGAGTAAGGAGAGTATTTCAAAGTGTAAGTAGGCTGTTTAGGTTTTCTTATTGGTAATGCCACGTAGCGCTCTGTATAAAAAAAAAAAAACACTGGCTGTGCCGTGTGCAGTCAGTGGCTGGTTGACATTGTTGTAATACTCGCCATTGTAGTGTTGGGCATCTGGATGCTAACAGCGCGTAGCGTTGCGCAGTTGGAGGTGAGCCGCCAGCAGTGGTGGACGTGGGGAGAGAGATGGCGGAGTTTTGAAATTTGTAAGAATTGGTGTCATGAACTGCTATATATATTATGACTAGTGAGGTAAATACATTGTTTGTTCTCTATTAAAATCTTTCATTTGCTAACTATGCCTATCAGTAGTTTGAATCTTTTATTTAGCTGGCAGTAGTGGTCCTCGCTGTATTGCAGTAGCGTGAGTAACGAAGATTTTTGTGAGGTAAGTGATTTGTGAAACGTATAGGTTAATGCTAGTCAGGGCCATTCTTTCGTAGGGATTTTTGGAAGTCAGATTGCGTTGCGCTAAAAAAATATTGTGTGTCAGTTTAAGCACAGTCGTGTATAATTGTTCAAAGAGGACGTTTCACATAGACCAGTCTTATATAATTGTTCTAAGGGGACGTTTCAAAAGGAGACCATGCACAATAACTTTTTAAAAAAATCCTAAATATAATCTAGTAGAAAGCGTCGGACGTTCTTTAAGACTATTCACAGATGATGCAGTTGTTTATAACAAAATAGTGACGCCAGGAGATAGTAAGAATTTGCATAACGACCTGGAGAGAATTGATGAATGGTGCAGAATCTGGCAGTTGACCCTGAACGTAAATAAATGTAAGATCTTGCACATACATAGGAAAAGAAATCCACTACTCTAGAGCTACACTATTGATGACAAACAGCTAGAGACACCGTCTGCCGTAAAATATCTAGGCGTAACTATCCAGAGCGACCTTAAGTGAAATTACCATATAAAACAAGTAGTGGGAAAAGCAGACACCAGTCTCACATTCATCAGAAGAGTCTTCGAGAAATGTAACTCATCCACAGAAGAATTGGCTTATAAGGCACTTGTTGGCCTGATTCTTGAGTACTGTTCACCTATCTGGGCTCCCTATCAGATAGGACTGACAGAGGAGACAGAGAAGATCGAACGAAGAGCGGCGCGTTGCGTCACGGGATCGTTTATCTGACGAGAGAGTCACGCGATCGTTTATCTGGCGAGAGAGCGTTACGGAGATGCTAAACAAGCTCCACTGGCAGATGTTACAAGAGAGGCGTTGCCCATCAAGGAGAGATTTACTATTGACAGTTCAGGACAGCACTTTTCGGGAGGAGTCGAACAACTTATTACGTCCCCCAACTTCTCGCGTATTGACCACGAGGAGGAAATTCCAGAAATTAGAGCCAATACAGAGGCTTACCGAAAATAATGTTCCTACGCACTATTCGCGAGGGGAACAGGGTTGGAGGGATCACAAAGTGCTACCGAATGTACCCTCCGCGACACACTATTAGGTGACTTCCGGAGTACGATGTAGATGTAGATCATAAGCCCCTCCCAACGCCGTTTCCACTTCCGGAAGCAGTCTTGGTACGCCTCTTGCTGGATCGATCGAAGCGCCGTATCCGACTTTTATTTTATCTATCGTTGCAAATCTTCATCCTTTGGACGGGTTTTCAACTTTGGAAACAAAAAGCCTGCACGGGCCCAGATCTGGAGAGTACCGAGGATGCGGCAGCGCAGTGATTTCGCTTTTTGAGCAATAGTCCCGCACCAACAGGGATGAATGTTTGGGTGGGTTATCGGTGTGCAAGACCCATGAATTGTCTCGCCACGTTTTAGGCAGTTTCCTTCTCATATTTTATCGCAGGCGTCGCAACACGTCGCGCTTTATTTGTTCATGAGACCCAGAAAATATTAGATACAGGCTCCCAGGTAGATGCTATTTTCCTTGACTTCCAGATGGCGTTCGATACAATTCCGCACTGTCGCCTGATAAAGTAAGAGCCTGCGGAATATCAGACCAGATGTGTGGCTGGATTGAAGAACTTTTATCAAACAGAACACAGCATGTTGTTATCAATGGAGAGACGTCTACAGACGTTAAAGTACCTCTGGCGTGCCACAGGGGAGTGTTATGCGACCATTGCTTTTCACAATATATATGAACGACCTAGTAGATAGTGTCGGAAGTTCCATGCGGCTTTTCGCGGATGATGCTGTAGTGTACAGAGAAGTTGCAGCCTTAGAAAATTGCTGCTAAATGCAGGAAGATCTGCAGCGGATAGGCACTTGGTGCAGCGAGTGGGAACTGACCCTTAACATAGACAAATGTAATGTATTTAATGTATTGCGAATACATAGAAAGAAGGATCCTTTCTTGTATGATTACATGATAGCGAAACAAACACTGGTAGCAGTTACTTCTGTAAAATATCTGGGAGTATGCGTGCGGAACGATTTGAAGTGGAATGATCATATAAAATTAATTGTTGGTAAGGCGGGTACCAGGTTGAGATTCATTGGGAGAGTCCTTCGAAAATGTAGCCCATCAATAAAGGAGGTGGCTTACAAAACACTCGTTCGACCTATACTTGAGTATTGCCCATCAGTGTGTGATGCGTCCCAGATCGGGTTGACAGAGGAGATAGAGAAGATCCAAAGAAGAGCGGCGCGTTTCGTCACAGGGTTAGCGTTACGGAGATGTGTAGCAAACTCAAGTGGCAGACTCTGCAAGAGAGGAGCTCTGCATCGCGGTGTAGCTTTCTGTCCAGGTTTCGAGAGGGTGCGTTTCTGGATGAGGTATCGAATATATTGCTTCCCCCTACTTATACCTCCCGAGGAGATCACGAATGTAAAATTAGAGAGATTCGAGCGCGCACGGAGGCTTTCAGACAGTCGTTCTTCCCTCGAACGGTATGCGACTGGAACAGAAAAGGGATGTAATGACAGTGGCACGTAAAGTGCTCTCCGCCATACACCGTTGGGTGTCTTGCGGAGTATAAATGTAGATGTAGATGTAGATAGTATCGTCGATTAACAGTTTGTCCCAGCGGTACGAATTTCGTTGACGTTCCTGACATGAGCGTCAGGACATCCTGGAAAGGGGTCATCTTTAACTTGGGTCCGGCCATTTTTAAACCGTGTGAATCACTCGTAAGACCGAGTATGGCTAAACCGCTCATCACCATAGGCTTCCTGCATCATTTGGTGTGTCTCTGCAGTGGTGGGTTTAAAAATTTTGCGTCCCTAGGCACACCATATTATATGTGCCCCCCAAAGAAAAACATGTTTTAAATAATAACTATTACCCGATCACTTCACAATTGCCCGTTTTTGGTAGAAGCACTGTGAGCTGTTTCTCTACGCTGATATTCGTTGTTCTGAAGGACGCGTCAGCAGTCTAGTCACGCTCAATCAAAATGTAATTTGGTTCCTGAATTGTACTTGGTGTACGGAGCGGATAAAACAAACTTAAAACTCCATTGTGTCAACACATTCTTCTGTCGAAAGACAACAGAAGCGAACACCAGGAAAATAACTTTTCTCTCATGGCCTAAAAAGTCAGTAGAGCCTGTAGGAGACAACGGATTTTTGTTATACGTTCACTTTTACCATGCTCTTTTACATGAAACGATTGAAAACGAAAATAAAAAAGTTGAGTTACGATCTAAAAATTGAAGCGAACATTACAGAGATGCGTTCAAGATTAAAATTAAACTATCGTTTTACGATCTAATAACTTGAATGTTTTGCAGATAGAAAAAAACACTTTCGGTATTAATACTTGAATCTGTAGAAAAGCGTAAGAAATGAAATAGAGACTTCGGTGCACGAACTAATACAGAAATGGATATGCTATTACATAATTTTACAGAAAAATCAAATTTGTTTTATAATCTAATACTTAACGTGTAAAGCATTAGGGCCTGTTTAGCTAGATGCTGCATAATAAGTGCACACAATACCTTTAATAGATGTAAGGGCTGAACAGTTTTGCACTGCGTCTAATGCTCTCACCATTGCTCTTTCTATCGGTACAAGCAAAGCTATTACGTATTTATCGACAGAACTGAACTGCGTTATTTATTAACACTTTTCATCGGAGTATTCTCTCCGCGATAACTATACATTTCAGCAGACGCCAAGAATACGCATCAGTTGTAATACACTACAGTATTAACATGGCTTGCCTGTATAGCGCCGAGCGGCCTGTGTCACTCGGGTATTATTTAGTACTGTCGGGCGCCTTCAGTCACATCTGCACTAAACGAGGTTTAGTTCCGCGTTCTGCAATCGGAAATTGTAAAATAAACAGGTAATACGTAGTTTGTAAATCCAATGAATGTTCTCTAAATTATAATAAAATCACATTATAATCTTAAATTTTTAAAACTTAATATGAAAAAATAAACAAACTGACGAATCAGCAAAGTTTTCGTCTGGCTTTGAAGGCAGAAAACTCGTTGGTCTTACCTACATAGTTCAGAAAGTTATATCAGTTAGAAGGTCGGATTCGATGTGAAGAATGGACAAGGTGTCCAATCTCTCTTCAGATAACGTACAACGTAGGTACGACAACAGTCTCTTAAAGAGTCGAAAACAGGCGTTCTGCTGAACGATTTGTAAGTGCCATACACAGAAATATTCTAAGAGCAACATCAACATTCTGAAAAACGTACTGTAACCTCTCCCTTCGTAAAAATTTACTCATTTCGACTGGTATAGCACTAATCTCAGAAGATTTCAAAAGTTCCGCGAAATGTACACATTCACTAGGGAAGGAAGGCTCTAAATCCGTGTCATATGGCACTTTGAGTTTTGCTGCACGTCCAGGAATATCGTCAGGTGAACTGTTCTTAAGGTTACTGAAAACTGTGAAGGAGTCCAACTGTGTTCTATAGCTTTCCTTCCTTCTCACTATTCGGCGTACAAGTTGTCGAGTACAGGGAAAAATGTTTCGACTCTAAATTTTTCCCTTCCGGTCAGAACGACTTCCTGAGAGTGCGCTTCCTTGTCATCTTGAAATTTGCGCTTTCGTGACCTTTTATAGGTGCATTCATAGTCTATATTGAGTCACAATCTCCATGGATTTATTTTCATAATAGTCGAACATGCCACGAATAGGCACAATAAGTCCTACAAGTTATTCATATAATTCATGCACTATTTTGGTATCAATATCTACACTTTGCAATTTCAGATTTACATTATTAAATCTCTGGAGTATGTCCTTCCAAACTGTCATCATGAATACTGTTTCTAGTCTGCTGATTCAGTAAAGTTGAAACCTCGTTTCGCTCAGGTGGCAATATGTGTGAGGGCATTGATAACGCCCTCCCAGTTTTCATATAGACTTACACACGCTTCCTCTCTTGCTGACCAACGTGTTTTCGATAAACTTTTGGCCATTTTGCTTCCTGGTTTCATGAAAGAAAGCAGAGAAAAAATTATAAAGGTTTTGCATTACATTGAAAAATGAACATGCTTCCCCACAACAGCTTGCATCACTAGTGCCGACTAAATTCAAAGAATGTGCTGTACAAGACATATAATTCGCTTTCGTATTTCGTTCTTTAATGCATAAACCAGTGTAGGTTTCTGACATACTGCTTGCTTTGTCATGCGACTGGCCTCTACAGTCAATAATATCAAGAGAATTTGTAGACAGGACTTTTAGTACGGCCTCAGCTAAGTTTTCGTACTTGTCCCGGGTTTGGTAAAAGCAGAAGAAAACGTTAAACAGGTTCACCATTCTCGTTCACATATCTTAATATGAAAGATAATTGATCAATATGTGAAATGCCTGTTTTTTTTTTATTTTTTACTTATGATGATGCTTTTTATTCGTTCAGAAAGAAGCTCTCTTAATATGAAAGATAATTGATCAATATGTGAAATGCCTGTTTTTTTAATTTTTTACTTATGATGAATCTTTTTATTCGTTCAGAAAGCAGCTCTATTATTTCATCACAGATTGTTGAAGAAAGATAATTTGTATGTCCCTGGCCCTGGATTTCCATATCGTTCAATGTGCTCTGCGAGAAAAGGATCAAACTCGGCTATAGGTTCAAGAGACATTATAAATTGACCATATTGTAATTACTGGAATCTTTCGACGTGTCTACGTAGGGGAAGTCCACGACTTGTTAGCTTCTTCACTGCTGAAAAAACCCATTTCTACACACTGCGCCAGAAATTTTTTCTGTCTCAACATATGACTCGAAATGGTTATCTATTGTTCCAAGTGACTTTTTTCTTGTTAAGAGTGATAACTCAGAATTTGTGTGTTCACGTGGATTCTTATGATGAGATAAAATATTAGGAATATTTTTCCAATCTGCAATACCATAGAAGCAATGCGGCTTTACCTCCAAACAATTTATATGGTGCACAAAAAACAGCACCAGTGCTACAGGAGTATACTAGAAAATCACACAAAGATGATTCGCTATTTAAAAATTCACGGTGAAATATATATTTTGTTTAAATGTCTGGTTTTTTGGCCTATTGATATTCTTGAATTAGAGAAATCACAGTTACAATTTTGATCAATGCCACGTTGTCAGAGTGTCGGTTGTTGATTCATTGACACACCATTCCGCAGGATCATCACTAACGAGGATATTTCTTTTTGTAATGTCTGACTCGACAATTAGTTTTTCGCGAAACTGGGAATCAAGGAAAATTTACTTTTCCTCTTTTTTAAGTTTTGATTCGTCTGTATTTGTTTCTTTTACAACAGTTGCAGTGCCAGAAATATCATCTGTACTACTTGAACCCGAAGTCGAACCAGCAACATTTTTTGCGAAAAATTGATCTACTCTGGCAAGCGCTTCTAGAACATTGTCTTCTCGTTCTTGCCTTTTCTTCGACAATTTCCGAAATGCCGTGCCACTTAATTTTGCACGTTTGATTTTTTCACTGTTATTCATGTTAAATTGTCAATGAACAGTCAAAATAAAAGAAAAACATGGTAAAAGAAGAGAAAGAAAGATTGGATCCAGTTCCAATCGTTCTACACCACACATGGAGCACAAAGCTTTTTACTTTGAACACGGAACACGAGTACAAAGCTTTTTACTTTAAACACGGCACACGAGTACAAAGCTTTTTACTTTAAACACGGCACACGAGTACAAAGCTTTTTACTTTAAACACGGCACACGAGTACAAAGCTTTTTACTTTAAACACGGCACACGAGTACAAAGCTTTTTACTTTAAACACGGCACACGAGTACAAAGCTTTTTACTTTAAACACGGCACACGAGTACAAAGCTTTTTACTTTAAACACGGCACACGAGTACAAAGCTTTTTACTTTAAACACGGAGCGATTAACTGACCAACTCGGATTACTTGACGTAACTGTGCTACGAAACAACGACGATGCAGAATAATTTAATTTCATAGCCACCTGTTTTTCTGTTGTCAGTGAACAGTAGAAGCACACCTGACGGCTGGAATTCATCTCGTTAAGAAAACGGGATGGTCCCTTTTCTGGCTTCTGTTCCCCGCGTCGCCTGAATTTTAGCTGGGATGCAAGTATGTTCTGAATATTCTTGACAATGTCTTTCTAATTTAAAAAGCAAATAATTTTTGCAATTTCCTCCAGTGAGGTGCACTGGATTGACTCATATCCAATTTATTCTTACAACAATTTAGCGTTTTTTGACGGCAGAGAAGACAGCGTTTAAATAGTCATGTTGGCAGTTAATGTGGTGTGTTGTCATTTGTGTGAACACTGTTGTTATGTCTACACGCAAATGCACGTTTCGCTCCAATATAAAAAATATAAACAACCTTTCCTCGAAGTAAAAAAGCGTAGTTAAGAAGATTAATATAAGATTTGCAATGCCACAAACTATTCGGTTCCACAGAGTGCGAACTTTGTTATTGTGCAGGCTGCAGCACGATAAATGAGACTAACGAAAGTGGGTTTCTTCTTTTTTTGCCAAAAAACTAACTAAGTAATAAATAAATAAAAATTTTAAACTGTTGTGAAGTGTATTCTGCTTATGTTCTTTTCGTTTAAACATGTGTTAAAAAATGTAAAGCATTTCCAGTATCAACATGTATTGTTAAACGGGTGTCATTAAATCACAGTTGAGATATTGAACACCACAGAGCTTTCACATTAATTACAGTGATGAAGGGTTGACTCGATACTTCCCTGTAAGTAGAGATCCACACATGTTACAGTATTTAAGAAACTGCTGATTAGTTTATCACAGCTTTTCAGGGGTTCGCCGGCCGGTGTGGCCGAGCAGTTCTAGGCGCTTCAGTCTAGAACCGCACGACCGCTACGGCCGCAGGTTCGAATCCTGCCTCGGGCATGGATGTGTGTGTTGTCCTTAGGTTAGTTAGGTTTAAGTAGTTCTAAGTTCTAGGGGACTGATGACCTCAGAAGTTAAGTCCCATAGGGCTCAGAGCCATTTTTTTCAGCGGTCAAGGTATTTTCAAGCGGAAAATATGGTAGGGTTAAGTAGAAGCCGACAAAATTCTCGGAATAATAACGTTTCAAACGTTGTATTATAGATTGCTGTCCTGACAGCTAACTTTAAAATATTTTGAACAATCATGAACGTGAAACCAGACAGAAACCGAATGTTAAATTTGCATTCAGTCACAAAGTGAACTATGTATATTTCCAAGCTTGTATTGTCGAATTCCGTTCTTGAGGCTTATTTAAACTAGCAAGTTGTTTAACAGTATTAAAAGTTTTTGTCGTTTGTAAGCGCAGTTATTTTAAAACGTAAAAGGTTAAAATGAGTACAGAGCTAAAAATGCCGCCTCCCTTAAGGTGCCGCCCCTAGTGGGCCTATATGTATACCCGCCACTGTGTTTAATGGTTTTCTTGAGTTTGATGCAAAAATTTAATGCAGACGCGTCGCTCCCCTAGCTCTGCCATTTCGAAATTCGCAAACTGTGTGACACAACGTTCTGCTCAATACAGAACTGAGCAATAACTAACAGAGAGGCAACAATGAAACTTCCATCAGTTGCTAATTAAACGCAGGCGTGTGCAGGAGGAACAGCATAGCGCTCCAACACACCAATGTCGCGAAATTACCAATGTTCCGCAATTTTTGAAACAGACCTCTTTCTGTTTTCATCTCTTGGTCTCCTCTGCAGTCCTGTATATAAGTCCTTAAATACGGTGGTTAGCACACTGGACTCGCATTCGGAAGGACGACGGTTCAATCCCGCGTCCGGCCATCCTGATTTAGGTTTTCCGTGATTTCCCTAAATCGATTTAGGCAAATGCCGGGATGGTTCCTTAGAAGGGGCACGGCCGATTTCCTTCCCCATCCTACCCTAATCCGAGCTTGTGCTCCGTCTCTAATGACCTCGTTGTCGACGGGACGCTAAACAGTAATCTCCTCCTCCTCCTTAAATGCGGCGCTTAGTATAGGGTCCGGCAGGGAGTTATTACGTTTTAGATTCCGCTATGCCTTAAGGCTGGGGAGACTAGCGCTTGCGCAGTAGTTGATATGCAATAACAGTTGCGATGAAAATCAATTTGCTGAAAATGATGAACAAAAATATAATTGACAAGATTGGACTTTGCAGTGGGCGGAGGCGTGTGAGGTGAATGCTTACGTAATAGCACTCAGTGCTACCAACAAAAACTGCAACGTTTAAGTTCACCACGCAATTTTGACACTACAACTGCTAGGCTGCCGGAGTCCGAAAAAAAAAACAACAAAAACAACAGGAAAGTCAATATGAAGTGTTCTGGACAAATCCGATATGTGATGCAGTTACCATTGTTAGCAAAGTGATTATCACCAAGCGTGAACGTGCACAGTTTTCCTTTCAGTTCTTGCTATAAATCAACGCTTAAATATACAGATCTAAAACTGGTAGTATATTTACAATGTACAGCCGATATTTTTACGGGCCACTACATCAATATTTTTCCGTCGATATATCGGTAATGATTTTTTAAAAATATTGTTATATCGAATTCCAGATATTTTTACAAAGATCAACAGTCGTAGTTCAAAGCCCACTTGTTGGGACTGCATTAATACTTTTTTGTGTCCCAGCCGTCAAAAGCTTCAGGCTTGTTGAGCCAGAGCTCGTTTAGGGAGCAACGCTCAGGACAATTTCGTCATGTTAGAAGATGTTCCACGTTTTCTGTTTCTCCACAGTTGCGCTTCCTGTCAACATGTTCTAACAGGCTCCACTTTATGAGTTTCATTTTTACAGGAGCTGCAGAAGTGCTAATTCGGCTTAGCATTTTTAATGCCTTTAGTTTAATTCAATACCACTTTGTGGATGCTCTGAAATACGGCCGCCGACAGGGGGTTCATCCAAGTTGTAACTGAGGAACCGATATAGCTAACCATTCTAAAACTGGCATTTGCACTGTGGCATCTGAAACAGATACAACGGTTCTAAGGCTCTGGGGCAAAATCCTGCAGAACTTCAAGTCGTAAATGAATTATTAACGAGGCAGTTTTTTGTGTAAGTTCCAAGAAAGCCAAAGTCTTATACACCAAGACCATTGGCTACCGATTCAGACAATGAGAACAGATGCTGGTTTTATGTAACAGGTAATGAACTGAGGGTGCCCTGTGGTTTCTGCGTCCTAACGTATCTTACACGAAACCATTCTATACAAGACAATTAGTCAAAAAGAAATAACAACTGAGACTCAGTCGTTCCAGCTTAGAGTGTCAGAACAGTTCTTACGGAATCTCGCGCTGACTGTCTGTGCTTGCGAGGGAGGACCAAGCAAAGCAGAAAATTCACAGAGGCTTCTAGCCAGAATCTAAGGACGTCGGGACATTTTCCAGCGAAAATAAACCTCGACCGAAAAGAAAACTGCTCCATCTAGGCTAGTGGTCGCCAAATTTTTTAGCTTACGGTCGATATCACACTATAATATTTCTTTGTCAAAGCTGATGTGTCACATATTTCTGTCATATATATTTATTGACAGTGTAATATATAATGTCACTGTTCGGGGAAAAAGGTCCCTTTTCTCGTCCTGGCCACTTTATCATTCCTTCCTCAACAGATTTACTATTAATTGGCAACTCACATGAGTTAGTATTTTGTATTACACTACGGGCCATTAAAATTTGCCACACCAAGAAGAAATGGAGATGATAAGCGGGGATTCATTGGACAAATATATTATACTGGATCTGACATTACATTTTCAGGCAATTTGGGTTCATAGATCCTGACAAATCAGTATCCAGAACAACCACCTCTGGCCGTAATAACGGCCTTGATACGGATGGGCATTGAGTCAAACAGAGCTTGGATGGCGTGTACAGCTACAGAATATGGAATCAGTGGATTCAGGAGGGTAATACGGATCGCCGTGCTGGATCCCATCGGCCTCGTTTCACTAGCAGTCGAGATGACAGGCATCTTATCCGCATGGCTGTAATGGATAGTGCAGCCACGTCTCGATCCCTGAGTCAACAGATGCGGACGTTTTCAAGACAACAACCATCTGCACGAACAGTTCGACGACGTTTGCAGCAGCACGGACTATCAGCTCGGAGACCGTGGCTGCGGTAACCCTTGACGCTGCATCACAGACAAGAGGATCTGCGATGGTGTACTCAACGAAGAACCTGGATGCACCAACGTCAAAACGTCATTTTTTCGGATGAATCCAGGTTCTGTTTACAGCATCATGACGGTCGCATCCGTGTTTGGCGATATCGCGGTGAACGCACATTGGAAGCGTGTATTCGTCATCGCCATATTGGCGTATCAACTTGCGTGATGGTGTGGGGTGCCATCGGTTACACGTCTCGGTCACCTCTTGTTCGCATTGACGGCACTTTAAATAGTGGACGCTACATTTCAGATGTGTTACGACCCATGGCTCTACCCTTCATTCGATTCCTGCGAAACCCTACATTTCAGCACGATAATGCACGACCGCACGTGTCAGGTCCTGTACGGGTCTTTCTGGATACAGAAAATGTTCGACTGCTGCCCTGGCCAGCACATTCTCCAGATCTCTCACCAACTGAAACGTCTAGTCAATGGCGGCCGAGCAACTGGCTCGTCACAATACGCCAGTCACTACTCTTGATGAACTGTGATATCGTGTTGAACCTGCATAGGCAGCTGTACCTGTACACGGCATCCAAGCTCTGTTTGACTCAATGCACAAGCGTATCCAGGCCGTTATTACGGCCAGAGGTGGTTGTTCTGGGTACTAATGTCTTAGGATCTATGCACCCAAATTGCGTGAAAATGTAATTACATGCCAGTTCTAGTATAATATATTTGTCCAATGAATACTCTTATCATCTGCATTTGTCCTTGGTGTAACAATGTTAATGGCCAGTAGTGTATGTGTGAACGATTATGGCATTATAAATCTTTAGGGTAAGTACATTGCTTCGCGTTTCGTAAATAATCATTTACATGTGAAAACGAAAATACATGGTAAAATTATACTATTCTTATGAGAAACCTGTTCTCAAACAATGGTACGCGAACGTGTCAGTCAGTACTCACTGTTGGTGTAGGGCCGTATGGGGCGCGGGCTGTGCACCGTGTACGTCTGCTGCTGATGCTGATGTTGGTGTTGGTGCTGACGCTGATGCTGGTGCTGGTGGCGGTGCTGATGTTGATGTTGATGTTGATGCTGGTGCGCGGCGTCGCTGAGGCGGCAGCACCTCAGCAGCGAGCTGACGCACTCTGCGCACGGCACGGGGAAACCTGCGGGCATTCATTTAGTTGTATCCGCGTGTTGCTCATCACCCATACTACAATAACGTACCTCCTGCAAGATAAATCGTATGTTTTTCTACTACTGTCATTTCAACTCTGGTTTACCAGGGATAGTAATAATGTTGATGTTATCACATCAAAGAAATGAAATTGTTGCTATTGCTTTTATGGTCTTCAGTCTAGAGATGCAGCTCTCCAAGCTACTCTATCCTGTGCGAGCCTCTTCATCTCCGAATAATTACATCCTTCTGAATCCGCGTAGTGTATTCATCTCTTTGTCTCCCTCTACAATTTTAATCCCTCCCCCATTTCCCTCCAGTACTATAATGGTTGAAACGTCGCTGTGAAGTCGTTTCATAAGACGCTTGTCGAATTCGGTACAACTTATTCACTTTACTACCTGATTTTAGATCCACTCAAATAAGGCCTATTGAATGTTATATGTGTGTTTTAATGTGGGGTTTCGGTTTCGCTTTGTGGGAAGCGCTGAGTTGGTCATCGTCTGCTGGGCGCAGACGATGTTACTTCTCGTTTGAAGGAGAGCACAGGATGACCAACTTAGGTTTCCAATACCTGGAACAGAGAGGTTTACCCATCTTAGTCGAAGGCTGTTTTTGTGTGTGAGGTTCGTGACGGAGGGCTACCCCTCTGGTAGCTTCCGCTGCACGGGGAGCTAGGTAATCTGGAAAGAGAAAGGGGAACTCTTCGGTGAACGGTTGGTGAGTACGGATCGTAGCTCTTAAGGGGGGTTTCAGGTGATAGGAAGCAGGTTGAGATAGGACTTCGTTATGTGTAACTGGTGAAATACTTAAGAACTTTAGCTGAACTGAAGCGTGTGAAGCGGCTTTTTTAAATGATTTTTAATCTTACATTTTGTGGAAATTGGTTTTGTCTTTGTGTGTCGATTTTGTGCCACGTTCTGGTCCACCACGGCACCGCAATACGTTTTATGTTAACAGTTTGCTTGTTTAATGAGATACAATTTGTGCAAGAATGTCTGTTCTTTCGTGTGTTTTCTACAAAGCAGCACAACAGTTTGAGTCAGAATGCACCACGTTCGGCCGTTTGCAAGCAGCAGACGCAGTTAGTATGTTAAATAATTATTACACAGCCTTGTGTATTGGTTAAACCTCTGTCCATAGTAGTCCATGCGTAGAATCGTAATGCAAAATCTCACTGAGATATTTCTAAGGTATTAATGCAAAGGAGATGATAGTGTAATTGTCCTCCACCCCCGTCTTCTGTATTCCTTCTTGCTGTAGTTAAATTGTGCTCTGTTTCATTCTCACGTAATTCTTACTTAAATATTTCGAGTCAGGCACCAGTTACGTGTAGTTAGGATGTGCAACCAAATATTTAGTTACATTAAATAATCAACGTGAAAGATAAATTCTTTGGTGTCGATCTTACCCCCTTACTCCGATTTCCGATCCTGAATTAATCAAGTTGCTTCATGCACGACATGGAGTGCTATTTATCTGGCTACTTAAAGAAATTTGCATACTTGTAATTAAATTATTAAAGCAATTAAACTAATGAATTTCCAGCTCCGTTGTTTTTTAAATGGTTAGGAAGGGCTTGGGCTGTTGGCGACCCTAAATTTCTGATTTTTTATCAGTACTTGTGTGAGAGAGAAGCAGCTAGAAAAGCGAGATAACGAATATGGCTGGATGAGAAACGCCATAAAGATAGTAATACGTTACATGGTGATAGCTTTATGTCTCAGAATTTGTCCTATCAACCGATCCCTTCTTCTAGACAAATTGTGCCACAAATTCCTCTTCTCTCCAATTCTATTAGGTACCACCTCATTAGTTACATGATCTGCCCATCTATCTTCAGCATTCTCGTGTAGCTCCACATTTCGAAAGCTTCTATTCTCGTCTTGTCTAACCTGATTATCGACCATGTTTCACTTCCATACGTGGTACACTCCATACAGAAACATTTTTAATACATTTTCTTACGTCGTGACAACACTTTTATTTTTCCAACAACACCTTACCCGTATCGACTTTCCGATTTATCAAAGGCAGTTTATGTCACACTTATAAAATTGTTCATTAGATACATTGTGTCACGTCAACATTCTCAGTCACGAGTTTGCACTTGTCTCGTGAGTGAGAATGTTGACGTGTCACAATGAATCTAATGAACAATTTTATAAGTCTGACATAACACTGCCTTTGAAAATGACGGAAAATCGAAACGCGTAAGTTGTTGTTGGAAAAATAAACGTGTGATTAAGACATAAGAAAAGTTATTGAAAGTGCATCCAAATGGCCGCAACGTCTCACAGCCTTTTCATGGAAACTGGACTCCATACAGATAGGAAAGCTATTGTGAAAGTAGCCTGACACTTACGTCTATATTCGATGTTAACAAATTAATTTTCTTCAAAAACTCTTTCCTTGTCATTACCAGTCTACATTTTATATCCTCTCTACTTTGGCCATCATCAGTTATACTGCTGCCCGAATAGCAAAACCAAGTGTTTCGTTTCCTAATCTAATTCCTTTGGCACAATCTGATTTAACTGGACTACATTCCATTATCCTTGTCTTGCTTTTGTTGATGTTCGTCTTATATCCCCCTTTCAAGACACCGTCCATTCCATCCAACTGCTCTTACAAGTCCCTTTCTATCTCTGACAGACATGCAGTGTCACTAGCAAACCTCAACCGATTTTCTACAATACCGGCCGGGTTGGAGATTTTCTTTGCCCAGGGACTGGGTGTTTGTGTTGTCCTCACCATTTCATCAACATTTGTTTCAGTTAAAATTTGGATTGTGTAAAATGTGGACAGGGTCAAAATTGGGACTTTGTACGGGCGCTGATGATCGCGCAGTTAGGCACCCCACAAACCAACCATCATCATCATCAACCGTTTTACGTCATATCCCTGCACTTTCATTCCTACTCCAAGTTTTTCGTTGATTTCCCTTATTGCTTGCTCAATGTACAGACTGAATAACATCTGGAATAGGCTGCAACTTTGTCCTACCCCTTTCTCAATCACTGCTTCCCTTTCATGCCCCTCGGCTCTTATAATTGCCGTTATGGTTTCTGCATAAGTTGTAAACACCCTTTTCCTCCCTGTAGCCTATCCTTGCTACCTTCAGAGTTTCAAAGAGTATTCGAGTCAACATTGTCAGAAGCTATCTCTAGCCTGCAAATGCTATAAACGTCTGACTTCCCTTAACCACCTACCTTCTCACATAAATCGTGGTGTCAAATGGCTCTGAGCAATATGTGACTTAACATCTGAGGTCATCAGTCCCCTAGAACTTAGAACTACTTAAACCTGAATAACCTAAGGACAGCACACACATCCACGCCCGAGGCAGGATTCGAACCTGCGACCGTAGTGGTCGCGCGGTTCCACACCGTAGCGCCTAGAACCGCTCGGCCACCTCGGCCGGCTGGTAGTGTCATTATTTCCTCGCGTGTTCCTACATGTTTCCCAAATCCAAAATGATCTTTCCCCATGTCGGCTTGCACCAGTTTTTCTGTTCTTCCGTAAAGAATTCTTTTAGTTTGTTTCCAAGTGAACATCTGAAGCGTTTGCTGCCACAGTGGGGTAGCGGGCCACACAGCCCTATGCTACAGTGCAGATGGGTTGCGGCGTTTATTTAGGTTTCCCTTCGGCGAGCTGCCGTACTGTGGCAGCGGAGATTTCTTCGCGGCCAGGACTCCAGGCGTGTACTTGAAAACAAACAAAAAAATTAATCGCGTAACTTTGTTTCTTCCTTGTGATGGTAACAACCTCATTAATATCCCTCTTGCAAAAGATACAGATACACACTAGATGATCAAAAGTATCCGGACACCTCCAAAAACATACGTTTTTCGTATTAGATGCATTGTGCTGCCACCTACTGCCAGGTACTCCGTATCAGCGACCTCAGTAGTCATTATCGTGAGAGAGCAGAATGGAGTGCTCCGCGGAACTCACGGACTTCGAACGTGGTCAATTAATTGGGTGTCACTTGTGTCGTATGTATGTACGCGAGATTTCCTCACTGCTAAACATCCCTAGGTCCACTGTTTCCGATGTGATAGTGAATTAGAAACGTGAGGGGACGCGTGCAGCACAAAAGCGTACAGGCAGACCTCGTCTGTCGACTGACAGAGACCGCCGACAGTTGAAGAGAGTCATAATGTGTAATAGGCAGACATCTATCCAGACCATCACAGAGGAATTCCAAACTGCATCAGGATCCACTGCAAGTGTGACGAACGGTTTTCGACAAAGTCGCTGAGTTCATCGAATAAGAAAATTAGTTAAGGCATTGCTGATGCTGCGTGCAATGCCAAAGACGAGTTTTCCAGTGGGTTTAGGGAAAAACCAACTTTCAGGTTTCTAGCCAATCGCGAACTGCTTAAAATATGTGTACATGGGAAAGCACAGAATACAAATGAGACCTACAATCACCTCCAAAACCAGTATTTGTGTCCTCACTGTTGTGTAGATAGCAAGCTGCATGTTATGCCTGTCTAGTCTTAAACAGTGGGAATGTAACTGAAACTTCCTGGCAGATTAAAACTGTGTGCCCGACCGAGACTCGAACTCGGGACCTTTGCCTTTCGCGGGCAAGTGCTCTACCATCTGAGCTAACGAAGCACGACTCACGCCCGGTACTCACAGTTTTACTTCTGCCAGTATCCGTCTCCTATCTTCCAAACTTTACAGAAGCTCTCCTGCGAATCTTGCAGAACTAGCACTCCTGAAAGAAAGGGTATTGCGGAGACATGGCTTAGCCACAGCCTGAGGGATGTTTTCAGAATGAGATTTTCACTCTGCAGCGGAGTACCGGGCGTGAGTCGTGCTTCGGTAGCTCAGATGGTAGAGCACTTGCCCGCGAAAGGCAAAGGTCCCGAGTTCGAGTCTCGGTCGGGCACACAGTTTTAATCTGCCAGGAAGTTTCACATCAGCGCACCTCCGCTGCAGAGTGAAAATCTCATTCTGGAAACATCCCTCAGGCTGTGGCTAAGCCATGTCTCCGCAGTATCCTTTCTTTCAGGAGTGCTAGTTCTGCAAGGTTCGCAGGAGAGCTTCTGTAAAGTTTGGAAGGTAGGAGACGGATACTGGCAGAAGTAAAACTGTGAGTACCGGACGAGAGTCGTGCTTCGGTAGCTCAGATGGTAGAGCACTTTCCCGCGAAAGGCAATGGTCCCGAGTTCGAGTCTCGGTCGGGCACGCAGTTTTAATCTGCCAGGAAGTTTCATATCAGCGCACCCTCCGCTGCAGAGTGAAAATCTCATAGTGGAAATGTAGTTAGGATTAAGTGCCTCCAGAGACCGGGCACCCATCCAGGTGCATTCACACTGAACATACTCAGCAGTATCGATGAAGCGCGACTGGACAAAGATGAGGCAGCAGAAGAAAAAATGCAAAAAGTTGGCTAGGCAAAGGAGGCAGGTGAAGAGATAACGCCAAAAAGACGAGGAAGAGAATGAAGTTTGTGGATATGGACAGCATTAGTTATTAGAGGTATACCGTTATTGTCAAAAATGGAAATGAAAACTTTAAGTGCATATTGCTGTAAACGGACTTTTTTGATCTGTAACGTATCTTTTTTTAGGAACTGTAAAAGCTAACATCCTGAAATCTTGCATACTTCCTACGAATTACTTTCTGAATAATCCTGTGCAGCACTTTTCCGTTACTTCTTCTCTGAGAAAAGTTCTCCTTTTAAATTTAAGACAGTAAGGCGGTCCCAGGCCACACAAAACTGTAAAATTAATTTCAAAGCAACTATCACATTAAACAAAAGTCTGTTCCATCACTTTATTGGCCTCTTATGCAGATATAAACTGAGAAATTCCAGCTTTATTGATTGTTTAGTTTACGAGAAAAATATACATTGTAGAAACAGTGGTAATCAAAAATTCAAATCCTTATAAAAATGTACATCGCTGCGGATTTTAAACAAAAACTGCACCAAATATTAAGCCTTAAGTTGTTCATAATAGTCTCAAGTTTTACTATTTTAGCTGAAATATATTTGGAGATATATATGTTTAAGTACAAGAATGGATTTTGTCTTACGTCTGTCCTTAATCATTTCTGTGATGCCGATCAATTTTTTTAAAATTCCTATAAGTTTTGAAAATATCGACAGTTCTACCGTAATATCGATAAGACCAGTAGTTTTTATAAATATCGATACACACAGCATATTGCTATTTTTAGAAATTAGCCCACCCCCTACTTTTTACCAGCAGACGGGTGAGTGCTTAGCTCAGGTGTCCGGCGGGTTGCCTACTCCCCGCCTTCGCTGAGATCGAATCGAGGTGGTGATGTGATGCCACACGATAGGTGTTGTCCTCGTTAATAAGATTCTCCGCCATGCTTATCTATAATACTGGAACCGAAAAATGAATAACCAATAGGCAAAACTGTAGTTCGCCGCATTCTACTGTATGCCCAGCGAACACACAGCGATCCGAAATAGCAGACTTCGTGAGTTCGCAAAAAGCGAATGCAGCGTCTGTGGTCTATCAACGAAACAAGTAATGGTTCATTGATACACAGCCGACACCGTACTGTGGAGGTGAATGCAACATGAAAGAGTATTTTAATCCAACCAATGACAGCTCGAACGGCTAAAACCTGCATCCATTCATGTCCATTGTGTATTCCAATGGGCTTGGGAAATGCCAGCAGAACAATGTGATACCCCACACGTCCAGAATTGCTACATAGTGGATCCAGGAACGCTCTTCTGAGTTTGCACGCTTCCGCTGGCCACTAAACTCCCCAGATATGAACATTATTGAGCATATATGGAATGCCTTGCAACGTACAGGTCAGAAGAAATCTTCACTCCCTCGTTCTTTTACGCATTTATGGACAGCCCTACAGGTTTCAAGGTGTCAGTTCCCTCCAGCACTACTTCAGACACTATTCTAGTCCATGCTACGTCGTCTTGTGGCATTTTTGCGTACTCACGGGGGCCCTAGATGATGTTAGGCAGGTGTACCAGTTTCCTTGGCTCTTCAGTGTAGAACAAGTACGTCTCTGTATTTTACGATCCACCGTTGAATAAGGCAGTTCTCACAACGCACACATGGGAACGCACTTCCGAACACTTTCTGAACTTTTCACACCGAAAGAACAACTGTGCTGGTCCCCATTACAGGCTTTCGTCACCAGCACCTCCACTCCGAACTCTCCTCCTGTAGCCCACCTGGGCTAGGGATGTGGCAACTAACTGTTCTTAACAACCAGTTGCTCAGTCTACTGTTTTTCTCGTTCACTCGAATGAAACTAGTTTCTGGGGCCATATCACCTTTCTGCATGTTTTCACTCACTCACCGGGTTTGAGTGGTTCCACTGAAAGCGAGACAAGCGACTGACGTACGTATCTGTAGAGTTTGGCCGTTTTATGAATGTTTTCGCTCACTCACCGTGTTTGAGAGATTTTATTTACATTCTTTTCCACCCTTTTCGGTTATACATGAACCATGTCTACGGCTGACAATTTTTTTCTAGATACAAATGAAGCAGCTCATTTCAAAGGGACATGAATGAAAAAAATAAAATATTTTCAAAATATAAACTTACTTAAATGCGAATTTTCATACTTGTGGTATTTGGTTTTAAGAAATTTAATATCTGGTATGTACTGTAAATTTATGTACAGGGTGATCAAAAAGTCAGTATAAATTTGAAAACTTAATAAACCACAGAATAATGTAGATAGAGAGGTAAAAATTCACACACATACTTGGAATGACATGGGGTGTTTGTAGAACAAAAAATTAAAGTTCACAAAATGTCCGACAGATGGCGCTGGACAGCAAAACGTCAGTGACTGCTACCGTGACGGGTGAGAGGTACGCCGATGTGTTACAGAATCGCATCATCCCCAGCCTGGCTGATAAACACCTGCTGGAACGTACAATGTTTATGCAGGATGGCGCTCCACCCCATATTGCCAGACGCGTGGAAGATCTCTTGCGCGCGTCGTTTGGTGATGATCGTGTGACCAGCCGCCACTTTCGTCATGCTTGGCCTCCCAGATCCCCAGACCTCAGTCCTTGCGATTATTGGCTTTGGGTTTACCTGAAGTCACAAGTATATCGTGATCGACCGACATCTCTAGGGATGCTGAAAGACGACATCCGACGCCAAAGCCTCACCATAACTCCGGTCATGCTTTACAAAGTGCTGTTCACAACATTATTCCTCGACTACAGCTATTGTTGAGGAATGATGGTGGACATATTGAGCATTTTCTGTAAAGATCATCATCTTTGTATTGTCTTACTTTGTTATGCTAATCATTGCTATTCTGATCAGATAACTTGTACATTCGCAGTCTTTTCGCGAGATATACGTAGAAGATGAAGAGGCTTGCACAGGATAGAATAAATGGAGATCAGCATTAAACCAGTTTTCCGACTGAAAACCACAACAAAAGAATGGTTCTAATGGCTCTGAGCATTATGGGACTTAACTTCTGAGGTCATCATGTAAGTAGGCTGTTTACGTTTTCTTATTGGTAACGCCACGTAGCGCTCTGTATGAAAAATCACTGGCTGTGCCGTGTGCAGTCTGTGGCTGGTTTGCATTGTTGTCTGCCATTGTAGTGTTGGGCAGCGGCAGCTGGATGCTAACAGCGCGTAGCGTTGCGCAGTTGGAGGTGAGCCACCAGCGGTGGTGGACGTGGGGAGAGAGATGGCGGAGTTTTGAAATTTGTAAGAATTGGTGTTACGAACTGATATATATATTATGACTATTAAGGTAAATACATTGTTTGTTCTGTATTAAAATCTTTCATTTGCTAGCTATGCCTATCAGTAGTTAGTGCCTTCAGTAGTTTGAATCTTTTATTTAGCTGGCAGTAGTGGCGCTTGCTGTATTGCAGTAGCTTGAGTAATGAAGATTTTTGTGAGGTCAGTGATTTGTGAAATGTATAGGTTAATGTTAGTCAGGACCATTCTTTCGTAGGGATTTTTGGAAGTCAGATTGCGTTGCGCCAAAAATATTGTGTTTCAGTTTAAGCACAGTCTTGTGTAATTTTTCTAAGGGGACGTTTCATATGGCGACCCTGCCAGGATACCTCACTGGAATCTTCTGATTTTTTCCTTGTAGTTTGTGTAATTAGTGTAGCTTTTGTTTATTGCTAGGACGTAATCATAGAGAGAATTTCCTTTGTAGTTTCAGTCTTTCATTGTTGTACAGTAAAATAGTTGTGGCATGCATGTAGTTTTGCACGAAGTATTTCGCAGCTGCGCTTGCAATTAACTAGATATTATTTTCAGTGCTATGTTAATGTGTTCTCTTATTTTTGTTCTTCAGATTGTGTTTTTCTGTGTTGTCGTGTGAAAATTGTGACAATAATGGCGTGTGAAAAACGTAACACTAGGCTCCAAAGTAAACTGAGAAATGACAATGAAGACGAAAGCAGTGTGTTAGCGTCACCATGTAATGAATTCACTAACGTTCAAAGTAGTAATTTGGTAATAGCGCATAGGGAAATGGATCAGGCTGCAAATAATGGTGTAGGCAGTGAAACAGTAGTGAACAGGGAAGCATTATCGATCGATCGGTCGGCAACAGCTCGCCTCAGGATTCCGAAATGACAGGACACAATCTTAAAAATACTGTAGATTCAGATTTTGCGTCCTCACCGTTTTCTCAAATAAATCAAGACACATTTTCCGCTTTTCAAAATGCGAATATTGCCGGTTCAAATGCACTGCCGAAAAGCACTGAGGAATATGTTTCAGACACCAGTGCACTGTTATTACAGTTAATGCAACAAATGGGACAAAGGCTACAAAAGTTAGACACAACGCTTGAACAAAATCAGAAACAAATGGGATAAAATCTTCAAAAGTTGGACACAATGGAACAATACCAGAGACAAACACAGCAACAGTTAGACATAATGGAACAACACCAGAGACAAACACAGCAACAGTTAGACACAATGGAACAAAATCTTCGGAAGTTAGACAGCACACTTGAACAAACACGTGACGATTTAACTACTGAGTTACATAACATTGAATCGAAATGCCAAAAAATCTGTAATGACGTAAAAACACAAATTTGTGAGCATTTTCGACCTATTTTTTCGCGGCATGAAAATGCATTACAGAATCATGAAGCAGCCATAAAAGAACTGCAAACTATTGTTCGTGAAAATCACGACACCTTGCAAGCTAAAATGGACTCAGTTGCATCCTCCGATTCAGTTACGCAACTTGCAAGAACTCAGGAAAACTTAAAGGTCACAGTAGATTCGATTTCAACACAAATGGACACTCTGAAACTTGGTTCAGAAAAACACACTGAGGAAATGTGTTCACTATCGGAGAAAGTAGCCGAACTTTCAGATCAGTTCACTAACTTATCTACAAAGGTAGATGATGATCTGAATGATACAGAAGAGTGCGAACAAATTAGGAAATTCAAACAAAATCAGAATCAAATTAATACACAACACCAAAGAGAAATCCGGGAAGTGCAAGATCAGCTGACACAGGTAATACAAGAATTACGTATTTCAGAGGACACTCGCGCTCCAACATGGGAAGAGGGACTTAGAAATACGGAAAAGCAACAAAATAATAACACAGGGAATTTCCGAAATTGTGAAAGAAATTGGCAAGGTGCACCGAATTTTGAGATGGAACTGCCGACACGACGTAACAATGAACGATATACTACCCGCCGACACGATGATTTTGACTATAAGCTGTTCATTACTGCACGTAAATTCAAAACATTTAAGAATTCTGGCAACGACATTCATCCACAAGCGTGGCTCCATCAATTCTCTCGTTGTTTTCCTCCCAACTGGTCATTACAGCACAGATTAGAATTTATGTGTGGCTACTTGGAGAATGAACCAGCTGTAAGAATGCGATCGGTCATTCACGATTGTCATAGTGAAGGAGAATTTTATCATGCCTTCCTCTCAGCATATTGTTCTCAAGCTACACAAGACCGAGTAAAACATAGCATCATAATGATGAAACATTTCGAACAATCTGAATTTTCCAGTCTTGTCAAATATTTTGAAGACATGTTACATAAGAATCAGTATCTTTCAAACCCATACAGCCCCTCAGAACACATCCGCATTTGCTTAATCAAATTACCTGAACATTTACGACAGATTATTTTAGCAGGACGATGCAAAGACGACACTGAAGCTTTTCAGGGACTGTTACAAGAACTGGAAATTGACACTGACAATCGCGGAACGCGAAAACAGGAGCACAACAATTACAGGTCACACCTGTCACAATTCCGCGATGACAGAAATAATACACTACAAGGCTATTCGTACAACGTAAATCGTGACCAAAACAGACACCACCCGTATGACAACCGTTGGCAGAGTAGTAATTATTACAGGAAAAGATCACCTCTCCGCGGTAATGACTATCACAGAGACAATCAGAGAAACAGACAATATGGAAACCAAAATAATTATTATCAAGGGAGACAGAATAACTTAAGACGCAACGGTCCAACGCGCAGTTACGATTTAGGGAGAAATTCTCCACCACGTGACCGACAAGAAAGAAACTATGGAATCTACCGACATGACGACACACGATATGATCGTAACGACAGACCTGAATTGCAGCAGAACTGGCGGGATTCAAACAGAGCAGGGCCTTCTCGTCAAGGTGAATTTGTAGAAGTTAGGTCTCCTAATCCCAATAACGGCGCGCGCCAACAAAGAGACAGACAATGACTCACACCGCAGGCAGCCGCGTGCGCCGGCTGGCTCAGAGAAAATTAACAGACGCTAACCTTGAGAAAAATTCCAGTATTCTTTACCGACGTATACGGCATGATAATTGCGTTCAAGCTGAAACTCTGAGTACTATGAAGAGTAAAAGATTGTACTACATTTCACATAAAACCGTTTATTGAAAGATAATTTGCTTTTTAACTTTGTCTTTGCCATATAACTTTTCACTTCACATTACTAGTATGCTTTGTCAGACTTAAGAAATTGTTAACATGCAACAGTGTTTGAAGTTAAATATCCAGTCAAGAACCAAGAGAACTTATTTAAACAGAAATTACGAATGCATTGATATTGTGAACAGACGACACAGTGTTATTGTGCGTGTACATTCTTGTTTGTTAGTTGCACGATTACGTAACGACTATAAGGCTGACATACTTAGAACATTTACCAGTACTGCTAATGAGATTTTAATGCAACATTTTGGTTTACTTGAAAATAAATTCTGGATTTAAAGTACTTTCTGTGAGATACCAGATGACTCAGTGGTTAGTTTATGTGACAGCTACACGATTTTATCACGACGCTACTAATGAGTGACAATTTACAATGTTGCTTTTGCACTGTATCTGTTTTATATCTGCAGAGTTTTTCTGTATTATTCTGGAAAGTAAAACATGTTTTAGTAGTAACTTTTGTGGTATAGCTACAATGAGACAGCCTTTACCGTAGCACAACAATACGTTACATTATAGTACTTTCTTGATCACGGTAAGGTACGTAATAACTACGATATCTATACGGAAAGCATTTCACCTTCGTTTATGATGAGGTAAGTACATTGACTTCAGCAGAACTTTGCTTACAGAGGACGATAACTACGACAGTTCCACAGAATTATCTTATAGCAAAATGCACATTTAGCACTACAGGGCACGCATTTGAGTGATTAATTTGGTACTTAAACCATTTATTTATCAATATTGTTGAATTAAAAAGAAAGTTTTTTGTGATACATTTCATTCCATTGCTGTAATCTGTAACACCTGAGGGTATAATTACATTAATCCTCAGGGGGTACACGCCTACTTTGTGTACCATGTGTCTGGCAAGCACAAGGAGCCCTAGCTAATATGGTATTTGCGTATACAACTTTACACATCGGTACCATATTCCCCTAACACATAAATTACACAGCTATCTGATCATTTAACTCAGAAAAACAAACATTCATTTTACTACATCAGTGACAGATGTTTACGTAATTACACAGTTGGATAACTTCACACATACGAAATTGTATTTTGTCTGTACTTTGTGAACTCTTCATATTTTTTCAGAACCATTGTGATACTATGAGAGCTTTGAATGATGTATTTGGTATGGGATCATGATTTTTAAAGTACGTTTGAGGCAGGTGACACTTTTGACATGAGCAGAGAATTTTTTTTAGGTTTTGAAATTATTGGAGGAAGCTACGACGATTTTGAGATTTGACTGAGGTGTTATGATGTTATTATTACGATAACTATGTGTATTGTGCTGTTGTGGTATGTTTATGGTCAATAAACTTATGCTATATGAGTTATTTGATTATGCTATGTATCTGTTATGATGAAATATTGAAGAAGTGTCGACGAATAAGGTAAGGAATAAAGAGTAGTGGTTAGGGATTCTGGTTTGTGAAATGTCGGAAACCGAGAATCGTACTTTAAGAGTTATGAAATGTATGTAAATGCGTGAATGTATTACAATGCCGACGAAAATTTTTTGGACACTGTTATATCAATAGGATTTTGTTTCTACAGATGTGTAACGCAAATTCTTGACCTATGAAATATTTTTTATATGAGACTGTCACGGTAGCGGAAACTGGTGTCGTAAATATTTCGACAAGACAGTTAAGTGTCCACCTGCACGTAATGCGCCGTGGGCACCCAGCTGGGCGACAATCACCTGACAAAAGAAAGCCATTAGTGTGTGCCTGCCAGAGTCACAGGAGGAGAGAAAAAAAGAGGCCGTTATTCTCGCTATTGACATTCCTTTGTAGAAAGCATCGCAAAAACGACACGCTCATTACTTGGAAAGATACTTTCTTACATCTGCACACCTGATAATGACAAGCGTCTTTCTACGAGAATTGAGATAATTTCTACTAACTTATGAAATGCCACATCACTATTGAATGATATTTTTATGCTTTTTATAAATGCTTATTTCATTTGATATCTGTTTTCCAGCTGTGTTGCAGCACTGGTTTTATAAAATAAAAGTAAATGCATTTGCTAATGTGAAAACTTTCTGTCAACAGATCTGTTAAATAATAATTTTATGATCCACATTCTTAAAAAAAAGGAGCACTTGGAAAAGAAAGAAAAATAAGAAGGGACTAGTAACAGGAACTGCATACATAATTTTCTTTTCAAGTACTTGGTAATTTATTTCATAGAATAAGTTGTGGTCCACCACTTTAATTGCATAGACATTAAGATGTGAACAGACATTGTCCTTATCTGCATTGTTGTCTTTAGTGTAACATTTTTTTCTGCTTGAGCTTTGTCATGTTTAGGTGTAAGTTATAGCATTTGCTGCGGCTGTTTGCCATTCATAGTGCTACTGAATGTCACTTTTTATTACTAGGTTAAGCCAATTTTATTACTGATTTATTTTTCTTGTTTGCTGCGCATTGCCTTATATTAGTTGTAATATTGCTGCCTTTTTTGCCAATCTCCATTTTTTTATCATTGCTGTTTGTGTTAATTGTTTTGTGCTGCTGCATTGCCTCGTCCCTTAGTTTAGCATCTGAGCTCAGTAGATTTAAGTAAGCTTAAGAGGGGGTAGCCTATATAAAAGAATGAGTTGCGATGAATTGGAAGAAATGCACTGAGAGGTTATATGAAAAAATGTACAGAAAGCAGGTATAGGTAGGATTCTCTTGGAAATAAATGATGAGGTAAGATACTGGAAAATAAATGATGAAGTAAGAAATATGTAAACATATAAATACAGAAAGCATGCTTTGATAGGATTTTTTTGGTGGAAACAAATGTTGAGATATGACGAAAGATTTACAGAATGAAATTTTGGGTTTGACTGTAGTACCAAATTTTACACTGAAAACAAACTCTGTCCTTTCCTTGTGTTATCCCACTATGTGTTTGTGTATTTATGTTCTACCGGTCTTTATATGTTTATCTGATAAGACTTATGTTGCAGAATTTTTGTAATACTAAGCTACATATACTATGATGAGGAATACTGTTATCCTCAAATATAATTTGCATTAATAACATATTATTTACTTTATAACGATGTTTACACATTATTTATTCTGTTTTGTTCTAATGCTCATGTGTGAAGTTGATGTTTCAAAAGTTATTCTGATCTTTTATGTATGTACTTATGTCGTAATTTTTGTAACACTGATGTATTTGCTATTTCGATTCTTTTGCAAAGTCTGTACTACTACAAATGTAATCTGTATTGTTATGTTCTTTAAAGATGTATTTTGTACCTTTGTTACTGTATTCTTATGTTATAAAATTGTAATTGACACCAGTTCATCAAATTAAGTAACTTGTAAATTACATTTCACTGCACACATTTCTGTTGGCCATAGTATATGGACAGATAGTAAATATGTAGGGACTGATAGTATTTGCACGTGTGTTAATAATTCAGCAATGGACTGGTTAACAGCATTGCTAGTTCTAAGGACAATTCCAAAAAACTTTGTGAGTGGACAAGTGGTGGGTTATGGACTTGCTATATTATCCGCAAGACTCTTCAATGGTGATTGTGCGCCTGCACAGTCAAACAGATGGCTGCTGGCTATCTCTACAAGGACTGAAGTGGGTCTACACCTTTGATGACTCCCCAATACCATTATTTCTACAAGGACTGCAGTGGGTCTGCACCTCTGGTGGCCCACCAATACCGTAATCTCTACCAGGACTACAATGGGTCTACTCTGTGTTGACCGACCTACCAATATTCTTTAAAACTTCGACTGACTCTGCTGTGGGTTTGCTCTGTTGTGGCCCATTACCTGTCTGCATGTCAAGAGTCAGCACTGTCTTTCCGTTGGAAGGACAACACTACTTCTTCAAGACTGCATGGAAATCCACTACTTCTGTGTGCATTTTCTTATATTGCTCAGTCTTTGAGAAAAACACTACTATTTTACTGTGATGAATGATCAGGACTGTCTATATGGACTGTGAGAAAATTTTAGCTTTTGACCAACATTGTATCAATAAGTGTGTGCATTTGATTTCTTTGCTATTGTAATCATAATTATGAAAAAAAATTTTCAAATCTGTATTGGCCACTGCCCAAAACAATTTGTAAATTTTTTTGTGGGGAGCATGGGGGCTATGTAAGTAGGCTGTTTACGTTTTCTTATTGGTAACGCCACGTAGCGCTCTGTATGAAAAATCACTGGCTGTGCCGTGTGCAGTCTGTGGCTGGTTTCCATTGTTGTCTGCCATTGTAGTGTTGGGCAGCGGCAGCTGGATGCTAACAGCGCGTAGCGTTGCGCAGTTGGAGGTGAGCCACCAGCGGTGGTGGACGTGGGGAGAGAGATGGCGGAGTTTTGAAATTTGTGAGAATTGGTGTCACGAACTGATATATATATATATATATATATATATATATATATATATATATATATATATATATTTTATGACTATTAAGGTAAATACATTGTTTGTTCTGTATTAAAATCTTTCATTTGCTAACTATGTCTATCAGTAGTTAGTGCCTTCAGTAGTTTGAATCTTTTATTTAGCTGGCAGAAGTGGCGCTCGCTGTATTGCAGTAGCTTGAGTAAAGAAGATTTTTGTGAGGTAAGTGACTTGTGAAATGTATAGGTTAATGTTAGTCAGGGCCATTCTTTCGTAGGGATTTTTGGAAGTCAGATTGCGTTGCGCCAAAAATATTGTGTTTCAGTTTAAGCACAGTCTTGTATAATTTTTCTAAGGGGACGTTTCATAATCAGTCTCCTAGAACTACTTAAACATAACTAACCTAAGGACATCATACACATCCATGCCCGAGGCAGGATTCGAACCTGCGACCGTAGCGGTCACGCGGTTTCAGATTGTAGCGCCGAGAACCGCTAGGCCACCCCGGCCGGCGAAGTCAAAAACAAGACACGCTCTTTGTATGTACTTCTTGTAATTTTAGCAATTATAATGGCTAGTTATTAGCCAAGATCTGGACCTGCTCTAACGAAGCTAGAACGGAAAGGACGACTGAGTGCTGCTCTTTACCATTTTGAAAATTATGTCACAGTCGTGGTGCCATTCCACTTTCCTAATGGAAGGTAATTTGACAGTATAATCTTCAGCCAAGTGTGTTGCAATCGAGCATTTCGATCCCTGTTCATATACTAGAATTACAGGTACGGAAGCTACCTGCTATTATGATTGTAACATTCAGATGTTATAAATAAGAAAATTAATTAAGAATTGGATCCGTAATAAACGAAATAAGTTCTGTTGACCCTTAAATGAAGGTGTGGAACGTACTTCTATAGTCGTGGGCCCCTGGATCTAGCTACTTTGAAATAATAAAAATAAAAGTATATTTTATTTATAACATTATTTTATTTCTCTTTGAACTAAAACATTAGCAGGCGAAGCATTTGGGAAATTCAACGATAGGAACTTTCATTTCTTACTCTACTTTGCGCTTACATAAACAAATCTAAACTAGGAACATGCCATCGCAAAAAAGTAGGTAGATACTACTAACCAAGGACAAAAGAAACAAATTTAGCTTTTTTCTTAAATTTTAAAAAGTCCTCCTTAAAGGCATCAATACAAAAACTTCATTCTACAAATTGAGCCAAGTTACATGCATCAAATGCACCGTAGTTTAGAACAATATATGCACCTAGGCAGCTTGCACGTAACGTAAGAGAGTGGGTAGACGGAAAGAGAATCTCTTAAGTGAAAAACAGTGGTTTGCAGCGCGATCGTCAGTTGTACTGACAACATTGGACAATAAGTAAGTTAGGAATTAAGTTTCAACTATTTTCCTTAAAACAATGAGACCCACTGAAAATGGATAAATGCTTGTAAATGTGTAGACTCGTTTTCTATTGAAAATGCTTGTGGCTGCTAAATAAATTTTACTGATTTGGCTAGTAAAAGCGATATGGAAAGTGTACTGTTCAATGTTACTTCGAAACCGAAGTTGAAAACTGATGCTGTTCCAACTCTATCTTCTAGTGCTGATATAGGGAGTAATAATGAGTCTAATGATGACAGAAATAGTCGGCTACAACACAAAGTTACCATAAAGAAGGAACAGATATTTTACAGGTGAATACATTACCAGCTAATGAAGAAATTACTACTGGACAAATGTTAACTGTGAAAATAAACACTGTTGAAAATGTGACAATGCATATTTACTCCAACAATTAGAAACTATCAAAACACAAATATAAGACCATGAACAAAGGAGTGCATGTTTACAGAATAGTCTTTCTCAATGTTCCACTGAGTTACTGAAATTAAAACATATTCAAAAAGTGATTTTATGTCTAGTGCATATTAATAATATGTTGCTATGTATGAATCTTAACTAAAATATCGAATTTTTCTTTAAACTTGGGTAGTGATCTCTATCTGTCACCAGTCTTGAGAAAACTGATTTCATGTAGCACACTCATTTACGACCGCACTGCGCCAGCAATAAAGCCAGAGTGAAATATCCACAAAATACCTGATATTTCATAAACCGTTTGGGATATTGAAATGAGATTTCAGAGTATGATATCACACAAAGAAGAGAGTATTTTACCATATTGTTATTACTCAAAACTTCATTATTTACCATGTTATTCCACCAATTACAAACTTTTTCGATGAAAGACTGTAATTTTGAGGAGCCATCGATAACAGGTGAAACGAGAAACGCTATCGGCATTGGAACAAAAAGTGAAGACATTACACGTTTATTTTATACCGAGGATGTGGTTTTTTTCATAAGGTACTGACCTTACTTTTCCTCTGTTCCTCGCGTTGTACACTTAATGAGTAACAGCATCAGAAGTCTCTTGCAATTGCGTCTCCACAAGACGGTACAGAGGTGAGGCTGTGTAAAGCCCACTGTGTTTTGGCAAAAAAAGCAAATTTTAACATGGTAAACAGAGAAATGATTAATAAAATTCTTTTCCGGGCTATTATGCCGTGGTCTGATGGATTTCGCATTGTAAACCAACGTTTCGTCCCCATCTGCGGAGGACATCTTCAAGGGGGTTCGTGGCTTCTGTTAACTTCCGAAACACACACTGTCTCACTACTGACTGCAGCAAATTTTTGTTTTCGCGTGCTCCCGCGCATAGGCGTGACGTCACATGTTTTGAATACGCGAGCGCAATTGGCCGTTGTCGGTTGCCGCCGTCCGCTGTTGCTATCATCCCATGGCGGAAGACTGGTACACATCTTCTTCAGCACCGGCATCCAGATGAAATTCAATTTCACGCCCTCCTCCTTCCTATTAAAATTCCTGGGGTGTTTCATAATCTCTATAGCCTCTCTGTAAAGCCTTTCATGATATCCGCTTGTGGCTGCCAGTACTTGAGTTCTATCAAAATAAATGTGGTGGTCTCCTGACGGCAAAGCGTGTTCCGCAACAGCTGATCTATCAATCTCTCCCCTTCTACAATTGCCCTTGTGCTCTTGTAGTCGGTTTTTGACCGTTCTTTTTGTGGTACCCACAACTACACGGGATCCTGTAAATACCTGCTTTTTCCAGCGGTTTACGAGCATCCTTAGCCAATCTCAGGTGTTCTTGTATCTTCCGGGTAGGTTTGAATTTTATTAATCATGACAGTTCCGGCCGTGAAAGTTTACATTTTACAAACAGAGAAATGTGTAGGTTTTATTCAAAATTCAGCACTCACAACAATTTGCCGAGGGTTCCAAATGGTTAACAAGCCCAATTTTTTTACTTGCTAATGGCAACGGGGACAGGATGAGAGAATATTGGTGTTTGCCAGCGAATAGGGAAAAATCGTGTTTTTGAAGCTGTGAATCATTCTTTGTGAACGGAACGTTCAGAGTTCCAGCAAGCGGTTTGGAGAGTTGTTTATACTCCACGCTGATCTTACAAGTGCTTCGGAGGAAACAAACACTACTCCAGCTGTCTACGCTTTGCTAGAGAACAACAAGCGAGAAACGTATGATTTTTTTTGAGCTATTAAAACTAACACGTCTGGAACAAACTCTTCGTCTCCATAGACTTCGAAACTGTTATCGTCCAATCAGATAGAAGTTTGTTCTTGAAACAGAGCTTATGAAGTGCAATTGTTATTTTAATCGATGATTTTAATCGATGTTTGGGGACAAGTTCAGTGTTGCTACCATGTTCTTGCCTATAAGGAAAAGGAAGAAATACACTGTCGCAGAAGAACTCGTTAGCTGTTGTATATCTTCTCCTGGAAATCCTAGATGGATCTTGGCTGTGTATTCAGGAAAGCACTATTGAAAAGGAAAGCTTCAAGATTTCTACGACTAATTTGTCGACCAGTGGCAAGATGACAGGCATAAGCCAAGATATAAGTGAAGTTGCAGTGGAAAGCACCATTGCCCTAACAACGTCTCGTAAGGACGTGAGCGAACGATAAATACATGAATATCAGAAGTTCATGTTTATCATTAGCAAAAGTTCTTTGAGGAGACGCACAGTACCACGGCCACCAGTTGGAATGATTAATTTTAAATTCTGATGGGAAATGAAGAAAGAAGTCAGCAATGAAGACTGAGGAGACTATTGGAAGGGCTTTAACAAGACTCCAAATTGAAATCGTGTCTAACTTGTGTGGACTCCGTACAAAAATTATAACGGGGAAGAAAACCTCAGAATATTGGAAAGTATTTAAATACTGAAAAGTAGTTCAGAGCACGTCACACTCATTGGCAGGCTTTTACACATTCTAAATAAGCACAGTGAGGGACGAAACAAGGCTACCTCCTTGTGGCGTTCCCTGGAAACGACACAGAGAGGCGTAAACGCTGTAACTTGTTGGTTTTGTGGTTGCAAACTGAACTGGGTTTCTGTTCTTTAAGTTTGCGTGTATGAGCTGTAAACTTAAACAACGCAAATGGTGTAATTACAAAAGCGCTAGCGGTATAGATAAAACTGTCTGAAACTTCATGTCTGTTGGTGAGTTAACTTTTACCAAATTAAATAGAAAACCAAAGACTGTATACTAAATAATATGCCCCGAGAAATTCTATGACTTGCAGCTTCAACACACAAAGATAACAGAACAAAATTTAACCTGAAAGATTATAGAGCGAATTTTGAAAGAATACTTGTCTAAAATACTATGTGTGGAAGTGAAACATGGACAATAAACAGTGTGGCTGTAATTTTTAAATTGATTAAAAGACGTGCTCTCTGACTAGATAGCTATAGCATCTGTGACAACGATAAAATATAATGAGGTCAGAGATGATTATTAATGAGTCCAGCGCGCACTAATTAGTTAGTAGCTGTCTGTCTATGTTAAGACCTGAAAGAGGCTAGACGCAAGTGTAAAAGTTGTACGGACGTCAAGTATTATTAACCTTGTGAATGTATCACGTGAAGGGTTTGTGTGAAAATATGAGGACATTTTAAAAAGTTGTTTGAATATATATTAGTTCAAATGGCTCTGAGCACTATGGGACTTAACTTCTGAGGCCATCAGTCCCCTAGAACTCCTTAAACCTAACTAACCTAAGGAAATCAGTCACATCCATGGCCGAGGAAAGATTCGAGCCTGCGACCGTAGCGGTCGCGCGGTTCCCAATTGTAGTGCCTAGGACCGCTCGGCCACTCCGGTCGCCTTATTTATTAGTCAATGAAAGTACATCGTAACAAATGTTGGACTATCGAGAGAACCTGTATGGATATCAGTAATAATGGACGGAAACAGCAATGTGTCACTGCAGCGTTGAAGAGGTATACGAAATTATTTCAAGAAGGGATATAAAAACATTTTTAATTTTTATATGTGTGTATTCACAACGAAATCTTATTGTTCAGTTTTTGTCTTCATTAGCTACGGTGACTGTTCGGATACCCGAAATCTCTCCGTTGTCCAATAATGAATTCCAGAATAATCTTAAATAATCATTTAGCTCTTTAAATTGTATTTTTCTTATCATTTCAAAATCCTTTTCCCATAAACCCATACAACGGTTTACACAACAAGAGAATAGAAGCTTTCGAAGTGTGGTGTTACAGAAGACTGATAAAGATTAGATGGGTAAATCATATAACTTATGAGGAGGTACTGAATGGAATGGGGAGAAAAGATATCTGCTGCACAGCCCGCATCTCGTGGTCGTGCGGTAGCGTTCTCGCTTCCCACGCCCGGGTTCCCGGGTTAGATTCCCGGCGGGGTCAGGGATTTTCTCTGCCTCGTGATGGTTGCGTGTTGTGTGATGTCCTTAGGTTAGTTAGGTTTAAGTAGTTCTAAGTTCTGGGGGACTGATGACCATAGATGTTAAGTCCCATAATGCTCAGAGCCATTTGAACCATATCTGCTGCACACATGATTAGAAGAAGCGATCAGTTGATAGGACACGTTCTGAGACATCAAGGGGTCACCAATTTAGTGATGGAGGAAAGTGTGGGAGGTAAATCTCGTAGAGGAAGACGAAGAGATGAATACAGTAAGCAGATTCAGAAAGTTGTAAGTTCAGTAGTTATTTGGAGATGAAGGGGCCTACATAGGATAGAGTAGCATGGAGAGCTGCATCAAACCAGTCTTCGCACTGAAGACAACAACGGCAATAATTCTGAAATGCAAAGCTTAACTGTGAGTGATCTTACTGTCTTCTGAATGGAATTAAACTGGCTCTAACGAATTTTGTGACTTATCTGTGGCAACGGAAACACTATACTGCGTGAAAGTAATGAACATAAAGCGTACGGAACAGCAGTAAATCAGCTAAAGAAACAAAAGACTTGAGTGATGCAATGCAAGGGCGTGTAGCGATGCTATCTAAGCAGATCACGCTTTATTTTTAGTTGATATGTCATGCTCAGCGAAGAGCGACGGCACGATTGTAAAAACAAAACTTTCGTGAAGAGACGGTGGAAAATGTTGTATTTACTGAGCGACTCAAAAGACACTAGTATTCAAGAACTATATTGTGAACACTGAAAGTTATTCCTTGAAACCCATAACTACACTCCTGGAAATGGAAAAAAGAACACATTGACACCGGTGTGTCAGACCCACCATACTTGCTCCGGACACTGCGAGAGAGCTGTACAAGCAATAATCACACGCACGGCACAGCGGACACACCAGGAACCGCGGTGTTGGCCGTCGAATGGCGCTAGCTGCGCAGCATTTGTGCACCGCCGCCGTCTGTGTCAGCCAGTTTGCCGTGGCATACGGAGCTCCATCGCAGTCTTTAACACTGGTAGCATGCCGCGACAGCGTGGACGTGAACCGTATGTGCAGTTGACGGACTTTGAGCGAGGGCGTATAGTGGGCATGCGGGAGGCCGGGTGGACGTACCGCCGAATTGCTCAACATGTGGGGCGTGAGGTCTCCACAGTACATCGATGTTGTCGCCAGTGGTCGGCGGAAGGTGCACGTGCCCGTCGACCTGGGACCGGACGGCAGCGACGCACGGATGCACGCCAAGACCGTAGGATCCGACGCAGTGCCGTAGGGGACCGCACCGCCACTTCCCAGCAAATTAGGGACACTGTTGCTCCTGGGGTATCGGCGAGGACCATTCGCAACCGTCTCCATGAAGCTGGGCTACGGTCCCGCACACCGTTAGACCGTCTTCCGCTCACGCCCCAACATCGTGAAGCCCGCCTCCAGTGGTGTCGCGACAGGCGTGAATGGAGGGACGAATGGAGACGTGTCGTCTCCAGCGATGAGAGTCGCTTCTGCCTTGGTGCCAATGATGGTCGTATGCGTATTTGGCGCCGTGCAGGTGAGTGCCACAATCAGGACTGCATACGACCGAGGCACACAGGGCCAACACCCGGCATCATGGTGTGGGGAGCGATCTCCTACACTGGCCGTACACCTCTGGTGATCGTCGAGGGGACACTGAATAGTGCACGGTACATCCAAACCGTCATCGAACCCATCGTTCTACCATTCCTAGACCGGCAAGGGAACTTGCTGTTCCAACAGGACAATGCACGTCCGCATGTATCCTGTGCCACCCAACGTGCTCTAGAAGGTGTAAGTCAACTACCCTGGCCAGCAAGATCTCCGGATCTGTCCCCCATTGAGCATGTTTGGGACTGGATGAAGCGTCGTCTCACGCGGTCTGCACGTCCAGCACGAACGCTGGTCCAACTGAGGCGCCAGGTGGAAATGGCATGGCAAGCCGTTCCACAGGACTACATCCAGCGTCTCTACGATCGTCTCCATGGGAGAACAGCAGCCTGCATTGCTGCGAAAGGTGGATATACACTGTACTAGTGCCGACATTGTGCATACTCTGCTGCCTGTGTCTATGTGCCTGTGGTTCTGTCAGTGTGATCATGTGATGTATCTGACCCCAGGAATGTGTCAATAAAGTTTCCCCTTCCTGGGACAATGAATTCACGGTGTTCTTATTTCAATTTCCAGGAGTATATATTTACATACACTACTGACCATTAAAATTGCTACACCAAGGAGAAATGCAGATGATAAACGGGTATTAATTGGGCAAATATAATATACTTGAACTGACATGTGATTACATTTTCATGCAATTTGGGTGCATAGATCCTGAGAAATTAGTGCCCAGAACAATTACGGCCTTCATACGCCTGGGCATTCAGGCAAACAGAGCTTGGATGGCGTGTACAGGTACAGCTGCTCATGCAGCTTCAACACGATACCACAGTTCATCAAGAGTAGTGACTGGCGTATTGTGACGAGCTAGTTGCTCGGCCACCATTGACCAGACGTTTTCAGTTGGTGAGAGATCTGGAGGATGTGCTGGTCAGGGCAGCAGTCGAACATTTTCTGTATCCATGCGGTCGTGCATTATCCTGCTGAAATGTAGGGTATCGCAGGAATCGAATGAAGGGTAGAGTCACGGATCGTAACACATCTGAAATGTAATGTCCACTGTTCAAAGTGCCGTCAATGCGAACAAGAGGTGACCGAGACGTGTAACCGATGGCACCCCATACCATCACGCTGGGTGATACACCAGTATGGCGATGACGAATACACTCTTCCAACGTGCGTTCACCGCGATGTCGCCAAACACGGATGCGATGATCGTGATGCTCTAAACAGAACCTGGATTCATCCGAAAAAATGACGTTTTGTTATTCGTGCACCCAGGTACATCGTTGAGCACACCATCGCAGGCGCTCCTGTCTGTGATGCAGCGTCAAGGGTAACTGCAGCCATGGTCTCCGAGCTGATAGTCCGTGCTGCTGCAAATGTCGTCGAACTGTTCGTGCACATGGTTGTTGTCTTGCAATCGTCCCCATCTGTCGACTCAGGGATGGAGAAGTGGCTGCACGGCCCGTTACAGCCGTGCGGATAAGATGCCTGTCATCTCGACCGCTAGTGATGCAAGGCCGTTGGGATCCAGCACGGCGTTCCGTATTACCCTCCTGAACCCACCTATTCCATATTCTGCTAACAGTCATTGGATCTCGACCAAGGCGAGCGGCAATGTCGCGATACGATAATCTGCAATCGCGATAGGCTACAATCCAACCTTTATCAAAGTGAGAAACGTGATGGTACGCATTTCTCCCCCTTACACGAGGCATCACAACAACGTTTCACCAGGCAACGCCAGTCAACTGCTATTTGTGTGCGAGAAATCTCTTGGAAACGTCCCTCATGTCAGCACGTTGTAGGTGTCGCCACCGGCGCCAACCTTGTGTAAATGCTCTGTCTTCTTCTTCTTGTCGGTTAAACTTCGGGTCTGTAGCACGTCATCTCCGTGGTGTAGCAATTTTAATGGCCAGTAGTGTATATAACTTCTTTATAAAAATATGACTTTGCCATAAAACTAGTTGCTGAAATGGTAAAGCAGTGGTAAATTTTTAACAGTATGTGGTCAGAGGACTCACGTCTCGAGAGACATCGGCACACCAATAAAGAAAAAGTCACCGAAAATTAATCTTTCACAAACTCTTTAAAAATTACGCACCAGCAAGCAATGCAGTGATAAAATTACCTGAAAATCTGCACAATTCCGAAAACAATCCTTACCAAATCAGAATTCCAGAATTCAACATCCTCTGTATTTGTACCTCTCTGCTCCGCTAGTTATTTCCAGACCCTTCAGGAGCGTCACCAACACACGACTTTCTGATTTCTCTCGTTCTGAATGTTGACTGGCAACTACAGTGTTACTGACAATCGAAGATCACATTGCTTGTACTCAGAAGCTCTGTGGCGTAACATATCGATCACTGAGGACTTTGAAAAAATGTCCAGTGCGCACATATGAGGTATGACATATCGAATGAAAACAGTGAGCCGTAGTAAAGTTAGCTTTGAAAAGCGCGCCGCAGCCCGTAGCGTGATGCAGTCGCCTTCCGTTTTCTGGCGGTGGCGCCGTTGTCGCAATTGAAGCCTTCGGTGTCTCCCTCTAGCGGGAAAGGGAGAAAGTGGGCTGTTCGCGTTGGTTTAAGAAGTGGCTGTATGGGCTCTCGTGGAGAGTTGGCAGTCGGCGCATCAAGAAGCGACTTCTCTGTTCGTGCTAGAGGGACAGCACGCAGACCGCGACATCAGCGTAAGCGACGCGAGCAGCGGCTGCGTGGTATGGGGCGTTAACTGCTCGTCGCAAAAGGAATCTTCCTGAGAGTGGGTCCGCGAGGGGCCTGATCTGCAGTTCGGCCGTGTGCTGTCGACCGGCGAGGAGGTTCTGGAAATCGGCGCGCCTTCCTGCGTCCATTGAAACGGCTGGCAGCGGGCGTCTCGGCAGGGCATTTGGAGGTGCTGCGTTGGTTCAGTGCTGGGAGTCGTAACGCACCAGAAGTTGAGTACCGATTGTTAACAGATTTTATGAAGTTTAACTGAATTTAATTTACTTTTTCTTGTTAATTATACCAGCCGTAAAAAACTTCCTGGCAGAGGGTCCCGAGTTAGAGTCTCGGTCAGGCACACTCCGCTGCAGAGTGAAAATCTCATTCTGGATTACAGCCGTACTTTTTGTGGGTTTCCCGCCATTCATTCTCCTCTGCCCACCCGCGGGAAGGTGGTAATATTAGAAAGGGTCGTCCGATTGTCCCCTTTTGAGGACGAAAGGGGAGGAGTCAGAGTATAAGTGTGGTTCGGATTGCTTCTTTCCCATCCCAGCTTACCTACGGGTTTATTCGACTGTTAGCTCTGCCATGTCTGTGAAAGTTTAAGGCACCAATGGCTGTACTGTTTAAAATGCAAGGCACCAAGACCTGATCTATTCTCTCGCCTGCCGTAACTAGTACTACTAAACTCTCGTGTAAAAGGTACTCCAAGAAAGAAGAAAATTCCTTTTGCCTCGTGGTAAGAACTAGTCAATTGCATAACGATTTCCTGCTCATCTGGAAGCTGTAACTTCCGTAAATTTGTGTTTATGTATATCTGGCTATAATAAGCAAGGTTGTTAATGTACGCCGTAGTGGATTTTTTATATTGTTTTTAGTCAGCAAAAACTGTTGTGTGTTTTTCCAATTCAATACCTTTCAAGGCTTTTACTCAACGTGCTTATGTGTTTTGTACAGGTAGTTGGTTATTAGCGTGTTTTCTTGCCATAAAAAGTTTGCCATTTCTTTACAGGTAGAAATTGTTGCCTTGAAAGCAGAATGTTGCAAATGTTCGCAAGTCCTACCTGGCGAGCGCGTGTCTTTACCGTACGTTAACTGGCAGAAATTAGTAAAATTTGTTTTTTTACATATTTTGGAAATGTTAATGTTATTAACTGTGAGTTTCACGCGGAGTGTATGACTCATTCGTTTTGGTTTTTCTATTTTGAGAACTTTTGTAAACAAGATTGTCTTTATATGTTGCAGACAAGTTAGATTCTGCGCCATTTAACGAATGGAGTCAAATTCACCAGTGATTTAGCTCAGCTTGAAGTATTATACAGCGTCGCGTTGTATACTTTAAATTGCTTGTCTGTACTTGCTTTTTACTGGCGTGATATTTTTATAATAATTTCATAATTTAAAAGTCCTTTCCTTTCGTAAATTGTGTCTTATTTGTTAAATAATTGTTTTTTTAAAAAAATATCGTAAAGTCTTGCACCAAATTTGAATAAAAAGTGTTACTGGAAATTGTGTGTAATTTCACCAGTTATTCCTTGGCACCTACTTCCACTTCACATTTTGTGTACTGACTGAGGTTAATAACCTTTGGTGAACCAGTAGTAATTTTACGGTACAAGTATAGCTCACAGAATTTTAATTGAAAGCCAAAAATAAGGCTAGAAACCTTACAATTTCTCTTTAAATTGTAAAATATTCCAAGCGGAGCGAGGAAAAACGACTGTCTATATGCCTCCGTACGAACCCTGCTGTCTCTCATATTTGTGGTCCTTACACGAGGTACATGTTGGCGGCAGTAGAATCGTTCCGAAGTCAGCCTAAAATGGGGGTTCTCTAAATTTTCTTAAAAGTTTTTCGCGAAAAGAATATCATCCTGCCCCCATGACTTCCAATTCGAGTTTACGAAGCATATCCACAATATTACTATGCTAATCGAAATTACCAGTAACAAATCTAACAGCCCGCCTCTGAACTGCGTCGGTATCTCCATATAATCCGACCTGGTGGGGGTCCAAAACACTCGAGCAGTACTGAAGAATGGGTCACAGTAGTGTTGAACATGTTGTCTCCTTCGTAGATTAGCTGCACCTTCCCTAAATTCTGGACTATTCGCCTTCCCTACAACATGCCTTAAATACTTGTTCCATATCACATCGCTTTGCAACATTACAAGAAACAGATTTAATGGACCTGACTGTCTCACGTAGCACGAAAGTAATTCTGTATTCGAACATTAAGAGATATTTTTCTACTCATCCTATTTAACTTACATTTTTCTATTTTTAGAATAAGCTACCGCTCGTCATATGAAATATAAATTCTGTTGCAGTCATGTTATATCCTCATACAGTCAGTCAACTTCGACACCTTACCATACTCCATGGCGTCATCAGAAAACAACCGCACATTGCTGCCCATCTTGTCCGCCACATCAGTTATGTATGTAGAGAGCAACAGCGGTCCTATCACACTTCACTGGGGCAGTCCTGACAATACCCTTGTTTCTGATGAACACTCATTATAAGGACAACATACTAGGATCTATTACTGACGAAGTCTTCCAGCCACTCACATATCTGCGAATCTACTCCGTATGCTCAGACATTCATTAATATTCGGCAGTGGGGGCACCATGTCAAACGCTTTCCGGAAATCTGGAAATGTGGAATCTGCCTGTTGCCCTACATCCATGGTTCGTAGGATGTTGTGCGGGACAAAGGTGTGTTGAAATTCACACAAGTGACGTTTTCTAAATCCGTACTGATTTGCGAACGGAAGCTCTTCCATCTCAAGGAAATTGGATATATTTGAATTTAGAATAGTCTTAATAATTCTGCAGCAAACCAGTGTTAAGGATACTGGTATGTAACTTGCGGATCCATCCATTTACCCTTCTTATACACATGGTTACTGATGTATTCCTCGACATTACCGATCTACATAAATATGTGCAGTATTCTAAGGTGTTATACTTCAGATAACAAGTCAAAATTTTATTACTTTAGTATTGCTGCAAACATTTCTCAACATTTTATAAGGCACTATTTAGATAGAGCGACCGGGAGTTTTCAACAGTTCAGAAGATAAATATGACAAACTGCGTTGCAGGCCGAAGTGGCTGAGCGGTTCTAGGCGCTCCAGTCTGGAACCGCGCGACCGCTACTGTTGCACGTTCGAATCCTGCCGTGGGCATGGATGTGTGTGATTTCCTTACGTTAGTTAGGTTTAAGTAGTTCTAAGTTCTAGGGGACTGATGACTTCAGATGTTAAGTCCCATAGTGCTCAGAGCCATTTGAACCATTTGAAGAAACTGCGTCACTATATTTTAGCAAAAAGTTTCTACACTATGTACTTGTGCAGCGATCGTAACTTAAGCTGATCTCAAGTCTCTGCAGTAGCAGCAGCTAAACCACAAACAGAAAACATCATTATTAGTGGAAGATATTTAGTATCGTTTGTTGTTGTTGTTGTTGTGGTCTTCAGTCCTGAAACTGGTTTGATGCAGCTCTCCATGCTACTCTATCCTGTGCAAGCTTCTTCATCTCCCAGTACCTACTGCAACCTACATCCTTCTGAATCTGCTTAGTGTAGTCATCTTTTGGTCTCCCTCTATGATTTTTACTCTCCACGTTGCCCTCCAATACTAAATTGGTGATCCCTTGATGCCTCAGAACATGTCCTACCAACCGATCCCTTCTTCCGGTCAAGTTGTGCCACAAACTTCTCTTCTCCCCAATCCGATTCAATACTTCCTCATTAGTTATGTGATCTACCCATCTAATCTTCAGCATTCTTCTGTAGCACCACATTTCGAAAGCTTCTATTTTCTTCTTGTCCAAACTATTTCTCGTCCATGATTCACTTCCATACATGGCTACACTCCATACAAATACTTTCAGAAATGACTTCCTGACACTTAAATCTATACTCGATGTTAACAAACTTCTCTTCTTCAGAAACGCTTTCCTTGCCATCGCCAGTCTACATTTTATATCCTCTCTACTTCGACCATCAGCAGTTATTTTGCTCCCCAAATACCAAAACTCCTTTACTACTTTAAGTGTCTCACTTCCTAATCTAATTCCCGCAGCATCACCCGACTTAATTCGACTACATTCCATTATCCTCGTTTTGCTTTTGTTGATGGTCATCTTATATCCTCTTTTAAAGACACTATCCATTCCGTTCAACTGCTCTTCCAAGTCCTTTGCCGTCTCTGACAGAATTACGATGTCATCGGCGAACCTCAAAGTTTTTATTTCTTCTCCATGGACTTTAATACTTACTCCGAATTTTTCTTTTGTTTCCTTTACTGCTTGCTCAATATACAGATTGAATAACATCGGGGAGAGGCTACAACCCTGTCTTACTCCCTTCCCGACCACTGCTTCCCTTTCATGTCCCTCGACTCTTATAACTGCCATCTTGTTTCTGTACAAATTGCAAATAGCCTTTCGCTCACTGTACTTTACCCTTTCCAACTTTAGAACTTGAAAGAGAGTACTCCAGCCAACATTATAAAACTCTTTCTCTAAGTCTACAAACGCTAGAAACGTAGGTTTTCTTTTCCTTAATCTTTCTTCTAAGGTAAGTCGTAGAGTCAGTATTGCCTCACGTGTTCCAACATTTCTACGGGATCCAAACTGATCTTCCCCGATGTCGGCTTCTACTAGTTTTTCCATTCGTCTGTAAAGAATTCGCGTTAGTATTTTGCAGCTGTGACTTATTAAACTGATATTTCGGTAATTTTCACATCTGTCAACACCTGCTTTCTTTGGGATTGGAATTATTATATTCTTCTTGAAGTCTGAGGGTATTTCGCCTGTCTCATACATCTTGCTCAGCAGATGGTAGAGTTTTGTCAGGACTGGCTCTCGCAAGGCCGTCAGTAGTTCCAATGGAATGTTGTCTACTCCAGGGGCCTTGTTTCGACTCACGTCTTTCAGTGCTCTGTCAAACTCTTCACGCAGTATCGTATCTCCCATTTCATCTTCATCTACATCCTCTTCCATTTCCATAATATTGTCCTCAAGTACATAGCCCTTGTATAGACCCTCTATATACTCCTTCCACCTTTCTGCTTTCTCTTCTTTGCTTAGAACTGGGTATCCATCTGAGCTCTTAATATTCATACAAGTGGTCCTCTTTTCTCCAAAGGTCTCTTTAATTTTCCTGTAGGCAGTATCTATCTTACCCCTAACGAGATAAGCCTCTACATCCTTACATTTGTCCTCTAGCCATCGCTGCTTAGCCATTTTGCACTTCCTGTCGACCTCATTTTTGAGACGTTTGTATTCCTTTTTGCCTGCTTCATTTACTGCATTTTTATATTTTCTCCTTTCATCAATTAAATTCAATATTTCTTCTGTTACCCAAGGATTTCTACTAGCCCTCGTCTTTTTACCTACTTGATCCTCTGCTGCCTTCACTACTTCATCCCTCAAAGCTACCCATTCTTCTTCTATTGTCTTTCTTTCCCCCATTCCTGTCAATTGCTCCCTGATGCTCTCCTTGAAATTCCGTACAACCTCTGGTTCTTTTAGTTTATCCAGGTCCCATCTCCTTAAATTCCCACCTTTTTGCAGTTTATTCAGTTTTAATCTACTTAGTATCGTTATAGTTAGATAATACAGTATCGTTTGTACATGAAATACACTAGTTTCTGGGGCAAATTGCGTTTTGGTAACGTAAGTCAACAAATATACGGATTCAGAAGTATATGTCACCAGGGGAAAGATAGATACAGCTTACAGGAAAGTTAAAGATGCCTTTGTAGAACAGAGAAGCAGGTGTATGAATATCAAGAGCTCAGATGGAAAGCCAATCCTAAGAACAGAAGGGAAAAGTGGTTCTATACAAGGGAGATGTATTTGCAGGCAATATTATAGAAATGGAAGAGTACGCATATGAGATGAGATGGGAGGCATGATACTGTGAGAAGAATTTGCCGGAGCACTGAGAGACCTAAGGTGAAACAAGACCGCGGGAGTAGACAGCATTCCATTAGACATATTGATAGCCTTGGGAGAGCCAGCCATGACAAAACCTCTTGCTGCGCGGGGTAGCCGCGCAATCTTAGGCGCCTTGCCACGGTTCGCGCGGCTCCCCCCGTCGGAGGTTCGAGCCCTCCCTCGGACATGTGTGTGTGTGTGTGTGTGTGTGTGTTGTCCTTAGCAAAAATTAGTTTAAGTTAGAGTAGGTAGTGTGTAAGCCTAGGGGTAGATGATCTCAGAGTTCGGTTCCTTAGGAACTTACCACAAATTTCCAAACAAAAGCCTTCCATCTGGTGAGCAAGACATATGACGGGCTAAATACCCTCAGACCTCAAGAAGAATATAACAATTCCAAACCCAAGGAAAGTTGGTGCTGGCAGGTGAATGGAAAAACTGGTAGAAACCGACCTCAGGGAAGATCGGTTTGGATGTCGGAGAAATGTGGACACACGTGAGGCAATACTGACACAACGATTTATCTTAGAACATAGGCTAAGGAATGGCAAACCTACGTTTATAGCGTTTTTAGACTTAGCGAAAACTTTTGACGGTGTTGACTGGAATACCCTGTTTGAAACTATGAAGTTAGCAGGAGTAAAAAACAGGGAACGAAAGGCTTGTACAGAAACCAGACGGCAGTTATAAGAATCGAGGGGCATGAAAGGGAAGCAGTGCTTGAGAAGGGAGTGAGACAGGGTTGAAGTCCATCCCCGATATTATTCAGTCTGTGCATTGAACAAGCAGTAAAGGAAACTAAAGAAAAGTATGGAGAATGAATTAAAATTCAGGGAGAGAAAAAAAAAACTTTGGGATTTGCGATGACATTGTAATTGTGTCAGGGATAGCAAAGGACTTTGAAGGGCAGTTCAACGTAATGGACAGTGCCTTGAAAGGAGGACATGAGATGAATTTCAGTTAAAGTAAAACAAGGATAATGGAATGTAGACAAAGCAGCTAAAGCTAACGGAATTAGATTATGAAACGACAGACGTAAAGTAGTAGATGTGTTTTTCTATTTGGGCAGTGTAATAAAGAGTGATGGCCGAAGTAGAAAGGCGTTTCTGAAGAAAGGAAGTTTGTCAACATCAAATATAGATCTGTGTGTTGGGAAGCCTTTTCTGAAAGTACTTGTATGGAATGCAGGCTTGTATGGAAGTGAGAAATGGAAAATGAACAATTTAGACAAGAAGAGAATATAAGCTTTTGTAATGTTGTGCCTCAGAAGAACGCTGAAGATTAGCGTAAAACTTCACAGCTCAAACGGGAAAAAATCAAGTGGGCGTTACTTTATAAGGACCGTATATCATCAGACGCATCCACACCCCACATGTTATTTACTCACAAATCCTAGAACCAATAAGTTTCAGGGTTTGTACCCACAAAGAGATCTGAAGAAGTCCGAAAGTACACAAAACTAGTAACTGAAAATTATGAAAGGTAAGTATCTGCTGCGAGAATATTAGTCATGCTGACTTCGTTATGCGATGAGCATTATGTTTGTAACACTCGTACATATCCGTGATGCAGGATGTACACTACCTGAAACTGTATTTATCCATTTACGTAAGTATATGCATGTTTATTTGATGAAGTGCTGTAATACCGACGCACTTTTATATCTGGTTCTTATATGCTCATTTGCACATATTTTTATATCACTCATACGTAAATACATGTAATCCAATACTATGCACTTGGTGCACATTTTAGCAACCCATTCTTACCAATTAAAGCAAAGATAAAAACGAATAAAATTACACACGAATGAAGAAAATTAGAAAGATATACATTGAGAACATCCATGTGCTCATCAGAGAGCAGTCTTCTCAATGGAAATTTCGTTCCCTTGTATAACTTTGACTTAAAAGAAAAACAACAAAATGGAATTAAATTCGCTTTCAAGTGTATGAACACTTAATAGCGCCTAAAACTTCAAACCTAGATAATTTTCGTAACAAGAAATTTCACGCTCTGAAAGTTTGATAACTTCACATTATTCATTTGGAGCAATCGTTTCTGAGTTGCAGGCGTTGGAGCCAACAATTTAACTAATCTGGTAAAGATGAACGAACTTTGACAACTGCTTACGGCCAAACGACTGCACCGATTTTTAAATTTAAGTATGACATTAGATGCAAAATTCAATGCTCTTTCATTATGATACGGGCAACATTTCCATTAGAATGCATGGTTTCCGAGTAGTGGGTAAAAACCTGAAAAAAGTGCCAAAATTGCTTGGTTGTTTGACCACATAATGTGCCGAGGGTTTTGGAGGTCGAAAACTTGGGTTCAACATAGTCTCAACTATATACACAAGATTAAAAAAATAAAATCTTCTTGAACCGTAAAATTGCTACTGGTTCACCAAAGGTTATTAATCTGAATCACACAAAATGTAAAGTGGAAGTAGGTGCCAAGGAAACTATATCCGAATCCCGCGCCAGCTACTGCCAAGTCTGGGTGCTGACGAGTCCTCTCCACTTGGCTCGGTCCCCCACCACTTTTCTTCCTCCACTTGCTGACAGATCACACCTCTCCACAGATATTCTCACTCCCATTTTCCACCGTGTTCTTGGGCGCCCTCTAGGTCTTTTCCCATCCATCTTTAGTTCTTCCATAATTTTGGGGAGTCTCTGCCCATGCATCCTCTTAACATGCCCATACCATCTTAATCTCTTTCTTTCAATTTCTTCTCTCATACTTTCTTGTTTGAGGTCCTTTCTAATCTCTACATTCCTTACTCTGTCCATTCTTGTTTTTTCCCTTAACTGCTCTGAGAAATTTCATTTCTCCTGCTTGCAGTCTGCTCCAGTCCCTTTCTGTCACTGTCCATGTGTCTCCAGCGTAGGTGACAATAGGGACGTAATAATTCTTATACATAAGGAGTTTTGCTCTTTCTGAAACTTCATTATTCCAAATCAGATGTTTTATTGTTTGGTAGAAATTGCCTCCCTTCTGTAACCTCCTATTAATTTCGTTAGTTATTCTTCCATCCCTAGATATTTCACTCCCCAAATAAGTGAAACTTTCTACCACTATGGGGTGTTCTCCATTCAAGGTAATATTTCCGTTGATTCCTTTCTCTCTTCCAAATACCATTACTTCACTCTTATCTTTATTTTTAATCCATACCTTTTTATTATTTCCTTCCCCGCATCGAGCTGCAACTGTACATCTACCTCTTTATCACCCCATATTACCCTATCATCTGCAAAAATCATCTTTTTGTCTTTTTCTTTTACTATATCTTTAACCGCCCTATTCATTCCCTCCATCACAACATTAAAAAGCGCAGGAGATAGAATACTTCCTTGCTTAAGTCCTTGTCTTATTTCGAAGTAGTCATAGGAATAACTGGTGAAAATAGACACAATTTTCAATAACACTCTTTATTTAAATTTTGTGCAAGACTTTACGATATTAAGAAAACAACAATCATTTAACAAATAAGTCACAGTTTACGATACGAATGGAGTTACTGAATTATTATAAAAAATTCCACACCAGTAAAAGGCAAGTACAGGCAAGCAATTTAACGCATACAAAGCGACGCTGTGTAATATTTCAAGCTCAGCTAAATTACAGGTGAATTTCATTCCATTCATTAAATGGCGCAGCATCTAACTTGTCTGCAACATATAAAGATAATCCTGTTTACAAAAGTTCTCAAAATAGAAAAACCAAAACGCACGAGTCATGCACACGGGAAGGGGGGGGGGGGGGAGTACTCACAGTTAAACAAATTTTACAAATTTCTGCCAGTTAACTTACGGCAAACACACACGCTCGCCAGGTAGGACTTGCGAACATTTACAACATTCTCCTTTCAAGGCAACAATTTCTACCCGTAATGAAATGGCAAACTTTTGAAACGTCCCCTTAGAAAAATTGTACACGACTGTGCTTAAACTGACGCACAATATTTTTAGCGCAACGGAATCTGACTTTCAAAAATCCCTACGAAAGAATGGCCCTGACTAACAATAACCTATACGTTTTACAAATCACTTACCTCACAAAAATCTTCGTTACTCAAGCTACTGCAATACAGCCAGCGCCACTGCCAGCTAACTAAAAGATTCAAACTACTGAAGGGACTAACTACTGATAGGCATAGTTAGCAAATGAAAGATTTTAATACAGGACAAACAATGTATTTACCTTAATAGTCATAATATATATATATCAGTTCGTGACACCAATTCTTACAAATTTCAAAACTCCGCCATCTCTCTCCCCACGTCCACCACTGCTGGCGGCTCACCTCCAACTGCGCAACGCTACGCGTCGCTAACATCCAGCTGCCGCTGCCCAACGCTACAATGGCAGACAACAATGGAAACCAGCCACAGACTGCACACGGCACAGCCAGTGATTTTCATAGAGATCGCTACGTGGCGGCGGCGTTACCAATAAAAAAAAAAAACCTAAACAGCCTACTTTCACTTTGCATGGCAAGAAAACACGCTAATAACCAACTACCTGTATAAAACACATAAGCACGTTGAGTAAAAGCCTTGAAAGGTATTGAATTGGAAAAACACACAACAGTTTTTGTTGACTAAAAACAATATAAAAAATCCACTGCGTCGTACATTAACAACCTTGCTTACCTATAGCCAAATATACATAAACACAAATTTACGTAAGTTACAGCTTCCAGATGAGCAGGAAATCGTTATGCAACTGACTAGTTCTTACCACGAGGCAAAAGGAATTTCTCTTCTTTCTTAGAGTACCTTTTACACCACCAGTCTAGTAGTACTAGTTACGGCAGGCGAGAGAATGGATCAGGTCTTGGTGCCTTGCATTTTAAACAGTACAGTCATTGGTGCCTTAGACTTTCACACAGTCGAATAAACCCGTAGGTAAGCTGGGAGGGGAAAGAAGCAGTCCGAACCACAGATTTACTCTGAGTCCCCCCCCTTTCGTTCTTAAAAGGGGACAATCGGACCACCCTTTCTAACATCACCACCTTCCCGCGGGTGGGCAGACGAGAATGTATGGCGGAAAACCACAAAAAATACGGCTGGTATAATTAACAAGAAAAAGTAAACTGAATTCGGTTAAAGTTCATAAAATCTGTTAACAACCAGTACTCAACTTCTGGTGCGTTACGATTCCCAAGGACTGAGCCACCGCACACCTCCCAATGCTCTGCCGAGCTGCCCGCTGCCAGCTGTTTCAATGGTCGCAGGAAGGCGCGCCGATTTTCAGAACATCCTCGTCGGTCGACAACATACGGCCGAACTGCAGATTAGGCCCCTTGCGGACCCACGCTCAGGAAGATTCCTTTTGCGACTAACAGTTAACGCCCCATACCACGCAGCCGCTGATCGCGTCGCTTACGCTGATGCCGCGGTCTGCGTGCTGTCCCTCTAGCACCGGCAGAGAAGTCGCTTCGTGATGTCATCATTGCTTAGACAGTACAGAGATTAAAGATAATGATACCTTTGATTTTTCCATTTAAAGGTAGGAACCTTGTTCAATAAGAAAACTGAGCTTCACGTCAATACAGTACAGTGCTGTGCATAACAGTAGATCCTCTGGAAGCCACAAAAATTGGCCTAGGTGGACACGAGTTAGTATCACATTACTGGAGATACAATAAGAAGAAAGAGGGGGCAGTTACATACACAAAAATTTGTATAATGTGCAATGTCATAAGACCTCAGGAACCACTGAACACCTGTCTGAGTGCTGTTATCCAGAAATAGACTTGAAAACAAACAAGATGGCAGTTCTAGCAGTCTGCAGGCCTCGAACAGGAAATGTTTTAAACTTCATTAAGCAATTAGAGCCAGTACTAATAAGACTCAGTATAAATACCTGGGAAGTGATTCTTTATGGAGATTTCCATGCAGATTTGATCTCACATTGTTCTGGTCGATGGCACCTAGAATTACTGACCTCCTGCTTTGCTTTGCCCCCAGAGGAACGTTCCCTACGATGAGCATATGTGAGCCCCATAATAAAGAGTGCAGCTGACCATAGTGGTCGGGTAACAACAACGAAGCATCTCCATCAATCAGGTTTGACGAAAAGAGAAAAAATGAAATTGAAAATGCTAGCTCAATTACACTATTCATAGAGAATTGTGCGTAACGAAAAATGGGAAGTCTATTAAGGACAGAACCTGGATGAGAAATTTACAATGAGGTGACAAAAGGTATCGGACAGCGATATGAACATATTCAGATAGTGTAGTATTGCGAACACGAGGTATAAAAGGGCAGTGCGTTGGCGGAGATTTCATGTATACTCAGGTGAAAAAAATGGTTCAAATTGCTCTGAGCACTATGGCACTTAACTGCTGCCCCCTAGAACTTAGAACTACTTAAACCTAACTAACCTAAGGACATCACACACAACCATGTCCGAGGCAGGATTCGAACCTGCGACCGTAGCGGTCGCGCGGTCCCAGACTGTAGCGCGTAGAACCGCTCGGCCACTCCGGCCGGCTATACTTAGGTGATTCATGTGGGAACGATTCTGACTTGATTATGGCTGCCCGACAGGAATTAATGTATTTTGAATACAATATGGTAGTTGGAGTTAGACACATGGGACAATGCGTTTCGGAAATTATTAGGAAGTTCAGTGTTCGAGATCCGCAATGTCAAAATTGTAACGAGAATACCACATCTCAGGTGTTATCTCTCACCACGGACATAGCAGCGGCCGCCGTACTTCACTTTAACGACCCAGAGCAACCGCGTTTGCGTAGAGTTGTCAGTGGCAACAGACAAACAACACTGCATAAATAACCGCAGAAATCAATGTGTGATGTACGACGAACTTATCCGTTACGAGAGTGTGGCAAAATTTGGCATGATAGCAGACTACTGAGTGCCTTTACTAACAGTGCCTGCAGCGTCTGACGGCTGGAAAACCGTGGCCTGGTCAGATGACTCCCTGACGGTAGGATATGAGTGTAGCACAGACTCCATGAAGCCAAGTTGTCAACAAGGCACTGTGGAAGCTGGTGGTAGCTCAATAGCGTTGTGGGCTGTGTTTATATGGAACAAATTGGGTCGTTCGGTCCAGTAAAACCGTTTCAAGGCCATTTGCACCTATTGATGGACCTCATGTACCCAAACAACGGTGGAATTTTTATGGATGATAATGCGCCATGTCATCGGCCACTAATTTTTCACAGTTGGTTTGAAGTACATTGTGGACAGTACGACCAAATGTTTTGGCCACCCACATCGCCCCATATCAATCCCATCGAACATGAATGGGGTATTATCGAGAGGTCAGTTTGTGCACAAAATCCTATAACTTCAACACTTTCGCAGTTATGGACGGTTGTAGAAATACCATGGCTCTCTTTCTGCAGGGGACTTCCAAAGACTCAAGTCCATTCACTGACGAGCTGCTGCACTACACAGGAAGAAAGGAGGGCCGACACGATATTAGATTTACCATGACATCCGTCAGTGTACTTCTACCAGGGAAACAGAGGTGTTACATAGCAAATATGTATTATGAGAAAATGCAAAATTTTATCAAACTCCTGTCCAGCCAACACCAAGCAAAGTCAAGCCAAGCCAATTTCCTGTGTCAACAGGACACACAAGCAGAAAGCTGGCACTGTGCAGCAGAACAAACTTGGATTATGTCACCTCATCTCGTGCGCGTGGTGGGCTATAATCGTAAACTAGGCAACGTGCGAAATAGAGGGGTGGTGAAGATCACTGACGAAGCAGAAAGGTAGGTCACAAAATTCAAATGGCTCTAAGCACTATGGGACCTAACATCTGAGGCATCAGTCCCGTAGACTTAGAACTACTTAACCCTAACTAACCTGACATCACCCACATCCATGCCCGAGGCAGGATTCGAACCTGCGACCACAGCAGCAGCGCGCTTCCAGACTGAAGCGCCTAGAACCGATCGGTCACAGCGGCCGGCGGTAGGCCACATTCAGTCATTGCTGGCGAGGCATAACGTGATCGAATCAGACAAGCAGTAATAAATAGTAGGGTTTCCGATCCTCGACACGTTACGTCTTAGTACACCAACTACTACCATTCACCAATATGACTTCCGCCTTCGAGGCTGCTACCTGTCTGGTCCACTGTACTCGGTCACTGTGAGCTGCAGACTTAGCAACCACTGATTAGAAGACTCAGGAACAGCTGCCTTCACCTTTCTGAGCCAAACTGGTGGTGTTCAGTGCACCGTCAACCTGCTACAATAATCTGAATTTGCGATAACCTCTGCTGCCTACTAAGATATGTAAGCAGTAGTCAACATGCCCGGCCTTCATCGGTGTGTCAATCTCCATACTATACTGAGTTGCTGAGTACACTAGCACAACCCTTCGACGCCTACGACAGAGCTCCGCTAATACGCGGCCTCTGTCCTGGGCAACAGTGCCTGCTGCATAGACCGCGCAGGATATGCTGGTCGGTGCGTAGTGACCGGTTTTCGTCTGAACTTCTGTGCGAGTTCATTCGTTTCTTCAGAAGGAGAAGCCAACATAGTTTCCTCGATTTCGGATGTTCAGCGACGCTCTGCGAATACAGTATCCTGGCGCACGCCCTGCAGTGTTCTTAAAACGATTTTACAGAAACTGTTCCTTAAAGAAATGCACTTTTGCCTTCCTTATACACTGAAGCCGTAAGAAACTGGTATAGGCATGCGCATTCAAATGCGAAGATACTTAAACAGGGAGAATATGGCTCTGCGGTCGACAGTGCCTACATAAGACAACAAGTGTCTGGCGCAGTTGCTACATCGGTTACTGCCGCTACAAATGCTGCTTATAAAGATTTAAGTGAGCTTGAACGTGGTGTTATGGTCGGTTCACGAGCGATGGGACACAGCATCTCAGAGGTACGCGATGATGACGGGATTTTCCCGTACGACGGTTTCACTAATGTACCGTGAATATCAGGAATCTGTCAAAATACCAAATCTCCTACATTGCTGCTGCCGGAAAAAGATCCTGTAAGAACGGGACTAACGACGGCTGAAGAGAATCGTTCAGTGTGGCAGAAGTGCAACCCTTCCGCAAATTTCTGCAGATTTCAATGCTTCGCCATCAACAAGTGTCAGCGTGTTAACCATTCAACGAAATATCATTGATATGGGCTTTCGGAGATAAGGCCCACACGTGTACCCTTGATGACTGCACGACACAAAGCTTTTCGCCTCGCCCGGGTCAGTCAACACCAACATTGTAGCCTGCCGGAGTGGCCGAGCAGTTCTAGGCGCTACAGTCTTTAACTGCGCGACCGCTGCGGTCGCAGGTTCGAATCCTGCCTCAGGCATGGATGTGTGTCATGTCCTTAGGTTACTTAGGTTGAAGTAATTCTAAGTTCTAGGGGACTGATGATCTCAGCAGTTAAACTCCATAGTGCTCAGAGCCATTTGAACCATTTTCGAACCAACATTGGACTGTTGATGACTACAAACATGTTGCCTGGCTGGACGAGTCTGGTTTCAAACAGAATCGAGCAGATGGACATGTACGGGTATGGAGACAACCTCATGAATCCATAGACACTGCATGTCAGCAGCGGACTGTTCAAGCTGCTGGAGGCTCTGTAACTCTGAGGGACATGTGCAGATGGAGTGATATAGGGCCTCCTGATATGTGTAGGTACGACTCTGACAGGTGACATGTATGTAAGCATCCTGTCTGATCACCTGCATCCATTCATGTCCATTGTGCATTCCGAAGGAACTTAGGCAATTCCAGCAGGACAATGCGACACCCCACACGTCCAGAATAGCTACAGAGTGGCTCCAGGAACACAGTTCTGAGTGTAACCACTTCTGTTGGCCTCTAAATTCTCCAGATGTGAACATTATTTAGCGTGTGTGGGATGCCTTGCAACGTGCTGTTCAGAAGAGATCTGTACCCCTTTTACTCTTACGGATTTATGGACAGCCCTGCAGGATTCATGGGTCAATTCCCTCCATCACTACTTCAGACATCAGTCGAGTCCATGGCACGGTGTGTTGGGGCACTTCTACTTGTTCGCTGCGACCCTACGCAGTATGAGGCAGGTGTACCAGTTTTTTTGGCTCTTCACTGTAGCTTTAAATGTCTTTAAATGTCAACTTCATGATGATGTGCCCACCATGTCGTTAATGATCACAATTATTGTGGTATCTACATTTAAGTAAGACCCTTCCAGAAAATCGAAAACGTTTGCAGCAAAAATTAGGTTTTACTATGATTTTGCTTGTGGTCCATATTACATGAAATGTCGTTGTGAATGAAATTTAGCTGACGTATTTAAGTTTGCTTTAGACTTGGGTGGATGCCTCTGTCACCAGTCTTGAGAAAATAGATCTGTTTTAGCACACTCATTTGCGATCTCGCAAGCTAGCAATCAAGCCAGAATGAAATATCCACAACATTCATCATATTTCATAAACGGTTTCTGATATCGGAATGAGATTTTGGCAAATGACAGCACAAAGAGAAGAGCATTTTGCCATATGATTATTATGTAAAATTTAACTACGGACTTTTCGATGCAGTAACATAATTTTTAAGTGCCGTCAGCAGCTGGTGAAATGTGAAATGGTGTGGGTTTTGGAACACCGTTAGTGTAGATATTACACCTTTATTTTTGAAGTGAGGATGTGCTTTCTCATTGACTTGTTCTTAGTTCTTCACTTAATAAACTTCGTAACTACTTTTTCAGAGTTCTCTCACAACTGCATATGCACAACGAAGTGGCATTGTGTAAACTCCGCCTTTTTGGCAAAAGAAGCGAATATTCACATACCAACAAGAGAGATGTGTAGGTTTTACTCAAAATTCGCCTCATTATGCCTCCCTGAAAGTTACAAATAAATTTCTGCTTTTGTTGCATTTTCAATGGAATTCTTTTTACGTACTAACCAAAGCACAGGTAACAGTAGACCTTTTTGAATGGTCACCATCCGAGTGACAGATGGATGGACTTCACTTAATATTTACGAGAAATATGTGTAGGCTTCGGTTTAGAACGGCACTTCCCCTCCAGCGCTCGGTACTTCCCCTAGAGCGCCAGCCCGCAACCCCCACCACTACCACTCTCCCCATGTGTGCCCCTCTGATTAGGCATCAATTGGCCACGTTATTCTTCGGGCACTCAACAATCTACGCCGACCGCCAATGTAGCCTACCGCCCACCTAATACCGCAACTGTTTGAGCCAGACGCCACAGGGGAACCTCCTCCGAAGATTACTCAGACAGTGTCTTCACAATTTAAGGACTTGCACTGCACTGCCGCCGGTCTGGGTGCTGACAGAGGAAACGATACATGATGGCTTTTTTTTGGTGGTGGTGGTAGTGGGGGGGGGGGGGGGAGGTGTTAGGGCGCAAAACATAAGCGCCCAGTATAGAACCATAGAATGCTGGGACCGCAATGGTAAAAAACCGTTTCAAGGTCCCATTGTATGGAAGGAAGAAAAAACAAATATAAAGAGAACAGTATGTTACGAAAGAGTATCTAAAAGACGTCTACAAGACACTGGAGTCACCAGGTAGAAATCAAATCTCTTTTGTCATATTACTGCTTCAACATAAAACGCAAGCCACAGCCCACACGTCATGCGCTAAAGCAGGCGGCTGCTCGACCTTGAGACTTAAGTTGCTAAAATAGGGGCAGAGGATCAGGAAGTGTCTGAGTGTTAATGGATGGCTACAGAGAGGACAGCTGGGTGCAGGGTCGCCACCTAAGAAGTGGCGGTGACTAAAGCAGCAGAGCCCTATTCGCAGCTGGCTGGAGTGGCCGTGCGGTTCTAGGCGCTACAGTCTGGAACCGCGCGACAGCTACGGTCGCAGGTTCGAATCCTGCCTTGGGCATGGATGTGTGTGATGTCCTTAGGTTAGTTAGGTTTAAGTAGTTCTAAGTCCTAGGGGACTGATGACCTCAAGTTAAGTGCCGTAGTGCTCAGAGCCATTTGAACCATTTGAACCCTATTCGCAACTGACATTACTTCCTTATGGCGAGGCCGCTGGGAGGAAGTCGACCAGGCCGTTGGGAGAGGTTTGACCTGTCTGTTCCCATGAAGGGAGCACCAATGGTCCTGCGAAAGTGACGTTATACGCCGATAGAGAAAAGTACGAGTGTCTTGCGAGAGAACAGAGTAAGAGGCGGGCCGACTGAGATGGACTGCGGCCTTGGCTGCAGCATCAGCAGCGTCATTCCCAGACACACCAACATGGCCAGGAACCCACATGAACATTACTTGGGCTCCCCCATCTGGGAACAAATGGAGGCAGTCCTGGATCCATCGAACGATTGGGTGGATTGAATCTGGATCATCCAGACTCTGAGGGGCACTGAGGGAGTCAGAGCAGACCACACAGCGAGTGAGCTGGTGCCTGCGGACATAGCAAACAGCCCGATAGAGGGCAAAAAGCTCTGCAGTAAAAATTGTACACTGGTCAAGAAGCCTGTATTTAAACTTATCATCCCCGACGACACAAGCACAGCCAACACTTTGGGCGGACTTGGAACCATCAGTGTACAAACATTTGCTATCAGCAAGTTGAGAGCGAAGTTCAAGAAATTTGCAGCGATAGGTCAGCTCGGGAGTCGAATCCTGCGGAAACGAGCTGAGGTCAAAATGAACACAAACCTGTGCCCGAAGTCAAGGTGGTGAAGGGCTATCCCCTATTAGGATAGTGGCAGGAAGTGTGAACTGCAGCTGCCGAAGCTGGTGACGAAAGCGGACGCCGAGAGGCCGCAGAGAAGAAACGTACATCTCGTATTGGCGGTCAAGAATGTCATCAAAAGAGGGTCAGAGGTTGGGTGGTCTCGCATTGAAGAGAGCCGCCACGCACACCTACTTAGTAGGATGTCGCGCCGGTTTGACAGTGGTAATTCACTGGCCTCTGCGTAGAGATTCAACTGGGCTAGTACGGAAGGCACCAGTGACGAGACGGATCCGCAAATGGTGTATTGTACTCTACAGGCCATTAAAATTGCTACACCAAGAAGAAATGAAGATTCGTTGGCAAATATGTTATACTAGAACTGACATGAGATTACATTTTCACGCAATTTGGGTGCATAGATCCTCAGAAATCAGTATCAAGAACGGCCTTAATACGCCTGGGTATTGAGTCAAACAGAGCTTGGATGGCGTGTACATGTACAGCTACCCATGCAGCTTCAACACGATACCACAGTTCATCAAGAGTAGTGACTGGCGTATTGTGACGAGCCAGTTGCTCGGTCACCATTGACCAGACGTCTTCAATTGGTGAGAGATCTGGAGAATGTGCTGGCCAAGGCAGCAGTCGAACATTTTCTGTATCCAGAAAGGCCCGTACAAGAACTGCAACATGCGGTAGTGTATTATCCTGCTGAAATGTGGGGTTTCGCAGACATCGAATGAAGGGTAGAGGCACGGCTCGTAACACATCTGAAATGTAACGTCCACTGTTCAAAGTGCGGTCAATGCGAAAAAGAGGTGACCGAGACGTGTAACCAATGGCACCCCATACCATCACGCCGTGTGATACGCCAGTATGGCGATGACGAATACGCGCTTCCAATGTGCGTTCACCGCGATGTAGCCAAATACGGATGCGACCATCATGATGCTGTAAACAGTCCGAAAAAAGGACATTTTACCATTCGTGCACGCAGGTTCGTCGTTGAGAACACCATTACAGGCGCTCCTGTCTGTGATGCAGCGTCAAGGGTAACTGCAGCCGTGGTTTCCGAGCTGATAGTCCATGCTGCTGCAAACGTCGGCGAACTGTTCGTGCAGATGGTGTTGTCCTGCAAACGTCCCGATCTGTTGACGTAGGGATCGAGACGTGGCTGCACGATCCGTCACAGCCATACGGATAAGATGCCTGTCATCTCGACTACTAGTGATACGAGGCCATTGGGACCCAGCACGACGTTCCGTATTACCCTCCTGAACCCACCGATTCCATATCCTGCTAACAGTCATTGTGTCCCGACCAACGCGAGCAGCAATGTCGCGAAACGATAAACCGCAATCGCGATAGGCTACAATCCGACCTTTATCAAAGTCGGAAACGTGATGGTACGCATTTCTCCCCCTTACACGAGGCATCACAACAACGTTTCACCAGGCAACGCCGGTCAGCTGCTGTTTGTGTATGAGAAACAGGTTGGAAACTTTCCTCATGTCAGCACGTTGTAGGTGTCGGCACCCGCATCTACCTTGTGTGAATGCTCGGAAAAGCTGATCATTCGCATATGAGAGCATCTTCTTCCTGTCGGTTAAATTTCGCGTCTGTAGCACGTCATCTTCGTGGTGTAGCAATTTTAATGGCCAGTAGTGTATTTAGACGGCGTAAGATTGACGGCCGGCAGAGAAGCAGACAATGAATCCATAGTCCAAGTTGGAGCGGACAAGAGATGGATAGAGGCGGAGGAGGAGAGTCCGGTCAGCTCCCCAAGAACTACCACTCAATACACGAAAGACATTGAGGGACCGGGTGCAGCGTGAAGCCAGGTGGGACACGTGGGAAGACCAACTGAGTTTCCTATCTAATGTTAGCCCTAGAAACTTCGTTGCAGCCACGAACGGGAGAGCATTTTGGCCCAGTCGCAAGGACGGTGGAAGAAACGCTTTGCACCGTTAGAAGTTGACGCATACGGATTTGGTAACAGAAAAGCGGAAACCATTCGTGACACTCCACGAATAGAGACAGTCCAGACAACGCTCAAGGCAGCGTTGCAGGAGACACGTCCACTGGGAGCTGCAATAAATAGCAAAGTGGTCCGATGTTCAGCAAAGTCCGCCAGTAGCACACAATACTGTCACGAGCACTTTCCTAGAAGATTGGGTCTGAATTTTTTTCATATCGGAAACCAGCATGTTTCCACTCCATAGAGGCCTGCTCGGTTTCAGGCGTGTAGTAACGATTCCTTTCACAAAGCCATAACGTGTTAAATTATCCGAGCCTATTATCATTCGCTGGCCCTCCTGGCTGTCTGTCAGGTAATTGGGCATCCAACGAACACAAACTTTACGAAATTTCAGTGCGTCGTGAACAGTATGGTACACCGCCCCGTAGGAAATGCTAAATTGCTGCGATAGGTTCGCAGTTGCACTCACCGGTCCTTAAAATAACTGCCTCAATGGCTCCGACAATCTGAAGGGTTGCAGCTGTTACCGGCCTCTCGGAGCGTGGCGAATCACTGAGGTTCACACGGTCCTCTAGGCAGGATGCACACCTTCTGAAGACATTGCTACGGTCCATACAGACGTTCCCGTACACGCCACGCATGTCGCTGTGAATTTCACTTGGTTTATGACCTCTGACCCACAAATATCGAACTACACTTCACTGCTCTTCACAAGTTGAACGACAGTAATATACGCGTCATGTTTGTTTCGTAGTTCAGGCTTCTCTCGCTGGAACTGCAATTAGAAACAAAAATATCCTCTGCACTGTAAACTTCAAACTATATCGTTGTGGAATTTCAACATTGCAGCTGAAACACCAAGGAACACAAAATTGTTGTGCGTTACTTTTCCATCCTCCCTCCTATCATGTAATCGGAAGAGAGAGGTTTATTTAAAGTAGAGCACTAGCTCCAGTAAAGATTCAAAAATTCACTACAAGCACCGCCGCCAAATTCTTCAGCGTGTCATCGAAATTATGAAACTATGTTCCATGAAAAAATTGCAAGTTCCACGAAAATTGACGGACAGCTTGGGGCATTTGGACATATATCACCAGCAGGAAGGTAGGTACCGCTTATATGAAAATTAAGGGGCCTCTGGAGAACACAGAACCACCTGCATGAACATAAATTCTTCTAATAGGCAGGCTGCTGTGACCGAGCGGTTCTAGGCGCTTCAGTCCGGAACTGAGGTGCTGCTACGGTGGCAGGGTCGAATCCTGCCTCGGGCATGGATGTGTGTGATGTCAGGTTAGTTAGATTTAAGTAGTTCTAAGTCTAGGGGACCGATGACCTCAAATGTTAACTCCCATAGTGCTTAGAGCCATTTCGACCATTTTTTGCTCAAATGGAAAACCAGTCCCAAGCAAAGAACGGGAAGGTGGAACAAGTATGTAGAGGGACTATACAAGGGAGATTTTGCTGAAGGCAATATTATAGAAATGGAAGAGGACTTACATGTAGATGAGCTGGGAGATATGATAATGCGACAAGAATTTGGCAGAGTACTGAAAGCCCTAAATCGAAACCACACCCTCTGAGTAAACGAAATCCCGTTAAAATTACTGATAGACCTCGGAGAGCCAGTCATGACAAAACACTTCCATCTGATGAGAAGGATGTATGATACAGACGAAATACCTTCAGACTTCAAGAAGAATGTAAATTCCAAAGAAAGCTGGTGCTGGCAAGGGGTGAATATTACCGAACTAGCAGTTCGTTATGATTGCAAAATACTAACACGAATTATTTACTGAAGAATGGAATACGCGGCAGAAGGCAACGTCAGTGAAGATCAGTTTGGATCGTACAGAAATATAGTAACATGCGAGGCAATACTGACCTTACCACTTATGTTAGAATACAGGGCAAAGAAAGTCAAATCTACCTTTATAGCATTTGTAGACATACACTCCTGGAAATCGAAATAAGAACACCGTGAATTCATTGTCCCAGGAAGGGGAAACTTTATTGACACATTCCTGGGGTCAGATACATCACATGATCACACTGACAGAACCACAGGCACATAGACACAGGCAACAGAGCATGCACAATGTCGGCACTAGTAAAGTGTATATCCACCTTTCGCAGCAATGCAGGCTGCTATTCTCCCATGGAGACGATCGTAGAGATGCTGGATGTAGTCCTGTGGAACGGCTTGCCATGCCATTTCCACCTGGCGCCTCAGTTGGACCAGCGTTCGTGCTGGACGTGCAGACCGCGTGAGACGACGCTTCATCCAGTCCCAAACATGCTCAATGGGGGACAGATCCGGAGATCTTGCTGGCCAGGGTAGTTGACTTACACCTTCTAGAGCACGTTGGGTGGCACGGATACATGCGGACGTGCATTGTCCTGTTGGAACAGCAAGTTCCCTTGCCGGTCTAGGAATGGTAGAACGATGGGTTCGATGATGGTTTGGATGTACCGTGCACTATTCAGTTTCCCCTCGACGATCACCAGAGGTGTACGGCCAGTGTAGGAGATCGCTCCCCACACCATGATGCCGGGTGTTGGCCCTGTGTGCCTCGGTCGTATGCAGTCCTGATTGTGGGGCTCACCTGCACGGCGCCAAACACGCATACGACCATCATTGGCACCAAGGCAGAAGCGACTCTCATCGCTGAAGACGACACGTCTCCATTCGTCCCTCCATTCACGCCTTTCGCGACACCACTGGAGGCGGGCTGCACGATGTTGGGGCGTGAGCGGAAGACGGCCTAACGGTGTGCGGGACCGTAGCCCAGCTTCATGGAGACGGTTGCGAATGGTCCTCGCCGATACCCCAGGAGCAACAGTGTCCCTAATTTGCTGGGAAGTGGCGGTGCGGTCCCCTACGGCACTGCGTAGGATCCTACGGTCTTGGCGTGCATCCGTGCGTCGCTGCGGTCCGGTCCCAGGTCGACGGGCACGTGCACCTTCCGCCGTCCTCTGGCGACAACATCGATGTACTGTGGAGGCCTCACGCCCCACGTGTTGAGCAATTCGGCGGTACGTCCACCCGGCCTCCCGCATGCCCACTATACGCCCTCGCTCAAAGTCCGTCAACTGCACATACGGTTCACGTCCACGCTGTCGCGGCATGCTACCAATGTTAAAGACTGCGATGGAGCTCCGTATGCCACGGTAAACTGGCTGACACTGACGGTGGCGGTGCACAAATGCTGCGCAGCTAGCGCCATTCGACGGCCAACACCGCGGTTCCTGGTGTGTCCGCTGTGCCGTGCGTGTGATCATTGCTTGTACAGCCCTCTCGCAGTGTCCGGAGCAAGTATGGTGGGTCTGACACACCGGTGTCAATGTGTTCTTTTTTCCATTTCCAGGAGTGTAGATAAAGCTTTTGACAATGTTGGCTGCAATATTCTTTTTGAAATTCTAAGCGTAGCAAGGGTAAAATACATGGAGCGAAAGACTATTTACAACTTGCACAGAAACAAGACGATAGTTATGTGTCGAGAGAGGTATGAAAGGAAAGCAGTGGTTGAGAATGGGTGCTACTGAAGATGTACATAGGACAAGCAATAAAGGAATCCAAAGAAAAATTTGTAGTAGGAACTGAAGTCCAGCGAGAAGAAATAAAAACTTTGATGTTCACCAGTGACACTGTAATTCTGTCAGAGACAGCAAACGAGTTGGAAGAGCAGTTGAACAGAATGGACAGTGTCTTGAAAGGATTATGTAAACTGAACATCAACAAAAGGAAATCGAGGATTATGGAGTGCAGCTGAATTAAATCAGATCATGATGATGGAATTAGATTAGGAAATGAGACACTTAAAGTGGTAGATGAGTTTCGCTATTTGGGCCGCAGAATAAGTCGTGATGGACAAAGCAGAGTGGATATAAAATGTAGAGTGGCAATTGCAAGAAAAGCGTTTCTGAACAACACAAAGTTGTTAACATCGAGTATAGATTCAGTGTTAGGAAGTCTTTTCGGGAAGTATTTGTAGGGATTGTAGCCATACATGGAAGTGAAACAAGGAAGATAAAGTTTAGGCAGTAAGGCAATAGAAGCTTTAGAACTGTGGTGCTACAGAAGAATGCTGAGGATTAGATGGGCAGATCACGTAACTAACGCGGAGGTACCGAAATAAATTGGGGAGATAAGAAATTTGTGACACAGTCGACTCGAAGGAAGAATTGGTTGATAGGAGACCTTCTGAGACATCAAGGTATCACCAATTTAGCGCTTGAGAGAAATAGGGGCGGGCTGAAAAGCGTAGAGAGATACGAAGAGATGACTACTCTAAGCAGATTCAGAAGGATGTAGGTTGCAGTGGGTACTGGGAGATGAAGAAGCTTGCACAGGATAGAGTGGCATGGAGAGCTGCATCAAACCAGTCTCAGGACTGAAGACCACTACGACTACAACAGACAAGACAATTGTGAATTAAAGTAGTATCTACATCTAAATCCATACTCTGCAAGCTACCTGACGGTGCGTGGCGGAGGGTACTTTGAGTACCTCTATCGCTACTAGTTTCTATTCCAGTCTCGTATTGTTCGTGGAAAGAAAGATTGTCGGTATGCCTCTGTGTGGGCTCTAATCTCTCTGATTTTATTCTCACGGTCTCTTCGCGAGATATACGTAGGAGGGAGCAACACACTGCTTGACTCCTCGGTGAAGGTATGTTCACGAAACTTGAACGAAAGCCCGTACCGAGCTACCGAGTGTCTCTCTTGCAGAGTCTTCCACTGGAGTTTATCTATCACCTCCGTAACGCTTTCGCGATTACTAAATGATCCTGTAGCGAAGCGCGCTGCTCTCAGTTGGATCTTCTCTTTCTCTTTTATCAGCCCTATCTGGTACAGATCCCACACTGGTGAGCAATATTCAAGCAGTGGGCGAACTAGTGTACTGTAACCTACTTCCTTCCTTCCTTCCTCAGACCATGTATACACAGCCTACAGCATTATGGAGCCACCACCAGCTTGCACAATGCCTTGTTCGCAACATGGGTCCATAGCTTCGTGGGGTCTGCGCCAAAACTCGAACCCTACCATCAGCTCTTTCCACCTGAAATCGGGACTCATCTGACCACGCCACGGTCCCCAGTCCTCTGGCGTCCAACCGACACGGTCACTAGGGCAGGAGAGGCGCAGCAGGCGGTACCGTGCTGTTAACGAAACTACTCGCGTAAGTTACTTGCTGCCATGGCCCATTAACGCCGAATTTCGCCTCACTGTCTACATCTACACCTACATCCATACTCCGCAAACCACTTGACGGTGTGTGGCGGAGGCTACCCTGAGCATCTCTATCGGTTCTCCCTTCTATTCCAGTCTCGTATTGTTCGTGGAAAGAAGGACTGTCGGTACGCTTCTGTGTGGGCTCTAATCTCTCTGATTTTATCCTCATGGTCTCTTCGCGAGATATACGTAGGAGGGAGCAATATACTGCTCGACTCTTCGGTGAAGGAATGTTCTCGCGACTTGAACAAAAGCCCGTACCGAGCTACTGAGCGTCTCTCCTGCAGAGTCTTTCACTGGAGTTTATCTATCATCTCCGTAACGCTTTCGCGATTACTAAATGATCCTGTAACGAAGCGCGCTGCTCTCCGTTGGATCTTCTCTCTCTCTTCTGTCAACCCTATCTGGTACGGATCCCACACTGGTGAGCAATATTCAAGCACTGGGCGAACAAGTGTACCGTAACCTACTTCCTTTCTTTTCGGATTGCATTTCCTTAGGATTCTTCCAATGACTCTTAGTCTGGCATCTGCTTTACCGACGATCAACTGTATGTGTCATTCCATTTTAAATCACTCCTAATGCCTACTCCCAGGTAATTTATGGATATATCTGCTTCCAGTTGCTGACCAGCAATATTGTAGCTAAATGATAAAGGATCTTTCTTTCTTGATGCACATTACACTTGTCTACATGTATGGCATTAGGCACTGACGGTCTTCCCTTTGCATTGGTGGGGTCATGTATTAGCAACACAAAACGTAGAGTCACGCACCAGCAGAAATGATGGTGTGGCACCGTTGCAGGTCGATCTGGGGTTGTTGGGTCGCATACTGCAAGCCTTTCTATTTGACGCCACTTCGACGACTTGCGTGCATTTGTGATGAAGATGCGCTCATATGATTACGACAATTTGAACACAAAGTTCCCGAGCGAACGCAATTTGCTACCCAGCCGGGAATCGAACCTGGAACCCTGTGATCTAGATTAGCGACAATAACCACATTTCTTTATTTTTTTGTTGAAACCTTACGACATCCTATTTAAAAAAATGAAACAAAGTCACAGTTACTCCAAAATTTTTTCCACCACTTAGAGAAAAGATTCATTGCAGTTGTGTTAGGTAGTTCGTGATTTTACCAGCATATAGACAGCTAGTGGGGGTCTGTGTGCCGTTAAAATGCTTTGTTTGAAGTATCACATAACACCAGCATCAGCTAGTACGAGGTGCAATCAAGTTCTAAGGCCTCCGATTTTTTTTCTCCGGACTGGAAAGAGATAGAAACATGCGCATTGTTTTAAAATGAGGCCGCGTTCATTGTCAATGGGTCCCAGAGATGGCAGCACCGTAAGACAGATGGAATTTTACCGCCAGCGGCGAGAATGAGAACTGTTTTAAATACTTAAAATGGCGACGTTTTCCTTACTTGAATAGCGTGCAATCATTCGTTTTCTGAATTTGCGTGGTGTGAAGCCAATTGAAATTCATTGACAGTTGAAGGATACATGTGGTGATGGAGTTATGGATGTGTCGAAATTGCGTTCGTGGGTGAGACAGTTTAATGAAGGTAGAACATCGTGTGACAACAAACCGAAACAACCTCGGGCTCGCACAAGCCGGTCTGACGACATGATCGAGAAAGTGGAGAGAATTGTTTTGGGGGATCGCCGAATGACTGTTAAACAGATCGCCTCCAGAGTTGGCATTTCTGTGGGTTCTGTGCACACAATCCTGCGTGACGACCTGAAAATGCGGAAAGTGTCGTCCAGGTGGGTGCCACGAATGCTGACAGACGACCACATGGCTGCCCGTGTGGCATGTTGCCAAGCAATGTTGACGCGCAACGACAGCATGAATGGGACTTTCTTTTCGTCGGTTGTGACAATGGATGAGCCGTGGATGGCATTTTTCAATCCAGAAACAAAACGACAGTCAGCTCAATTGAAGCACACAAATTCACCGCCACCAAAAAAATTTCGGGTATACGCCAGTGCTGAAAAAATGATGGTGTCCATGTTCTGGGACAGCGAGGGCGTAATCCTTACCCACTGCGTTCCAAAGGGCACTACGGTAGCAGGTGCATACTACGAAAATATTTTGAAGAAGAAATTCCTTCCTGCACTGCAACAAAAACGTCCGGGAAGGGCTGCGTGAGTGCTGTTTCACCGAGACAACGCACCCGCACATCGAGCTAACGTTACGCAACAGTTTCTTCGTGATAACAGCTCTGAACTGATTCCTCATGCTCCCTACTCACCTGACCTGGCTCCTAGTGTCTTTTGGCTTTTTCCAACAATGAAAGACACTCTCCGTGGCCGCACATTCACCAGCCGTGCTGCTATTGCCTCAGCGATTTTCCAGTGGTCAAAACAGACTCCTAAAGAAGCCTTCGCCGCTGCCATGGAATCATGGCATCAGCGTTGTGAAACATGTGTACGTCTGCAGGGCGATTACGTCGAGAGGTAACGCCAGTTTCATCGATTCCAGGTGGGTAGGTAATTAGAAAAAAAAAAATCGGAGGCCTTAGGACTTGAATACACCTCGTAGTATACTAGGGCGAGCAGTGTTTTTCTTGATAGTAGCTGTTTTCCTCCTGACGCACGTACGCAAAGTACACTGGTACACCTGCCTAATATTGTGTAGGGCCCCCACGAGCACGCAGAAGTGCGGCAGCACGCCGTGGCATGGACTCGACTAATGTCTGAAGTAGCGCTGGAGGGAACTGACACCACGAATCCTGCAGGGCTGTCCATAAATCCGTAAGAGGACGACGGGGTGGAGATGTCAACAGCACGTTGCTAGACATCCCAGATGTACTCAGTAATGGGTATGTCTGGGAAGTTTGGTGGCCAGTGGAGCAATTCTGGTCGTGTGAGGTGTAGCATTGTCCTGCTGGAAATTCCGAAGTCCATCGGAATGCACAATGGGCATGAATGGATGCACGTGATCTTACATACGTGTCACCTGTCAGAGTCGTATCTAGACGTATCAGGGGTCCCATATCACACCAGCTGCACACGCCCCACACCATTACACAGCGTCCACCAGGTTGACAGTCCCCTGCTGACATGCAAGGTCCATGGATTCGTGAGGTTGGCCCCACCCCCGTACACGTCCATCCACTCTTTACTATTTGAAACAAGACTGGTCCGACCAGGCAACATGTTTCCAATCATCAATAGTCCAATGTCGCTGTTGACCTGCCGAGGCGTAAAGCTTTGTGTCGTGCAGCCATCAACGGTAAACGAGTCGCCCTTCAGCTCTGAAAGCCCATATCGGTGATGTTTCGTTGAATGATTCGCAGGCTGACACTTGTTGATGGCTCAGCATTCAAATCTGCAGCAATTTACGGCCGGGCTGCACTTCTGTCACGTTGAAAGATTCTCTTCAGTGGTCGTTGGTCCCGTTCTTGCAGGATATTTTTCCGGCTGCACCGATATCGGAGATTTGATGTTTTAGCGGATTTCTGACATTCACGGTACACTAGTGAAACCGTCGTACGGGAAAACCAACTTCGTCGTTACCTCGGAGATGCTGTGTCCCATCGCTCGTGCGCCGACTATAAACCACGTTCAAACTCACTTAAATCTTGATAACCTGCCATTGTAGCAGCAGCAACCTATCTAACAACTGCACCAGGCACTCGCTGTCTTAAATAGGCGTTGCCGACCGCAGCGCCATATTCTGCCCGTTTACATATCTCTGTATTTGAATACGCACGCCTGCGCTTCAGTGTAACTACCGTACTTGTCGGTTTGAGTAGATCACTAGTCACAGTTCGTCGTCAGTATACTTTACACAAGCCGCCAGCAGTACTTGGTTCGTTCCCCTTCTGAGTGAATTCCTGAGTTTTGGTATTTTAAACATCATCTGTTTTTACACTACTAGCCATTAAAATTGCTGCGCCACGAAGATGACGTGCTACAGAGGCGAAATTTAACCGACAGGAATAAGATGCTGTGATATGCAAATGATTAGCTTTTCTGAGCATTCACACAAGGTTGGCGCCGGTGGCGACACCTACAACGTGCTGTCATGAGGAAACTTTCCAACCGATTTCTCATAACACAAACAGCAGTAGACCAGCGTTGCCTGGAAATCTCGCGTACAGACGTCACACAAGTGACACCAAATCACCTGATCACGTTCGAAGTCCGTGAGTTCCGCGGAGCGCCCCATTCTGCTCTTCAGAATGGTTCAAATAGCTCTGACCACTATGGGACTTAACATCTGTGGTCATCAGTCCCCTAGAACTTACAAGGGAACCTCCCCATCGCACCCCCCTCAGATTTAGTTATAAGTTGGCACAGTGGATAGGCCTTGAAAAACTAAATCCAGATCAATCGAGAAAACAGGAAGAAGTTGTGTGGAACTATGAAAAAATAAGCAAAATATACGAACTGAGTAGTCCATGCGCAACATAGGCAACATCAAGGTCAATATGAGCTCTAGAGCGCCGTGGTCCCTTGGTTAGCGTAAGCGGCTGCGGAACGAGAGGTCCTTGATTCAAGTCGTCCGCCGACTGAAAAGTTTAATTTTTTATTTTCAGACAATTATTATCTGTCCGTCCGTCCGATGTGACGTAACTGCGCCGTAGTATGAGGACGCTACACCTAAACAAACATCGAAACACACGGCGTCGGTCGCTTCAGCGCACGGAAGGGAGAGTATTCCTGCTGACGAGGCTCCCTGGCTGGCAGTTCACTGTTCGCTACTTTGGACGAGAGTGCATGAAATACGTGAGATATATTCCGTGGGCAATATGAATGCAGCAAATATAGCTAGCGACTTCAATAACAATCGCACAGTTTTGCGGTGCGGTCGCAAAACACAGACGCTAAAATTATTACAGTGAACAGAGACGTCAGTGAACGAACGGACAGATCATAACTTAACGAAAATAAAGAAAGTAAAATTTTCACTCGAGGGAAGACTCAAACCAAGGATCTCTACCTCCACAACGGCTCACCCTAAGCAAGGGACCACGGTGCTCCTAAGCTCTCATTGCCCTTAATGTTGCCCATCTTCAATATGGACTACTCAGTTTGTATACTTTGTTTACTTTTTTCATAGTTCCACACAACTTCCTCTTGTTTTCTCGATTGATCTGCGTTCAGTTTTTCAAGGCCTATCCACTGTGCCAACTTATAATTAAATCTGCGGGGGTGCGATGGGGAGGTTCCCTTGTTAGAACTACTTAAACTAAACCAACCTAAGGACATCACACACATCCATGCCCGAGGCAGGATTCGAACCTGCGACCGTAGCGGTCACGCGGGTACAGACTGAAGCGCCTAGAATCGCACGGACACACCGGCCGGCCATTCTGCTGTCTCACGATGTCTAATGACTACTGACGTCGTTGATATGGAGTGCCTGGCAGTAGGTGGCAGCACAATGCACCTAATATGAAAAACGTACGTTTGTCGGAGTCCGGATTCTTTTGATCACATAGTATACATATCAAACATTTACGACAGTATTCTGTGCTATTCACTGTAATCAGATTGCCGTACTACGTTTCTACTGTAGGAAAGTACGTCAATTGGCTCTGAGCACTATGGGACTTAACATATGAGGTCATCAGTCCCCTAGAACTTAGAACTACTTAAACCTAACTAACCTAAGGACATCACAAACATCCATGCCCGAGGCAAGATTCGAACCTGCGACCGTAGCGATCGCGCGGTTCCAGACTGTAGCGCTAGAACCGCTCGGTCACACCGGCCGGCACGTACCTTCAATTCTCTTTTATATGTTGTTGACATATCATCTAATTTAGGCCTAAAAATCTGAGGCGTTGCGTCTGAATTGAACTGTTTAAATTCGCAACAAGAAAGTCATTGCTGCATGTCTTGCTTCCGTCTTACTATACTCCTCACAATTAATATAGCAAAGGCATCTGCTGTCTCTGTACTTTTCCAACAATGTCATTTTAAGACGATCACCCTCGGAAACCATCTTGTTTGCCATTTCACTACTGTGCGAGGACATTTCCCGCGCACAAACAGCGAGATTTGAATACTCCATTAGTAGTGTAGCGCTTTACACAGTCACGCCGATTAAATATTTAGGCGTGACATTGCAGAGCGATATGGAGTGGGACAAGCATGTAATGGCAGTTGTGGGGAAGGCGGATAGTCGCCTTCGGTTCGTTGGTAGAATTTTGGGAAGATGTGGTTCATCTGTAAAGGAGACAGCTTATAAAACACTAATACGACCTATTCTTGAGTACTGCTCTAGCGTTTGGGATCCCTATCAGGTCGGATTGAGGGAGGATATAGAAGCAATTCAGAGGCGCGCTGCTAGATTTGTTACTGGTAGGTTTGATCATCATGCGAGCGTTACGAAAATGTTCCGAGAACTCGGGTGGGAGTGTTTAGAGGAAAGGAGGCGTTCTATTCGTGAATCGCTACTGAGGAAATTTGGAAAAGCAGCATTTGTGGCTGACTGCAGTACAATTTTACTGCCGCCAACTTACATTTCGCGGAAAGACTATAAAGATAAGGGAGATTAGGGCTCGTACAGAGGCATATAGGCAGTCATTTTTCTCTCGTTCTTTTGGGAGTGGAACAGGGAGAGAAGATGCTAATTGTGGAACGAGGTACCCTCCGCCACGCACCATATGGTGGATTGCGGAGTATGTATGTAGATGTAGATGAACGTCAGCCAGGAAGTTGGTACGCTGAAATGGTGGTGTGGGTAAGGTGAAGTAGTGGAGATGAGGGTCAGCTGTCAGATAGCCATACCCAACCAACCGACCGATGTGAAAAGTTGGTCGGTCGGTTGGCCAAGAGCGCTGCACACGTCCAATTTGTTGATCGCTCAGCCGCTCGGTTGACAGTTGCGTGTGTGGGGCCCTTAAAGTAGAAGTAGATGTGGATGTGGATGTGGATGCAGCAGCAGGTGCGGCGGACAATGGGGGCAGGAAGCGGCGCGCCGTCTGCGCATGCGTGCGGCCCGGGTTTACGTCTGGCACCGAGTGTTTAGGGAGCGCTAATGACGGCCGCGGTCGGCGATAATAAACACCGCAGCCGGGGCGCTGTTTGAAACGCTCTCCAGCGCCCGGCGCACACGGGGGGCCCAGTTTACGCCCGAGTGTGTTTACAGCGCGCGCCGAGATGATATTTTTCACTTTAATGAGGTGCTATTCGAATCATAAATCTGGCGCGACGGCGCACAGCCCCTGCTGCCGTGTGATGCGCTCCTTCTGGAAATAGATTCCAGGCCTCGGAAAACAATCGCCTCTTCTCTCCCCATCCCTCCCCCTCCCGGCAAAGAGTGTTGGTTTACGCCTTGCGGCTTCCGAGCCGGGAGGGTCGGCCAGAGGCAATTAAACACGAAATATTTGTTCGGCGCGCCGGCCGCGGGCCATATTGTGTTACTGCCGGAGCTGGCCCGCACTACGTACACACACACACACACACACACACACACACACACACACACCTGCGTCATTTCCGCCGGCCGACTCAAAACACTAGCAGCTAGCGGACACGACTCGCGCCTATGTGCTTCTCGATTTCGCAGGGAGAGAAGCAAACAGACCGAAAGTACGAGGGCCGCCTTGTAAGTTTATAGGGGAGTCTGTGTCATACCTGAACAGTTTACCTAGGAACACATGATGTTTCCTGCTCGGTGTTTCAATCTACTTACCGATTTTAGAATCGCATGAAAGACTCCACACTAGAGAGCGCCTTAGCAGTGTTCCAGCATTTCCTACTACCCGACAGGAAGAAGATGCTGTGATATGCAGATGGTGATCTTTTCAGAGCACTGACACAGAGTTGGCGCCGGTGGCGACACCTAAGAACGTGCTGAAATGAGGAACGTTTCCAACCGATTTCTCGTACACAAACAGCTGTTGACCGGCGTTGCCTGGTGAAACGTTGTTGTGATGCTTCGGGTAAGGAGGAGAAATGCGTACCATCACGTTTCCGACTTCAATAAAGGTCGGATTGTACCTATCGCGATTGCGGTTTATCGTATCGCGATATTGCTGCTCGCGTTGGTCGAGATCCAATGACTGTTACCAGAATATGGAATCGGTGGGCTCAGGAGGGTAATACGGAACGCCGTGCTGGATCCCAACGGCCTCGTATCACTAGCAGTCGAGATGACAGGCATCTTATTCGCATGGCTGTAACGGATCGTGCAGACATTCCTGGTCAACAGATGGGGACGCTTGCAAAGCGACCACCATCTGCACGAACAGTTCGACGACGTTTGCAGAAGCATGGACTATTAGCTCGGAGACCATGGCTGCAGTTACCCTTGACGCTGCATCACAGACAGGAGTACCTGCGATGGTGTACTCGACGACGAACCTGGGTGCACGAATGGCAAAACGTCATTTTTCGGATGAATCCAGGTTCTGTTTACAGCATCAAGATGGTGATGGTCGCATCCACGTTTGGCGAAATCGCGGTGAACGCAAATTGGAAACTTGTATTTGCCATCGCCATAGTGGCGTATCACCCGGCGTGATGTTATGGGGTGCAATTCGCTACACTTCTCGGTCACCTCTTGTTCGCACTGACGGCACTTTGAACAGTGAACGTTACATTTAAGATGTGTTACGACCGGTGACTTTACCCTTCATTCGATCCCTGCGAAACCCTACATTTCAGCAGGATAACGCACGCCCGCATGTTGCAGGTCCTGTACGGGCCTGTCTGGATACAGAAAATGTTCGACTGCTGCCATGGCCAGCACCTTCTCCAGATCTCTCACTAATTGAAAATGTCTGGTCAATGGTGGCCGAGCAACTGGCTCGTCACAATACGCCAGTCACTACTCTTGGTGAACTGTGGTATCGTGTTGAAGCTGCATGGGCAGCTGTACCTGTACACGCCATCCAAGCTCTGTTTGACTCAATGCCCAGGCGTATCAAGGCCGTAATTGTTCTGGGTACTGATTTCTCAGGATCTATGCACCCAAATTGCGTGAAAATATAATCACATGTCAGTTCTACTTTAATCCATTTGTCCAATGAATTCCCGTTTATCATCTTATTTTCTTCTTGATGTAGCAATTTTAATGGCCAGTAGTGTATTAACAGTTCTACTTATTTAATCACTGGATAGTACATTAAAGCTATCTTGAGAATATCGTCAATTCTTCACTTTTTGGTAACAGTCTCTATATTTTTAAAACTGGTACATATCTTGTAGACTATAACATTATACTGTATCAGTCATGCACCATCTTGTATTTGGGAATGGAGTAAAGTTTTCTGTCGTGGAACACGTGATATTTGGAAATGAAGCTTATTTTCTTTAACGTTTTAACAATCTTCCCCGTCTCGAAAATGGTGCCAATTGCTTCTGCACTGAGGTGGCAAAAGTCATGTGATAGCGATATGCTGACACACAGACGGCAGCAGCATCGCGTGCACAAGGTATAAAATAGAAGTGCATTGACAGAGCTGTCATTTGTCCTCATGTGACCAAAGTGGAAAAAGTTTTCGATGAAATTATGGCCGCCCGACTGGAATTAACAGACTTTGGACACGGAATGGTAGTTTGAGCTAGACGCATGGGGCATCCCATTTCCAAAATATTTAGGAAGTTCACTATTCCAAGGTCCACAGTGTCAAGAGTATGGTGAAAGTACCAAATTTCTGGCATTACCCCTCAAGGCGGGCAACGATGTGGCCGATGGCCTTCACTTAAAGATCGAGAGCATCGTCGTTTGCATAGAGATGTCAGTGCTAACAGACATGCAACACTGCGTCAAATAACCGCAGAAGTAGCGTGGAACGTACAGATTTCTTTGACAAGTTCTTTTATATGGTGCTAAAAGGGCTAGTACACTGTCGTCATATTTTTCGCCAAATTTCAAGATGGTGTGCAACAATAACTTGTTATTAGGCGAGGCAGTTGCTTGTGCCACAATTAGACTCTGTGTGTATTTGGAAGAAAAAAAGGAAACGTACTTGGGTGAAGTCATAGATTTCACGTAGTGATAATAAAAGTAGTCAGCAAAATTTGTCACGAGAGCTGCACGTGGAGGACCCCAAGTGTTGCGTAAATTACTTACTAGTTGATGACAGTTGATTTCATTATTTGTTCAGGAAAGTGGATTCTCGTATTACAAAACAGAATACACACTTGAGAAACGGTATATGTACAGAAATCAGGCAACTGTGACATTATGATTTCTGGATACAGGAGAGAGATACTCCAGTTTCTAACCAAAATAAATCCAGACACGCGTGAATCGATTTACATAGCAAAACAATGAAGTGGGAATATCTAAAGGTAAATATATGTTTAGTACAGTATATGGACAATAAAAACTATTTCTTTTGCATAATTCTATTAACAGAATTACTGCGACAACAACAACAAAATTAATAAAAAGTACGAAACAGATGAAACGCTTTTAAACTTGTGGCATCCAGAGTTGAAGAATAGGCAAAGTGGCATCGAAAGCTAAGAATTTTTTATTATTATTTTAGAGTGTTAAGCGTCTATTACGGCTTACTGAAAAGCTGCCTGGATGTTTCTGCATCTAGAGATGGATGTCTGTAGCTGTGATTGTGGCCAGCTATTCCACTTGCCCATCCGCGCACGATTAATAACATGCATTGAGCTCCTTGCTCACCCCCCACCCAGTCATAACAAGGTTGTTAAAAGGTCGGGGGTGGGGGTGGGAGGGGGCGTGGGGGGAGGGGAACACACCAACTTTGAAGCCATGTTTACAAACACACTACAGAGGCGCCCAATAGCTGTAGCGTTGCCAGCGCTCCAAGCGGTTACATTTCGCACTGCAGTGAACAGAAGACGAACGACTCTACGGCGAGGCCCTAGATCTGATCATATTTCTTTGACGAAAGACGAGATTTGATAAAGTTCCCTATCACACTATAATATTTATTTGACGTAAATACTTGAATTAACGACAAAGACATGTGATTGATACTGGTGTGAGGAAAGTGCGGCGAAATTTAGCGTTAATGGGAGCAGACGACCGAAGCGAGGATCTTTGGTAACGACACGGAATCGCGTCTGCTGAGCTTGTGACGACATCGTTTGGACCTTAGACGACTGGAAAACCATGGTGTGGGCGGATGACTCCCGACTGGAGATGGTAAGAGCTGATGGTAGGGTTCGACTTCGGCGCAGTCCCCACGGAACCATTGATCCAAGTTGCCAACAAGCTGGTGACGGCTCCTTAATGATGTGGGATGCGTTTACATGGAATGAACAGGTCCTCCGATCCAAATGAAGCGATCATGTGCTGGAAATGTTTACATTCGGCTATTTGGAGACCATTTGCAGCTATTCATGGACATCATGTCCCCAGACAACTATGTCGTGTCAGTGGGCCATAATTGTTCTACATCTACATCGTTACTCTGCAATTCACCCTTAGTGCCTGGCAGAGGGTTCAACGAATCATTTTTGTACTACATCTCTACCATTCCCCTCTCGAACGCCGCGTGGGAAAAAGGAACACCTAAATCTTTCCGTTCGAGCTCTAATTTCTCTGGTTTTATTACGATGATCATTTCTCCCCACGTAGGTTGGTGCCAACAAAAAATTTAAGCAATCGGAAGAGAAAGTTGGTGATTGAAATTTCGTAAATAGATCTCACTGCAAAGAAAACCGCCTTTGTTTCAGTGACTGCTACCCCAACTCACGTCATCACATCAGCGACACTCTGACCCCTATTGCGCGATAACAGAAAACGAGCTGCCCTTCTTTGCACTTTTTAGATGTCCTCCGTCAATCCTACCTGGTAAGGATCCCACATGGCGCAGAAATATTTCAGCAGAGAACGGACAAGTGTGTTGTAGGCCGTCTCTTTAGCGGGTTTGTCGCATCTTCTAAGTGTTCTGTCAACAAAGCGCAGTCTTTGTTTTCCCTTCCCAACAATACTGTGTATATGGTCTTTCCAATTTAAATTACTCGTGATTATAATTCCTGGGCATTTAGTCGAATTGAAAGCCCTTACGTTTGTGCGATTTATCGTATACCAAAAATTTAGCAGATTTCTTTTAGTACCCATGTGGATGACCTCGCACTTTTTTGTTTAGTGCCAATTGCCACTTTTCGCAACATACAGTAATTCTGTCTAGATCATTTTGTAATTGGAATTGATCGTCTGTTGATTTTACTAGACGGTAAATTACAGCGTCATCTGTAAACAATCTAAGGGGGCTGCTCAGATTATCGCCTAGATACATATATGTAAATCAGGAACAGCAGACGGCCTATGACACTACCTTGCGGAACGCCAGATATCACTTCTGTTCTACTCGATGTTTCACCGTCTATCACTACGAACTGTGACCTCTCTGAGAGGAAATCACGAGTCCAGTCACACATGCACACAATTTGAGTAATAGTCGCTTTTGAGGAACGGTATCGAAAGTCTTCTGGAAATCTAGGAATATAGAATCGATCTGAGATCCCTTGACGACTTCACTCATTACTTCATGGAATTAGTTTAAAGAAGATTGTGAATAATTCGAGTGAATGATTCAGCCACCCAGATCAACCGACGTGGATCCCATCAAAAATTTATGGGACACAGTCGAGAGGTCAGTTGGTGCGGAGAATCATGCACCAGCTGCACGATGAAAAGTATTTAAACCGACAAACTCTGGGAGGTTGTAGGGGACATCGAAACAAATATTTTTCCCTAATGTCATTTTTTCGTATGAAACCTACAATTGTAGGCAACTGTTGTCAACCAGTGTAGAAGTGCCTTGTCTCTGTTTACTAATGGAGCGATACACCTGGAGTGAGTGTACACTGGTATATGGTTGGTGCGTGCTACGTAGCGCACCACAACGGATAAGCTGTACAGCGGGTTTATCAACAACAATATCCTAATCGCCGTATGCTGCATCATACGACCTTTGCTGTTGTGTACCAGCGTCTGAGTGTGTCATTTAGCAGATTACCTGGACAGGGACGCCGTCGCACGGCAAGAACACTGCAATTTGAGGAAGCTGTCCTGCAGCATGTGGAGCGAGATCCTTTAGTCAGCACTCGTCCAATTGCACGCAACATGGGGATGAATCAGACGAATGTAAGAACAGTCCTTCGAGAGCAATTGTTACGTCCGTTTCACTTACAGCGCATCCACAACCTGGAACCAGTTGATAATCCACCCAGAGCACAGTTTTCGCAGTGGTACCTGGAACAGTGTGAAATGCATCCTACATTCCCATCCTCTGTGTTGTTTACCGATGAAGCAACGTTCGGGCGTGATGGAGTCTTCAAAATGCGCAATTCGGATGTTTGGAGTGAGGATAACCCACATGCCACAGTTACTAGCGCTCATCAAGTGCGGTTCTTCATTAATGTGTGGGTCGGTGTTGTTGGGGACTGTTTAATTGGGCCGTATCTGCTACCTAGGCCATTAAATGGCAGGCACTATTGCAATTTTCTCGCCAGAGCATTCCCAGAATTGTTGGAAGACGTCCCGCTCCCTTCTAGACGATGCATGTGGTTCCAACATGACGGGGCGCCGACACATTTCAGTCGTCGTGTGCGTCGATTACAGGACCGACGGTTCCCACAAACGTGGATTGGCAGAGGTGGTCCTGTACAGTGGCCTGCTCCATCCCCAGATTTGTCCCCTCTGGACTTTTTTGTGCGGGAAGAGATGCGCAACCTTGTTTACGCAAGTCCTGTCGCATCAGAAGGGGATCTGGTTGCCCGGATAGTAGCAGCAGCAGGAACAATTCAGGATACTCCTGGGGTTTTTGCCCGTGTCAGACAGAACATGATCCGACGGTGTAACATTTGTTTACGTGTCAATGGAGGCATTTTTGAAAATCTACTGTAATTGAAATTGGGTTGTGTTAATGTGTTGTCTCTTGGTCATAAAAAATGGAAAAGTGTTTGTTGGTTTAATTAATTTGCCGCCAGAGAAATCTTCCTCTACCAGTTTAAATACTCCTCATAGGAAAAAATGACATTAGGGAAAATATTTGTTTTGATGTTCCCCTACCACGTCCCAGAGCTTGTCGGTTCAAATACTTTTCACCCTGTATTCATGCGCAGTTTTGGATGGCAACAGATCCAGTATAACAAGACTTCTGCAGGGACTTTCAGCGACTCAAGCCCATGCCACGTCGAATCGCTGCTCTCCACCGGGTGAAAGGAGGGACGGCACCATATTAGAAGGTACCCCACTAGCTTTGTCACCTGAATGCATGCTCCGCTGAATCAATTTCAGGACAGCTGCAGCGACGATGGCACGCATGAGGGGGCAGGCTGTGGAGGCGGACTCGTCCGAAGAATCAGTGTGCAAACAAGTCGCATACCCAAGTTCTGCAGAATGACGAGATGCTTTTGATGTTCTCTAAGAATGTAGATAATGCGATAGCGAATACCACAGTAGGCAGTTCACATGAGGAGGCATGGACGTCACTAAAGAGGGCGATCAGAGAAGCTGGAAAGAGAAATATAGATACAAGGAAGGTAACAGTGGAGAAACCTTCAGTACTGGAGGAACATTTCAATTCGTGCTCGAAAGAAGGACTTACAAAAATGTTCGGCATTGTACTTCTCTTAGGAATGAAATAAACAGCAAGTGAAGAGAGGCTAAGGCGAAGAGCGTGCAGGAAAATTACGAAGAAATGCAAACAGAAATCTTAGTTGCAGAAATTGATTTGGTATGCACAAAAGTGAAAACAACTTTCGATGAAATTAAAAGCAAAGGCCTTAACATTAACAGTGATAGGCGAATTTCAGTGTTAAGCACATAGGAGAGAACAGGTAGGTGAAAATACTATACTGAAGAGCTGTACGAAGTGGAGGAGCTATCTGACGACATAATAAGAGCTGGAAATGGCAGCCGGTGTGGAAGACCTAGGGCACCCACTATTAGAGTTCAGACAACAGTAGACTGTTGGATCAAAATTGCGATTGATGGAGGCAGAAGGATGGAAAACACTCTTCGGAATTCCTCAAATAAATGGGGGAACTGGCAACCAAACCAGTATATTCCTAGAATCTACCGAACTGTAAGCATAAGTGAGAGAAGCATCGCATATCCAGCTTAATGACTAATACATGCAAACTGCTGCTAATTATATCCAGAATAATGGAAGAGAAAATTGAGCATCTGTTACGTTAGGATGCGTTTGGCTGCGCGAAGATAAAACCACCAGAGAGGCAGTACTGACGTTGTGCCCAATAACTGAAGCCAAGACTTATGAAAAATGAGGACACATTCGTGGGATCTGTCAGCCTATCCTGCTGGCCATCCGAAATGCAACACCAGGAAGGACCAAAGATGTTGTTGTTGTTGTTGATGATGTGGTCTTCAGTCCTGAGACTGGTTTGATGCAGCTCTCCATGCTACTCTATCCTGTGCAAGCTTCTTCATCTCCCAGTACTTACTGCAACCTACACCCTTCTGAATCTCCCTGGTGTATTCATCTCTTGATCTCCCTCTACGATTTTTACTCTCCACGTTGCCCTCCAATACTAAATTGGTGATCCCTTGATGCCTCAGAACATGTCCTACCAACCGATCCCTTCTTCCGGTCAAGTTGTGCCACAAACTTCTCTTCTCCCCAATCCGATTCAATACTTCCTCATTAGTTATGTGATCTACCCAACTAATCTTCAGCATTCTTCTGTAGCACCACATTTCTAAAGCTTCTATTCTCTTCTTGTCCAAACTATTTATCGTCCATGTTTCACTTCCATACATGGCTACACTCCATACAAATACTTTCAGTAACGACTTCCTGACATTTAAATCTATACTCGATGTTAACAAACTTCTCTTCTTCAGAAACGGTTTCCTTGCCATTGCCAGTCTACATTTTATATCCTCTCTACTTCGACCATCAGCAGTTATTTTGCTCCCCAAATACCAAAACTCCTTTACTACTTCAAGCGTCTCACTTCCTAATCTAATTCCCTCAGCATCACCCGACTTATTCCACTACATTCCATTATCCTCGATTTTCTTTTGTTGATGTTCATCTTACATCCTCCTTTAAAGACACTGTCCATTCCGTTCAACTGCTCTTCCAAGTCCTTTGCTGTCTCTGACAGAATTACAATGTCATCGGCGAACCTCAAAGCTTTTTTTTCTTCTCCATGGATTTTAATGCCTACTCCGAACTTTTTCTTTTGTTTCCTTTACTGCTTGCTCAATATAGAGATTGAATAACATCAGGGATAGGCTACACCCCATCTCACTCCCTTCCCAACCACTGCTTCCCTTTCGTGCCCCTCGACACTTATAACTGCCATCTGGTTTCTGTACAAATTGTAAATAGCCTTTCGCTCACTGTACTTTACCCTTTCCACCTTTAGAACTTGAAAGAGAGTATTCCATTGTAAAACTCTTTCTCTAAGTCTACAAATGCTAGAAACGTAGGTTTTCTTTTCCTTAATCTTTCTTCTAAGGTAAGTCGTAGGGTCAGTATTGCCTCACGTGTTCCAACATTTCTACGGAATCCAAACGATCTTCCCCGATGTCGGCTTCTACTAGTTTTTCCATTCGTCTGTAAAGAATTCGCGTTAGTATTTTGCAGCTGTGACTTATTAAACTGATAGTTCGGTAATTTTCGCATCTGTCAACACCTGCTTTCCTTGGGATTGGAATTATTACACTCTTCTTGAAGTCTGAGGATATTTCGCCTGTCTCAAACATCTGGCTCACCAGACGGTAGAGTTTTGTCAGGACTGGCTCTCCCAAGGCCGTCAGTAGTTCTAATGGAATGTTGTCTACTCCCTGGGCCTTGTTTCGACTCAGTTCTTTCAGTGCGCTTCCAAACTCTTCACACAGTACCGTATCTCCCATTTCATCTTCATCTACGTCCCCTTCCATGTCTATAATATTGTCCTCAAGTACATCGCCCTTGTATAGACCCTTATATACTCCTTCCACCTTTCTGCTTTCCCTTCTTTGCTTAAAACTGGGTTTCTATCTGTGCTCTTGATATTCATACAAGTGGCTCTCTTTTCTCCACAGGTCTCTTTAATTTTCCTGTAGGCAGCATCTATCTTACCCCTAGTGAGATAAGCCTCTACATTCTTACATTTGTCCTCTAGCCATCCGTGCTTAGCCATCTTGCACTTCCTGTCGATATCATTTTTGAGACGTTTGCATTCATTTTTGCCTGCTTCATTTACTGCATTTTTATATTTTCTTCTTTCATCAATTAAATTCAATATTTCTTCTGTTACCCAAGGATTTCTACTAGCCCTCGTCTTTTTACCTACTTGATCCTCTTCTGCCTTCACTACTTCATCCCTCAGAGCTACCCATTCATCTTCTACTGTATTTCTTTCCCCTGTTCCTGTCAATTGTTCCCTTATGCTCTCCCTGAAACTCTGTACAACCTCTGGTTCTTTCAGTTTATCCAGGTCCCATCTCCTTAATTTCCCACATTTTTGCAGTTTCTTCAGTTTTAATCTACAGGTCATAACCAATAGATTGTGGTCAGAGTCCACATCTGCCCCTGGAAATGTCTTACAATTTAAAACCTGGTTCCTAAATCTCTGTCTTACCATTATATAATCTACCTGATACCTTCTAATATCTCCAGGATTCTTCCATGTATACAACCTTCTTTTATGATTCTTGAACCAAGTGTAAGCTATGATTAAGTTATGCTCTGTCCAAAATTCTACCAGGCGGCTTCCTCTTTCATTTCTTAACCCCAATCCATATTCACCTACTATGTTTGCTTCCCTCCCTTTTTCTGCTCTGGAATTCCAGTAACCCATGAGTATTAAATTTTCGTCTCCCTTCACTACCTGAATAATTTCTTTTATCTCATCATACATTTCATCAATTTCTTCATCCTCTGCAGAGCTAGTTGGCATGTAAACTTGTACTAATGTAGTAGGCATGGGCTTCGTGTCAGCCACAATAATGCGTTCACTATGCTGTTTGAAGTAGCTTACCCGCACTCCTATTTTTTTATTCATTATTAAACCTACGCCTGCATTACCTCTATTTGATTTTGTATTTATAACCCTGTATTCACCTGACCGAAAGTCTTGTTCCTTCTGCCACCGAACTTCACTAATTCCCACTATATCTACCTTTAACCTATCCATTTCCCTTTTTAAATTTTCTAATCTACCTGCCCGTATTAAGGGATCTGACATTCCACGCTCCGATCCGTAGAACGCCAGTTTTCTTTCTCCTGATAACGACATCCTCTTGAGTAGTCCCCGCCCGGAGACCCGAATGGGGGACTATTTTACCTCCGGAATATTTTACCCAAGAGGATGCCATCATCATTTAACTATACACTAAAGATGCATGCCCTCGGGAAAAATTACGGCCGTAGTTTCCCCTTGCTTTCAGCCGTTCGCAGTACCAGCACGGCAAGGCCGTTTTGGTTATTGTTACAAGGCCAGATCAGTCAGTCATCCAGATTGTTGCCCCTGCAACTACTGAAAAGGCTGCTGCCCCTCTTCATGAACCACACATTTGTTTGGCCTCTCAACAGATACCCCTCCGTTGTGGTTGCACCTATGGTACGGCGATCTGTATCGCTGAGCCTCTCCACCAACGGCAAGGTCCACGGTTCATATGGGGGTGACCGAACATATCACATTCAAATTGATTTGGGAGATAACACGTTGTACAAAGATCGCATGACTGAGAATACAGTCCAATGTGAAGGGAAGCAGGTGATGCATTCAGCATTGAGTGTTGCAGCCACTGCAGGCTATAACCGCTGCTACATTCCTCGCCAATGAATCAAAGAGGCTCTGGATGTGTTGTCGGTTATAGCAGTCCATGCTGCCTCTGCATATTGCCAAATCTTATCTGGCGTAACAGAGTGTGGTCTATCCTGAGACAGTTGTTCCGGAATCACCGACCAGATGTTTTCGATAAGCGAGAGATCAGGAGGACAGGGAGGCTGAGACAGCACAGCAATCTGATGGGCGACGAAGAAGTTGTAACACCGAAAATGCAGGATGCATCGCATCTGCTACCGATATATAATTTTTTTTGTAATTGTATGTAAATATTTGTAATTTGAATGCTTTCTTTTAATAAGTAAGGACATTGCGTCACTGTATGTGTACATTTAGGTAGATGTCTGTTGACGTTTTATTGTATTTCTCTGTGTTTTGCTGTGTAATTTATAATCTGTGGGAAAAAGCCTTATTTGCATCGACTAGCAACGATGATAGCACTGCTTGTGCGTTGTAAAATCTTTGGGTAGTGGTTTGTTGCGCAGAGCGCGCGGGAGACGGGTTCCCGCGCTTGTAGTGTGCGGAAGTGTGGTGTTAACGCTCTCGCAGTAGAGGGTACCATTCCGGCGGCATCATGTACGCTCGCTGGCCAGATGACCAGTAGCAGGAGGAAGGACAGTGGACGGGTGGAAGAGGCTGTACTAATTACGATTGCCCGTTCCTGTAATTAGTCGCGGCTCTACAAGATGCTACCGTCTTCAACAACAGCAGCAGTTCCAGCAACACAGATTCGTCGTTGGCTGCGCGTTTGTCGCACGCACAGCACTGAAGTAAGACTGGTCATTGGTAGAAAGTATTAACGGCTAACCCAGCAGAACAACTGAATGTGATATGATTGGTAAGATTTATTTACATTATAATCAGTTAAGCTCGGGGCGATTGTGTCTTTATTGCCCCCAGACATTGTTACCAAGCAGGGTCCTTGCTCCCTTTTTTCTTATATGCTAACCGAAGTTTGAGAATCTGACACTGGAAAAAAATACAGATCTAAAGAAAATGCACAAATTAACAGTGCGGAAGTTTTATTTATTTTACATGTAGCTTGGAGCACATGGCTGTTTGGTTTGGTACGTATTCTAGTTTTTAATTCTGTTCAAGTCAGTAAAAAAGGCTCTGTTGTTCAGACAATAATATGAAATCGAATTTGAAAATTAAGTAACTGCAAAGTAAAAAGTGCTTGCCCTTCTATAAATTTCTTTGATGACGTTATGTTGAGGTCTCAGAGTCATTGTTCACGTAACGAAGTTCAATAATAACATATTATTTATTTCAAATCATTACTTGATTGCCTTTTTCAAAATTTAATGACAAACTTAATGTAAAAGTGACTTCTTAGTTTTCTTTATCATTACATACTCACTTAAAATTAGTGTCAAAAAACGTGAGAACCTTCAGTTGCCACGTCAGTGTTTAATAATAAATGTTTTTCTTTGACGTCATCTTGTACAGGATTTTGGATGTAAATTGCCCTAGTGGGCTGGCGACCGTCATTATTTCCTTTTCGTTCATTAGTGTAACTTTTGGATTCATGACAGTGGTACCCCTTTCCTGTTCAGCGTTGTTCGTGAGTGAATGCACAAAATAACTTTAGTCTTTGCAAATTGTAGCCCTGTTCGGTTTAATTACTTTTTTTTTTATTTTTAGTAGACTTTTCTATCAGACAGATCGGTTGTATACTTTCCCCCTACTTACCGGTAGTACTTCTTCGGGAAACATGATCTTATCCAATTAGAAAAATTACATTAGGTATAGGCCGCGGTGGTCTCGCGGTTCTAGGCGCGCAGTACGGAACCGTAGGACTGCTACGGTCGCAGGTTCGAATCCTGCCTCGGGCATGGATGTGTGTGATGTCCTTAGGTTAGTCAGGTTTAAGTAGTTCTAAGTTCTAGGGGACTGATGACCACAGCAGTTGAGTCCCATAGTGCTCAGAGCCACATTAGGTATACACGCGATCCACGGTCATATTTTATATCGCAAGCAGGACAGCCGGTTAGTAAGGGGGGAGGTAACAAAGTCTCGAACTTTGCGTGACACATGTAGTCGCGCATTATTCTGTTGCAATGTGGCCGTTGGCAAGCTTCGAAGGAATCGGAGAGTAACAGGCTCCAACACTTCAGAGGTGTGACGCTGGCTGGTTAGCGCGTACCAGGGGGTCGCGGATTGGAATCCAGTACCACCCCAAACCATGATGCCTGGTGCAGGACTAATATGGCGATGCATAAAGCAACAGTTCAATAGCCTCACACCACGGTGCTGGTGCAGGTAGAATCTGGATTCGTTGGTGAACACAATTTCGTTCCATGCGGTCGTCGATGTGAGTCGTTCGTCGCACCATTGCCGGCGCAAAGCTCTTTGACGTTGACTTATTGGTAAACGCAGCAATGGACAGATGCCTTGCGGACAGACAACTCTGCTGCATACGACGTCGAATGTTTCGCGCGCTCACGGCTTGTTGCGCAGCAGACCGCATTTCTTGGTGATGTGGCAGAGCGCTGCATCGCTGCCACGCTCACACTACTACGCCTGCCGCCATGTGTAGTAGTGCAACGAGATGGCTGCAATCCGTCCCGTCAGCCATTCGCTGGCTCCTGCAGGAAGAGATTACAGATCCGCATCACAGCTGCTCGGTTCCGTCCGACACTATCGCCGATTTCTCCGAAGAATAATCCGCAACGTCGAAATCCGAAATTTGCTCGAAAAACGCTCACTGTCTTCCACGAGGCATACTGGAGCAGCCGACGCAAAACAACCGCACAAAATCAGCTATGTCCTCACGGCCGCCTGCCTGTTCCCCCTTTACGTAGCGATTCAAGGCGGAGCTTCTGGCGCCCGTGCTCTGCGCCTGTACTGGAATGCTAATCGTGTGCACCTCTCGTCGTCGCAAACACAGCCTGCAACTTTCATCTGATCTGAACGCTTCTTTCACGCTGTTACATTTCGGGTGTCCAGCAGTGTAGAAATACCTAACGTAAAACGGTACAAAATGTTCGAATTTCGCAGGAAAATACACTACTGGCCGTTAAAATTGCTGCAGCACGAAGATGACGTACTACATACGCGAAATTTAACCGACAGGAAGAAGATGCTGTGATATGCAAATGATTAGCTTTTCAGAGCATTCACACAGGGTTCGGGCCGGTGGAGACACCAACAACATGCTGACATGAGGAATGCTTCCAACCGATTTCTCATACACAAACAGCAGTTGACCTGCGTTGTCTGGTGAAACGTCGTTGTTATGCCTCGTGTAAGGAGGAGAAATGCGTACCATCACGTTTCCGACTTTGATAAAGGTCAGATTGTAGCCTATCGCGATTGCGGTTTATCGTATCGCGACATTGCTGCTCGCGTTGGTCGAGATCCAATGACTGTTAGCAGAATATGGAATCGGTAGGCTCAGAAGGGTAATACGGAAGGCCTGCGGGATCCCAACGGCTTCGTATCACTAGCAGTCGAGATCACAGGCATCATATCCGGATGGCTGTAACGGATCGTGTAGCCACGTCTCGATCCCTGAGTCAACAGATGGGGACGTTTGCAAGACAACAACCATCTGCACGAACGGTTCGACGACGTTTGCAGCATGGAGTATCAGCTCGTACACCACGGGTGCGGTTACCCTTGACGCTGCATCACAGACAGGAGCGCCTGCGATGGTATACGCGACGACGAAACTGCGTGCACGAATGGCAAAACGTCATTTTTTTCGGATGAATCCAGGTTCTGTTTACAGAATCGTGATGGTCGAATCCGTGTTTGGCGACATCGCGGTGAACGCACATTGGAAGCGTGTATTCGTTATCGCCAGACTGGCGTATCACCCGGCGTGATGGTATGGGGTGCCATTGGTTACACGTCTCGGTCACCTCTTGTTCGCATTGACCGCACTTTGAACAGTGGACGTTACATTTCAGATGTGTTACGACCCTTGGCTCTATCCTTCCTTCGATCCCTGCGAAACCCTACATTTCGGCAGGATAATGCACGACCGCATGTTGCAGGTCCTGTACTGGCCTTTCTGGATACAGAAAATGTTCGACTGCTGCCGTGGCCAGCACATTCTCCATATCTCTCACCAATTGAAGACGTCTGGTCAATGGTGGCCGAGCGACTGGCTCGTCACAATACGCCAGTCACTACTCTTGATGAGTGGTATCGGGTTGAAGCTTCATGGGCAGCTGTACCTGTAAATGCCATCGAAACTGTGTTTGACTCAATGCCCAGGCATATCAAGGTCGTTATTACGGTCAGAGGTGGTTGTTCTGGGTACTGATTTCTCAGGATCTATGCTCCCACATTGCGTGAAAATATAATCACATGTCAGTTCTACTTTAATGTATTTGTCCAATGAATACCCGTTTATCATCTGCATTTCTTCTTGATGTAGCAATTTTAATGGGCAGTAGTGAATTTACACATTTGTTGACAGGGCCGCGAAATGTTGAAGATATTTAAATTGCGAAAATTACTTATTTAAAAAGGCAGCCAAAAAGTACCTGTTATGCAATACATTTTATACATTGAAGAATTGCTTAGATAAAACAGAGTAGGGGTTTGGTAAAAAAAATGCTATACAAATAAATAATAATAATGATTATAAAACATCTAACATTGCACTTAACACCTTTCAAACTATGTTTTTCTCCTTCTTTTTTCCTTTTCTAGAAAAACTTACCCCCAAGCCATGCATTGCACAATACTAATACCTCTTCCTCTTTCTGAGCTGAGCGCATCTCATTCATTTTAGAGGGACGCTGACTCATTTTTCAGGATAGCAAATGCTAATTCGTGGTACAAAAAATGGCCCAGAGATCACCAGTGTGTGTGTGTGTGTGTGTGTGTGTGTGTGTGTGTGTGTGTGTGTGTGTGTGTGGTTAGTGATGTGTTATGAAACAATTTGTGTATAGTGTGTGCAGTGACTGATAGTGAGATGTGAGTGAAGAGTGTGGCATTACATTATTTAATAAGTTATTTGTAAAAAAAAGTGTTGTACACCAGGAGTGTCTCTAACTAGAAGTTTGTAAATGTATGTGTATACGAATTAGCTTATTTTAAACTGGTCTAAACTTGTAAATAGTTTGACATGTCCTAGATCCACAGATGAATAAAGCTACTACTATTAGTGTTCTTCTTCAATGACGTTCTCATTGTACCTCAGGACATGAAAGAACTGCATGTTCGAGAGGCGGTTTCCAAATTGCAGATGCAGACTGCACAGTTTCCTGTCTGGGAGGCCTTTCTTTCTGTAAATCACTTGCTTTACACACTTTAGTGGTATTGTTAGTAACATTAATCTCAACTTTTATGTAGTTTGGTGTTAGCTGTGCAGACAGTCATTGTTTGTTGTATTTACTATTGTGATTTGTCTTTGTCAGGTATATTTTACATTAAAAAAAAAGCTTCCTTAGTATCTGGCAAAGTAAGCTTAATGCTATTTTCTATGACATTTTGAGCGACATCTGCACAAAAAGTTTTGGCTAGCAATGATTGAACAAGTTTATTCATTAAAGATTAATAGGATGTCTACTCCAACATGGATAGCACCGAAACAAAGACACTTCTTAAACTTGAACAATAATACTACCCAGAAACAAATTTTCACTCTACAGCAGAGTGTGCACTGATATGAAACTTCTTGGCAGGTAGAGACTGTGTGACGGACCGAGACTCGAACTCTGGACCTTTGCCTTTCACAGGCAAGTTTCACTGGAGAGCTTCTCTGAAGTTTGTAAGGTAGGTGCTGTTGACAGCAATCTTATAGTCACTGAGAAAACAAGAGAACTCCTTGCAGAGAAAACAAATTACACTCTCACAGAAGTTCACAATTGGTCAATAAGCAATAAAATGACATTGAACATAAAGGAAACTAATGCCATGAATTTCAGTTTGAAAAGGGAAAATGACAAATTTTAAATTAAATGTCGAAGGCACCACTATAGACCGTGTAACAAATGCAAAACGTCTAGGAATGAATATTGATTCTCAGTTGAATTGTTGAGAAACTACAAAGGTACTTGCAAACTGAATGTCATCCGCATGTTGTGCCCGTAGAATTCTATCATAAGAGTGTAACATGCAGTGTCTTTTAATTAGCTACTAGTCATGTGTGCACTCACTTCTTAGATATGGCATTCTTTTTTGGGGAACCAAACCACAAAATTTGAACACAGTTTTCAAACTCCAGAAAAGAGCCATAAGATTAATAACCAAAAATAGTAGTCGAGCTCATTGTAAAGATCTGGTCAAGACACTGTGGATTTTAACTTCTCCATGTGAATAGATTTACCAGTCACTTGTACACATCAAAAATAACATTGGTAATTACTGAACAAAGAAAAACAAAACTCAAAACAGCATTTTGTAACAATGAATAAAACAATACAATATATTAGCAAAAGAGATTAAAGAAATTGTTAAAATACACTTATTTAAAAAGGCAGCTAAAATACCTGTTGTGCAATACATGTTATACATTGAAGGATTACTTAGATAAAGCAGTAGGGGTTTGGTAAGAAATGTTATACAAATAAATAATAATAATGATTATAAAACATCCAACATTCCACATAACACCTTTCAAACTATGTTTTTCTAGAAAAACTTACCCTCAAGCCATGCATTGCACAATACTAACACTTCTTCCTCTTTCTAAGCTCAGCATGTCATTTATTATAGAGGGATGCTGGCTCAGTTATTCAGGATAGCAAATCGGAAGTTTCGGTTCATAAATGACCCAGAGATCACCTGTATGTGTGTGTGTGTGTGTGTGTGTGTGTGTGTGTGTGTGTGTGTGTGTGTGTGTGTAGTGGGTGAAGTGTTATGAAACAATGTGTGTATAGTGTGTGCAGTTACTAATGGTGAGATATGAGTGAGCAGTGTAGCATTACATTATCTAATAAGTTATTTGTAAAGAAAGTATTGTATACCAGCAGTAAATCTAATGATCATCTCTCACTAGAAGTCTGTAAATGTATGTGTACACAAATTAGCTTATTTTAAATGGGTCTAAACTTGTAAATACTTTGACATATCCTATATCCTTGTAAAAAGAGATCCACAGATGAATAAAGCTGTTTGCTTCTACTTCTACTACTACTGCTACTACTATTGCTGTGTAGGTCTTTGGCTGAGTAGATGAACAGGTATGTTAGTGTAAAAATTTCCAATGGTACACAAATTCTTTTCTGTCAACTTTTTGTAGCTTATACTTGGTACACACTTATGTAATGACGTGATATGTTGAAAACATTATGTTTAATAATTCGGTTGCAAACAGTGGTAAAAATTATACATAAATAACGATTCAGTTAAGGATTCAGAGGTAGATCGTGAAAGGAGCGACAGGAGGAGAGCAAAGTTTAGGTTATGCCAGAACTGTGGGTTTTTAATATTACACCAACTACATGTTATAATTAAGTAAACACTGAGGTAACACACTGACAAGGAATTAAAAATAAGCTGATGGACACACTATTAATACATATACTTTCGGGCTGAAATGCAGTACAAGCCATTCGTTTTTGGGTGAATCTATTGATGGTTCCATGATATTTTGTAAACGAGCAATGGAGTATCCTGTCTCACAAAACCCAATAGATCCACGAACACATCTACCATTTCCACTCCCCGTTAGTTTTAAGGTATATATCAGTTTATATTATTAAGACTATATGTATCTGCATATTCTCTTAAGGGATAAACAATGTACCACTTCAACGTTTACTTAATTGTAACACATAACAGATGTAATCTTAAATACCCACAGCTGTGGTATAACCAAACTATCTCCTTTCATCCTCTACCCCTGAATCCCATTCTAAATTGCTATTTATGTATAAATTTTATCACATTTGGAAACGTAGTTATCAGTCTTAATGAATTCGGCATGTCACCTCATTATGTAAATGGGGTACTTACAAAGCATTTGCTATATGAGCTTGACGGAAAATGACTTGTGTACCACTTGAAATAATTACACTGACATAGTTATTCACCTACAAAACCTAAGATCTCCACAGTGCTTTAAGACTTGCTCCAAAAGAATGTTTTCCGTTTTGCTATACGTTCTTGGCATTTGGAAATAGTGCTTCTGTATTGTTGTATATTCTTTGCACTTATTAGTTTCTAGGCGCCATCATTGCTTACAAGGTGTACATGAGATGTGTTACGACAGAGAAAGGAGCCTGTGACCAGTAGAGGTATCCTATTTTAGTTATCTTACATTCACATTTGCATTTATGTTCAGTCTTCGGTCAAAGAAAGACCTTCACAGAGCCATGTCCTGAAAAAGTGTCTTGTTTTCTTGTACCAGACAGTGCCAAAGTCTTAATAGAACATAAACATGCCACATCAATATATACAAATCCATCTTGATGGAGGTTTAAGCATTTGAAACGCATCATGGATATATAAATAAACTGGGACTAGTAACAGCAAGCTTGTTGTTTCATTCAATATCAGTTACAATCACAGTGAAGCCTACCTAAAAGTTCACATTTAAAGTTAATAAAGCTTTCTACTCAGAAAAAAAATCTTGAAGTAATACATTTCCCAGTGACTTTTACGAATTATTAAAAAGTAAATTAAAGAACAAATTGCATTGTTACTGAGTTACATACGACAGTTGTACAATCCGGCAGCCGTTCCCATTCAAAATTACATTCAGCATAACTTCTTCTGTAAATTCGAAGTCTGCTAATTTTCGTGCCCCACAGTAATGCACGATGTAAGAGAAGAGACTGCTTTAGCGCAGTTGGATCGAACTTTATGGAGCACAGCTCTAAAACTCTGGTGGATAACGGAAACTGTACAGCCGCGATGTATGGAAATATCTACGTTGATAAGACCTTCGAATTTTTCGACTGTAACAAGGTAACTGTGCTAGATTATTAAGCAACACCTAAATTCCCGGTCAAAATTAAAACAAACTGGAGACTGCATCACAGTGCTGTGACTGCTTGGCTTTGAGTACCACAGCACTCTTACTGGTCACTGTCTAAAATCCGACAACCATAGCGCTGCCCGTCAATCGACGAACGGCAACAGGGTAATCCCACGGCCAATCGGAGCGCGTGGCGCCAAGTTTCCGTAGTTTAAGAATGGTGCGTTGTCGACCTACACAACATTAATAATTTAGGTTCCTACTGGCGTTAGCTTTACAGGGTAAAAATTTCGTGACAGAACTTTTCTCCACCGGGTATGGGTGGGCACTGAAGACACAAGCAAAAAAGTCAAACATAGCCCATTGTAAATTCTAGGAACTCGCCTTCAAATACATAAAATGAAAACCTGTTACTATGTCTCAACACTCATCATACTTTTAAAAATAGCTTCCCCATAAAGAACACATATGAGCTCACTGAAAAACATTAAACGTATTCAAATTCCTCCCACAGGCAGGTTTGCGCAATTCAGTATAGTGAAACCATAACTGTCGAAAAAACCATAACTGTCGAAAAAACCATAACTGTCGAAAAAACCATAACTGAGAATAAGCAAATTAAACACAAAGAACAGAGTACCTCACAGACGTGTGCAGCCATTGAGCTACTTACATTGGTACTGTTGTACAACTACATCAGTTTTAACATATAAATGTACAAGTAGACAGGAAGATCTCTTTTTTGGGAGGTACTTAGATGGGATGTTCGCAGACATTTACATGAGCCACTTGGAGAAAATATTTTTCGCAAGATGACAGTCACATTAACAACAATACCATCAAATGTAAAAGGCGAATGGATTACACAATGCCACAGATAACGAAACTCTAGCATTAGCAAGAAGTCTGAGGAGCATTCATAAAAACATAAAATTCCTCTTATAACGTGAGACGAACAACAACATAAAATTCATACATTTAAAAAGCTACAAGAAATATTAAGATAATTCGTAAATTGACTGAAGTGTGCATCAAAAGCAAAGCCTGACATAAAATTTTAGCTCAATATTGAGCTGCCTGCTCTAAATTCCACTAGAACAAACTGAACAACAAAAGTAGCTTGATATCATTAAATCCATAGACTGAGACGATAGATACGGGCCTTCTATGATAAATAACCTATACAAAAGATAAAAAAAACAACTTATGACATGAAACTACACATCATACACACACGCAGTGATTACTAGAGGCAGCTGAAAGCGGCAGCAACTATGTTTCCATTCCCTTTTTTTTCGAGAAGCTTATTGCAGAAAACGAGCAACCTTTTTGAAAACCAAAATATGAAGCTAACGCACCACCTAAGGTGGAATGAAGTCAGCGTTTTCTAATTTCTTCCTCATTATACATTTCAGCATCGGGTCGCACAGTTGCTTTTGTCAACATTTTAGACAGATTAGTGGAAGCTGTTCCAGTCCAAAGTGTCTACAAACATTCTGGCTGACTTTTATTAGGCTGTATCTATTCATCATACAAATAGCAGTGGCATCACACGTCACTGACGAAACGCTTGGCAAGGAACAAGATTGTTTTTGCTTCAAATCTCAAGATAGATTGCACGTGTTTCTTGCTGTTGGTCTGACGAAACTGTGTGTTTAGGTGATAGACATGACGTTGTGTGACCTACCTACCGCTTTGCTAGTGCTCTCCGACAACGTAGCTCATGTTCCTATCTTTTTTTACGTTCTCTGTTGTCAAACGTTCCAGCTTCCATTTCGAAAAATGTTGATGACATTTTAAACAATAACTAACACACCTACAATGAACTTCAAAATTTTAGTGTAACCCAAAATGAAAATGTATTATAATTTATTACAAATTGCTTTAACTTTAAAATGTGTTTTTTTGCTGCAGTGTCAGATTTATTTACGTTCCTCATGGGTTTCGCCATTTCTATTAAAGGCATCTTCACTGTATTTTTAAGTTAAGCACGTGCTTTACTAAATTCTCTGTCCCCCCTCACCCGCTTTCAGGTTCCGCAGGGCGCTTCCGCTGCATTTTCGGGAAATATGAACAAGCTCACACTGAGATCTTCCGGTTTCAAAGTTTTCATACATTGATTTTCATTATGTAATTGATTGCTAAAAGGAGGAAGTACGAAAATGTTTCGTAAAAAACAGGTGTTCAGCAATATAGATAATATAGGAACGAAATAAATAGGAACTGAGGGAATCCGAAGCAAAATAGCTGCAGAAAAAAATGGGAAGAAATCTAAAACGAAATGTACTCCGAAGGACTGACTCAGCATACAGAAAAATCAAAACAACCTTCGGTGAAATCAAAAGAAAGAGCGAGAACGTTAAGAGGGTAGCGGGATTTCTAGTGTTAAACACAGATGAGAAGGAGGTGGGTGGAAAGAGTACATTTAAGACCAATAGAAGAGAGAGAAATCGTTTAAAAACGTGACAGAACAAAAAATTGAAGTCGATATGTCCTAGATACGGGATCAAGTATTAGAGTCAGAATTTGAAAGATCTTTGGAAGACGGGGGATCAAATAAGGCAGATGGGTTTCATAATATTTCATTGGAATTTCTAAAACGAGCTGGTTTGTATAATCTATCAAACTAGACAGATGCCATCAGACTTGGAAACATGTCATCGACAAAATCCGGAACATAGCAGTGTAATTGCAAGAATTGTCGGATAATCAGATTAACAGATCAAACACTCAAGCTGCTGACAAGAATAATATAACCAAGGATGGAAAAGAAAAGTGATGCTCTATTAGATAACGATCGGTCTGACTGTAGGAAAGGCAAAGGTAGTAGTCACGTTGCGCTTGACAATGGAAGTGAGGCTGAAGGAAAATCAAGACGCGCTTATAGGCTATGTCGACCTCTAAAAGCTTTCGAAAATGTAAAATGGTGCAAGAAGTTCGAAAACGTGACAAAAATAACTAAGCTATAGGGTACGAGGGCTAATCTATACTACTGAAAAAGACATGCCTTTGACGTTGCTACCGAAAGTCTAGAAAAGTACTTGAGCGATTTACTTCAAATTTTTACATGATGATCTAATAAAAATTTAGAACGACGTGAGCTATGTACAGGGTGAGTCAAGAAACTTTACAACTCTGGAATGAAATAGAAATTTATTGAGATAAATTACAGAATCGGTATATGATACCGATCTCGCGATAATTTTTAACTAAGATAGTGCGCATTTAAACCATTAGACAAATTATTTCTCTTACATATATTGTTTGTCCTTAAACATATACTCAAACAAAAATGGTTTACGTAAGAGTGAGCTATTTTATTTTTTTCCTCGCCCTCGATTTTACAGAAAACAGGAAAGTTGTATTTATGGCTTATCGGCATAAGATTAGAATACTACTAAGCAATCTGAATCGACCGAAACTTTATAATCCCACTCATTCACAGATTATACGAAATACTGTCATTGAAGCTACTATCCTAGCAGGTGCAGCAGCTGGAGAGACGTCTGTCATACGCCATCTACCAACGATCCGAACCGATTAACCGACTCATTTTAAGTGACTTCAGTTTATAATCAAGGTTTAGTTTGGAATAACAATAAGCAAGGCTCAAGGTCAGAGAGATGGGCAAAGAGGAAGGTTATCAAAGCTGGTTCCAAGACATTCCACTCTTACCACATCGGGTTTCATGTTGCACAACCGATGTCAGGTTACACACTTGGCAAGCATGTATTCAATATCACGTCCTCTTCCTCGGGGAACCGCTAGGAGTTGATCAGAGTCACCTAGTGGAAAGACGCAGGCAACTGTGCGACTTACATTGAAGGTCATGACGTAACACTGAACTCGCCATGTGGCAACTCCCTCCCCCTCTCCCTAGAATCCTCGCCCGTCCCCACCCCTCTGGAACAATGATGGTCCAGCATTCCCTCCACACCATCTTGCGTAGTTGGGACACTTGAGTGGTAGAGGTTATCCTGGACTTGTACATCATAAAGGGTGTTGCAGGCAATCTTTATTTGTTTATTAGAAATTACATTAACTCTCATCAATTGAGTTTTATTTGTTAATGAAAATCAATAGTACACCAGTCGAGGCACCATCAGACACCACAGCAGGCAGTTGAAAGTACTCACAAATTTACATATTTAACCATATTTTTAGTATTTATCCCAGTTTTACATATTTTTTCCAATTGTAGCAGGTTTTCCGGATTTCCCACAATTTTACGTATTTTGTCCAATTACGCAAGACAGACCCTACTGTTCCCGACGTCGCGCCGAAGTCTTGATGCTATCAGGCACCCACGATGTAGTATATACCCGAACGAGTTATCATTGTTATCGAAGCACTTCTCCCCAATTTCATTTTTATGACAAGGATACTTGACCTGCCACCACGGGGAGAGGTTTAGGCTGCAACTACTTGTTAATAACAAGTTAGTTCACGCACGGTCTGTTTGTTAATAACAAATTAATATTTCGTCATCAGAGGCACCACCAGAGGTCACACCCACACACATGTGTAATTACTCTCATATTTTCCACAATTTCTCTCACTTTACCCAGAAAAGTGAGTTAAGTGTTGACGTCAAAATTCCGTTACGAAGTCGCGTCGACCTGATGATGCTGTCAGCCAATAGCAATGCAACTTTGTCCTCATTTATGCATCATTTCTAAGCCAACATTCCTTTACTAGTGTATGACGTCGTATTGTTAGAAACGAACGTATTGGTAGAAAAAGTGACTTCATGTCAGGTGAAGTCATATATAATTATGTACGCACTACTCATTTAAAAAAAAGATACTCTATAAGAAACGTCATAATACACTCCTGGAAATGGAAAAAAGAACACATTGACACCGGTGTGTCACACCCACCATACTTGCTCCGGACACTGCGAGAGGGCTGTACAAGCAATGATCACACGCACGGCACAGCGGACACACCAGGAACCGCGGTGTTGGCCGTCGAATGGCGCTAGCTGCGCAGCATTTGTGCCCGCCGCCGTCAGTGTCAGCCAGTTTGCCGTGGCATACGGAGCTCCATCGCAGTCTTTAACACTGGTAGCATGCCGCGACAGCGTGGACGTGAACCGTATGTGCAGTTGACGGACTTTGAGCGAGGGCATATAGCGGGCATGCGGGAAGCCGGGTGGACGTACCGCCGAATTGCTCAACACGTGGGGCGTGAGGTCTCCACAGTACATCGATGTTGTCGCCAGTGGTCGGCGGAAGGTGCACGTGCCCGTCAACCTGGGACCGGACCCTAGCGACGCACGGATGTACGCCAAGACCGTAGGATCCGTCGCAGTGCCGTAGGGGACCGCACCGCCACTTCCCAGCAAATTAGGGACACTGTTGCTCCTGGGGCATCGGCGAGGACCATTCGCAACCGTCTCCATGAAGCTGGGCTACGGTCCCGCACACCGTTAGGCCGTCTTCCGCTCACGCCCCAACATCGTGCAGCCCGCCTCCAGTGGTGTCGCGACAGACGTGAATGGAGGGACGAATGGAGACGTGTCGTCTTCAGCGATGAGAGTCGCTTCTGCCTTGGTGCCAATGATGGTCGTATGCGTGTTTGGCGCCGTGCAGGTGAGCGCCACAATCAGGACTGCATACGACCGAGGCACACAGGGCCAACACCCGGCATCATGGTGTGGGGAGCGATCTCCTACACTGGTCGTACACCTCTGGTGATCGTCTCGGCACAGCAAGCCAGCCGTCACTCGCAGACACCTACACGCTCACCAGAGAGAAAAATGTGAACTCATTTGTGGATAAAATTGCAAACAGTTTATGCGCCAAATATCCCACCCAACCACCCTTTTGTCCCTGGACCAATCTGAAACATACTCCCCCTCTTCCTGAAACAGTCACCCTTTTAAAACTAGCACTGGTGCATCCACTTTTTCAGGTATGTAGCCTCCTGGATGGGTCGAAGACATGTAATTAAGATGTCTAAACAAAATAAGTCCTGTGATATTATTAGTGTATGCGACATATCTTGTACAGTAAGTATGGCCATTGCTATTAACATAAATTCGACTAACCCTTAGAATTCCAAAGACAAACGCTGGAAAGCTAGCACACAGCACTTCTTAAAAAATTGTTACTACTAAAACTTATCTGGCCACCCTTTAGATGTCAGCAGGATGTCGCCCACCGCTCGTGAATGATAGAGGATATATTAGGGATAAATTTTGCTGCAAAATACAATCGTGGAACCATGTCGATGGTGGGCTAGATTTGCCAATGTTCGCAGACATTTAACTCTGACAATATTCCAGTGGAACATCGATATAAGATACATAAATAGATACGAGATACTCCGAGGTATATATGTCATCACACACGAACAGGACTGTGGAATGAGCACACTTTGGAGAGAAAGAAAGAAAGAAAACTGTATCTATGTGCAAAATCAAGATACCGTAAAATGCGAGTTTAGAGAGCTGCAGAGCTAGGGTACTGTTTGTCGATAAGACTATTCTCCAAAGACTCAGATAACAAATAACCTACCACCTAGCGGATTCAAACTACGAACAAAATATCCATAATGACCGCTGGACAAACGGTGTGCACATACCTGATAACAGTGCAATCAGCGCTATATTTATGACGATATGCTGACCGCATCTGCTGCAGCAGTGAATCACGCGGGCCGACATCGCCACTGCGGGCGCACAGACCGGCCTGGTAATACTGACCAGACAATGGCCATGCAGCGCCTCTCTCGGTACATCCGAGGTCCACAGTCTTAAGGTGCGGATACTGGCAGATGGAAAGTGACGGAAGTGGCACACGGAAAGCTGATAAATTGGGGGAGCCACCCACCGGTGTGTTTCGCTGGGAGTAAAGGATAAGAAATGCTTCGGTATATTGATAATTTTTACTTATGGACCGCCTGACAGCAACTGAATTAATTATCAATATACCGTAATATTACACGTAGATGAGGAAGACAGGACTAAAAACGTTGAAGATAAGAAATGCCTTTCCCAACGCCCATGAGCTAAGCGTCCAGAATACTGAGACCACGCTGCAACCGTAAAAACGAGACGAGCTGCGCCCACTAACCGTGAGCCATGTCTGTCTAATTGATACAGAGGTCCATTTGATACTACCACCAACGTTTCACCTGTCGAAGCAGCCTGAGGAAGGATGTGTTAGTAGACAGGTTGTAATATTATCTTGATCACACATCGTCGTCGATGGGGAATCGCTAAACAGGTAATATAACAGTCGACTTTAGAGCCTGATACTTCTGAGAAGAATGTTAGCAGGGTTTACCAGCACAGCGATATTTTGTTAAGTCTATTGTGCTAGGAAAAAAGTTCTGAGACAAATATGCAGTAACTTGTGTCATGTTTGCAGTGTGACTGGAACCAACAGAAAATGCGTTCTGGAATCCTATGTAGCGTTAAGTTACGATCATGTATCACAAGGCAGATTCGTACTGTATCCTAAAGAAAAAAAAGAATAAAGAAGAAGTAGTAAGATCAGCCCTCGTGTCTGGTAAGATTGCTGACAAAGCGTCATAGTAGTGAATCTTTTGTTGCTTGCAGAAATGCTGTAACTCAATCGTTACTGAGTAGAAGAGATCTTGAAATCCAATAGCGTATGTTTCAAATGGCTCTGAGTACTATGGGACATAATTTATAAGGTCGTCAGTCCTCTAAAACTTAGAACTACTTAAACCTAACTAACCTAAGGACATTACACACATCCATGCCCGAGGCAAGATTAGAACCTGCGACAGTAGCGGTCGCGCGGTTCCAGACTGTAGCGCCTAGAACCGCTCGGCCGTCCCAATATCGTAATGCTGCACTTGTTACTGGTAGCAGCAATCAGTATACTAGTATTTCATGAAACAGAAATTGACCAGCGCTTTCGTTTTTCGTGAAAAAAATACTGAGAAACAACGTTCACAGACAACGTAATATAAGGTAGCTCTGAGTTCTGTGAGAAGCATAAGGTATTATAGTGTGTGTGTGTGTGTGTGTGTGTGTGTGTGTGTGTGTGTGTGTGTGTGTGTGTGTGCGTGCGTGTATGTGTGTGCGTGTGCGTGTGTGTGGAAGCGCGCGCGCGCGCTCGCTTTGAAGAGATAGAAGTCATTTTCACATGATGGCCTTATCAGTCAAGCAGCCTTGAGTTCTGAAACGCACTTGAAAACAACAGTATGAGTGTGTCGAATATTTTTTTCTGAATTATATGTATGTGAGCACTGGACTGTCAGTAAAACAGGCTTCTATGGAAGCACTTCTTGTGATAATTATAGCCCACATCAATTAAACCAATGTGTAAGTGTCTCAGACTGTTGATCAAATCTCGTATTTTGTTGTGACACACCACGAAAATATTCTATATTAATTAATGTGGACACACGAGATGGTTTCAAACGACCAGTGGAATAAATCTGTATTCAAACATTAGACTTGCACAGAACAGCTGGCAGTTTCGCTACTTTTGTGTATTGGATTTGCACGTTAGAATTATAGATATATGACGAGTAGTTTTATAAACCATTACAGGTCGTGATTGCCTTTTTTAATGTATGTATGCAGACTAAAAGTATGAATGAAAATTTGTACTAAGATGGGAGGCCCGGTTTCCAATCCAACCTTGGTACAAATTTTCGCCCATCGCTTCAGTCTGCATGTATGCATAATAGATGTTTGAGACCTGGAAAAAAAAAATCACTGGAACCATATATTTCCATTTGTCTTTTCTAACATCCTGCCACTTCTGAATAATTCATCAAAAGTAGTCTTCTGCAACATGCGCACATTCAACTAAAAACTGAAGACGTATTCCAGTTTTAGGATTCTGAACAGTAAAAAGGCGCCATGATCAAAAACATCTAATCAAGTATTACACCCCCAGTAGACAAGTTGCAGATTGATACATATACGAAAACTGTAATAGGTAATAGTCTACGTCTGCTCCACAAACAATTTCTCTTTCACTTGTCATGAAGGCATAATTCTGTCTGCACGCAATGCAGCTAGGCCTCACACTTGCGTTATCAAAATAACCGCCACTAGATTTTGTTCCATATTCTCTACACCGAGACAGAAACTTCTGGAGTGTGTTGCGCATTTGACAACAATAGTGACCGCAAATACCTAACATGTATCCGACACCACTGACTTGTCTGACTAAACGATTAGACGAATAGACAGCCATTTTCTTCCGCCATTAACAAATCGTTATAGGTCATGCCCGTCTTTTTTGTAAGTGGAGTGTCGAGGTATTGCAGCCTGCCATTTCCACAATGAGTAACGAAAATGGCCCAAATTTCGTCATAATAGTACGTTAGAACCCGCGAAGTCCTGAAAGGTTACTGAAAAGGGAACGGATTGTGATACATATTCCTAAATTTATGCTCCGCTTGAAGGCAAGCTACAGTTGAATTGCTGTAACATGTTAAAGCCAAATACTTTAACACTACAAAAAAGTGTTCGTAATTTCGTCCCCCATACGGGGTGGCAGCGGAAAGGGCCTCCGGCCATCCCTCACACTAATACTGGCAAATCCGTTGTAACCACGCCGCCCCTGCGATCGCTGCGGGACTATGGAGTAAGTAAATGAAAGAAAGAGTAGGGGGGATGTAATTTTTTATCTGCATGCATGACATTACCCAAAACGTCTACTAATGAAGCAAAATCACCTTAAAGACACCCAGTCCACTTTATAGCGATAGAGTAATTGTTTATTTACGTGATAATAACGTATAAAGGTAAGATGTTAAATGGAAAGTGGACACAGGAGGTCGCAGGGAGGCAGATATTGGAATATGGTGGACTCCAACGACTCATCTCAAACTAACATGCCAAAGAGAGGCACAACGAGGAGACACGCATCAACGCTGACGAATCCTTAAACCACCCACCGCCAACGTACGTTCACTCCACTGTATATGTGTCGATAGCAGAAAATTTACCACAAGTCATACCGCCACAGAGAACAATCGAAAAAATCGTTAAATGTATGATAAATGTGTTTAAATATTAGACAAACGTCAAGCAACAGTATTTCATGCTATCTATGTTGTCCAAAAAAACCTAATTATTCTCTAGCAGCAAACTTCTTATGATTTCATCAATAGTAACGTGAATTTGCAGTCAGTCGGTTTCGCTTCTGAAATGCTACCATTTTATGCTGCATCCAAATGTTGTTTTACGATTCCAAAAATATGCGATTTGCGACTGGCAATATTTGGGTCGAGAATGCTACAGTATTCAGAATAATGTAAAACTACCCTTACCTTACACACACAGAACTAACAAATGACGGTCACGTCTTGTCTCCTTAGAATACACTATTAATTTATGAGTGCGTCAATACGTCCCGTGTATCTACTTGTTACTGACCATCTCGACAAATTACCCATTCTGCATAGTGTTTTCGTTTTTTTCTAAGCATACCTGTGACTCCATTTCTATCCCATCCTCTGTTTAAACAACAAAATCCGTTTTTTTCCCAAGTGGTCTGGGGAGTTCTCTCTCTCAGTCTCTGGCACAGATCCTCGTCAGTTTGGGCACAGATGGTGCTGTAATCCTAATAGGTCACTGATCCGTGTAACGTTTTAGCAAAGCATACAGGAGATTTATCCAATCACTTTGATCCATCTGCGAACATGTTGGGATAACGGTTGAGAGGATCCATCTACACAAAAAAATACTTGGATAATATTCTTTACGGACACATCCACATACGATCCGTGATGTAGTCCAAGAATGTTGTTCAGACTAGATTCAGCATACGGTACACCAGGAAATACTGATTGGGCTGGATCGAGCATGTGCTGCATCTGAGGATATTGTTCGTGATGAATCCACACACGTAAAATGTGGAGTAATGTTTGAGTTAGATCTATATACACAATAATGCCATGTTAATGCTCAGTACCGATCCACCCACGGCTGGTCTGGTGTAGCATCCGAAAGGTGGCTGTTCTCATGCTAAGCCGTCGCCGCGCTCTGCTCCCCCCCCCCCCCCCCCCCCACCCCCACCCCCACCCGACGCAACTCCCTCCCACACAGCATTCTGCATCGGTGGAGGGATAGAGTGCGGACACCTGCTGGAAGCCAAGACAGGAAATAGCGTAACAGTGCTATGTGTGTGTTTACAGCAGAATAACGTCAGCCAACTATCACCAGCAGGATCACATGTACGGGCTGCACCGTCTACATTGGCACTGTCGCTGCATCTGTGCTGAAATGTTTCGACAGAGTGGGTGCTATTACATCGATGATGGTATCTTACAAGGAACGCCTTGAGTGTGAGGTCACAAGTTCAATCTTCAGTAAGGATCATTTGAAAAGGTTGTGTTAATAATTATGAGGCGAAAACTATTAGCTTCATATGACATTAGGAGGGCGACAGAAATGAGTATATGGGAGTTGCAGAGGTCAACCTTCTGTGGGATGTATGTATTGCACTTCACAAAACGGACATCGCCGAGATTCAGTAAATGTTCAAAACAAACCGTTAACTTGCAAATTGAACAACGAGTCAAAAATGGCGTTCCGCATTGACCACAAACGTTGGCACCATCAAGATCGAAGGCGAACTCCTTGGAAATTACAAACCGTGCAGGACATTCAGCTATGTATCCACTTCAAAGAACGCATATGATGAGAACTGATGGAATATGATGACGTGCAACCGAACGCGAAACAATCCGTCGTGGAGCTTATTGTGAAACTGCCGATCCTTTACAGCGTAGATGCAGATGGTGCACGGAAAAAAAACAGACCCTCCCGCCGGAGGTTCGAGTCCTTCCTCGGGCTTGGGTGTGCGTGTTGGTCTTAGCATAAGTCAGTTTAAGTTCGTTTAAGTAGTGCGTAAGTCTAGGGACCGATGACCTAAGCAGTTTGGTCCCTTAGAAATTCACACACATAAAAAAAAAACAGACATCCATAGGCTGAATTTGTCGAGCGGTTTGAGGTGGCATAAACAGCAAAGTGACACTCTTTTCAGGAGGTATAGTCTGTCCTAAGGAATATAATTTTTATACACAGACCAGGAATCATGCAAAAGCAAGTTATTTTGACCAGCTATTGGCCGAAAGCAGTGCTCATACCATTTTCCCACTCTTGTTTGATGTGACATAAACATTCCCTACTGCCCTTTGACGGTCGCCCACACAAAGAAGAATTGTAAGATGAGGAGCACCTCCAGCTTCTTGCATCACAGTAAACAACGTTCCAGCCAGTTTACCATCCAGATTAACAGTCTGGTATGACGTAATTTCATCTTGATACAACTCCCTTGCTGCTTCTAGTTTTGAGGTTGCATTTCCACATCAATTCCCGATTGGTCGGAGCCGAAAACAAATTCCTTATTTAATGACGGAATAAGTTTGTTTATGTCGCCTACAAATTTTAGGGTCGATTCCTCAGTTTGCTCTACATTGTCAAGTTGACGCTTTGTTTGAAATTTCGTTACCTTACATCGTCCAACTCTGTAGCACTCTTTGAAGTTACGCAAAGATCCGCTGCCTCCTTCAAAAATCACCTTAATCTATGTCGTGCGCAGTCTGATGTGCATTACTTAGTAGGTCACTAACATGCACATCCTGTGAATTGTATCCAGTGTTCTTGAAACGCGCAAACATAAGTTTTTGTAACAAATACGCCTTGTTCTCCTTTCAGTATCTGTAGTTTTTCTTATGCACTACACAGTAGTATTGCTAGGGACTGTCTCGAAACTCTATTCGTAACTGTTTTTGCGGATGACATCCATATACGTAATTACGTTTAGTACCCGTTCCTTGGACAACAATTGCACTTTACTACGTGTCATCGGAGATGGGATTTATGTCTCTCTGTCCGAAAATGATGATCAGTTAGATGGCTCGACCCTTGTTTCGATATCACTTTCACTCGTTAAGCACGTGTCGTCATCATTGCACTCATCATGTACATTGTCCACACAGACGAGCGTATACGACACCCCACATTGCACTGATTACTTCACCTGCCCCTTCTTTCTCAACGGAATTCCACGGGTTCCTTTCTGACGAAATGTCAGCTTCAGCAACTGCTTTTGTAGATAGAATTCCACGTTTGCTTTATTTATCCTTGCCATTGCTCTGCTTTGTATCAACAGCACTACCACCGTAGTACTGTTGTGAGTGTAGTTAAACTATGCCCCGTAGCCTCATGCTGTGCTCGCCTTTGGATACCTCAAGTCGTCCCCTCCCCCTCCCCCCCACGCTCCCGTTGGTATTAGCAGCTAAGCCAATATATGTGGGACGTCGGACGCCGTAAACATCATTGGTCTCTTGCGACCGTACACTCAAAGTGTTCCTCGATAGTGTTGACATTTGGAGCACTAAGGAGATGCGCTGGGCGCTGGCTTGGTTGGGACTGTGTGTCAATGTTGGACAGTTTTTTTTTTTTCGTCATCAGTCTACTGACTGGTTTGATGCGGCCCGCCACGAATTCCTTTCCTGTGCTAACCTCTTCATCTCAGAGTAGCACTTGCAACCTACGTCCTCAATTATTCGCTTGACGTATTCCAATCTCTGTCTTCCTCTACAGTTTTTGCCCTCTACAGCTTCCTCTAGTACCATGGAAGTCATTCCCTCATGTCTTAGCAGATGTTCTATCATCCTGTCCCTTCTCCTTACCAGTGTTTTCCACATATTCCTTTCCTCTCCGATTCTGCGTAGAGCCTCCCCATTCCTTACCCTATCAGTCCACCTAATTTTCAACATTCGTCTATAGCACCACATCTCAAATGCTTCTATTCTTTTCTGTTCCGGTTTTCCCACAGTCCATGTTTCACTACCATACAATGATGTACTCCAGACGTACATCCTCAGAAATTTCTTCCTCAAATTAAGGCCGGTATTTGATATTAGTAGACTTCTCTTGGCCAGAAATGCCTTTTTGCCATAGCGAGTCTGCTTTTGATGTCCTCCTTGGTCCGTCCGTCATTGGTTATTTTACTGCCTAGGTAGCAGAATTCCTTAACTTCATCGACTTCGTGACCATCAATCCTGATGTTAAGTTTCTCGCTGTTCTCATTTCTACTACTTCTCATTACCTTCGTATTTCTCCGATTTACTCTCAAACCATGCTGTGTACTCATTAGACTGTTCATTCCGTTCAGCAGATCATTTAATTCTTCTTCACTCTCACTCAGGATAGCAATGTCATCAGCGAATCGTATCATTGATATCCTTTCACCTTGTATTTTAATTCCTCTCCTGACCCTTTCTTTTATTTTCATCATTGCTTCCTCGATGTACAGATTGAAGAGTAGGGGGCGAAAGGCTACAGCCTTGTCTTACTCCCTTCTTAATACGAGCACTTCGTTCTTGATCGTCCACTCTTATTATTCCCTCTTGGTTGTTGTACATATTGTATATGACCCGTCTCTCCCTATAGCTTACCCCTACTTTTTTCAGAATCTTGAACAGCTTACACCATTTTATATTGTCGAACGTTTTTCCAGGTCGACAAATCCTATGAACGTGTCTTGATTTTTCTTTAGCCTTGCTTCAAATGGTTCAAATGGCTCTGAGCACTATGGGACTTAACATCTGTGGTCATCAGTCCCCTAGAACTTAGAACTACTTAAACCTAACTAACCTAAGGACATCACACACATCCATGCCCGAGGCAGGATTCGAACCTGCGACCGTAGCAGTCCCGCGGTTCCGGACTGAGCGCCTGAACCGCTAGACCACCGCGGCCGGCAGCCTTGCTTCCATTATTGGCCGTAACGTCAGAATTGCCTCTCTCGTGCCTTTACTTTTCCTAAAGCCAAACTGATCGTCACCTAGAACATTCTCAATTTTCTTTTCCATTCTTCTGTATATTATTCTTGTAAGCAGCTTCGATGCATGAGCTGTTAAGCTGATTGTGCGATAAGTCTCGCACTTGTCAGCTCTTGCCGTCTTCGGAATTGTGTGGATGATGCTTTTCCGAAAGTCAGATGGTATGTCGCCAGACTCATATATCCTATACATCAACGTGAATAGTTGCCACTTCCCCTAATGATTTTAGAAATTCTGATGGAATGTTATCTATCCCTTCTGCCTTATTTGACCGTAAGCCCTCCAAAGCTCTTTTAAATTCCGATTCTAATACTGGATCCCCTATCTCTTCTAAATCGACTCGTGTTTCTTCTTCTATCACATCAGACAAATCTTCACCCTCATAGAGGCTTTCAATGTATTCTTTCCACCTATCTGCTCTCTCCTCTGCATTTAACAGTGGAATTCCCGTTGGACTCTTAATGTTACCACCATTGCTTTTAATGTCACCAAAGGTTGTTTGGACTTTCCTGTATGCTGAGTCTGTCCTTCCGACAATCATATCTTTTTCGATGTCTTCACATTTTTCTTGCAGCCATTTTGCCTTAGCTTCCCTGCACTTCCTATTTATTTCATTACTCAGCGGCTTGTATTTCTGTATTCCTGATTTTCCCGGAACATGTTTGTACTTCCTCCTTTTATCAATCAACTGAAGTATTTCTTCTGTTACCCATGGTTTCTTCACAGCTACCTTCTTTGTACCTATGTTTTCCTTCCCAACTTCTGTGATGGCCCTTTTTAGAGACGTCCATTCCTCTTCAACTGTGTTGCATACTGCGCTATTCCTTATTGCTGTATCTATAGCGTTAGAGAACTTCAAACGTATCTCGTCATTCCTTAGAACTTCCGTATCCCACTTCTTAGCGCATTGATTCTTCCCGACTAATGTCTTAAACTTCAGCCTACTCTTCATCACTACTATATTATGATATGAGTCTATATCTGCTCCTGGGTACGCCTTACAATCCAGTATCTGATTTCGGAATCTCTGTCTGACCATGATGTAATCTAATTGAAATCTTCCCGTGTCTCCCGGCCTTTTCCAAGTATACCTCCTCCTCTTATGATTCTTGAACAGGGTATTCGCTATTACTAGCTGAAACTTGTTACAGACCTCAATTAGTCTTTCTCCTCTTTCATTCCTTGTCCCAAGCCCATATTCTCCTGTAACCTTTTCTTATATTCCTTCCCCTACAACTGATTTCCAGTCGCCCATGACTATTAGATTTTCGTCCCCCTTTACATACTGCATTACCCTTTCAATATCGTCATACACTTTCTCTATCCCTTCATCTTCAGCTTGCGAAGTCGGCATGTATACCTGAACTATCGTGTCGGTGTTGGTCTGCTGTCGATTCTGATTAGAACAACCCGGTCACTGACTGTTCACAGTAACATACCCTCTGCCCTACCTTCCTACTCATAACGAATCCTACACCTGTTATACCATTTTCTGCTGCTGTTGATATTACCCGATACTCATCTGACAAGAAATCCTTGTCTTCCTTCCACTTAACTTCACTGACCTACTATATCTAGATTGAGCCTTTGCATTTCCCTTTTCAGACTTTCTAGTTTCCCTACCACGTTCAAGCTTCTGACATTCCACGCCCCGACTCGTAGAACATTATCCTTTCGTTGATTATTCAATCTTTTTCTCATGGTAACCTCCCCCTTGGCAGTCCCCTCCCGGAGATCCGAATGGGGGACTATTCCGGAATCTTTTGCCAATGGATAATCATCATGACACTTCTTCAACTACAGGCCACATGTCCTGTGGATACACGTTACGTGTCTTTAATGCAGTGGTTTCCGTTGCCTTCTGCATCCTCATGTCGTTGATCATTGCTGATTCTTCCGCCTTTAGGGGCAATTTCCCATCCCTAGGACAAGAGAGTGCCCTGAACCTCTATCCGTTCCTCCGCCTTCTTTGACAAGGCCGTTGGCAGAATGAGGTGATATGAATTTCTCCGGTGTTAGGCACGAATACGACTGTGAGCAGGTCATGTTTGGGGGAGGCCGAGCAGAGACTTTTGTTCGGTTTGGCAGCTGGGGGCAGGGTATTGGGTGATGGTGTTTGGGCGCGTCTGTTTCACTATTTTGCGAGTAGGTCCGTGGACTATGCTGTGCTGTGCGTTATTTGGATAGTTTAAGAGTACAGAGTTCGTCTACAGATATTGTGTACTGCATTATTTAAGTACAGTTTGCTATTGTGTGGTGAAATTAGGAGTTGTTTACGTGTTTATGGGCCGTGTCACATGACCACAGTCAGATCATTGCGGGTGTTTTGTGACTCTGTGACAAATATAGTCCATGCCTAAGTAAAAGGGCTCAAAATAAATAGAGTGCAGTCCTTCCTTACTTCCCCGAGCAGCACAGCGCAGTCTGAGTGGTTTTTGCGCAATTTTAAAGCAGAGGATCTTGGTTTATGTCAAGAAAAGGATGAAAGAGTAGTGTGTTGGTGGGGCTGAGACCTAGAGGAGAATACGCTGTTTGCCGACATCATGGATAACTGTGCTTGGGTAATGATCTAACGTCGGGGTTGTCCTGTGTCGATGGTTCTGTGTACTAACTGTGGACTGAGTGGCGAATACAGAGGGTGATGGTGCTGCCTCTCTCTAATTGTTTAAATAAGGACTGGTGTATGATTTTGAAAAGTTGACGATTAGCGAACAGGGTATTTTAGATGGATTATTATTTAGACAAATTAAGAATTGTTCGGTTCTATGGGCGTGAATCTTTTGAATTATTTAGGTGTGCTCCACATGTCTGTTGGCTGTGAAGAGACTTTTTTGTCGGTTTACAATTAGCAAGCGTGTGTGTAGAGCCTTATACATGAGTTATGTAGGAGTAGTTTGTAGGTCTGTATGGTGTGGGACATGTCAGAGCGTGTTTTCCGTGACAAATATAATTAATCGGTAATAAAGTGGTGGCAAATAAAATCAAATCCTTCTTCTCTATATAAGTCTATTGCGGGCTGAGTCCTTTTACCACCAGTTCCTAGGAGGAGGTGGCGGTCGGGTGACAGGTTAGTGGAGGTGAGCTTTGTTTGCCACAGTTTTCTTATGTTAGTAGCGAAACACAAAGTGACCGCCAAAGTTCAAAGTTCACTTACTTCTATAGAGAAAATGTCATATAAGCCAATGTACGTTAGTAAACGTTAATACAGCTCAGTGCATGAACATGGGTTGGTAAGGGAATGTGGCGGTCGGTTGAGGGTCGTGGTAGAGACTTTAACTATTTGATTTGAAGTCCAGGTGGGTGTGGCACTTGCGAAAATTCATTCCAAGTCCAGGTGGACGTGGCGCTTTCCGCAGCAGCGAAATTAATTAATTGATCAGTTTAATTAAGTAGTGATGTGAACTTTGTGTTAGATTAAATTGCGGAGGTATGTAGGCGAGACATGGTTCAAGCATACACGCGTGTGTTTTCGGGACGAATTTTGATTAGGTAATAGCACTATGTCGATTGAATAATGAGACTCGCGTGATCTGTTAACTCAGAGACGGACTTCGTGGCGAACAGACGTGCTGGACCGGCTATTGTGACGTAGGCATTGGCTGGTTCCAAGCTGTGCAGCAAAACATGTTTGTGACCCACTCATTAGTTAGACATTGTGAGACCATGGCAGAAACATAATTTTCCCACGGGACAGAGCATGATCACAAAGGCACCCGAACAACAGGGAACTCCTCCTGCAACAATGGAGGAGATGGATCGGTCATGAGGGGGTGAGCAGGTTTGGCTTCCAATGTCGCCAGCTCTCGTGCAGCTCTCCTTCCGACAGCTCTGATTGAAATGTGTTGCCACGTACCACCAGCTGCAGCAATCCCAGACATGCTCGCCCATAGTATGGGATGGGTTTATCTGTGGCCTACGTCTCTAGTAGAAGGCACATTGAACATTTGTGAAAGGTAAACGGAAACTTCAGTCCTAAACAGTATTGTAAAAACTAGCCCAAAGTTCTATGTGCATTCATGTTGTAATATTGAGTGGAACTCCCATCCAAGGTACCATACCATTATTTACTATCAATGTTGCGATATTAATTGCATTATCTGCCACAAGCTAATGGTTATTTTAGTGTGAATACTAAACCCATGTGCTTGGAAAGGTAGCCTTACAGCGTGTGCGCTGGGGTGGTGTGTCAATGGAAACGTATCTGTGGCCTCTTTAATCGACAGAAGGAAGTATGTGAGTCTCATTAGGTGAAGGGGATCCCTCTGAGGATACAGCCAGCTTTTGCAGAAATTAGGTACCCGTCCACTGCGGTTACTGAGAGCCGAGCGCCTGCTAGCCCTGTGGTTAGTGAACGCCTTGGCCATCCTGCAGTCTCCAGAGTACAACTGAACACGAGATTTTTTGCCTTTCTGTATGAACACCAAAGAGCAAGACACTGCGGCACAGTCCATCCAGCGACACTGGACTCGCTTTCGGGAGGACGACCGTTCAATCCCGCGTCCGGCCATCCTGATTTAGGTTTTCCGTGATTTCCCTAAATCACTCCAGGCAAATGCCAGGATGGTTCCTCTGAAAGGGCACGGCCGACTTCCCTCCCCATCCTTCCCTAATCCGATGAGACCGATGACCACGCTGTCTGATCTCCTTCCCCAAGTAACCAAGTAACCAATCCATCCAGCGTGGGTGAGTCAGCTGCGTTCACTCTAAGAATCTGGTTCAACCAATAGGGCTGTGTCACCCTTGACAGTGTTCTTGGTGCGTAAGGCAGACCAGTGGCGAAGACACTGCTTCGGCCCAGTACCAACTTTATACTTAAAAAAAGTGGGTCTTTCATGCAATAGGAGGGTAGCTACGTGCGCTTTCCTCTGCTTTTTCACGAATTAAGCGACAATTCTTGCCTGTGATGTTGATAACCAGCATAGAGTCATCCCCTCCATTAAGAGTTTCGTAAAATAGGGAAGTTGGGGAGGAGCAAGGAAGTTATGGAGAGTCAGCGACCGGCTGTAGTCCGGAAGGATAATCTGGAGGTATCGTATCTTATAAGGAATTCTTTGAAGACGAGGTTGCTGAAGCCCAATGGTGTTTATAGCATACGACGTCCCACGTGTTGTCTACCATGTAACCTTGTAATTGGGCTGCTTCTGTGTTGGCAGCGCTGTGTAGCGCTTTGCATTGGATCTCTGACAGCGCTTTCTTTGTAAGAGACTCTGTGGCTGGTTGAACTCGTTGCTGGGAGTTAATTGCCAGTAGTGTTGGGCAGTTGGAAGTTAGTCGCCAGCAGTGATGGAAGTGCTGTTGTGCAGTTGGAGGTGAACGGCCAGCAGTGATGGATGTCAGATATAAGAAGTTACACTGATGAAGGGTAGAGGTCTGAAGTGTTAGCGTAAGCTAACGATCTGGATGTATCTGACTTGGAGATTGTATATTATTCATGATTACATACCTTTGTCCTGGATGTCAGCGACGATTTATATAAGTGTTTGAACTGGATGCGAAATTATTAAGGTAAAAAGATACATTATTTGGTTTGCTAACCATATGCCTATTAGTAGTAGTTAGCGACTTTAGTAGCTGGTCCCGGCGGAGGTTCGATTCCTCCCTCTGGCATGGATGTGTGTGTTTGTCCTTAGGATAATTTAGGTTAAGAAGTGTGTAAGCTTAGGGACTGATGACCTTAGCAGTTACGTCCCATAAGATTTCACACACATTTGAAAATTTTGACTTTAGTAGCTAGAATCTTTCATTTAGCTGCCAGTAATGGCGCTCGCTGTATTACGTTAGTTCGCGTAATGAAGATTTTTGTGAGGTAAGTGATTAATGAAATGTATAGATTATTGTTAGGATTTCTTTTTTGCTACGGACAGTCTTTTGAATTTGTTATTTGAAGTTAGGTAATATTTTTCTGAGCAGTCAGATTGCGTTGCGCTAGGATATTGTAGATCACTGTTGACATGATAAGAATACGTAAAGAGAAAGTACCCTCAGTACGTTCAGTTTCACTCAGCAGCTTCAGAATCAAATAACGTAGAAGTTCCAACTTCTCATTTCATTCAGCAGTTTAAATACAGAATAACAATTGAAAATAAAGAAGTTTCAACCACAATACTGGGTGCTAATGGCAACAGGGTGCAGGACTGCTGGTATCCAATGGTGAGCATTGGAGGCTTTCTCGTTCTCTTTGAAAGTTGCTTTCCGTTAGAACGTTCAAAACAGGGTACTAGCACAAACAGGCAGCCTGGGTGGCTGACTAGAGGGATAAGAATATCCTGTAGAACAAAGTGGCAACTATATCAAAACGTTAGAAACAGTCACAATCTAAATGCAGCAGCCCATTACAGACAGTATTAAAAGGTGCTTAAGAAAGTTATTAGGAAGGCAAAAAGTATGTGGTATGCAAATAGAATAGCTAAGTCTCAGGATAAAATTAAAACCATATGGTCAGTTGTAAAGGACGTGGCTGGTCTGCAGAGACAGGTCGAGGATATAGAGTCAGTGCGTAGTGGGAATGTCCGTGTTACTGATAAGTCGCATATATGTACAGTATTTAATAATCACTTTCTGAATATAGCAGGTGAACTAAATATAAACCTAGTCTCAGCAGGGAATCATATAGCGCTCGTAGAAAAAAGTGTTCCGAGACTGTTACCTGAAACGCTCCTCCATGATAGCGACAAGAGGGAGATTGAGTTAATAATTAAATCACTAAAGACCAAGAACTCTCATGGATATGACAGGGTATCTAGCAGAATTCTGAAGTATTGTTCTATGTATGTTATCCCAGTAATTAGCCATATCTGTAACTTTTCCTTTATGAGTGGTCGGTTTCCTGACCAATTAAAGTACTCGGTAGTGAAGCCACTTTATAAAAAGGGAGACAGGGATAATGTTAACAATTATAGACCTATTTCTATGCCATCGGTGTTTGCTAAAGTTATTGAGAGGGTTGTACATACAAGGTTACTGGAGCATTTAAATTCACATTATTTGCTGTCGAATGTACAGTTTGGTTTTAGAAATGGTTTAACAACTGAAAATGCTATATTCTCTTTTCTCTGTGAGGTTTTGGACGGATTAAATAAAAGAATGCGAACGCTAGGTGTTTTCTTTGATTTAACGAAGGCTTTTGACTGTGTTGACCACAAAATATTACTGCAGAAGTTGAACCAATATGGAGTAAGGGGAGTAGCTTACAATTGGTTCGCCTCTAACTTTAAGAACAGAAAGCAGAAGGTAATTCTCCGCAATATTGACAGTGGTAGTGACGTTCAGTCACAATGGGGCACTGTTAATGGGGCGTTCCCCAAGGGTCGGTGCTGGGGCCACTGCTGTTTCTTATTTATTCACTCCTGGAAATGGAAAAAAGAACACATTGACACCGGTGTGTCAGACCCACCATACTTGCTCCGGACACTGCGACAGGGCTGTACAAGCAATGATCACACGCACGGCACAGCGGACACACCAGGAACCGCGGTGTTGGCCGTCGAATGGCGCTAGCTGCGCAGCATTTGTGCACCGCCGCCGTCAGTGTCAGCCAGTTTGCCGTGGCATACGGAGCTCCATCGCAGTCTTTAACACTGGTAGCATGCCGCGACAGCGTGGACGTGAAACGTATGTGCAGTTGACGGACTTTGAGCGAGGGCGTATAGTGGGCATGCGAGAGGCTGGGTGGACGTACCGCCGAATTGCTCAACACGTGGGGCGTGAGGTCTCCACAGTACATCGATGTTGTCGCCAGTGGTCGGCGGAAGGTGCACGTGCCCGTCGACCTGGGACCGGACCACAGCGACGCACGGATGCACGCCAAGACCGTAGGATCCTACGCAGTGCCGTAGGGGACCGCACCGCCACTTCCCAGCAAATTAGGGACACTGTTGCTCCTGGGGTATCGGCGAGGACCATTCGCAACCGTCTCCATGAAGCTGGGCTACGGTCCCGCACACCGTTAGGCCGTCTTCCGCTCACGCCCCAACATCGTGCAGCCCGCCACCAGTGGTGTCGCGACAGGCGTGAATGGAGGGACGAATGGAGACGTGTCGTCTTCAGCGATGAGAGTCGCTTGTGCCTTGGTGCCAATGATGGTCGTATGCGTGTTTGGCAGGTGAGCGCCACAATCAGGACTGCATACGACCGAGGCACACAGGGCCAACACCCGGCATCATGGTGTGAGGAGCGATCTCCTACACTGGCCGTACACTTCTGGTGATCGTCGAGGGGACACTGAATAGTGCACGGTACATCCAAACCGTCATCGAACCCATCGTTCTACCATTCCTAGACCGGCAATTGAACTTGCTGTTCCAACAGGACAATGCACGTCCGCATATATCCCGTGCCACCCAACGTGCTCTAGAAGGTGTAAGTCAACTACCCTGGCCAGCAAGATCTCCGGATCTGTCCCCCATTGAGCATGTTTGGGACTGGATGAAGCGTCGTCTCACGCGGTCTGCACGTCCAGCACGAACGCTGGTCCAACTGAGGCGCCAGGTGGAAATGGCATGGCAAGCCGTTCCACAGGACTACATCCAGCATCTCTACGATCATCTCCATGGGAGAATAGCAGCCTGCTTTGCTGCGAAAGGTGGATATACACTGTACTAGTGCCGACATTGTGCATGCTCTGTTGCCTGTGTCTATGTGCCTGTGGTTCTGTCAGTGTGATCATGTGATGTATCTGACCCCAGGAATGTGTCAATAAAGTTTCCCCTTCCTGGGACAATGAATTCACAGTGTTCTTATTTCAATTTCCAGGAGTGTATAAATGATATGCCCTCTAGTATTACAGGTGATTCAAAAATATTTCTGTTTGCTGATGACTCCAGCTTGGTGGTGAAGGATCTTGTGTGTAATATTGAAACAGTATCAAGTAATGCAGTTCTTGAAATAAGTTTGTGACTTGTGGAAAATAATTTGATGCTAAATCACAGTAAGACTCAGTTTTTATAGTTTCTAACTCACAGTTCAACAAGAACCGATATTTTGATCAGACAGAATGGGTATATTATAAGCGAGACGGAACAGTTCAAGTTCCTAGGCGTTCGGTTGGATAGTAAACTGTTGTGGAAAGCCCATGTTCAGGATCTTGTTCAGAAACTAAATGTTGCTTTATTTACCATTAGAACAGTATCTGAAATAAGTGAGTTCAACACGAAAAGTAGTCTACTTCGCATATTTTCATGTGCGTATGTCGTATGGTATTATTTTTTGGGGTAATTCTTCTGATTCAAAAAGGGTATTTTTGGCTCAAAAACGGGCTGTTCGAGCTATATGTGGTGTAAGTTCGAGAACCTCTTGTCGACCCCTATTCAATAGTCTGGGAATTTTGAAATTGCCCTCACAGTATATATTTTCTTTAATATCGCTTGTTGTTGGCAATATTAGCTTATTCCCAAGAGTTATGAGATTTCGCTCAGTTAATACTAGGCAGAAACCAAATTTCATATGCACTGCACTTCCTTGACTCTTATGCAGAAAGGAGTGCAGTAATCTGCTGCATCCATTTTCAATATGCTACCACAAGAATTCAAAAATCTTAGCAGTAGCCCAAACACTTTAAGTTTCCTCATGGCTCACTGCTATTCTGTCTAGGAGCTCCTGGAAGAGCTGAAAAATTAAGCAAATTTTAGAGTTACATTGTTGATTTTCTTTATTTAAACTTACGAATTTTCGCCTGAATATGTTACTTATATTTCATTTTATCTTTTTCTACTATCGTGTTATAATTTCATGTATTGACTAGCTCCATGACCATGGAGACTTCTCCTTAATTGGTCCCACGTAACAATAAATAGATAAGAAAAAGCATAGCATGAGGCTCGAGGACCGTAGTTGAACTGCTTGGTCGACGAGTAACTCACAACAGTGCTACCGTGCTAGCCGTGTTGCTACGGAGCAGAGCAATGGCGACGATAAACAAAGCAAACTTTGCATTGTAACTACAACAACAGTTGCAAATGTTGACATTTCACCAAAAAGAAACCCAAGTAATTTCGCAGAGTCGGAAAGAAGTGGCAGATTATTTATTAGCGTTTCTGCAAGATGAAGCAGTGAAATTTGTGGTGTCCTTTCTACTAGGCTGTGTGGCAATGCACATTAGGAGTACAATGGTTACAGTACGCGGTTAACAACAGAAAGAGGCACTGAAACAGGTGTCGATCCCTGTAGTTCATCATCCTTGTCGCACAGGGCACCACAAATCCCGTCTCCAGTCCAGTCTAGTTGCTCTTCTTGAGGAACTCCGGTTAGGCAATCTACTGCGTGATCCGAATTCTGATCAGCTCCCTTACCTCTCTGTTTCTAATACGCAGTTTGATTAATTGCAAATTCTAACGTCGAATGTTTAATTTTGAATTCGCGAGCTGTACTGGTAGGGATATTCCACTTTTCTCTCCTGCAGTCTTCAAAGTAAATTCTAATACCTCCCATAGTGTTAGCGTCATTAAAAAATGACAATGTTTAGACTACTAAATGTACTGAAAGTTAAATGAATGTAAATTTTAATTGAGAAAAGATTTCATTGCACGTAGGTGTAACAGCAATGTCGATCTCTAATGTTAAATCACGAGCGATAGCTCGTAAAGACATTCCCATTTGCATTGCAGCAAGCAATTGCTCGGCCACTATAGTTTTGATTGCGTTTTGTCGTTCTTTTGTAATTTCGTACTATTTTCCCAAAAATAAACAAAAATTCACTTTGTTTACACAAATAAATAATTCGATACACATAAACGATAAAAAATATGCGGTCGGATTTACCCCACCATTTAGCGGTCGGATTTACCCCACCATGCCGTATTTCATTTAACAGACATAGAAACAATTTACACGACATTTCCAACAAAAACGATACATACACTGAATAGGTCACCAAATGCACTACAAAAATCACTTACCGTTTGTTTTGCGATCGTTTTATTTGATAACGTAAATCTAGTGATGCAATTTACAATAAAATTAAATTGAAACAATCGAAAACACACTAGTTGTCTTTTGAGTGTCTAAATGTCAACTGCAGCAAAGCTGTCAAGGTGACATTTTCGTTATTTCGAATGCTCTGTATGGTAATACTAATACGAAATCGCCCCGCTTTGCCGTTTCTCACAAATAGAGGGCGGTCGCGTTTAACCACCCGGTCGGATTTACCCCATATTACCCTACTTCTACGTACAGGCGGCGCCGCCTATAAATTTGACGCTATGTAGCGTCGCAGGATGATGCTTCCAGACATGCGTTCGTGTGTAAAACTTACTCTATGAAGTGCCTTCTACAACCTCTATAGGTGTGTAACATGAGTTCTGGAAGAACGTATGGTCTTGGTAAATGGGATGAATGTTTTTGAAACACAGTGTACTTGAGTTACAAATCGCGGGAATACTACGTGAGAACCTCGGTCAGTGCTACTTTGGTGGTCTGGTGTATTCATACAACTAGCTGAACGCAAGTCAGTGAAGAGATGCAGTAACTTCTCCAGCTTACCTCGCCGGAAATGAAAGAGCTGGATAAGGCAAGTGGTTTAGGGCTACCTGTGCACTGAGACGGCAGAACAGCGGAGTGCTGAGGGCGCAGAAGATTTCGTATATTGTGGGAAATGTACCTGACACGTGTGCTTTGCGCAAGCTTCGCGGCCCGCACGTTTTCGGAGATGCGCGGTCTTTACTACGCTCCGCTGCAGCGGCCATCCGCTTGCCAGCAGAAGATCTCACCGATATCAACATTACTCTCAGGATGAATAGAGAGACGACGCAGGCGATGGCACTGCAGAGGCGAAACCTGTCGGAGAAAAAGAAGGAGATGAAAACGCGTTTTGAATAAGGTGTGCCCAGTCTCGGGAAATATTTATATGCAAATACGAGACAAACTGTCATAGGTCAAGGTGACTGATGAGACAGAGAGAGACAAACGGTGTGTGTGTGTGTGTGTGTGTGTGTGTGTGTGTGTGTGTGTGAGAGAGAGAGAGAGAGAGAGAGAGAGAGAGAGAGAGAGAGATATGATTTGAAAACAATGTCACTGCTTTACAGGTAAAGCAGAGAGCAACATGAATCCAACCCGCATTTTCCTCACATGACATCCTGAAAGCCGTGTATCAAGGCAGTCACGTAGATGCCATACAATGAGGTGTAAAAGTCATGGAATACCTCCTAATATCGTGTGGACCTCATTTTGCCCGGATTAGTGCAGCAACTCGAAGTCGCATTGATTCAACAAGGCCGGCCGCTGTGGCCGAGCGGTTCGAGGCCCTTCAGTTCGGAATCACGTGGCTGCTACGGTCGCACGGTCGAATTCTGCCTCGGGCATGGATGTATGATGTCCTTAGTTTAGTTAGATTTAAGTAGTTCTAAGTATATGGGACTGATGACCACAGACGTTGAGTCCCATAGTGCCCGGAGCCGTTTGAACAATTTGATGTTTCTTGTCTGTTGGCACCGACAACTCTAACCACACGCTGCTGCTCTCGGTCATTAAGTGAAGGCCGTCGGCCATTGCGTTGTGCGTGATGAGAGGTAATGCCTGGAATCTGGTATTCTCCACACACTCTATACACTGTGGATCTTGGACTATTAAATTCCCTGACGACTTCCGAAAGGAAATTTCTATGAGTCTAGCTCCAACTACTATTAGCGTTCGAAGTGTGGTAATTGCCGTCGTGCGGCCACAATCACATTGGAAACCTTTCCACGTGAATCACCAGCTATACAGGGTGATTCAGAAATGCATGTAAATATTTTAAGGGTGTATTTGTGAGGTAAATATAAGACAAAAATGTTTTTCCATAAACGTTTAATTCCAGAGTTATCGTTAAAATACGAAAGTCATGTCCGTATCAAAACGACGTCAGTGCAAGCAGCAGGATGCCATATTCTGGTACGTAATGCACATACGTATCTCCCAACAGTTGATTCGAAACTGCATGAATAGTGTTTGTTTGTGTTTGCTATTGCTGTTTACTCCTACTGTACAGAAGATGGCGCTGATGTTGTTGGTAACGGAAACGTACTTCCTGTAGTTCATTCATCGTCGGAAGGCTACAGGTTTCGTGCACATGATGTACTCAAACAGTGAGTATGCTGATATGCACCTTGTGTATGGTGCAGCAGATGGAAACGCACTTGCAGCAAGACGAAGGTACAGTGAGCTCTTTCCAAGACGACGGTTACCAAGTCATCAGACGTTTGTATCTGTGGACAGACGTGTGCGGGAGTATGGCATTCGTCCTGGGCCACATTCAGGTCGACCACTTGAGCATGCAGTGAACGTCGAGGAACATGTTTTGGACCTGGTAGACCAAGATCCAGCCATCAGTACGAGACAAATTAGTGCAGCTGTACGACTTCCACAATCTACTGTATGGCGGCTGCTTCGGAGACAACAGTTGCATCCATTTCACCTGCACAAAGTGCACGAATTGACACCTGCAGACTATCCTCGCCGTCAGCAATTCTGCCAGTGGTTACAAGAGCGTCATTTGAATGATCCAATGTTCATTCGACGGATATTATTCACAGATGAGGCCACGTTTATTCGTGCGGGTGTAATCAATTCGCATAATATGCACCAGTGGGCTGTCGAGAACCCTGGCGCGAGAATTGTGCGTGGATATCAACATCAATTCTCCATAAACATTTGGTGTGGTATTGTGGGGAATGACTTACTCGGACCTCATGTTCTACCTCCAAGGCTGACTGGGCACGCTTACCGCGAATTTTTGGAGGGGGAATTGCCTGGATTGTTACAGGATGTCCCTCTTGCAACACGAGCCACCTTGTGGTTTGTGCACGATGGTGCTCCTGCCCATTACAGCCGCAACGTAAGGGCGTACCTCAATGATGCGTATCCACATCGATGGATAAGTCGCGGAGGACCAATTGCTTGGCCAGCCAGATCACCTGACCTGAACCCTTTAGACTTTTATTTATGGGGCCGACTAAAGACATTGGTGTATTCTTCTGCAGTACCGAACAGAGAAGTGCTACAACAAAGAATTGAGGGTGGTTGTGAAATTATTTGTGGAGAGTTGAACGGACTGTGTAATGTGCAGAGATCACTGCGGCGACGAGCACGGGTCTGTCTGTAAATTCAGGGACAGCATTTTGAACATGCATTGCATTAAGATTTGTGCAAATACAGTACAGTACAGTCTGTAAATTCTTCACGTATTTTCCTTAGTTATTTTGCATTGATTTAGTTCAATCAACAGGAACTAAAGTAATACAGAATTCGCGAGGAACTGTTTCAGATTGTTACGTCACGTTTATTTACCAGTTTCCGTTTTTGGTCCAAATGCACTGTAATTAAACTGTGAACTCTGGGAAGTAAATACTTTACGTTGTATTGAATGTATTATCATGTTTTGTTCATAACTCTGTAATAAGCCAAGTATAGCAAAAATTGTATAGAACATTTTTGTCTTATATTTACCTCACAAATACACCCTTAAAATATTTACATGCATTTTTGAATCACCCTGTATATGCCCGTATCAGTACCTCATGACGGTTGTCAGCTCAGTCTATTTCTTCGCTTCGATCAAGTAGTTGACTCATTACCGCTCCAACAAGCCAGTAGCAGAGGTCAGAGCACAGTGCATCCGAAAGACTCAAGAGACTCATCCTAGAATACTGCTCAGTTTTGTGGGACCGATACCAGATAGGACTAATACTGGAAGTATACAAACAAGGGCAGCGCAAATGATCACAGGTTTAGTTGTCCAGTGGGAGGTTATGAAAGAACTGAACTGCCAGGAGCTTGGAGATACACGCAGGATATACTGTAACGCACCAGTGACAGAATTCACATAACCAGCACTGAATGAGGAAGCTAGGAATGTACTGCCTACGTATCACCAATGCAGGGACCGGGAAGTCGAGGTCAAATTCAATCCAGCGATCACAGCGGATGCGGAGCAGTCGTCGTTCTCCGATCCGTGAGTCAGCAGAACGTGGAGAAGTCCTCATAACTGTAATCCTCTGTCATGCACTGCGCAATGTGTAACCCTAGTATCGATGCTACCTATGACTGTCTTATCTAACCTCTATGTCTGTTATTACTTATCGTGACTTCTGTAAGACCATGCCCTTCCTTGCAACGTCTATGTAGATCTTTTTTCATTATTTATGACCACTTACGTAATTGTAATTAATTTATGGATGTCATGTCAGTGTGCTGTAAAAGGACGGAAATGTAAAACATTGTCTGTAATACTGGGCCGCCCGTTGTGGCCGAGCGGTTCTAGGCGCTTCAGTCCGGAACCGCGTGACTGCTACCGTCGCAGGTTCGGATCCTGCCTCGGGCATGGATGTGTGTGATGTCCTTAGGTTAGTTAGGTTTAAGTAGTTCTAAGTTCTAGGGGACTGATGACCTCAGATGTTAACTCCCATAGTGCTCAGAGCCATTTTGTAATACTGGTTGATGCAAAGAGAAATTAGGTTTGCAATCATGTAAAACTTGAAGGAAGCCCCTCTGCTATGAAACTGGCTTGGTAGGAAAAGAAAAGGTGGAATTGGAGGTCGAACTGCAAGGCTCTTTTGTGGCAAGAGTCAGTTGGTGGCTAGCTGGCAAAGTGTTCGCATTTTGTAAACTGAACGAGGCGAGAAGAAGAGCAAGATCATATAACAAGCTCGGATGTGGAATGAATGTGGTTTATTCTTCACAGTATACTTTGGTTAGCGCTGTACTTCGGAAATCCGACGCTAAGAAGAGAATTTTCAGAGCTAGTTACAGAGCCAGAACCATGGATACTTTTGCCGAATTTTTTTGAGTAGCCACAGGAGATCGACAATGCCTCTGACTTCTCAAATTGTCAGTTGACTACTGCCTCATTACATGGCCCAATTGTGCGGTTTCTTTTTCAATAACAAGTTTGTGTTCTTTAAATTTGTATTGACCACCAGTAACTATACTTAGTCATTTAGATAGGGACCCAGCCCAAGTGCTACGATATTTACACGTGTCCAATTTCATTGGCCTGAAAAGTCATTTTAGTAAAATTTTACTACAGCCAGTAATTTTTGTAGAGTAGCAAATTTAATAATTATTCAGTGAGCCTTATTTTTTAAGTGCTTCCGATATATACAGGGTGTTACAAAAAGGTACGGCCAAATTTTCAGGAAACATTCCTCACACACAAAGAAAGAAAATATGTTACGTGGACATGTGACCGGAAACGCTTACTTTCCATGTTAGAGCTCATTTTATTACTTCTCTTCAAAACACATTAATCATGGAATGGAAACACACAGCAACAGAACGTACCAGCGTGACGTCAAACACTTTGTTCCAGGAAATGTACAAAATGTCCTCCGTTAGCGAGGATACATGCATCCACCCTCCGTCGCATGGAATTCCTGATGCAGCCCTGGAGAATGGCGTATTGTATCACAGCCGTCCATAATACGAGCACGAAGAGTCTCTACATTTGGTACCAGGGTTGCGTAGACAAGAGCTTTCAAATGCCCCCATAAATGAAAGTCAAGAGGGTTGAAGTCAGGAGAGCGTGGAGGCCATGGAATTGGTCCGCCTCTACCAATCCATCGGTCACCGAATCTGTTTTGAGAAGCGTACGAACACTTCGACTGCAATGTGCAGGACCTCCATCGTGCACGAACTACATGTGTCGTACTCATAAAGACACATGTTCTAGCAGCACAGGTAGAGTATCCCGTATGAAATCATGATAACGTCCTCCATTGAGCGTAGGTGGAAGAAAATGGGGCACAATCAAGACATCACCAACAATGCCTGCCCAAACGTTCACATAAAATCTGTGTTGCTGACGTGATTGCACAACTGCGTGCGGATTATCGTCAGCCCACACATGTTGATTGTGAAAATTTAGAATTTGATCACGTTGGAATAAAACCTCATCCGTAAAGAGAACATTTGCACTGAAATGAGGATTAACACATTGTTGGATGAACCATTCGCAGAAGTGTACCCGTGGAGGCCAATCAGCTGCTGATAGTGCCTGCGCACGCTGTACATGGTACGGAAACAGTGACGGTCAACGTTACCTTGTACAGCAGCAACTTGTCTGACGCTGACATTAGGGTTATCGTCAACTGCGCGAAGAATTGCCTCGTCTATTGCAGGTGTCCTCGTCGTTCTAGGTCTTCCCCAGTCGCGAGTCATAGGCTGGAATGTTCCGTTCTCCCTAAGACGCCGACCAATTGCGTCGAACGTCTTCGTGTCGGGACACCTTCGTTGTGGAAATCTGTCTCGATACAAACGTACCGCGCCACGTCTATTGCCCCGTGCTAATCCATACATCAAATGGGCATCTGCCAACTCCGCATTTGTAACCATGCACTGACTGCAAAACCACGTTCGTGATGAACACTAACCTGTTGATGCTACGTACTGATGTGCTTGATGCTAGTACTGTAGAGCAATGAGTCGCATGTCAACACAAGCACCGAAGTCAACGTTACCTTCCTTCAATTGGGCCAACTGGCAGTGAATCGTGCAAGTACAGTACATACTGACGAATCCAAAATGAGGTCTAACATGGAAAGTAAGCGTTTCCGGACACATGTCAACATAACACCTTTTCTTTATTTGTGTGTGAGGAATGTTTCCTGAAAGTTTGGCCGTACCTTTTTGTAACACCCTGTATATACATGCTTTCATAAAAGGAGAGTTAAAGTTTTTCCGAAGTGTAATTGCCAAGTAAAGATTTAAAGTGTTCAGCTTAAGGTTTGTTGTTATTGCAATCTCAGTACAGTATTATAATTGTCTGCAAACCTGTGGTAATTCATAGTAGTCACTGCCTAGTAGACGTGAAGGGCCAGCTTAAGTATTAATTACTTGTGGTAAGTTCCTATGGGATCAAACTGCTGAGGCCATCGGTCGCTAGGTCTACGCACAAACTTAAACCAACTTACACTAAGGACTGCCCACGCCCACGCCCACGCCCACGCCCACGCCCACGCCCACGCCCGCGCCCACGCCCACGCCCACGCCCACGCCCACGCCCACGCCCACGCCCACGCCCACGCCCACGCCCACGCCCACGTCCACGCCCACGCCCACGCCCACGCCCACGCCCACGCCCACGCCCACGCCCACGCCCACGCCCACGCCCACGCCCACGCCCACGCCCACGCCCACGCCCACGCCCACGCCCACGCCCACGCCCACGCCCACGCCCACGCCCACGCCCACGCCCACGCCCACGCCCACGCCCACGCCCACGCCCGAGGGAGGACTCGAACGTCCGATGGGGGGATCCACGTAAACCGTGGCAATGTGCCCTACATCAAGCGGCTACCCCGCGAGGCTATTAATCACTGTAAAACAGTATTTACGTTTTCATATATATGCTCAGCCTCGATTTAAGTCTATTGACAGATTAGATTCGGGAGCTTCATGCTGGTTGTGTAGTCAGATTTGCGTTAATGTTACAACTAAAGCATTCGTGAAATGCAGTTACCAGTCTCTTAACAATTTTGTGCTATAGTAAGCAAATAGCGAAAACTATTCAGACAATACTAGAACCAGGTATTTACAAGTCCCATTTGAGCTAAATAGTATAAGGAAGTGAATGCTCCTTGAAATATACATAAATGACCTAGAAGATTGTGTCGGAAGTTCCATGCGGCTTTTCGCGGATGATGCTGTAGTATACAGGGAAGTTGCAGCATTAGAAAATTGCAGCGAAATGCAGGAAGATCTGCAGCGGATAGGCACTTGGTACAGGGAGTGGCAACTGACCCTTAACATAGACAAGTGTAATGTATTGCGAATACATAGAAAGAAGGCTCATTTATTGTATGATTATATGATAGCGTAACAAACCCTGGTAGCAGTTGCTTCTGTAAAATATCTGGGAGTATGCGTGCGGAACGATTTGAAGTAGAATGATCATATAAAATTAATTGTTGGTAAGCCTGGTACCAGGTTGAGATTCATTGGGAGAGTCCTTAGAAAATGTAGTCCATCAACAAAGGAGGTGGCTTACAAAACACTCGTTCGATCTAAACTTGAGTATTGCTCATCAGTGTGGGATCCGTACCAGGTCGGGTTGACGGAGGAGTTAGAGAAGATCCTAAGAGGAGCGGCGTGTTTCGTCACAGGGTTATTTGGCAAGCGTGATAGCGTTACGGAGACGTTTAGCAAACTCGATTGGCAGACTCTGCAAGAGAGGCGCTCTGCATCGCGGTGTAGCTTGCTGTCCAGGTTTCGAGAGGGTGCGTTTCTGGATGAGGTACCGAATATATTTCTTCCCCCTAATTATACCTCCCGAGGAGATCACGAATGTAAAATTAGAGAGATTCGAGCGCGCACGGAGGCTTTCCGGTAGTCGTTCGTCCCGCGACCGATATGCGACTGGAAAAGGAAAGGGAGGTAATGACAGTGGCACGTAAAGTGCCCTCCGCCACACACCGTTGGGTGACTTCCAGAGTATAAATGTAGATGTAGATGTAGAAAAAATAATCAGTAAAAATAACATAATTATCAGAAAACCTTTTTAATGACAATATTTCTTTTATAATTCAACTGATAAAAGAACGTTATGTCCAAGATAGTAGTGCTCCACTATAAACAAATAGTTGTAATGGTCATTACTTTGTTGCTATATGGTACAGATAGGGTACATTATTGAGAGACAGTTGCTGCAAAAACAGTTAATATTCCTGTTGTGTTGTTCATGCTTAATTACTCTTACGTTGCTTGCTAAAACATACTACCGTTTTCTATGTTATTTTCATATGAGAATTTCAGTATCAAGTGAATTCATGAACAGTGCTAGTAATTGGTACAAATTTGCCTAATTAGGTCTGAGACCGTTTCCTTTTACGTGATTTCAGTTTACTTTATTGCTGATAGAACATTGGTTCGATTCTCGTATGTTCTGCTGTTGCTTCCTTTCAGTAGAAATCTTTCGAGTAATGAAAACAGTCCGATACGTTTCCATTACGCACGATCGACGTCACATTGGAATCCTTTCAAAGTAGTAACGTTATCGGTGCGCTGCTAATTTAGTAGCAGACGGTAGCGTTGTAAGTGGTTTGCAGAGTACGGATGTACCTACAGATTAAGCTAAAGGTGCTCACAAAGTTGTAGGGCCAAATAGCGAAAAACTCGAAATTTTTAAAGGCGTATTTTATCAGACTGATGCTTTAAGAATAACATCTCATAGTCTCATAGTCTCATAATAGAAGTATGTCTAGAAATGTGTTTTAAAAATTTTCTTTGGCCATCTACATCTGCTTTGCCCCATTTTCCCATGCTGTGGTCTTCAAATTCTCTACGCTGTACTTTTTTCGGTCACACAATCTAAACGAAATACCCATGTATTAGCAGGTTGTGACAAAGATTATACCTGCCTATGTAGTGGCAGAAATTCAAAGATGGAAAACAGCTGGGAAGTGCTAACAGATCGAGGGACAAAGAAATTCATACACTACAAAGGTATTATGGAAAAGCCTCCAGGGATAATGTACATAGTGGCAAAACAATGCATCAGCCAGTGTGAGCAATATTCTTCTACAAACTTTCCACAGATTATACTCCTTACGACTTCCTCTCTTCAGTAGAAGCCTGTGGATAGCCGTACACCCATAAGCATTGTTTGCCACTTGCTGTTTCAAATGTCATAAAACCAACTCTGAGACCTAGCCAATCCCAAAGCGCTGAAAAATTTTGTACATGGAAAACACAAAATGCGAGTGAGAGTATGATCACCTCATATGGATGAGTGGTCCAAAAAAGTATTCGTGTCGTGAAATGTGAATATAGCTGCATGTGATGCCTGTCTAGTGTTTAATAGTAGAAATGTAGGTAGTGCCTGCAGAGACTAGGCTTCTATCCAGGTGCATTTACACTGAATATACTCAGAAGCATAGATGAAGTGCGAGTTGAAAAAGTCCAGGCAAAAAAAGGAAAATATGCAAAAGTTGACCAGGCGGAGGAGTCAGGGAAGAAAATGCTTCTGTAAGCCAAGGAAGAGAATGAAGATTATGAAAATGGACAGCGTTAGTGACTAGACGTATGACAATATTGTTAAAAACTGAAAAAGAAACTTTAAATGAGGTTCGTCATGATTCATTTTTTGAGATATAATGTACCTTTTCTCAGGAACTATAAAAGCTAACGTCCTAAACTTTGACACAGTTTAAAAAAATATAAAGTTCTCCTTTTCTGTATGAGGAAAACAGAAGTCTCGGTTAGCATAAAACAGAAAAATTAATTTCAAAGTAACTATGAGTTTAAACAAAAATCGGTTGTACACGTTTTACCAGCCTTTCATGCAGATGTATGTTGTAAGGTTTCACCTTTACTGCTTGATTAGTTTATGACAAAAGGTACATTATATACATATACTGTTAATTAAAATATTTAAATCCTTATAAAATTAAGTCCATGGACACTATCAACCAATAACGCATAGAACATCACGCACTATGTTCCACATAATAGTATCAAGTTTTAACAGTTTAACTGTATTATTATGGGAGATACCGATATTTAAATGTCAGTTGGCATTTTGGCCCACGCCTGTCCTTAATACTCTGCCATTTATTGCTGTGGAAACAACTGGAGCTAAAAATCTGGCAGTGGCAGTGAAGTTTGTTTACAGTGAGCGTTTACAGAAAGTGCCCTCTGAAAAATGGAAATCGCACATGAAGAGTTTAGTACCACGATTATTTACTATTCCCGTAAATACTGCGTTGAATCGCTTCGTTCAATATTTGCTTATCAAGCGGTTTCAGAGAAGGCTGTTGACAGTTGCTTTTCAGAATTTCGCCTTGGCTGCGCTTACGTTCCTAGATACTACAATTACGAACAGCTTAAGTTGGAACGATCACATAGATAGTGTTGTGGGGAAGGCAAACCAAAGAATGCGATTTACTGGCAGAAATCTTAGAAAATAGAATATGTCTACTAAAGAGATTGCTGGAGTAATGCTGTGCTGCCTGGGATCTTTACCAGATAAGACTGACGGAGGACGTCAAAAAAGTTCAAGGAAGAGCCGCTCGCTTTGTATTGTCGCGAAATATGGGAGAGTGTGTCACGGATGGGGCAGATACCATTGAAACAAAGGCGTTTTTTGTTGCGTTTTCGGTTATAAATTTCTCGTCTAAATATGAATATATTTTACTGTCGCCATCGTACATAGGGAGAAATCAGGATCATAATAAAGTAAGAGAAATCAGAGTTTGTTCAGAAGGATTTAAGTGTTCATTTTTCACAAGTGTTGTGAGAGTGTGTAACGGTAGAGAAATAGTCTGAAGTTTGGTCGAAGAACCCTCTGCCAGGCACTTAACTGTCATTGATTGGTTGGTTTAAAAGAGGGGGAAAGGGACGAAACTACGAGGTCGGTCTCTTGTTACTAATAAAACAAAGCCTCAAGTGTGAGAATAAAACAGACGAGAATATAATACAAAACGGAAAGAAAGGAAAGATCACAAGAACGAAGGAAAGGCAACGAACACTAAAAGGAACAAAAGAAGACAAGAAAACAACAGAGGTGCAAGAAACAGTTAGAAGAGAGTAAAACAAGGAAGCAGATTACAGTGGCTGGCCGACCATGAAAATAAAAAGGAGAAGCCAGCCACTCTGCAACACATTAAAACCTTAATTGTCATTTCCAAACATATCCCTGCAGGGGGTCGCTACCTCTCGACACTTTCTGTGCAGTTTGTGCAGATTTCAGAAGGAGTCCCGTGTCAGTTGGTGTAAGGAAATGGTAAGAAAATTCCACTGAGAAAACACAAAACGCTTATGCAACAGCGCATAAGGAGATGAAACTTTGACATATTCGTATGAGCCAGGTGGTAAGCGACAAGATGAACCGGAAGCAATAAAACTGGTTTCTTCGCGAAAAATTTCCAAGAAAACAGTAGCTCATTTCTTTGATTACGCTGGTCGTATCGCTACCATTCTGTGAGAGGATCGACGAGCAGTTAACTCTGAAAGACATACAACAATTTGTTTACCGCAGCCCACGGATGATGTCAGGGAAAAAAAAAAGAAAAGAAACAGGAAAAATCGCAACATTCTTCATCAAGACAATCCTCAGAGAGTGAAGTACTTCGTTCAACCTGCAATTGAACATTGCTCATCAGTCAGGTATCTGCTCCAGAAAGAATTGAAACAGGTGACACGAAAGACCCAAAAGGAGAGCTGCACGTTTCGTCACACGTTCATTTAGTAATGGTAAAAGCTCCATAGAGGTGTTCAGCCAACTCCAGTGGCAGACGGCGGAAGAGGGGCGTCCTGCATCATGCCACGATCTACTGTTAAAATTCTGGGAGCGTACTTTCTTAGAAGAGCGAATTAACAGATTGCTTGAAAAGACCACGAAGGAAAATTATAGATATTTGAGCTCACACGGAGTTCTTCCTGTGAATCTTTCGTGGCTGAAACCCGAAATGGGGAAATGGACACTGGTAGAGAAAGTATCCTCCATCACACACCATAAGGTGGCTTGCAGAGTGTAGATGTAGCCACGGATACCAGAATAACACGGTAAGGGGATACGCACAGGCGCGCCAGGAGCTGTGACGTCACCATAAACCTTGTTACCAAGTCGCACTGCATTGGAGCATACAGACACAGGGCGCACACGTGCTGAACTCATACAAAGGAATCAATATAGTCAGGGTTTTCCATGTTTTAGTGAATTTACTGTTACTATCATTGAACCTTACATCAATTACAATATTTTCTCCACGATCGGTGAAATACTTGTGTAAAGCAAAGGATGTGAGCCTCTTTCACGATCTCTGAGGGCACTTTTTTTTTCTTCTTCTGGGAGACGAAACACACACACCGACGTAGCCTTAATGGACCAGTATTACAGAAAACACCCTATAATATCATTTTAAACTCTTTAACTGTATTAACAGGTTTTCTTTTCCTCTTGTGGAAAGTTATGTTACAACTTTTTTGTCTAATTTGACTCTTAGTTCATTTACTACCTTTGAATTTTTTTGATTGTTAATAACTTTCATTCTAATGCAAGTGTGTGTCCTTAAGGAACGCATTACAGCCCCGTACTGACAAAAGATAACGCTTTATAAGGTAGGTAATGTAGTGTCGCAGCCTTTGCAATATCTTCAGGTGACCAGTTAATACACCGTCTTTGCATAACCATTAGCTGTTGACGGACAGATAAAGACCTTTGAATCACTTTCCGAACATGTTTTAATTTCATTAACTGAGTCTTGCATCGAGAGAGATAATCCTGTAAATCAGAATAAATTTGCCCGAGTTCTTTTCATTCCGTTTCCTTAATTTCTAACTGTGGGTGTACACACGCATTGTTGCATTCACGGCAGTGACTGTTTTCACAATTCTAATTTTGTCTAGTAGTAATTCCTTCATTAGGTAGTAATATATTTACCTGTAAAATATTATTTACTTATTTACAGTAGTTTCGTTTTTGTGCACTAATATCTCTCATGTTCCAAAGCTCATTACTGCACCCTAAACCAGCACCAGAGGATGGTAGATTTAGAGGTGGAAAGAGGATGGTAGATTTAGACGTGGAACAGCGTAAGCCTTCAACTTGAGTTTTGGTGGAGTGCTCAACAGTTCACGTTCCAAATCCGTTTTATAGCCCAAATCAGTAAAATGTTCTGTGGGGACATGAGCATTTTCAGCTAAAAACTAATCTGCACACTTACGAGAATTTATCCATTCTTTTTAGGAATAATATGAAACTTAACTCGGAATTTACTTACCTGTTTGCTGTAGTTAGTACAACTGGAAGTTGTGCAGCAAACCATTGTTATTCACTTAAAAATTTACTCTAAAAATCCCTCAACATACTGATAATCATGGTGTAAGCCTGTCCTCAATTCTCAGCTGGTAACGAAAATTCACACTGCCGTAATGAAGCTTGTTTTCACTCGTAACCTCAATTGCTACACAATACATTATGGCAACTGCAGCCTACTGAGTGCTGGTTGGGTTCACTGTGACGTCAGTGCCGCGACTTGCTATTGTGCATACACCTCGTGGTCTCTACCGTGTACTCCAGTATCTGTGGATGCAGCAATGACTGGTGCGACACAGGACGTCAAAAACTCGATAATTTCAAGAAAAAAAACATATTCGCACTATTTCATGGATTCCAATAGTGACTAGACTCAGACAACTGGGGTACACTGCTTCAGTCCTGCGGGTATGCTGTCTTGTGGGTATGCTGACATCTTTGGTTTTTTGTTTCAGCTCTTCAGTGTTGTGTATGCTTCTGTTGTTTGTACAGACATACGTATATGTATGCTGCAGATGACAAACTGTGAAACAAAACTGCAATAAATAACATAAAATTGCAGGATATCTAAAGAATGTGGTAACAAGGTATATATGCAAATTTTTTTCTGTTTTTCAAATATGTAAACACTCTCTTAAAAACTCAAATTTATATATTTACGAGCAGTAAAGAGCATCTATCCTGTTTCATAGAGAGATAATAAAAAAATCACTGATGGTGCTGAAACTTCAGCGAAATATGTCTGGGAAATAAAAATAAAATGTGTTTTGTTCAAAACAGACAGGCCCTCTACAAAAACCAAATCTAATGAAGATGAAGATCAAGCAGTATTTTCAATGTTATTGTTGGCTGTTTTGGAAGACATTGCAGGCTATGAATTTTAAAAATTTCCTGGCAAACTGAATGTTCAAACAAACTTTGGGCTTGCAGGCGGCCGTCCGGTAATGCGTTGGCGATATTTCGACTGGGCACCTGCCAGTCACCCTCAGATGAGCCATAAAGATTCTTCGATGGCTTACCTGAAGCTGACTGGCAGGTGCCCAGTCGAAATATCGCCAACGCATTACCGGACGACCGCCTGCAAGCTCAAAGTTTGTTTGAACATTGCAGGCTATATTTTGCGAAGCCTAGAGAGGAAAATGAAATCCAAACAATGTTTGAGGGCTATCACTATGGACAATGAGAACAGCCCTTTAAATCTCGTGACAATTAAAGACTGTGGGGAAATGGTGCAGCCCTCTTTAGATGTCTACTGAATTTGTAAGAATTATAAAAATCAATTTTTTAAGTGAACACTTCGAAATGCTGACTCACAAGTAACCTGCGCCATTACTGCAGTCATTTACTTATTCTTTATTCAAACATGGGCTGCTTTGTAGAATCGTCTCACTTCTCAGCTACTATAGAAAACCATTGCGCGAATTGACTTAAACAACTGTAAAATTTGCTTCAGTACTAGAATTAGGAAATAGAGTGTGACCGAAACCACAAAATCGAAGAACAAAAGGTGAGGTAGAAACTGAAAAAATAGTTGACTTCAAAGATCAATGATAAGTGTGTAAACACAACAATATTAAAACATTAAATAATAAATGCTATGTAATTAATTATGTTAGTGTATGTCAGTGTTACATGTTGAATGACATAAGGATGAAACGTGTTATTTCTCAGTTAAAATTATTATTCACATTTCATTGTTACACATCATCACATTATATGACTTCCTGTGATCTCTGTAATAGATAAATCATTATCTGTATGATTTTGTCAACAATATTACCCACATTATTGAATTTATTTGCATATTGACGTAAGTAAGTAACAAATCTAAAGCAACTCCTGCAAAGAGGCAAGATAAGGCAGCGAGAAACCAAGCAGATGCAGACAAACACCAATGAGACAAGCGGTGCCGTGCTGGGTGCCTTAGTTAGTATCTGAAAAGAATCCCAATGAAAATACAACAAAAGCAGCGATTTATTTTCTACTGGCTTTTTAACCGGTTGTAACTTTCACACAAGCGTCATGAGTGGCGAATTTTGAGTAAAACCAACACATTTCTCTGGTCGCCATGCTGAAATTTGCTTCTTTTGCCAAAAAAGCGGAGTTTACACAGTGTCACCTCTCTAATATATTGTGCATACGCATTTAGGAGATAATTCTGAAACAGTGGTTTATTAGGTTTATTAAGTGAGGAACTGAGAGAAAGTAAGGTCAGTATCTTACACAAGGCACGTCCTCAGTACAAAAATAAACATGTTATTTCTTCACTTATCTTGTTCCAAGAGTCATGGAATTTCTCGTTTCACCACCTGGCCGTTAAAAATTACATGCATTTGGTGCACATTACATAACATGTTGGTGCGTACGAAATTTTGCTAACACATTGAAGTTTTCTTAAACTTGGGTGGTGGTCTCGGTCTAACACCAATCTCGAGAAAATTCATCTGATGTAGCACAGTCATTTTTGATTGTGTGTGCTACATATGAAGCCAGAATGAAATATCCACAACATTCTTTGTGTTTCAAGAATAGTTTGCGATATCGAAATAAGATTTAGGGCCGTCCGCTGTGGTCGAGCGGTTCTAAGCGCTTCAGTCCGGAACCATGCGGCTGCTACGGTCGCAGGTTCGAATCCTGCCTTGGGCATGGATGTGTGCAATGTCCTTAGGTTAATTAGGTTTAAGCAGTTCTAAGTCTAGGGCACTGATGACATCAGATGTTAAGTCCCATAGTGCTTAGAGCCATTTGAACCATAAGATTTTTGCAAATGATAGCACCCGAAGAGGCGTGTATTTTGACATGTGGATATTATGCAAAACTTCATTATCTACTGTGTTAGTCCCTAACTAGAAAGTTTTCGATCAAAGAATGTAATTTTCAGAACCCACCAATAGCTGATGAAACGAAAAATGCTGCAACTTTTGGATCAACATAAGTGAAGAAATAACATTTTTATTTTTGTACCGTGTATGAGCCTTGTTATAAGCTACTGACCAGACTTTTCCTTAGTTTCTCACTTAATCTCGAAAAAGCCACTTTTTAGGAATTCTCTCATAATGTGTTAGTGAGGTGACCTTGTGTAAATTCCACTGTGTTTGTCAAAAGAAGCAAATTTTAATTTGCTAACGAGAGAAATGTAGGTTTTACTCAAAATTAGCCACTCTTAACGATGGTGTGAAATCTACAAATGGTTAAAAAGCCAGGCGAAAATAAATCACTTCTTTTGCCGTATTTTCAGCGGAATACTTTTCAAATGCTAATCAAAGCAGAGGTGACAGTAGATTTTTTCAGTGGTCACCATGCAAGTGAGTCCATGGAGAGGCTCCACTTAAAATCAATGAGTGTAGGCTTCAGTTTAGAGCGGCACTTCTCCTTCAGCACTCGGCATTTCCCCTACAGCGCCTGCCCACACCCCCACCACTATGCTCTACTCACAGATGCCCTGCTGACTGTACATCAACCAGCCGCATTCGCTGAAATCGACTGATTTACAATGGCTAAAAGTAAACAATGAGTATGCTACACATCTCTCTGTTACAACAACAATCTTCAGTTCACATTCACATTGGTCGGCGACGCTAAAGTACAGTCAGATTATCACCTATTGTCATAACTTAGACGTCCAGCCATGTTACCCATCAGCCTGTCTTGACAACCGACATCGACAGATTTCAACAGATCGCAACTTGTATGTTAACCACTCATTTTGTAAGTAGGCTGTTTAGGTTTTCTTATTGGTAACGCCGCTTAGCGCTCGGTATGAAAAATCACTGGCTGTGCGCAGTCTGTCTTTAGTTTGCATTGTTGTCTGCCATTGTAGTGTTGAGCAGCGGCAGCTGGATGCTAACAGCCCGTAGCGTTGGGCAGTTAGAGGTGAGCCGCCAGCAGTGGTGGACGTGGGGAGAGAGATGGTGGAGTATTGAAATTTGTAAGAATTGGTGTCATGAAATGATATATATATATATATATATTGACTATTAAGGTAAATACATTGTTTGTTCTCTATTAAAATCTTTCATTTGCTAACTGTGCCTCAGTAGTTAGTGACTTCCGTAGTTTGAATCTTTTAGTTAGCTGGCGGTAGTGCCGCTCGCTGTATTACAGTAGTTCGAGTAACGAAGATTTGTGAGGTAAGTGATTTGTGAAACATATAGGTTAATGTTACTCAGAGCCATTCTTTCGTAGGGATTTTTGGAAGTCAGATTGTGTTGCGCCAAAAATAGTGTGTTTCAGTTTAAGCTCAGTCGTGTATAATTTTTTCTAATGGGACGTTTCATATGGCGACCCTGCCAGGATACCTCACTGGAATAATCTGATTTTTTCCTTGTTTGTGTAGTTAGTGTAGCTTTTGTTTATTGCTAGCGCGTAATCATAGAGAGAATTTCCTTTGTAGTTGCAGTCTTTCATTGTTGTACAGTAAAACAGTTGTGGCATGCATGTAGATTTGCACCAAGTATTTCGCAGCTGCGCTTGCAATTAACTAGATATTATTTTCAGTGCTATGTTAATGTGTTCTCTTATTTTTGCTCTTCAAATTGTGTTTTTCTGGGTTGTCGTGTGAAAAATTGTGACAATAATGGCGTGTGAAAAACGTAACACTAGGCTCCAAAGTAAACTGAGAAATTACAGTGAAGACGAAAGCAGTGTGTTAGCGTCAACATGAAATGAATTCAATAATGTTCAAAGTAGTAATTTGGTAATAGTGCATAGGGAAATGGAGCGGGCTGAAAATAATGGTGTAGGCAGTAAAACAATTAGTGAACAGGGAAGCATTATCGCTCGATCGGTTGGCAACAGCTCACCTCAGGATTCCGAAATGACAGTACACAATCTTGCAAATACTGTAGAATCAGATTTTGCGTCCTCACCGTTTTCTCAAATAAATCAAGACATTTTCTGCTTTTCAAAATGCGAATATTGCCGGTTCAAATGCACTGCCGAAAAGCACTGAGGAACATGTTTCAGACACCAGTGCACTGTTATTACAGTTAATGCAACAAATGGGACAAAGGCTACAAAAGTTAGACACAATGGAACAAAATCTTCAGAAGTTAGACAGCACACTTGAACAAACACGTGACGATTTAACTACTGAGTTACATAACATTGAATCGAAATGCCAAAAAATCTGTAATGACGTAAAAACACAAATTTGTGAGCATTTTCGACCTATTTTTTCGCGGCATGAAAATGCATTACAGAATCATGAAGCAGCCATAAAAGAACTGCAAACTATTGTTCGTGAAAATCACGACACCTTGCAAGCTCAAATGGACTCATCCACCGATTCGGTGACGCAACTTGCAAGAACTCAGGAAAACTTAAACGTCACAGTAGATTCGATTTCAACACAAATGGACACTCTGAAACTTGGTTCAGAAAAACTCACTGAGGAAATGTGTTCACTATCGGAGAAAGTAGCCCAACTTTCAGATCAGTTCACTAACTTTTCTACAAAGGTGGATGATGATCTGAATGATACAGAAGAGTGCGAGCAAATTAGGAAATTCAAACAAAATCAGAATCAAATTAATACACAACACCAAAGAGAAATCCGGACGTTGCAAAGACGACACTTACAAGAACTGGAAATTGACACTGACAATTGCGGAACGCGAAAACAGATGCACAACAATTACAGGTCACATCCGTCGCAATTCTGCGATGAAAGAAACAACTGGACACGACAAGGCTATTCTCACAACACAAATCGTGACCAAAACAGACACCACCCATATGACAACCGTTGGAAGAATAATAGTTGCAGAGAAAGATCACATTTTCGTAGTAATGAATATGACAGAGATAACCATAGAAACAGACAATATGGGAACCAAAACAGTTATCAACGGAGACAGAATAACGTCAGATGCAACGGTCCAGCGCGCAGTTATGATTCAGGGAGAAATTCTCCACCACTTAAGCGACAAGAAAGAAACTACAGGAACTACCGACATGACGACAGACGATATAATCATAACGACAGACCGGAATTTCATCAGAACTGGAGGGATTCAAACAGAGCTGGGCCCTCTCGACAAGGTGAATTTGTAGAAGTTAGGTCACCTAATTCCAATAACGGCGCGCGCCAACAAAGAGACAGACAATGACTCGCACCGCAAGCAGCCGAGTGCGCCGGCTGGCTCAGAGAAAAATAACATAGGCGCTAACCTTGAGAACAATTTTAGCATTCTTTAGCGACGTATGCAACATGATAATTACTTTTAACCTGAAACTGTGCTCACTAGAAAGGGTAAATGATCGTTCCACATTTCACATGTAAAACCATTTATTGAAAGATAATCTGCTTTTTAACTTTGTCTTTGCCATAAAATTTTTCACTTCACACTACTAGTACAATTTGTCAGACTTAGAATCTGTTAACATGCAACCATGTTTGAAGTTAAATATCCAGTCAAGAAACAAGAGAACTTATTTAAACAGAAATTACGAATGCATTGTTATAGTGAACAGACGTCACAGTGTTATTGTGCGTGTACATTCTTGCTTGTTAGTTGCACGATTACGTAACGACTATAAGGCTGACATATATGGAACAGTTACCAGTACTGCTAATGATATTTTAATGCAACATTTTGGTTTACTTGAAAATAAATTCTGGATTTAAAGTACTTTCTGCGAGATACCAGATGACTCAGTGGTTAGTTTATGTGACAGCTACACGATTTTATCACGACGCCACTAATGAGTGACAATTTACAATGTTGCTGTTGCACTGTATCTGTTTTATATCTGCACAGTTTTTCTGTATTATTCTGGAAAGTAAAACATGTTTTAGTAGTAACTTTTGTGGTATAGCTACAATGAGACAGCCTTTATCGTAGCACAACAATACTAAGGTACGTAATAACTACGATATCTATACGGAAAACATTTCACTTTCGTTTATGATGAGGTAAGGACATTGACTTCAGCAGAACTTTGCTTACAGAGGACGATAACTACGACAGTTTCACAGAATTATTTTACAGCAAAACGCACATTTAGCATTACAGGGCAAGCATTAGAGTGATTAAGTTGGTACTTAAACCATTTATTTATCAAGATTGTTGAATTAAAAAGAAAGTTTTTCGTGATACATTTCATTCCATTGCTGTAATCTGTAACACCTGAGGGTATAATTACATTAATCCTCAGGGGGGTACACACTTACTTTGTGTACCATGTGTTTGGCAAGCACAAGGAGCCCTAGCTAATATGGTATTTGCTTATATAACTCTACACATCGGTACCATATTTATCTAACACATAAATTACACAGCTATCTGATCATTTAACTGAGAGAAACAAACATTTATTATACTACATCAGTGACAGATGTTTACGTAATTACACAGTTGGATAACTTCACACTTACGAAATTGTATTCTTTTCTGTACTTTGTGAACCGTTCATATTTTTCCAGAACCATTGTGATACTATGAGAGCTTTGAATGACGTATTTGGTATGGGATCATGATTTTTAAAGTACGTTTGAGGCAGATGACACTTGACATGAGCAGAGAATTTTTTTTTTTTTTTTAGGTTTTGAAATTATTGGAGGAAGCTACGACGATTTTGAGAGTTGACTGAGGTGTTATGATATTATTACGATGACTATGTGTATTATGCTGTTGCGGTATGTTTATGATCAATAAGCTGATGCTGTATGAGTTATTTGATTATGCTACGTATCTGTTATGATGAAATATTGAAGAAGTGTCGACGAATAAGGTAAGGAATAATGGGTAGTGGTTAGGAACTCTTGTTTGTGGAAAAGGATGTTGGAAACCGAGGATCGTACTTTAAGAGTTATGAAATGAGCGTATATGCGTGAATGTATCACTATGCTGGCGAAAATTTTTTGGATACTATAATATTTAAATGATTTTATGTCTACAGATTTGTAACGCAAATTCTTGACCTGTGAATTTTTTATATATGAGACTGTCACTGTAGCGGAAACTGATGTCGTAAATTTTTAAGTAAGAAAGGTAAGTGACCACCTGCACGTAATGCGTCGTGGGCACCCAGCTGCGCGACAGGCGCCTGGAAAAAAAGCCATTAGTGTGTGCCTGTCAGAGGCACAGGTGAAAAAAAAAAGAGGCCATTATCCTCGCTATTGACATTTCTTTGTAGAAAGCGTCGCAAATACGACACACTCAAACTTGAAAACATATGATTACACTTTGGAGTTCTTAATTTATGATATTTACTGAAATGAAATGATGAGAAACATTTCATGTCTATTGTCTTGCTAGTTGGAAGATTGTTTACTGCATTATGAAATGACTTATGGCTAGCAAATGATGTTTCACGCCTTGCTTTGCCTATTTTCTTTAATATCTAGTTTCTAGCTGCACTGCAGCATTGGTTACAATAAAATTTAATGGATGTACTAATATAGATATTTTATGCCTACAGATCCAGTAAATAATTATGATGTACTTAAAAAAAAACGAAGGAGCACAAAAAGACTTCCCTTCACAGGAACTGCATACATAATTTTCTTTTCAAGTACTTGGTAATTTTTATGGTAGAATAAGTTGTGGTGCACCACTTTAATTATATAGACATTAAGATGTGAATCGACATCTCCCTTTTCTGCATTGTTGTCTTTATTGTAACATTTTTTCTGCTTGAGCTTTGTCATGTTTAGGTATAAGTTATAGCATTTGCTGCTGCTGTTTGCCATGCATAGTGCTACTGAATGTCACTTTGTATTACTAGGTTAAGCCAATTTTATTACTGATTTATTTTTCTTGTTTGCTGCGCATTGCCTTATATTAGTTGTAATATTGCTGCCTTTTTTTGCCAATCTCCATTTTTTTATCATTGCTGTTTGTGTAAATTGTTTTGTGCTGCTGCATTGCCTCGTCCCTTAGTTAAGCATCTGAGCTCAGTAGATTTAAGTTAGCTTAAGAGGGGGTAACCTATATAAGAGAATGAGTTGCGATGAATTTGAAGAAATGCACTGAGAGGTTATATGAGAAAAGTACAGAAAGCAGGTATAGATAGGACTTTTTGGAAATAATGAAGAACGAAGGGAGATCTCTGAGAAGTCAAGAAAGTTTTGTTTGCAAAATACTGCAGTAAAACAAACCCTGTCCTTTCCTTTTGTGTTATCCCACTATGTGTTTGTGTACCCTTGTGTATTTGTTTTCTTCCTGTCTCTGTGTGCTGTTTCATAGAATTTTCTCTCTTCTAATACTAAGCTACATTCACTATGATGAGGAATACTGTTATCCTCAAATATAATTTGCGTTCATAACATGTTATTTACTTCGTAAAGATGTTTACACATTATTTATTCTGTTTTGTTCTAATGCTCATGTGTGAAGTTGATGTTTCAAAAGTTATTCTGATCTTTTATGTATGTACTTATGTCGTAATTTTTGTAACACTGATGTATTTGCTATTTCGATTCTTTTGTAAAGCCTGTACTACTGCAAATGTTATCTGTATTGTTATGTTCTTTAAAGATGTATTTTGTACCTTTGTTATTGCATTCTTATGTTATAAAATTGTAACTGACACCAGTTCATCAAATTAAGTAACTTGTAAATTACATTTCACTGCACACGTTTCTGTTGGTCATAGTATATGGACAATATGTGAAAAGTAGGGACTGATAGTGTTTGCATGTGTGTTAATAATTCAGTAAGGGACTGGATAACAGCATTGCTGGTTGTAAGGACATTTCAAAAACAATTTTTGTGAGTACACAAGTGGAGGTTATGGACTTGCTATATTATCTGCAAGACTCTTCAATGGTGATTGTGCGCCTGCACAGTCAAACAGATGGCTGCTGGCCGTCTCTGCAAGGACTACAGTGGGTCTACACCTTTGATGACCCACCAATACCATTATTTCTACAAGGACTGCAGTGGGTCTGCACCTCTGGTGGCCCACCAATACCGTAATCTCTACCAGGACTACAGTGGGTCTGCTCTGTGATGACCTACCTACCGATAGTCTTCAACGTCGACTGACTATGCTGTGGCCTATTACCTGTCTGCATGTCAAGAGTCAGCACTGTCTTTCGTTGGAAGGACAACACTACTTCTTCAAGACTGCTTAGAAATCCTCTACCTCCAAGTGCAATTTCTTTTATTGCTCAGACTTTGAAAAAAAAAAAAACACTGCAATTTTACTGTGATGAATGATCAGGACTGTCTTTATGGACTGTGAGAGAATTTTAGCTTCTGACCAACATTGTATCAATAAGTGTGTGCATTTGATATCTTTGCTATAGTAATTATGAAAATTTTTATCAAATCATTATTGGCCACTGCCCAAAACAATTTGTAAAAATTTTTTGTGGGGAGCATGGGGGCTATGTAAGTAGGCTGTTTAGGTTTTCTTATTGGTAACGCCGCTTAGCGCTCTGTATGAAAAATCACTGGCTGTGCGCAGTCTGTCTTTAGTTTGCATTGTTGTCTGCCATTGTAGTGTTGAGCAGCGGCAGCTGGATGCTAACAGCGCGTAGCGTTGGACTATTAAGGTAAATACATTGTTTGTTCTCTATTAAAATCTTTCATTTGCTAACTGTGCCTCAGTAGTTAGTGACTTCCGTAGTTTGAATCTTTTAGTTAGCTGGCGGTAGTGCCGCTCGCTGTATTGCAGTAGTTCGATTAACGAAGATTTGTGAGGTAAGTGATTTGTGAAACATATAGGTTAATGTTACTCAGAGCCATTCTTTCGTAGGGATTTTTGGAAGTCAGATTGCGTTGCGCCAAAAATAGTGTGTTTCAGTTTAAGCTCAGTCGCGTATAATTTTTTCTAATGGGACGTTTCAATTTTACCGACTCATTCTAACAGAACAGCGCCACGCGCAACCGTTGCTTCTTTCTGTCTCTCATCACGGTTTCTGTTTGATAAATAGTTTGGTAACACATATATTGTACAGCAAAGTATTTCGGTGCCGGCACTGCAGCTCAGCGTGTTTGGTCAGGGATCTGGCAACAGCCTGTAATTAAGGAAACTTTTTAGTTAAGTTTTCATCGAAGGAATTTGAGAGGTATCATGTAATAGCCGCACAAAACTGCAGGAGAAAGATGAAGTCACAGACAGAAAGAAAAGTAGGTAACTTCCAGATTACAAAGCCGAAGATCTGGGCACTGAGTCCCTCTTGGGTTGACAATTTTTTCAGCTGATTACTGAGGACGTATATGAAGATAAGATGGGAGACATGATACTGTCAGAGGAATTTGACACTGCACTGAAAGAGCTAAATCGAAACAACGCCGCTGGAATAGACGATATTCCGCCATAACTACTAATATCCTTGGGATAGCCAGCCATGACAAAACTGTTACAGCTGATGTGGAAAATGTAAGTGACAGGCGAAATGCCCTCAGACGTCAACAAGAATGTAACAATGCCAATCCCAAACGAATCAGGTGCTGACAGGTGTGAATGTTCCTGAAATATCTGTTTAATAAGTCAAGATTGCAAAACACTAACACGAATTCTTTAAATATGATTGGAAAAACTGACAGAAGCTGAAGGCGGTAAAGATCAATTTGGATTCCGGCGAAATATAGGAATTTGCAAGACAATAGTGACCCTACGATTTCTCTCACAAGGTAGGCTAAGAAAAGGCAATCTACGTTTATAGCGTTTGTTTACTTATAGAAAGTGTTTGACAATGTTGACTGGAATACTCTCTTTGAAATTTTGAAGGCTGCAAGGGTAAAAATGCTATTTAAAAGTTGTACAGAAACAAGACAGCAGTTATAAGAGTCGAGGGGCATGAAAGGGAAGCAGTGGTCCAGAAGGGGGTGAGACAGCGAAGTACATGCCCCCTATGTTATTCAATCTGTACACTGAGCAAGCAGTACAGGAAAGCAAAGAAAAATTAAAGTTAGGGAGAAGAAATAAAAATTTTTGAGGTTTGCCAACGACGTTGTACTTCTGAAAGAGACAGCAAAGTACGGAAGAGCAGTTGAACGGAATGGACAGTGTCTTGCAAGGAGGATATAGGATGAACATAAACAAAAGCAAAACGAGGATAATGGTATGTAGTCGAATTAAATAAGGTGATGCTGAGGGAATTAGATTAGGAAATGAGACACGTAAAGCAGCAAATGAGTTTTGCTCTTTGTGCAGCAAAATTACAAGTAGAGATGATATAAAATGCAGACTGGCATTGGCAAGAAAAGCGTTTATGAAGAAAAGAAAACGGTTAACATCAAATACAGATTTAAATGACAGGCTTTTCTGAAAGTATTTATATAGAAATGAAACATGGGTGACAGAGTTTAAACAAGGAAACAATGTGTCTGAATTCCTAAGGGACCAAACTGCTGAGGTCATCGGTCCCTAGACTTACACACTACTTTAACTTATGGTACGAACAATACACACACCAATGCCCGAGGGAGGACTCGAACCTCCGGCGGGAGGGGCCGCGCGGGCCGTGACATGGCGCCTCAAACCGGACGGCCACTCCGCGCGGCAGACAAGAAAAGAATAAAAGCTTTTGAAATGTGGTGCTGCACAAGAATGCTGAAGATTAGATGGGTAGATCACGTAACTACTGAGGAGGTACTGAATAGAGTTGGGGAGAAGAGAAATTTGTGGTACAACTGGACTAGCAGAAGGGATCGGTAGGTAGGGCACGTTCTGAGACGTCGAGGGATCACCATTTCGGTGCTAGAGGGGCCAAAACCGTAGAGGGGGACCAAGAGATGAGTACAGCAAGTAGATTCAGAAGGATGTGGGTTGCAGTAGTTATTCGGAATTGAAGCGGCTCGCACAGGTAGAGTGGCATAGAGAGCTCCATCAAACCAGTTTCGGACTGAAGAGCACAACAGCAACCGCCTCTTTCACCTTTAACAGCGAGAAAAAGGAGAAGACTGGCCTTATTTGCGAGTAGGCACATATTAAGCTACGAACAGGCTCTTGAAAAGCTGAGTGAACCGCCAGGACGAGGATAGGGTACACTGCTCCCCAGCAAACAAGTGCACAGGTGCACCGCCGCGTCCGCGCCATCTTTCCAGCATAACAAATGACCCTAGCAGTTACGCTACCGATACGGCCCACTCCAGCTGTTTGCGCAGTTGGCACTACTTTCTTCACTTTCTTCCCCCCAGAAGCGAGCGGAAGCTCTCTTCGTAACCGTCCAGAGACGAGAATGACTGCAAACGGAGATTCGAACCCTCAGTGCCTTCATCAGTTGGTACCCAGAGTGCTAGCGCTGCTGGATGGGGATGTCTCGTTGAGTGTCTCCTTTGTTCTGCTAGAAAACTGAGCCGTTGAGATCGAAAACGGACATTATCATTTTTGGGTTACACGAGTTGTTACTGTAGTTGTCATTTTCACGCATCTGCTAGTTATAAAATAGGACTTGTTGAGTAATTATTTCCCTACCTATACCAGTGCTGAAATTTCGATTCCCTCAGAAACAGGACGTTCACAGAGACAAGTCCTATATAGCGCGGAAGAACTCGAGGCATGATGGCAGCTGTGCAGCAGGATGCAGTGAACAGCTGTGAGATTTCAAAATGGCTTCGGTTATTGAACTGTTAGACGGGTCCGGAGGCCATTTACATCTACGTATCTACTCTGCAAACCCCCGTACGGTGCGTGGCGGAGGGTAGCTGTACCAGCACTTGTCATTTCCTTTCCTGATCCACTCGCAAAGAGAGCGAGGGGAAAACGATCGTCTATATGCCTGTGTATGGGCCCTAATTTCTCGTATCTTATGTTTGTGGTCTTTGCGCGCAACTTATGTTGGCGGCCGTAGAATAATTCGGCAGTCTTCTCTAAATTTTCTCAGTAGTGTTTCTCGAACAGTACGTCGCTTTCTATACGGTGATTCCCATTTGAGTTCCCGAAGTATCTTCGTAACATGTGTTATTCGAATTTACCAGTAACAAATCTAGCAGCCCGCCGCTGAATTGCTTCAATGTCTTCCTTCAATCCGAGCTGGTACGGATGCCAAACACTCGAGCAGTACTCAAGAATATGTCGCACCAGTCCTATATGCTGTCCCCTATATAAGTGAACAACTCTTTCCTAAAATTCTCCCAATAAACTGAAGTCAACCGTTCGCCTACCCCACCGCGGCTCTCACATGCTCGTGCCACCTCATATCGCTTTGCAACGTTACGGCCAGATATTTAAACGACTGGACTGTGTCAAGCAGGACAATAGCAATACTGTATCCGAACATTACAGGTTTGATCTTCCTACTCATGCTCATTAACTTACCTTTTTTCACATTAAGGCTAGCTGCCATTCATCACACAAACTGGAAATAAATTACATGAATTTCGAAGGAAGAAACGACGCCTTGACTTGTGGAAGAGGAATGCTATAAAACAAAATAAGTTCATGGGTTGGGAGCACACAAAATGGAAAGGGAATATTGTTCCTAAAAGGGAAATAGGCGCAGATTGCAGGTTAATAAAGACACAGTGCTCACTGTTTGTACCCTCTATACATAATACACTTCTACCGCGACGTCCGTTGTGTTGTTGTATTGTAAGGCACCACGTATACCGTTTGTATATGTATACGTGTATATCGCCGTTGTCGTCTCTTCTTTCCCTCGTCGATATCAGAGCATGAGAACTGTTTATGTTTGTGTTCACCTATTTGTTGTTAACACACAACTACACGGCCACGATACCACCTGATTCCAGAGTAGCTAGCTTATTACAGTATAAAGATAGTGGGTTTCGATGCAGCGTTATTTAAGTGTGATATTATTCTTCACTTAACCTTTCAGACTTTAAGAACCACCTACTCTTAATCAGGCCCATAACTCGATATGTAAAATGGTTCAAATGGCTCTGAACACTATGGGACTTAACATCTGAGGTCATCAGTCCCCTAGAATTTAGAACTACTTCTTGCACCTAACTAACCTAAGGACACCACACACATTCATGCCCGAGGCAGGATTGGAACGTCCGACGGTAGATGTCGCGGGGTTCCAGACTGTAGCGCCTAGAACCGCTCGGCCACACCGGCAGACAGTAAATGTGAGCAGTGATGGTTACACCTCGGAGAAGCACACCGTCGATGTTGTGCAGATCTCTGTACGGGGAGTTGCTGCTTTGTTTGGCCCAACCGTTCCTTGCTTTTCCTTACGTTAGCATAAAGACACAATTTCTCGTCAGCAGTAACGACACAGTATAGGAATGGTCGGTGTTGTTCACGAGCCAATTGATGACGAGCTAGCAGAGATGAACAGATAGCCACCCACTGACCTTTTTCGTTTTGGCTCAGAACATGCAGTACCCATACACCCGATTTTTGAACCTTCCTCATTTCATGCACACGTTGCACGATGGTAGAACGATCACAATTCATCACATTTGTCATTTCTCGTGTACAGTGATGCGGATCACTCTGGGGTAATGCGTTTAAACGATCATCATCGAACCCCGAAGGCCTTCCTTAACGTGGAGAGCCATTGATGGCAGAACGATCCTCCTTAGAATGAGAAAACCATTTTCTTGCCGTGCTCTGTGCACTAGCATCATCCCCATACACGGCGCAAATGTTTCTGGTTGCCTCGGTATTAAAATCGAACAGAAGAATATATCAGAAATGTTTCGATTTCTCCACTTGGTATTCCATTTTCTAGCTCCAGTCACTATCTACAAATGACAAAATTACAATAAGTAAATTCAAATAGCAACAGTGAACTGCAACTAAAAAATGACAATCGATAAATAAACCCATAGCAACCGAAATATCAACACGGAAAACAGGAACGCTACGAACTTATGCACCAAGCTAATACACTTGTTGATTTAGATATGTTGTAAGAGGCACGTTAGGAAACAAAATTAGGCCTACTTTATTTTTAAAATGTCTGGAGTTTTAATAGAATTATTTGTTGGTCTATACTTTACTTTTCAGTGAAGAAACCGGTTATAACAGTTTGCTTTGATTCATATTTTACGTGAAATGTCAATATTACACCACGGAGGCATACAGGAAGTAGGGACCGAGGTCTGTGGTGAAGAAACATTAATAAGGCGTGTTGCAGTTCTGGAGAGTCCTCTAAAAACGAAAAAGGAAACAGTGATTGCTGGATACAGTAAAAACCGCTAAAAGGAAGCAACTCCTGTCTCATGCCACTGAGATGGAACATGAAGATTTCTCATCTAGTCAGTCACTGCAAAATCTGTGACGAAACGGGAACGAACCGTTGACGAAAAGTATATCAAGTATATACTGATCAACCAAAACAGTACGACCACAGACCTACTATCGATATAGACCCGTCCAGGTGATAGCAGCGTCACCTGGCGAGGAATGTCTGCTAGTCAGACACACGCAAGGTGCATGTGGTATCAGTGAACGTGGTGTCCGTGTGTAGAATGGGGAAGGCCGCAATTGTGAAATTCAGATTCGATTCATACTGCGCATAATAGAAGCTCACGGTCAGAGGTGTAATGTGGCAAAGCACCAAGATGCACTTCTCAGCCGTTGTCGAGAAAATCGACAGTTAAAAGATACCGTTGCGGTGAAATACTCTCTACAATTACAAATTTTCTACAGCGTCGTGGCGCAGCGGTAAACGCTCGGGTTCGTAATCCGAAGGTCGCCGGATCTAATCTCGCGCCATGCAACATTTTTTTTATTACTAGTTTTTAGTAATTCAAAATGGTTCAAATGGCTCTGAGCACTATGGGACTTAACACCTGTGGTCATCAGTCCCCTAGAACTTAGAACTACTTAAACCTAAGGACATCACACACATCCATGCCCGAGGCAGGATTCGAACCTGCGACCATAGCAGTCGCGCGGTTCCGGACTGAGCGCCTAGAACCGCTAGATCACCGCGGCCGGCTGTAATTCATATATATATATAAATAATTGCTTATCCATGTTGGTGAAGGCGGATCGCTCTCCAATTGTACCGCCTCCATTTTTCCGTTTGTTTAACAGGGTGTACCTAAGCTCTCACGTCCGCAGTGATTTTCGACGATGTTGCTCTAGGGACCGTATCTACCTTCTTTCGAAGTTAGCAGGCAACTACGCGGTAATGCGTCGGCTCGTTTCGGTCCATTCAACATCTGTCCTTCAAGTGTAACGAGCGGGTAACGGAGTTTATATTTCATACCTGCCACGGCAAATTTGTGTTTGTGGGGTTTCTATTCTAATTCGAACGTTGGACTTACGCTATACGTATTCGTCTCTACGTCTTCCGTTAACTGTACGTGGTTATCATTATGAAGACAATTAATAACATTTGTGAAATACAACTTTGTTTGCGGAAAACGTAATGATGTTCGAAGTCGCCAGTTTTTCCACGTCAAACGACTTTCAACAACTTATTATATGCATAATTGTTGCAACTGATATATAAATATGTGTGTGTGTGTATACACACACACATTTGAATTACAAAAAACAAATACTAAAACAAATGTTGCATGGCGCGAGATTCGATGCGGCGACCTTCGGATTACGAACCCGAGCGCTTACCGCTGCGCCACGACGCTGTGGAAGATTATTAATAGTAGAGAGTATTTCACCGCAACGGTTTATTTTAACTGTCGATTTTATTGACAACGGCTGAGAAGTGCATCTTGGTGCTTTCGCACATTACACCTCTGGCCATGAGCTTTTATTATGGGCAGTATGAATTGAATCTGAATTTCACAATTGGCAGCCTCCCCTTGTGAGTTTGACCGACGGCAGATTGCGGTGGACCGGAGGTTCGGCGCTAGCATTTCGGAACCTGCACGACTTGTCGGCTGTTCTAAGAGTGCTGTGGTGAGTGTCTTCAACACGTGGCGAAACGAAGATGAAACTACTTCCAGACGTCATGGGTTAGGGAGGCCACACCTCATTACAGACGACGGACTTCATAGGCTTGGTAGACTGGTAAAACAGGACAGGCGGTGAGCTGTGGCGCATATAACATCAGACTTAAATGCTAGACGAAGTACAAGTGTGTCTAAAGACACTGCGCCCCAAACACTCCCGACGACGGGACTCCGCAGCCAACGACCCATGCATGCGCCAATGTTAACACCGCGGCATCAGGAACTGCGGCTGCAATGGGTACGCGACCATCTACACTGGACGTTGGCTCAGTGGCAGAGTGTTGCAGGGTCTGATGAATCCAGGTACCTTTTTCATGCTGCCGTTGGATGAGCGAGAAATGGTTCAAATGTCTCTGAGTCTAGGAGCTTAACATCTGAGGTCATCAGTCCCGTAGACTTAGAACTAACCTAAGGACATCACAGACATCAATGCCCGAGGCAGGATTCGAACCAGTGACCTTAGCGGTCGCGCGGTTCCAGACTGAAGCGCCTAGAACCGCTCGGCCACACCGAACGGCTCTTTAGGACAACATTCCGGGTTCTATTAGTTAAGAAGTGTTCGAGCCACACACTTATCGGTGAACTTATTCCACATGCCCTTACCTTTCGTTGACAGCCTGCAATGGGGGCAACGTGTCAAATACTTTCCAGAAATCTAGGAATACGGAATCTGCCTGTTGCCCTTCATGCATAGTTCGCAGTATATCACGTGAAAAAAGGGGAAGCTGTATTTCGCACGACCGATACTTTCTAAAACCATGGTGATTCGTGGACGTAAACTTTTCAGTCTCACGAAAGTTGATCATATCTTGTGGGATCGTTCTTTTACCTTTCTTATATACTGCAGTCGCCTGGGCTTCTTTCCAGTAGCTTGGGATATTGTGCTGGAGGAGAGATGCACGATAAATGCGAGTCACATAATGGGCCAGTGTCGTAGAATACTCCGTAAAATCGAACTTCTGAAATCGTAATCATTTGTTTGCTTGTAAATGTACATGAGAACCATTAATTTCCGTCCCATTCGAATAATTGCTTCGTGTCGCCTGGTCTTCTTTTCCTTTTTTGACTTAGAATGTGTTGCACAGACAAAGTGGAATTTTCAGAAACGTTGTTGTTTTTTTTTGTTGTGGTCTTCAGTCCAGAAACTGGTTTGATGCAGCTCTCCATGCTACTCTATCCTGTGCAAGCTTCTTCATCTCCCAGTATCTACTGCAACCTACATACTTCTCAATCTGTTTAGTGTATTCATCTCTTGGTCTCCCTCTACGATTTTTACCCTCCACGTTGCCCTCCAATACTAAATTGGTGATCCCTTGATGCCTCAGAACATGTCCTACCAACCGGTCGCTTCTTCTTGTCAAGTTGTGCCACAAACTCCTCTTCTCCCCAATTCTATTCAATACCTCCTAATTAGTTATGTGATATACCCATCCAATCTGCAGCATTCTTCTGTAGCACCACCTTTCGAATGCTTCTATTCTCTTCTTGTCCAAACTACTTATCGTCCACGTTTCACTTCCATACATGGCTACACTCCATTCAAGTACTTTCAGAAACGACTTCCTGACATTTAAATCTATACTCGATGTTAACAAATTTCTCTTCTTCAGAAGCGCTTTCCTTGCCATTGCCAGTCTACATTTCATATCCTCTCTACTTCGACCATCATCAGTTATTTTGCTCCCCAAATAGCAAAACTCCTTTACTACTTCAAGCGTCTCACTTCCTAATCTCATTCCCTCAGCATCACCCGATTTAATTCGACTACATTCCATTATCCTCGTTTTGCTTTTGTTGATGTTTCTCTTATATCCTCTTTCCAAGACACTGTCCATTCCGTTCAGCAGCTCTTCCAGGTCCTTTGCTGTCCCTGACAGAATTATGTCATCGGCGAACCTCAAAGTTTTCATTTCTTCTCCATGGATTTTAATTCCTACTCAGAATTTCTTTTCTTTCCTTTGCTGCTTACTCAATATACAGATTGAATAACATCGGGGAGAGCCTACAACCCTGTCTCACTCCCATCCCAATCACTGCTTCCCCTTCATGTCCCTCGACTTTAATAAATGCCATCTGGATTCTGTACAAATTGTAAATATCCTTTCGCTCCCTGTATTTTACCCTTGCTACCTTCAGAATTTGAAACAGAGTATTGTAGTCAACATTGTCAAAAGCTTTCTCTAAGTATACAAATGCTAGAAACGTAGGTCGGCTTCTACCAGTTTTTCCATTCGTTTGTAAAGAATTCGTGTTGGTATTTTGCAGCCGTGGCTTATTAAACTGACAGTTCGGTAATTTTCACATCTGTCAACACCTGCTTTCTTTGGGATTGGAATTATTATATTCTTCGTGAAGTCTGAGGGTATTTCACCTGTCTCATACACCTTGCTCACTAGATGGTAGAGTTTTGTCAGGACTGGCTCTCCCAAGGATATCAGTAGTTGTAATGGAATGTTGTCTACTCCCGGGGCCTTGTTTCGACTTATGTGTTTCAGTGCTCTGTCAAACTCTTCGCGCAGTATTGTATCTCCCATTTCATGTTCATCTACATCCTCTTCCATTTCCATGATATTGTCCTCAAGTACATCGCCTTTGCATAGACCCTCTATATACTCCTTCCACGGTGGCCAAGCGGTTCTAGGCGCTTCAGTCCGGAACCGCGCGACTGCCACGGTCACAGGTTCGAATCCTGCCTCGGGCATAGATGTGTTTGATGTCCTTAGGTTAGTTAGGTTTAAATATTTCTAAGTTCTAGGGGACTGATGACCTCAGACGTTAAGTCCCATAGTACTCAGAGCCATTTGAACCAACTCCTTCCACCTTTCTGCTTTCCCCTGTTTGCTTAGAACTGGTTTTCCATTTGTGCTCTTGATATTCATGCAAGTGGTTCTATTTTCCCCAAAGGTCTCTTTAATTTTCCTGTAGGCAGTATCTCTCTTACCTCTAGTGATATATGCCTCTACATCCTTACATTTGTTCTCTAGCCATCCCTGCTGAGCCATTTTGCACATCCTGTTCTCATTTTTGAGACGTTTGTATTCCTTTTTGCCTGCTTCATTTACTGCATTTTGTATTTTCTCCTTTCATCAATTAAATCCAGTACCTCTTCTGTTACCCAAGGATTTCTACTAGCTCTCGTCTTTTTAGCTACTTGATCCTCTGCTGTCTTCACTATTTCATGTCTCAAAGCTACCCATTCTTCTTCTACTGTATTTCTTTCCCTCAATCTTGTCAATCTTTCCCTAATGCTCTCCCTGAAACTCTGTTCAACCTCTGCTTCTGTCACTTTATCCAGGTCCTATCTCCTTAAATTCCCACCTTTTTGCAGTTTCTTCAGTTTTTATCTACAGTTCATAACCAATAGATTGTGGTCAGAATCCACAGCTGTCCGTAGAAATGTCTTACAATTTAAAACCTGGTTTCTATGTCTCTGTCTTTACATTATACAATCTATCTGAAACCTGTCAGTATCTCCATGCTTCTTCCACTTATACAGCCTTCTTTTATTATTCTTGAAGCAAGTGTTAGCTATGATTAAGTTATGCTCTGTGCAAAATTCTACCAGGCGGCTTCCTGTTTCATTCCTTACCCCCATTCCGTATTCACCTCCGTTTTCCGACTATCGAATTCCAGTCACCCATTACTATTAAATTATTGTCTCCCTTCACTACCTGAATAATTTCTTTTAGCTCTTCATACATTTCATCAGTCTCTTCGTCATCTGCGGAGCTAGTCGGCATATAAACTTGTACTAATTACTACGGTAGGCGTGGGCTTCGTACCCCTGTTTGATTTTGTATTTATAACCCTGTCTTCACCTCACCATAAGTCCTGTTGCTCCTGCCACCGAACTTCACTAATTTCCACTATATCTAACTTTAACCTATCAATTTCCCTTTTAAGTTTTCTAACCTACCTGCCCGATTAAGGGATCTGACATTCCATGCTCGGACCCGTAGAACGCCGGTTTTCTTTCTCCTGATAACGACATCCTCCTGAGCAGTCCCGCCAGGAGATCCGAATGGGGACTATTTTATCTCCGGAATATTTTACCCAAGAGGACGCTATCGTCATTTAATCATACAGTAAAGCTGCATGCCCTCGGGAAAAATTACGGCCGTAGTTTCCCCTTGCTTTCAGCCGTTCGCAGTACCAGCACAGCAAGGCCGTTTTGGTTAGTGTTACAAGGCCAGATCAGTCAACCATCCAGACTGTTGCCCCTGCAACTACTGAAAAGGCTGCTGCCCCTCTTCAGGAACCACACGTTTGTCTGGCCTCTCAACAGATACCACCCCCCCCCCCCCCCCCCCCGGTTGTGGTTGCTCCTACGGTACGGTTATCTTGCGTGCCTCAAAAACATTACTAGGAGGATAAACAGGTACTGAAACAGGTTTAGGAGGTCACCTCGATAACGGCGCCCATTCCCTTCAAAATATTGACGAAAATTTAGCGTTTTTACATTACGAAGAAAAGGGTAAGCTTATTGGAGAAAACTCAAATAAATGCCATTAGACCAGACAAACTCGTACCAAGAATTATAATAAGCCATGTTTCATTCAATAGCTGCTGTCAGTATCCCCTCAAAGTGAGCAAAAACTTCGCTAGCAGAAGCACTGTCCTCCAGTAGGTCTGCAATACTTTCGTCATAATTTTTTAAATTAATTATACAATGATTTTTTCTTTTTTTTATGTGACCCTGCACGTAAGATTTTTGATGGCCGATTGCAAGTTCATAATCGACACAGCACAGCAGTGGAAGAATTTTAACTAATTCATGTATATATAACATTTTAAATCACATTTGTGTAGGAGTTGACCCTGAACGTAAATAAATGTAACATATTGGATATAAGAAGAAGAAATCCACTAGTATTCGATTATACACTCCTGGAAATTGAAATAGGAACACCGTGAATTCATTGTCCCAGGAAGGGGAAACTTTATTGACACATTCCTGGGGTCAGATACATCACATGATCACACTGACAGAACCACAGGCACATAGACACAGGCAACAGAGCATGCACACTGTCGGCACTAGTACAGTGTATATCCACCTTTCGCAGCAATGCAGGCTGCTATTCTCCCATGGAGACGATCGTAGAGGTGCTGGATGTAGTCCTGTGGAACGGCTTGCCATGCCATTTCCACCTGGCGCCTCAGTTGGATCAGCGTTCGTGCTGGACGTGCAGACCGCGTGAGACGACGCTTCATCCAGTCCCAAACATGCTCAATGGGGGACAGATCCGGAGATCTTGCTGGCCAGGGTAGTTGACTTACACCTTCTAGAGCACGTTGGGTGGCACGGGATACATGCGGACGTGCATTGTCCTGTTGGAACAGCAAGTTCCCTTGCCGGTCTAGGAATGGTAGAACGTCGCTGCGGTCCGGGCCCCGTTCGACAGGCACGTGCACCTTCCGCCGACCACTGGCGACAACATCGATGTACTGTGGAGACCTCACGCCCCACGTGTTGAGCAATTCGGCGGTACGTCCACCCGGCCTCCCGCATGCCCACTATACGCCCTCGCTCAAAGTCCGTCAACTGCACATACGGTTCACGTCCACGCTGTTGCGGCATGCTACCAGTGTTAAAGACTGCGATGGAGCTCCGTATGCCACGGCAAACTGGCTGACACTGACGGCGGCGGTGCACAAATGCTGCGCAGCTAGCGCCATTCGACGGCCAACACCGCGGTTCCTGATGTGTCCGCTGTGCCGTGCGTGTGATCAGTGCTGGTACAGCCCTCTCGCAGTGTCCGGAGCAAGTATGGTGGGTCTAACACACCGGTGTCAATGTGTTCTTTTTTCCATTTCCAGGAGTGTATTATTGGGGACATGTGCATCACTTATCATTGCCTGCTTATCACAGCAAACGGAATTGCAAGTTTCAGTCCAATGCGTTTAGTGGTTGCGCAGGATCTGGTGGAGGCAATGGTGTTCATCCGCTGAGCCACACGTGCAGCGGCTCTGTACTTCGTGCGTCCTCTGCCGCTGCAATATGGGACAGCCGGTGGGAGCGACTCAGCCCGCTGTCACGCGGATGCACTACTCTCTAGGATGTGACGATGTTTGGACTTTGGGGCGCTCAACTGCAAATTCCCAATCTTTACACAGTCCCACCTCGCCACTTGCACGAAATGATGAGGTCAACACAAACACCCAGTCCCAGGGCAGAGAAAATCCCCAACCCGTCCGGAATCGAACCTGGGACTACCCTCCACGTGAACGCCGCTTGGTCGCGGCTCCAACATCACCGTTGTTGCTGCTGCATGGGCTGGACTCTGTTTCTTGCTACATAATACACTCCTGGAAATTGAAATAAGAACACCGTGAATTCATTGTCCCAGGAAGGGGAAACTTTATTGATACATTCCTGAGGTCAGATACATCACATGATCACACTAACAGAACCACAGGCACATAGACACAGGCAACAGAGCATGCACAATGTCGGCACTAGTACAGTGTATATCCACCTTTCGCAGCAATGCAGGCTGCTATTCTTCCATGGAGACGATCGTAGAGATGCTGGATGTAGTCCTGTGGAACGGCTTGCCATGCCATTTCCACCTAGCGCCTCAGTTGGACCAGCGTTCGTGCTGGACGTGCAGACCACGTGAGACGACGCTTCATCCAGTCCCAAACATGCTCAATGGGGGACAGATCCGGAGATCTTGCTGGCCAGGATTGTTGACTTACACCTTCTAGAGCACGTTGGGTGGCACGGGATACATGCGGACGTGCATTGTCCTGTTGGAACAGCAAGTTCCCTTGCCGGTCTAGGAATGGTAGAACGATGGGTTCGATGACGGTTTGGATGTACCGTGCACTATTCAGTGTCCCCTCGACGATCACCAGAGGTGTACGGCCAGTGTAGGAGATCGCTCCCCACACCATGATGCCGGGTGTTGGCAATGTGTGCCTCGGTCGTATGCAGTCCTGATTGTGGCGCTCACCTGCACGGCGCCAAACACGCATACGATCATCACTGGCACCAAGGCAGAAGCGACTCTCAACGCTGAAGACGACACGTCTCCATTCGTCCCTCCATTCACGCCTGTCGCGACACCACTGGAGGCGGGCTGCACGATGTTGGGGCGTGAGCGGAAGACGGCCTAACGGTGTGCGGGACCGTAGCCCAGCTTCATGGAGACGGTTGCGAATAGTCCTCGACGATACCCCAGGAGCAACAGTGTCCCTAATTTGCTGGGAAGTGGCGGTGCGGTCCCCTACGGCACTGTGTAGGATCCTACGGTCTTGGCGTGCATCCGTGCATCGCTGCGGTCCGGTCCCAGGTGGACGGGCACGTGCACCTTCCGCCGACCACTGGCGACAACATCGATGTACTGTGGAGACCTCACGCCCCACGTGTTGAGCAATTCGGCGGTACGTCCACCCGGCCTCCCGCATGCCCACTATACGCCCTCGCTCATAGTCCGTCAACTGCACATACGGTTCACGTCCACGCTGTCGCGGCATGCTACCAGTGTTAAAGACTGCGATGGAGCTCCGTATGCCACGGCAAACTGGCTGGCACTGACGGCGGCGGTGCACAAATGCTGCGCAGCTAGCGCCATTCGACGGCCAACACCGCGGTTCCTGGTGTGTCCGCTGTGCCGTGCGTGTGATCATTGCTTGTACAGCCCTCTCGCAGTGTCCGGAGCAAGTATGGTGGGTCTGACACACCGGTGTCAATGTGTTCTTTTTTCCATTTCCAGGAGTGTATGTGTTGACTCTTCGAAGGTTTGGAGAAATACAAGTCAACTGTGTTACTTGTTCGCTAATCATTTCTGCTCCTGTCCAGTTTTCCTACGACGACTGTTGCCACACCACTCTGTATCCGACATCTCCGTACCGCTTTGCACTAAACCGTACTCGGCAGTGAGGAATCACTGGAAGCGATATAATCACTCACTATTCACAAACGCCGCCGTGTTGCCATCACTCTAACGAGGAATACTGTGGATCATCAAGGAACAGGTGACTGAAGAAAGAGACAGCAAGCCACAGATGCTATGGTTGCTAGTGGAGTCTGCTAAACATGTAGAGTCCACTCCTGTCCAGTGGTCCCGGCATAGATCCACACTGTCATCCAGTGAACAGAATACGAGCGCATGAAATTTTGTACAATAGTGAATAGTTCTCTGGAAACAGAACCTAGCATTTTTTTTTTAATGGGGAGAGGTCTTCAGATGTAAAAGTAGCTTGGCATGTACCAGTACCCGAGGAAGTCTTAGAGGACAAAACTCAGGATTTCTCGCAATTAATGATAAAACTTCTGGAGGTGGTAGAGGGGATGTAGTAGATCAAGTTTTACATAGGAGCCCATGTCCGAAAACTTCATCCAACGACGCTGCACAGCGTCAAAGCTAGAGGCGCCAGCGCCTGTAAAGGTACACTCATCACCTAGAACGTTACGACCACCTATTAATAGCAAGTATGTCCACCTTTGGCATGGATAACAGCACCGACGCGTCCCGGCTTGGAGGCAGTGAGGCTTTGGTTGGTCGTTGGAGGGAGGCGGCACCACATCTACAAACACAAGTCACCTAATCTCCGGAAATTCCGAGGAGAAGGGTGTTGAGCTCTGACGCCACATTCAATCACATCCAAGATGTGTTCGATCCGGTTCAGATCTGGTGAGCTGGAGGGCCAGCACATCAATTGGAACTCGCCACTGTGTTCCTCAAACTACTCCATCATACTCCTAGCCTTGCGATGTGGTGCATTGCCTTGTTGGAAAATGCCACTGCCTTCTTGGTTCAAATGGTTCAAATGTCTCTAATCACAATGGGACTTAACATCTGAGGTCATCAGTCCCCTAGAACTTAAAACTACTTAAACGTAACTACGCTAAGGACATCACACAGAGGCTGGTCCCGGCGGAGGTTCGAGTCCTCCCTCGGGCATGGATGTGTGTGTTTGTCCTTAGGACAATTTAGGTTAGGTTAGGTTAGGTAGTGTGTAAGCTTAGGGACTGATGATCTTAGCAGTTAAGTCCCATGAGATTTCACACACATTTGAACATTTTTTTGACATCACACACATTGTAAACATTAGAAGTGAAACACATAACATTGGTTCAAGTCCCTGTTTGGGCGCCAATACGAAATGACTTTTATATTAATAACGTGAATATTTATATATGTGTTTCGAGAGAAAAAGAGAGATATTGCTTTTCGATTGAAATTTTTACTTTAAGTCGTAACCGGTACGTGTATTTTGGCTGCTGGCTCTTTGAATGATCAGCTTCTGCACCAGTTGTATTACAATTTGGAGGACGTTATTGATCTTTAAGGTTTAAAATACGACTCAGTTACGTGGCCGTATTGCGGATAGCTTTGAGCCCAAGTTTTCGTAGCTTTTCACACCTAAGGGACCACTGTTGTAAGTAAATAACATCAAACAGCAATCTGCTTTTCGTGAGAAAAGGAAATTGCTTGGCACACAAACTTCCTTCAAACTACACGTCCTGCTACATCAAAATTGGCCAGTGGAGTTTAGCACCATACTAATGTACAAGAACATGTGCCAATTACTGTAATTAAGAAAATATGAGAGGTTGTTACTTATTGAATGAAAACTATAGAGAATGCATTTCTTTTTTTGTATTTCAGTGAACTTTGTGCACTTATAGCTCTGTCGATTGATAGCCGGCGACGACAATGAAGTTCACCTCCTTTCCCAAGATGTTTCTATTCTTCACTTCCAGAGAATTTGTATACATAAATGTTTGGAAACTCTTACACATACTGTACTCGGGTTTTTCATAAAAATATCATTTTTCATTAAATGTAAGAATACGTTCTGAGCGACGGCCTAGCAACACGCCCTCTTTCTACAAGATACAGATTAACAGTCCTATTTTTTTTAAATAAATCAATTGAAGTTTTTTGGAGTCCATACTCAAAGATTCACAACTACTATCGTTGCGGGGATTGCGCGCTAAAGAGTTTCTTGCTGTCCAGCTGCGTTTCACTTCAAGTACTTTTTGAATCACATTTACATTTACGGTATTTGCATACATTACTGAGCTTCTCAAAATAAAATCAGGCACAAATTAGTTGGAAAAAAGCAGTGAGGCACACATAACAACACGCCCGAGGCAGGATTAGAACCTGCGACAGTAGCAGCAGCGTGTTTCCGGACTGAAGCACCTAGAATCACTCGGCCACAGCCTGCCTTATGGAAACATGATCATCGTGAAGGGGTATATGGAGTGTGCAACCAGTGTACAGTACTCCTTTGTCATCATAGTGCCTTGGACGAGCTCCACTGGGATGCCCACGTGAATGGTTCCCAGAGCATAATGGAGCCGCCCCCAATTTGCCTCTGTGCCACAGAACATGTGTCAAGGACATGGTCCCTTGGAAGACGACGTATTCGCGCCCTCTCATAGGCATGATGAAGAAGGTATCGGGATTCATCAAACCTGCAACGCTCTGCCACTGCGCCAACGTCTAGTGCCGATGGTGACGTGCCTTTTTCAGTCGTAGATGCAAATGTCATGGTGGTAACATCGGCACATGCGTGGGTCGTCGGCTGTGGAGACTCGTCGTTAGTAGCGTTCGGTAGAGCGTGCGTTCATACACTTGTGCTCTGCCCAATATTGAAATCTGATGTTAGTCCGGACACAGTTCACCGCCTGAAGTGTTTTACCAATCTGCCCAGCCTACGACGTCCGAAATCTGCAGGGTGTTACAAAAAGGTACGTCCAAAGTTTCAGGAAACATGCCTCACACACAAAGAAAGAAAATATGTTATGTGGACATGTGTCCGAAAACGCTTACATTCCATGTTAGAGCTCATTTTATCACTTCTCTTCAAATCACATTAATCGTGGAATGGAAACACACAGCAACAGAACGTACCAGCATGACTTCAAACACTTTGTTACAGGCAATGTCCTCCGTTAGCGAGGATACATGCATCCACCCTCCGTCGCATGGAATCCCTGATGCGCTGATGCAGCCCTGGAGAATGGCGTATTGTATCACAGCTGTCCACAATACGAGCACGAAGAGTCTCTACATTTGGTACCGGGGTTGCGTAGACAGGAACTTTCAAATGCCCCTATAAATGAAAGTCAAGAGGGCTGAGGTCAGGAGAGCGTGGAGGCCATGGACTTGGTCCGCCTCTACCAATCCATCGGTCACCGAATCTGTTGTTGAGAAGCGTACGAACACTTCGACTGCAATGTGCAGGAGCTCCATCGTTGTGTCGTACTTGTAAGGACACATGTTCTAGCAGCACAGGTAGAGTATCCCGTATGAAATCATGAAACGTGCTCCATTGAGCGTAGGTGGAAGAACAAACTAAAATGAGGTCTAACATGGAAATTAAGCGTTTCCGGACACATGTCCACATTATATCTTTTCTTTATTTGTGTGTGAGGAATGTTTCCTGAAAGTTTGGCCGTACCTTCTTGTAACACCCTGCATAATGAGGGGCGACTGCGGAAGCCCACGACGTCTGGACGCTGTTTTGCCGCCACGTGTTGAATCACTCACCACAGCACTCCTGAAACACCGGAGAAGTGCAGCAGTCTCCGAAATGCTCGTGCCGGGCCGCCGAGCCACCACAATCTGCCTTCGGTCAAACTCAGATAGATGGCACGCCTTTCCCATTATACACCCGGACAGCACGCTCACTGATAACTACATGTTAGTGACTTTGCTGTCACCTGGACGTATTTACATCTATAGTAGGTTGAAACGTCCCCCTAGAAAAATTATAAATGACTGTGCTTAAACTGACACACAATATTTTTAGCGCAACGCAATCTGACTTAATAATCCCTACAAAAGAATGGCCCCCGACTATCAATAACGTATACCTTTCATGAATCACTTACCTCACAAAAATCTTCATTACTCGAAGTACTGCAATAAGCGAGCGCCACTACTGCCTGCTAAATAAAAGATTCAAACTACGGAAGTCACTAACTACTGATAGGCACAGTTAGCAAATGAAAGATTTTAATAGAGAACAAACAATGTGTTTACCTTAATAGTCATAATATGTATATCAGTTCACGACATCCGGTCTTAAAATTTCAAAACTCCGCCATCTCTCTCCCCACATCCACCACTGCTGGCGGCTCACTTCCAACTGCGCAACGCTACGCGTTGTTAACACAAAAAAAAGAGGCCCTGAGCACTATGGAACTTAACATCTATGGTCACAGTCCGCTAGAAGTTACAACTATTTAAACCTAACTAACCTAAGGACATCACACAACACCCAGCCATCACGAGGCAGAGAAAATCCCTGACCCAGCCGGGAATCGAACCCGGGAACCCGGGCGTGGGAAGCGAGAACACTACCGTACGACCACGAGATGCGGGCGTTGTTAACAGCCAACTGCCCAACACTACAATAGCATATGCTTCAACAATGCAAACCAACCACAGCCTTCACACAGCACAGTCAGTGGTTTTCATATAGAGCGCTATGTGGCGTTACCAGCATAAAAACCTAAACAGCCTACTTACAAGGTGAGTCGTAATAATGTTCTTGTTGGTCAGTGTTTGTACATACAGGGTGGTACCGTGATGATGTTACACAGTTTCTGTGATGATGGAGAAGGATAAACGTATGGGCTTGATGTTAGGGTTCCTGTACCGGCAACAAACGAGTCGAAAGTTATAAGCGAAAACCGTTCTGATACCTCTGACAGTGGAATATATGCACCGCTGCTGCTGTTGTTGCTAAGATTGTAGGGTAGGCAACTTTCATAGGTGGTAGTATGGACCATAACAAGAAAAAATGTCCAGTAAACAAGTATTCTAAAATGCGTACCGGACAAGCCATGAGCACCTGGTCATCTTCGTTACTGTGAAACACAACTCTCCTACTCAACAAGAGCTCACACCTGTTAACGTACTCATTTTAGAGCCGATGTTACCTGACATTTTTTCCATGTCTGTGTAAATGCTAGGGCGACTTCTGAAAGTGGTGTACCCCATAGTCTTAACAACAACAGTACCAGTACATGTGTTCCACTGTCAGAGGTGTCAGAACAGCTTTCGCTTATAACTGTCGACTCTTTCGTCTCCGGTGCATGGACTTTTACCTCAAATTGATACATTTATCCTTCTCCATCATACTAGAAAGTTTGCATCATCTTCACATAATCACACTGTGTATTCATACATTTACAGGCGCCGGGGCCAATATCTTTGATTCTTTGTAGCGTCGATGGATAACTTTTCCGACATTCGTTCCTATGTAAAACTTGATCTACCAAGTTCCCTCTACAATCTCTAGACGTGTCTAAAATGACTTGTGAAACATAAAATGGTTCAATTGGCTCTGAGCACTATGGACTTAACATCTGAGGTCATCAGTCCCGTAGACATAGAACTACTTAAACCTGACTAACCTAAGGACATCACACACACCCATGCCAGAGGCAGGATTCGAACCTGCAACCGTAGCAGCAGCGCGGTTCTGGACTGAAGCGCCTAGAACCACTAGGCCACCGCAGTCGGCTGTAAAGAATGCTGTACATGAATTTCCTGCTGTATAAAGTCGGATTGTCCATGAAACTTTTTGCTGATGATGTTATTGCATGCCGAGAAGCCGCAGCGCTGCAAAACTGTAGCGATGCAGGAAGATGGACACCTGATGCGGTGATTGGCAGTTGAACATCAGCAGAAACAAATGTTATCAATTGCTGATAAATAGACAGAGGGACCGGTTATTGTATTATTACACGATTGCAGGACAATCCCTCCAAACGGTCAAACATCATTAGACGTCTAGCAGTGTAGGAAGGGAGCGATTTAAAGTGGAACGGCGACACACTAATCGCAAGTAAGGCAGATGCCAGACTGAGTATCACTGGAAAAATCCTCACGAAGTTAAGCCGGGTCGCGAATGGAACAGCTTACAAAACTGTAGTTCGGTGAACAGTTGAGTCAATCTGGCACCGCTACTAGACAGTACTGATAGAAGGAATAGGGAAGATCCAAAGAAGGGCTGCACGTTTCGTGACAGCTTCATTTAGCAAGCGCGAAGGGATCACTGACATATCCAGCCACCTAAAGTGGCAGGCGCTGCAAGAGAGCCGTTATGGACCAGGGTGTGAACTTAGTGAACCAATATATTGCTCCCTGGTACGTACTTCTCGTGAAAAGACGCCGAATGTAGAATTACAGAGATGCGAGCTGACATAGAGGCTTAGCAGCAATCTTCGTTACCTCGGACCATTCGTGAGTGGAACAGGAAAGGCTGGGGGTAACACTGGGACACCAAGTACTCACCGCACACTACAGAGGTCGATGCATATGCAAATGTGTATGCACAGCTGTGGTGGGGGCAGCGGCTTCAGCGGTTTACTACCGAGCCCCATAAACCGCACCACTAATCCATTTTGTGTAAAATCATAAATGTTCTGAAGCTTTGTGACAGGAATCTCGTTCTAGCATAAATCAGTTCCCCATGACACCTCATTGGTTTCAAAGGTAGTCAGCGTCATTTTCAGTGACTCTCCGTATATTACAACCGAGAGTTTGGACTTTCAGTGGTTCACATGACAGCGCATGTCGGCATGCGAAACGAGTTGCTGAAGTCACAGAGTGGGAAAAAAGCGCTGTGGAGTCATATCGAACGTGCAGGGCAATATCTAGCATGGCAGACGTTCTGGACGTCAGGTTGAACGGTGACCAACGAGATGGGACATCGTCACCTACTCTCTTCGTACAGAGTCGCGAGGCCCCATATTGGCTTTTAGTTGACGCCCATACGTAGATATGCCGTTTCTAAGCATCAACGTATAGACACTCTCGAAAACCCGTCGTTAATTTACGATTTGCTGTAATAAAGTAACGGGAGTTACTTGGTGGTTAAAGAGTTATTGTGCGTATTATGAAGGTATGCCGTTTCAAGGCAACGACATACTAAAGATCCACAAGAAATGCAATGGTCTTGGTAAAACTTGTTATAGTTAAATGTCCGTTAATTACATATCCACTTCGTAAACAATCTGACATGCGAACCAAATACAGCCGACAACTGCCACTGGAGCGCGCTGCAATCGCATATACCACGTTGAGGCACACGTACCGTGTGTACAAATGGCATCGTTTGTGAGAGATGAGCAGCGCGTCACGCCCAATGTTGACATTGGAAACCACGGTCCGTGTACCGACGCCTTGAAGTTGTTGTAGCTTTGGTATTGACTATAAATATTGCAGGAACTGATATGATGTAATTCCAGAGCCTCTGACTTCTGAGAGTCCCGAGTAAATCTCAAAATAAAAGGAAAACACGGCTGCTGCGTTAAGAATCTTACCTTGAACGTTCTTCGAGGTATTATAGATAGCAGCCAGAATTGCACATAAATATACACACATAAAAAAGGTTTCAATCACCTCGGGTCCCAGAGTTCCGCAAAACTGTTCAGAAAACTGGAATAGACATCAACATAAACATCATTTCCGCCCGTTTTATTGCTCATGAAAACCACACATTGCATGTTGTACCATCATACAGCGAGACCTTGAGAGGTGGTGGTCCAGATTGCTGTACACACCGGTACCCCTCATACCCAGTAGCACGTCCTCTTGCACTGATGCATGTCTATCGTCGTGGCATACTATCCACAAGTTCATCAAGGCACAGTTGTTCCAGATTGTCCCACTCCTCAACGGCGATACGGCGTACATCACTCACAGTGATTTGTGGGTCACGTCGTCCATAAACGGCCCTTTTCAGTGTATCACAGGCATGTTCGATAGGTTTCATGTCTGGAGAATATACTGGCCACTTTAGCCGAGAAATGTCGTTATCCTGAAGGAAGTCATTCACAAGATGTGCACGATGGGGGCGCGAATTGTCGTCCATGAAGACGAATTCCTCGCCAATATGTTGCCGATAAGGTTGCGCTATCGGTCGGAGGGTGGCATTCACGTATCGTACAGCCGTTACGGCGCCTTCCGTGACCACCAGCGGCGTACGTCGGCCCCACATAATGCCACCTCAAAACAGCAGGGAACCTCCACCTTGCTGCACTCGCTGGACAGTGTGTCTAAGGCGTTCAGCCTAACCGGGTTGCCTCCAAACGCGTCTCCGACAATTGTCTGGTTGAAGGCATATGCGACACTCATCGGTGAAGAGAACGTGATGCCAGTCCTGAGCAGTCATTTCGGCACGTTGTTGGGCCCATCTGTACCGCGCAGCACGGTGTCGTAGTAGCGAAGATGGACCTCTCCATGGACGTCGGGAGAGAAGTTGCGCCTCATGCAGCCTATTGCCCACAGTTTGAGTCGTAACACCACGTCCTGTGGCTGCAAGAAGAGCATGGTGGCGTTGTTGTCAGGGTCCCTCCGAGTCATAATTCGTAAGTACCGGTCATCCACTGCAGCAGTAGCTGTTGGGCGGCCTGAGTGAGGCGTTTCATCGACAGTTCGAGTCTCTCTGTATCTCCTCCATGTCCGAACAACATCGCTTTAGTTCACTCCCAGACGGCTGGACACTTCCCTTGTTGAGAGCTCATCCTGGTACAAAGTAACAATGTGGACGCGATCGAACTGCGGTATTGACCGTCCAGGCATGTTTGAACTACAGATGAAACGAGTCGTGTACCTCCTTCCCTGTGCAAGGACTGGAACTGATCGACTGTCGGACCCCCTCCGTCTAATAGGGGCTGCTCATGTATGGTTGTTTACATCTTTGGGCGTGTTTAGTGACATCTCTGAACAGTCAAAGGGACTGTGTCTGTGATACAATATCCACCGTCAACGTCTATCTTCAGGAGTTCTGGGAACCGGGTTGATGCAGAACTTTTCTTGATGTGTGTATAAAATGTTGAGCCTTTTGCAGTGTTGTAAAAGTAGAACATTAATAAAACACTGAGGTGCCTGAAATCATGGGATAGCGGTATGGACATATACATATGGGAGTAGTATCGCGCACACAATATATAAAACGGTAGTGCTTTGGCGAAGCTATCATTTGTAGTCAGGTGATTCATATGAGAAGACCTTCCACGTCATTATGGCCGTACGGCGGGAATTAAAAGACTTTGAACGAGGAATGATGGTTTTTAGCTAGACTTTTTGGATGTCTATTGCAAGTTCACCCAATTCATCCTAAATGGCCAAAACAGTTCATTCTACACTCACCAAAAGCATTTCAGAAAACACGAATATTATGTTAATGTAAATAGTACATGTCAGGAAAAAGGAGCTTTTCTTTCATGCCAAACTGTCTTTGCCAGAAGACAAAACGTACATCACTGATGTTGGGCCGTGGTAAAAATTGCTGTTTTGAAGAGAGCTTCGCAGCGCCTAGTGTGAAGCAGTCGCCCTCCGTTTCTGGCGGTGGCGCCGCTGTGGCAATCGCAGCTTTGGTGTGTCCCGCTGGTGGGAAAGGGGAAAGGTTGCCTGTTCACGTGCATTTAAGGGGCGCTATGAGCTCGCCAGTCGGTCAGTCTGGGTCAGTCTCTCGTCCCCAGCTTGCTCGTCTGTCTCTCGTCCGCATTTCTTAGGCAGTTAGTGTGTCTGTCGGGCGGAGTGCTTAGTATGTCTCTCGTTCAGATCAAACTTTAAAGCCGGGAAAATGAGAGTCTTTCCACTCCACTAGTAAGAGAACTCAGCGAGTGGTCTCCCGGTCGGGGCTTAGTTCCTGCATCTGATCTGCGCGTTAGGCCGCCAGTCTGCTCGAGTTTGCTCAGGCAATCGTCATTGGCGGTTGGATCGATCGGTTGGTCGGCCGCGCACTGAGACTCAAGATGACTTGTCCGTCTTGAGCGTCGGCTCATGTGAGGTCGCCACGTGAGTCCAGTAGGCCGCGCCGTATAGCAAGGGGCAGTGGCTTCGCGGCCGACACGAGAGCAACAGGAGTCCAGCCACGACATCGGTCTGGCCGGCGCGAGCTGCGACGCCGTGAGATGGGAGATCGGCGCGCCTTCCTGCATCCGTTGAAGCGGCTGGCAGCGGACGGTTCGGGAGAGCGATTTGGGGGTGCTGCGCCAGGTCTTGGCCAGAAATCGCAGTTTATTAGAAGTTAAGTAATTGGTGATGTGTGATTTACTCTTGTTAAATTCTACTTGTTTTCTTGGTCAGTCTCTCGTCAACATTTGTTAGGCAGTTAGTGCCTGTCTGTCGTTCGGAGCTGCCTCTGTCATTTTTGTCGGACTTGGTGTGCTAACGAATTTATTGCTTGGAGTGTAGCTGCCTAATTCCTGAAATATGTTTTGATCTTGCCTATCGTCTTGAGAGGCCGTATCTGTGTGCTGTACAGCATCTTAACTTGTTTGGCCAACCTTGCAGAATTTTATATAAGATTGCATTTTATGGGATTTTATTTAAATGATCATTTTAGTATATAAATTTGCCACCATTTCACCGTAAGACTTTTCTCAGAAGTTGAAATCAAGTTGCACCTTTGGTGGCAAAGTTAATATTTTAATTATTAGTGTTTTTTACCATTTCCATCCATCCTACGGGGGGTGCTTAGTTTGTGTGCTTGTGTAAATTGTTAAAACCTTTAGTTTAAGGTAATATGGTGTGATGCAGATTTGTACCAGTGTAGTCTTTCAGAGGCTGTTGTGAGTGGTCGTAACTACGGCCGTGTCAAAAGGCAGCGGCAAGGTTCTCTACCTGAAAGCTCATACAGTCAAAACTTCTTTCTTTCTGCCTCTGAATAAATTGTAACTTGATATTTAGAGGGTGCTTTCTGATTATAATTTTAAATCGGTTTCTTTTAAATTAAAGTGAATGAAATTCCCATTTGTTAAAAGGAATTTGCTTATGATTTCATCAGTTACTCCCTAGCAACTTCTTCCATGCTTACATAGTGTGATTAAATGTGTTAATGTTCTTGATGAATCGCTAGCAAATAAAATAAATTCTTAAGAATATTCTTTGAAAAAAAATCCATGGTTCAGATGTACTACAAGTTCGCAAACAATGAACGCTTGTGTAAGAAGTGCATCCGCAGTTGCTGTAGTAATTACAGTATCAGACTAAAAACAGCTCAGTCCATAGCATTACAGCAAACTGCTTCTCAGAACTGTATATAGCGGGAAACGGGTTTCACACGAACTCCTGGCTCGCTACTTGAGTGAGACGTGGCCAACTGCTGACGTCATGCACACGGACCTGCTTCTGGAAGGGCGGCGGCCATTCCAGCAGCCAAAGTGCAGCGCCGTCTCACCACACGCCTCGCTGCTGCTTGCAGTGCAGTCTTGCAACGCAGCGCTGCCTTTTCCTCTTTATAGCTGATAACGCAAAAACAGTGGTTACTTACCTGATTATGCCCAAAGGATATTCGACTTTGATCGGCTTTGAATGTGTTGTAGTGTAGAACAAAATAAGAGACAAAACTATTTATACGTGCCCATACTGCCGTTTGAGGTTGAAACACTCAGTTGCAGAAAAACTGAGTTTAAAATTTTTGAATGAATACCACTGTAACGGGAACAGATACAATAAGACATCTATCGTTCTTAACGTACGCCGGCCTTTTGTGACCAAGCGGTTCTAGGCGCTTCAGTCCGGAACCGCGCTGCTGCTACGGTCGCAGGTTCGAATCCTGCCTGCCATACATGTGAGTGATGTCCCTAGGTTACTTAGATTTAAGTCTTTCTAAGTCTAGGCGACTGGTGACCTCACATATTAAGTCCCGTAGGGCTTAGAGCCATTTGAACCATTTTAACGTACGTTACAACGGTGCACCCAGTTTTATCGAAAAAGCCATTTTCTTCGAAATCCCCCTGCCACTGTTCTGTTCATCATTTAGACACTTGACGAATAGCAAAACGTATAGCATTGTTAATACCAAATTCAGTCATATATGATGAAGCGGTATTCGAAAGACATATTTCTCAGAAAGAAGCTAGAAATATCACGATATCGCTGTACCAGCCTCCAGTATGTGTTCCTTGATGCCAATTGAATTGGTAGATAAATACAGAATGTATCAAAAAGATTATCCTATTTAAAAATAATCATTATGTTATTTGAGATACGTGCGTGAACAAGACACTGTCGAAAAGAGCAAACTCTGGAGTTTTTCATGGTCCCCACTAGGAAAGCAGCTGTGTGCGCCCGCTACAGTTCTAGTAAAAATGGTGTCGGAACAACAGAAAGCGTTTTGTGTTCTACGTTTTCCACAGTGTGGGTTAGTAATAACTGTTCAGTATGACTTTCGTACTAGGTACGGTGTGGATCCTCCTACGGCATAGAGCACTAGACGATGGCACGAACAATTCCGAGAAACAGGTTGTATGTGTAAAGGCAAATCGCTGTCAACAATTTTCATTATTAAATTTTTTTAACCTGTTTACGTATTTTTTCTAGCTGCTCAGGTATGACAATGACGTTTGCGAATAAATTTTTTGAGACAAAACTTAAACAAAACTTGTCTGAAGAACACCGTGATACTCCGTTCACCTCCGGCTTTTACCTCCACATCACAACTTCTAGGAGAGAGACGTGTCCGCTCTACCTCGTGCACCTCGTGTAACTCACAAAGTAGCTACTGAATCGTTCATCAGATAACTCAGACGTAAAAGTACGAGGCCTGTTCCAAAAATTCCGGAACTTTGTCCACAAAATTTCTCTGCGTTTACGTTTTACTTATTGGGCGTGATATTCTTCAAAATACTGTCTTCCACATTTGATACACCGTTTCCAATTCCAGAAGCAGTCTTCGTACGTCTCTTGCTGGATCGCGCGAAGCGCCGTCTGCGAATTTTCTTCTACGGTCTGTCGCTGCAAAAGATTCCTTTCAACGGGGTTTCAACTTTGGAAATAAACGAAGTAATTTCGTTGTTGTGCAATTATCAAAAATGGTTCAAATGGCTCTGAGCACTATGGGACTCAACTGCTGTGGTCATTAGTCCCCTAGAACTTAGAACTACTTAAACCTAACTAACCTAAGGACATCACACACATCCATGCCCGAGGCAGGACTCGAACCTGCGACCGTAGCAGTCGCACGGTTCCGGACTGCGCGCCTAGAACCGCGAGACCACCGCGGCCGGCAATTATCACGTACCAACAGGGTTGAGTGTGTGGGTGCGTTATCGTGATACAAGAGCCATGAAATGTCTCGCTGCATTGCAGGCCGTTTCTTTCGACAATTTTCTCGCAGGCGTCGCAACACGTCCCGATAGTACCATCGATTAACAGTTTGTCCCTGTGGCACGAATTCATGGTGAACTAATCCTTCAAAGTCAAAGAAAACTACCAGCATGGTTTTCATAATTTACCTGACGTGATGAGCTTTCTGTGCTGTTCTAGGACCTTTCCGGACCCATTGTGAAGATTGAACCTTCGTTTCATAATAATAACCATGGATCCATGTCTCACCACCAGTTATGGTTATCTTAAGGAGTATCTCGTTCTTATTTGCGCGATATAAAAGTTCTTCACAGACTGCGAGTCGAAGGTCTTTCTGGCTTTGATTCGTGAGACGTGGGACGAACTTGAGGCAACACGATGGATTCCAAGTGCTGATCGAATTGAAATTTTGTCGCAGAAGAAGTTGAGATGCCGGCACGGTAGCTCAGCGTGTTCGGTCAGAGGGTTTAGCTATACGCTGTAATAAAAAAAAAAAAATTGTGAACGGATCAACGAACAACCTGAACGGGTGTTATGAGACGTCCGCCCCGATCCTATACAACGAACAAAATAGAACAAAATGAGATCAACAAAGAATTTAAAAAAAAGTGTAGTGGTTATGGTACTAGACTGTTTCATGGAGGGTCGAGAGTGCAAAACACATCTGAACTGTAAAATTTTAGTGTCTATATTGGGTTCGAGTACATTCTAGAAGTATCCACAAATGTCAAGAATCATTGTACTGGAATATTCGGTCACTGTATACATACCGTATCTGTTCTGGCCGGAGGCAGTTTGCTCAGCGCTCTTGTATGTGCAAATGGTGAATAAACCTTCGTTAAGTGAAGTTCAAGGAGAGTATAATACAGAAGAATATAATAATTCCAATACCAAATAAAGAACGAGTTTAATAAGCCACGGCTGCAAAATACTAACACGAATTCTTTACAGACGAATGGAAAAACTGGTAGAGGCCGATCTCGGGGAAGATCAGTTTGGATTCCGTAGAAATGTTGGAACACGTGAGGCAATACTGACCCTACGACTTATCTTAGAAGATAGATTAAGGAAAGCCAAACCTACGTTTCTAGCATTTGTAGGCTTAGACAAAGCTTTTGATCATGTTGACTGGAATACTCTCTTTCAAATTCTGAAGGTGGCAGGTGAAATCCCCGGGAGCGAAAGGCTATTTACAATTTGTACAGAAACAAAGTTGAAGTTATAAGAGTCGAACGGCTTGAAAGGGAAGCAGTCGTTGGGAAGTGAGTGAGACAGGGTTGTACCCTATCCCCGATGTTATTCAATCTGTATATTGAGCAAGCAGTAAAGGAAACAAAAGAAAAATTCGGAGTAGGCATTAAAATCTATGGAGAAGAAATAAAAACTTGGAGGATCGCCAGTGTCATTGCAATTCTCTCAGAGACAGCAAAGGACCTGGAAGAGCAGCTGAACGGAATGGACAGTGTCTTGAAAGGAGCATATAAGATGAACATCAACAAAAGCAAAACGAGGATAATGGAATGTAGTCGAATTAAATCGGGTGATGCTGCGGAAATTAGATTAGGAAATGAGACGCTTAAAGTAGTAAATGTGTTTTGCTATTTGGGGAGCAAAATAGTTGATGATGGCCGAAGTAGAGAGGATACAAAATGTAGACTAGCAATGGTAAGGAAAGCGTCTCTGAAGAAGAGAAATTTGTTAACATAGAATATAGATTTAAGTGTCAGGAAGTCGTTTCTGAAAGTATTTGCATGGAGTGTAGCCATGTATGGAAGTGAAACGTGGACGATAAATAGACAAGAAGAGAATAGAAGCTTTCGAAAAGTGACGGTGCAGGAGAATGCTGAAAATGAGATGGGTAGATCACATAATTAATGAGGAGCTATTGAACAGAATTGGAGAGAAGAGACAACTATGACTAGAAAAAGGGATCGATTTGTATCGAGGCATCAAGGGATCACCAATTTAGTATTGCAGAGGAGCGTGGAGGGTAAAAATCGCAGAGGGAGACCAAGAGATGAATACTCTAAGCAGATTCAGAAGGATGTAGGTAGCAGTAAGTACTTGGAGATGAAGAAACTTGCACAGGATAGAGTAGCATGGAGAGCTGCATCAAACCAGTCTCTGGACTGAGGACGACCACAACAATAAGTGAAGTTAGTGTTCGTCATTCGTCTAATTACACCTTTTTCTACGTGACAATATTATATTCCTGTGCAATCTCTCGGACAGTCAGTCTTCGTCTGGCCTGCACAATTTCGTTGGCGTTCCTGACATGAGCGTCGCGGGGGACTTCAAAGGGCGTCCTGAAGGAGGGCCATCTTCCGTCCTGCGATTTTAAGCCGTGTGAACCACTCTTAATACCTAGTACGGCTTCAGCAGTCATCATTGTATGCTTCTTGCATAATTTGGTGCGTCTCTGTAAACGTTTTCTTGAGTTTCACGTAAAATTTAGTGCAGACGAGTTACTAGTCTGATTCCGCCGTCTAGAAATTCGCAAACTGCGCGACGCAACGTTCAACTCAATGCAGCACTGAACAGCAACTAACATACATACTACAGTGAAGCTTCCACCAGATACACATTAATCACGTGTGTTGTAGGAATGCCGACCGCATTTCGCTCCAACACAGCACTGGCGCTAAATTAAAAATTTTTTGAACACACGTCGTATATGATAGGTTTCTGTTGTTTGTGTACCCATTCATTTTCCTTCATATGTTTTCCGTTCTGAAGCGTCATAATTGTAGTATCATCGCCTCCGTTTCTTCATCCAACAAAAGGTTGAAATGGTTCTACGCACTATGGGACTTAAGATCTGATGTCATCAGTCCCCTTCACTTAAGACTACTTAAAAATAATTAAGGAACATCAAACACATCCATGCCTGAGGCAGGATTCGAACCTGCGACCGTAGCAGCAGGGTTCCGGACTGAAGCGCCTAGAACCTCTCGGTCAAAGCGGCCGGCCGTCACCGAACGCCGCCGACGCCGAAATAAGCTGCGCGACTCGAACCACCGCTTCACGAGCGAGCACTCACTAGGCTGGGGGAGATGTTTTCTCTCCACTCCACTGAGTACAGCGCGAGTTTTCTGCACGGCGTCTCGGCTACGTCCGAGCACCAGACGAGAGCAAGTTCTCCTTCCAGCCTGGCTGCCCCTGTCTCTGCCGCTACCATTAAAGCAGCTCAACCCGCCGCAGCGGAGGCACAAGAATACGTTTGTACTGACGCACACAGTCGTTAAACCAGACCAGATTGGGTTTCCGCACGCCCACCAAGCTTCACGAGAACCGTTCGGCCTGCTGCACCTGTCAACAGGTTTCGCTATTCAATCCAACGTCACTACAAATGTTCAAATGTTCAAATGTGTGTGAATTCCTAGCGACCACGGCCCCGGTCAGGGTGTACGATCGCGGTTCGCGTCGGAGCTCTTCTCTGGGCTAGAGGTTTTCCGTCTTCCTCCTCTTTGCTGGGCCCCTCTGCGTATTCCCCCGTGGTGTGGGCCCCGTCTATGCCTTCCGCTCGATTTGGCACAGGGCCCGAATGACTCACGTCAGTCCCTCCTGAGGCTCACCGCCTCCGCTTTCTTTCAATGCTTGCCGCGTTTCAAGGCTCTGACGTTGTCTATACTGACGTTTCAGTCACGTGAAAAGGTTTCCGGCCGGCCGCTGTAACCGAGCGGTTCTAGGCGCTTCAGTCTGGGACCGCCGGACCGCTACGATCGCGGGTTCGAATCCTGCCTCGCGCATGGATGTGCGAGATGTGCTCGGTTAGTTAGGTGTAAGTAGTTGTACGTTCTAGGGGACTCTGCGCGCTCCGGCAAGCTCGTGACGTCACAGCACTTGCAGCGGGGTGGCAGGCGCGCGTGCGCCAGTCGCGGCGCTACGGCGGCTGCTATTCCTGTCTGCCGGCGGATGCGGCCTTTGAAGTGCAGAACGCTGTTTGTTGGCCGAGCGGCGGCGCACAAAGGAACACGGCTGCCCCGCACACATCTTCCTACCAGGACGCTCCGCCAGCGCTGCCACACTGCGGGACCAGCAGCCACCGGCCACAGCGAGACACTCTGCAGGCCCACAGCAAGCCGTTCCTCACCGCCAGCCGGGCACTCGCTGGAGGGGGCGGAGGTCCGCCGGGCGGGCATGCGTCAGCTCGTAACTCCACCCCTATCTAGCGACGGCAAAAATCGATACTGGTTAAACCGGTATTTCCATTCTGAATAACCGGTATTCCTCGGAATTCGATTGCAGTCGGTTATAACAGTTGCTTCTAAAAATTTTTTTGTTTATTTGTACACCAAGAAAAAATGCAGATGATAAACGGGTATTCATTGGACAAATATATTATACTAGAACTGACATGTGATTACATTTTCACGCTACTTGGGTGCATAGATCCTGAGAAATCAGTACCCAGAACAACCACCTCTGGCCGTAATAACGGCCTTGATACGCCTGGGCATTGAGTCAAACAGAGCTTGGATGGCGTGTAGAGGTACAGCTGCCCATGCAGCTTCAACACGATACTACAGTTCATCGAGAGTAGTGACTGGCGTATTGTGACGAGCCAGTTGCTCGGCCACCATTGACCAGGCGTTTTCAATTGGTGAGAGACCTGGAGAATGTGCTGGCCAGGGCATCAGTCGAACATTTTCTGTATCCACAAAGGCCCGTACTGGACCTGCAACATGCGGTCGTGCATTATCCTGCTGAAATGTAGGGTTTCGCAGGGATCGAATTAAGGGTAGAGCTACGGGTCGTAACACATCTGAAATGTAACGTCCAAAATGCCGTCGATGCGAACAAGAGGTGACCGAGACGTGTAACCAATGGGCACCCCATACCATCACGCCGGTAATACGCGAGTATGGCGATGACGAATACACGCTTCCAATGTGCGTTCACCGCGATGACTCCAAACACGGATGCGACCATCATGATGCTGTAAACAGAATCTGGATTCATCCCAAAAAATGACGTTTTGCCATACATGAACCCAGGTTCGTCGTCGAGTACACCATCGCAGGCGCTCCTGTCTGTGATGCAGCGTCAATGATAACCGCAGCCATGGTCTCTGAGCTGATAGTCCGTGATGCTGCAAACGTCGTCGAACTCTTCGTGCAGATGGTTGTTATCTTGTAAACGTCTCCATCTGTTGAGTCAGGAATCGAGACGTGGATGCACGATCTAACAACTGCGCCAGACACCTACTGGGTTATTTAGCCGATGCCGACCGTAGTGCCGTATTCTGCTTGTTAACGTATCTCTGTATTTGACTACGCTTGCCTACATCAGTTTCTTTGGCGCTTCAGTGTAATAACAACGCCGATAGAAAACGAGCAACAAACGCGTGACGCAAGAATTGCTTCAGCTTTGGTAAGACAATGAAGTCGCTTTTGCCGTGTGTCATGGCTTTAGATACGTCGGTACGTCAGTGATCACGAATTGCCCCCACTTGATCTTCACTGTTGTTTCTTGTTGTCGTCTCCTGTCTTCCGTTACGCTGCAGAATGCCACCAACCCTAGTCTGGAAATATTTTCACGAAGTCACATAGCAGCGAGGCACAATGATTCATTTGGTCTGTAAGGCTAAGGATTTATCTCCAACTTCTATGAAATACAACAGGAAGGGAATGATGTCAACAGTAATAAATTAAAAACTTAACAGCAATTCATTCATAGCATAAAGATAGAAAGTAGCTAATTTCCTGCCTTTCTGTACATAACATACCTTCATCTACTTGTAGACCTTGAAAACGGACGAATCAAAATGAAAAATACACACCGATTCTGTAAGTTATCTCAATAAGTTTCTATACAAAGTTGTAATGTCGATTTTGAGCCACCCTGTACAAAACTTTCTCCGGCACAAGTCAACACCACAACCGTCTATGATTGTGTTACCATAAATCATCTTCTCAACCCAAATGAGATTAAATATACAGTGAAAACCGGATAAACATTTGGAAAAAAAATCAACAACAAAACTCTGCTAGCCAGAGTCAGTACCGCATGGTAAGACATTGTTAGCGAAACCAGAGCCGTAGCGGAATGATTGTACAAAATCATACTGAGACCATCTCCATACTGCGAGAAATGTCGTCTTGTAGAAACTGTAGCGCACATGGTCTTATGCGAAAATAAAATCAGAATTTGGAACTGGAGTGGGAAGAAATTGGCAGTTGTCAACAGAACCATCATATATCAATAACTGAAGATTTACAACCCGATTGGAAATGTTACCCGTCCGCAGGGAATAACAGTCGTTCGTGGCTCGTGGGGCAGTTCGAGTTTTAGGTGCTAATAAACAAAACGCCGAACTTAGAAGAGCATATGTTTCATATCGCAGAAGAACATTTTAAGTTGCAGACGTATAATAAACATAAGGATTCGTTTCAAAACGTTTTATCTGTTGCCTCTGCTATGCGGAGGACAATTTTGCTAATTGGAAACGGAACACGTATTCTTTTTCTCTCCTTTTATTACTAGGGAAACACTTATGTCGGTAGTAAAATGAAAACTGTTCTAATATCACAGAAGTCCTCTGGCGACGAAGTTTGTTTCAGTTTTCGTTAGATACATAGCTACCTTATAGGCATCACATAGCGTGCAGTGCACTGTTGTATAAATTGGAAATGTTTTCGAGTGAATATTTCTTATGATTTTTTTGTCACTTTTTTGTGTGTTTTGAGCTACGTCACAGGAATAACTGTCGCCGTTGGAAGTGACAATCTGTTATTTGTTTTACCTTAACTGCTGGCCGCTGTGGCCGAGCTGTTCTAGGCGCTTCAGTCTGGAACCGTGCTGCTGCTACGGTCGCAGGTTCGAATCCTGCCTCGGGCATTGATGTGTGTGATGTCCTTAGGTTAATTAGGTTTAAGTAGTTCTAGGGAACTGATGGCCTCACATGTTAAGTCCCATAGTGCTCAGAGCCATTTGAACCATTTTTTTTTACCTTGACCTGCTACTTCACTTTCGTTTTACAATTTAAGGTATATACAGAAACATTTGACATGTCTAGCATCCAATTTCATTTTCACTGCGAGTGGGTCTTCTGGAAATTATGGCCTATGTGCTAGTGCCATCGAAGGTGACACAATTTTGACAGTTTCCTGCCTTCAGTTTGGGAATCTGTTATCTACCTTCAAGTTACTGCTTCAGTTTGGTTACAAACCACGACAAGAACGGAAGGGGCATAATTAACAAGAACATTCGACTCCAGCTAACAGAATCACTTCTAGGTCAGAAGTACATTCGGCGAAACCAATGCTTCTAGGGCCTCATTTAGCGTGACAAGCTTATAACGTGTTGCAGGTAGTGAATAATGTAAAATTTCAATTAAAGAAAAACAAAAAATATCTGTGCAGTCTATACAGCCTATGCGAGCGAAGCAGTGGGTGCTAAGCTGTTTTTTTTTTATATATATTCATGGTACGTCGAGTATGAATCAACCAAAACAGTCCGCGCAACTCTCAAAAAATTCTCGAGGAAACCGACTTTCAGGTTTGCGGTTGACCTTCGGGGACTTTAATTTCCTAAAATGAAGGCGGTTTGCACGACAGGAACCACCTCTCAGTCGCGTAGTAATAGATAATTGTAATTGAAGGATTGCCGGTTCGAGTCTCGCTACTGTGCTGTACTGAGAGGCCACACAAGAAGAGTTTGCAACAGCTGGTACCAAGAGTACCGTGGACGCAGCAAGAACCGTGGCTGCGCGCCAACCAATCACGCTGTCCGCGAGAACCACGCAGCACCACTTGGAAGAGAGACGCGCGCCTATGTAACTGTGGACGAGCATAAGTCGCCAGCTGCAAGTTGTCAGTCAGTCCGATTCTTTCTAGGGAGATCCTGTTGGACGTTCGTCGTGTCTTCAAGTAGTCGAGCGACATGGAAGCAATGGCAGTAGGAACAGAACAACGAATAGAATTATCGTGTACGGACAGAGATCGCCTGCGTAGAGATTTAACTGAGTACTACTACTTTGGAAGTGTTCATCAAATAGTACATAAAGACAGAAGATTAGTTTTCTTCCGACTTCAGATCAGAGAACATTATGTGGTTTCTGTTCACGGAACTATAGTCAACACAGGACAAATAGACTAACTTGCATTCTACGATTGCTGTAACGAGGTTTACCAAAGTTGAGTAATATGTTTTGCTATTCGCTATTCTGTGTTACTTTCATCGTATGTGTGCTGCTCTACAATCCACGCATCCTTCCTACCTGGACAGTTTTGGTACTTCTTTTCAGCGGCAGCGAGATTTTCATCCATGTGGATGCCCCCAGTCCACAACAGCGACATTCTTCCATTTTAATTTTTTCGTTCATTTCAAGTAACTAGATCATTTAACATAAAATTCATGAAATAAATGCTAATGGACACATTTATAATCATTATTTTGATGAAATATGCACATCTTTTCTCTAATTGTATTTCGTACAAAACATTCCAGTTTTCACTGCACGTATGAATTCTTAATTATTCTTGTTATACAAAAAGTTGTTAACAAATATTGTTTCATTTAAAAACATTATAAATTCGTTAATAATCTTTCGCAAACTTTCGTAATAAAGAATTTATTCTTGCAATGAAAACTGGAATCATGTTTGCGATATTTAATTAGAAACAAGACGACGTGCATTTTTCATAAAAATGATGATTAAATATGTATTAATTAGGATAAAGTCGATGAATTTTGTATTCAAACAACGTAGATATCGCAGTTGAACTAAAAAATAAAATGAAATAGAATTTGGAACCAGCAACCCATCGATTACAAGTCTCCAGTTCTACAGAGTTCTTTTATCTTTTTTCGTTTTACTTTATTTTTATGTTTTCATATATGCCTTAAATTGTGCAACCAAACTGAAGCAGTAAATTGAAGGAAAATAATAACAGATTACTACTTCCAATGCCGACAGTTCTTTTTAAAGTAACTCAATTCAATCAAAACAGTGTCTTCCTCGACGGCTCTAAGACATAGGGCAGCACTCCAAACAGACGTTTTCACATGCTGTTTCCTGCTGTTTAATATTTTTAGATGTTGATAGCTTCTTCTTATCGTTGACTGCTGTTTCAGCTCCTGCGTTTCAACTTTGGACATCATCTGCCACGCACCCTCTCTTATTCTACACACAACAAAAAAGTTTTCCATCGCCCCGGTTCCGAGAACCCGGGAAGACAGACGTTGACTGTGCATATTCTATCACAGACAGAGTCCCTTTGACTGTTCAGAAATGTTACTAAACCCGTCCAAATATGTAAGCAACCATGCATGATCGGCGCCCATTAGACGGACGGGATCCGACAGCCGATCAGTTCCAGTCATTCGACCAGGAAGGAGGTACACGGCTCGTGTTGTCTGTAGTTCGACCATGCCTAGACGGTCAATACCGTGGTTCGATCGCTTCCACATTGTTACTTTGTGAGAGGAAGCCCTCTTAACAAGGGAAGTATGCAGGCGTCTCGGAGTGAACGAAAGCGATGTTGTTCGGACGCGGAGGAGACACAGGGAGACAGGAACTGTCGGCGGCATGTCCCTCTCAGGCCGCTCAAGGGCTACTACATCAGTGGATGACTGCACCTACGGATTATGGCTCAGAGGAACCCTGACACCAACGCCACCGTGTTGAATAATGCTTATCGTGGAGCCACAGGACGTCGTGCGATTTGCTTGAAGGCAACAATCATATGTGTATCTTATAATTAAATGTTTACCTGAGAGATTTAAGTCTCTTCATTATCTACGAAAAAGATCGAAGCAGAAGAAATGAATTAAAATTTTTGCTGCGGCCGGGACGGGAACCCGGATCTTCTTGCTTGGCAGAAATACTAACCATTACACCACCGTAGTACAATGGTCAACATGACAATGTAAGGGAAAATAAGCTGAAGATATGAAGTGAAGTTTGTGTTTGGGACGGCACTCAACTTAGGTAGTTCGTGCAGCAATCTTGACCATTGTACTGCGGTGGTGTAATGGTTAGCATTTCTGCCTAGCAAGCAAGAAGACCAGGGTTCGAGTCCCGGCTGCAGCACAAATTTCAATTCATTTCTTCTGTTTGTTGTCATTATCAAACATCTGTGCATCTTTCAGCAAGACAATGCGCCATGTCATACAGTGAAAATCAGTAAGAACAGGTTCCATGACCACCAAATCAGTGTGTTGCTTTGGTCCCTCAACAGTCTGACCTCAGCCCAATTGAGAACTCATCGTCAAGGCTTAAAATCATGGTTTCACGACGCAATGAATCCCACTAACAAGAGGGAGCTACTAGACGTCATCGTAATTTCGTGGTTCAGTGGTTCAGGGAGATCAAACCAGAAGGTCTTTGACATATCGTGGACTCAATGCAACGCAGAGTCCAGACAATAATTAAATCAAAAGGACATCCCACAAAACACTAATAACTACTGCAATAACTTTAGTCCCAACTAATTATTTGTTGTTGTTGTTGTCGCGGTCTTCAGTTTGAAGACTGGTTTGTTGCAGCTCTCCATGCTCCTCTATCCTGTGCGAGCCTCTTCAACTTCGAATAAATATTGCAACCTACATTCTTCTGAATCTGCTTACTGTATTCGTCACTTGGTCTCCATCTACAATTTTTGACCACCACTCTTCCCTCCAGTACTGATTTGGTGATCCCTTGATATCTCAGAATTTGTCCTATCTACCAACCCCTTCTTCTATTCAGGTTGTGCCACAAATTTACTGTCTCTCCAATTCTGTTCAGCACTTGCTCATTTGTTACGTGATCTATCCCTCTAATCTTCAAAATTCTTCTGTAACACCATATTTCGAAAGCTTTTTTTTTTTGTCTAAGCTACACTCCTGGAAATTGAAATAAGAACACCGTGAATTCATTGTCCCAGGAAGGGGAAACTTTATTGACACATTCCTGGGGTCAGATACATCACATGATCACACTGACAGAACCACAGGCACATAGACACAGGCAACAGAGCATGCACAATGTCGGCACTAGTACAGTGTATATCCACCTTTCGCAGCAATGCAGGCTGCTATTCTCCCATGGAGACGATCGTAGAGATGCTGGATGTAGTCCTGTGGAACGCCTTGCCATGCCATTTCCACCTGGCGCCTCAGTTGGACCAGCGTTCGTGCTGGACGTGCAGACCGCGTGAGACGACGCTTCATCCAGTCCCAAACATGCTCAATGGGGGACAGATCCGGAGATCTTGCTGGCCAGGGTAGTTGACTTACACCTTGTAGAGCACGTTGGGTGGCACGGGATACATGCGGACGTGCATTGTCCTGTTGGAACAGCAAGTTCCCTTGCCGGTCTAGGAATGGTAGAACGATGGGTTCGATGACGGTTTGGATGTACCGTGCACTATTCAGTGTCCCTTCGACGATCACCAGAGGTGTACGGCCAGTGTAGGAGATCGCTCCCCACACCATGATGCCGGGTGTTGGCCCTGTGTGCCTCGGTCGTATGCAGTCCTGATTGTGGCGCTCACCTGCACGGCGCCAAACACGCATACGACCATCATTGGCACCAAGGCAGAAGCGACTCTCATCGCTGAAGACGACACGTCTCCATTCGTCCCTCCATTCACGCCTGTCGCGACACCACTGGAGGCGGGCTGCACGATGTTGGGGCGTGAGCGGAAGACGGCCTAACGGTGTGCGGGGCCGTAGCCCAGCTTCATGGAGACGGTTGCGAATGGTCCTCGCCGATACCCCAGGAGCAACAGTGTCCCTAATTTGCTGGGAAGTGGTGGTGCGGTCCCTTACGGCACTGCGTAGGATCCTACGGTCTTGGCGTGCATCCGTGCGTCGCTGCGGTCCGGTCCCAGGTCGACGGGCACGTGCACCTTCCGCCGACCACTGGCGACACCATCGATGTACTGTGGAGACCTCACGCCCCACGTGTTGAGCAATTCGGCGGTACGTCCACCCGCCCTACAGCATGCCCACTATACGCCCTCGCTCAAAGTCCGTCAACTGCACATACGGTTCACGTCCACGCTGTCGTGGCATGCTACCAGTGTTAAAGACTGTGATGGAGCTCCGTATGCCACGGCAAACTGGCAGACACTGACGGCGGCGGTGCACAAATGCTGCGCAGCTAGCGCCATTCGACGGCCAACACCGCGGTTCCTGGTGTGTCCGCTGTGCCGTGCGTGTGATCATTGCTTGTACAGCCCTCTCGCAGTGTCCGGAGCAAGTATGGTGGGTCTGACACACCGGTGTCAATGTGTTCTTTTTTCCATTTCCAGGAGTGTATTTATAGTCCATGTTTCACCTGCATACATGGCTACACGCCATACAAACTTCCTGACACTTAAATCTGCATTCGATGTTAAATTCCTCCCCTTCAGAAACGCTTTTCTTGACATTGCCAGTCTACATTTTGTATCCTCTCTACTTCGGTCATCACCACTTATTTAGCTACCCAAATAACAAAAATTATCTACTACTTTAAGTATCTCGTTCCTTAATCTGATTTCCTCGTTATCACCTGGTTTATTTCGACTACATTCCATTAAACTTGTTTTGCTTTTTATGATCATATTATGTCCTCCTTTGAAGACACTACCCATTCCGTTCCACTGCTCTTACAAGTCCTTCGCTGTCTGACAGAATTACAATTTTATAGGCAAACCTCAAAGTTTCTATTTCTTCTGTCTGAACTTCAATTTCTACTCCAAATTTGTATTTGGTTTATTTTACTGCTTGCTTAATGTACAGACTGAGTAACATCGGGGGTAGGCTACGGCACTGTCTCAATTCCTTCTTAACTACTGTTTCATTGTCCATGCCCGTCGACTCCTGTAACTGCTGTATGGTTTCTGTACAAGTTGTAAATACCCTTTCGCTCCATGTATGTTACCGCTGCTAACTTAAGAATTTCAAAGAGAGTATTCCAGTCGACATTGTTACAGCTTCCTCTAAGTCTACAAGTACTATAAACATATGTTTGCCTTTCCTAAACCTATTTTCTAAGATAACTCGCAAGGTCAGTATTGCCTCGCGTGTTCCTATATTTCTCCTGAATACAAATCGATCTTCTCCAAGGTCTGCTGCTACCAATTATTACGTTCTTGTATAAGGAATTCGTGTTAGTGTTAGGAACCACGGCTTATTCGCACCTGTTATAAATTGCTTTCTTTGGAGTTGCAATTGGCTTGGCTCTGAGCACTATGGGACTTAACTGCTGAGGTCATCAGTCCCCTAGAACTTAGAACTGCTTAAACCTAAGGACATCACACACATCCATGCCCGAGGCAGGATTCGAACCTGCGACAGTAGCGGTCGTGCGGTTCCAGCCTGTAGCACCTAGAACCGCTCGGCCACCCCGGCCTGCAGGAGTTGCAATTACTACATTCTTATTGAAGTGTGACGGTCTTTCAGCTGTCTCATAGAACTTGCACACCAAATGGAAGGTGTTTACATCATACTCAACAAGTTCATCTTATGGTGTGTGGCGGAGGGTACTTTCGGTACCACTATCTGATCCCTCCAACCTTGTTCCACTCGCTAACAGTGTGTGGGAAGAACGATTGTCGGTAAAAATCTGCATTGGCTGTAATTTCTCAAATTTTCTCATGTCAATACGTGAGATGTATGAGGGGGGAAATAATGTTGTCTGACTGCTACTGAAAAGTGCTGTCCCGAAATTTCAGTAGTAAATCTCTCCGTGATCCACAACTCCTCTCTTGTAACGTCTGCCAGTGGAGTTTAGCATCTCCGCAACGCTCTTTCACCAGCTAAACGATCCCGTGACGAAACGCGCCGCTCTTCGTTGGATCTTCTCTATCTCCTCTATCAGTCCTACCTGACAGGGATCCCAGATAGATGAACAATACTAAATAATCGGGCGAACAAGCGCCTTATATGCCACTCCTTTCTTGTATAAGTAGCATTTACTTAAGATCCTTCCGATGAATCTGAGTCTGGTGTCTGATTTTCCCACTACCTGTTTTATTTGGTCATTTCACTTAATGTCGCTCTGGATAGTTACGCCTAGATATTTTACGGCAGACACTGTCTCCAGCTGTTTGTCATCGAGAGTGTAGCTGTACAGTAGTGGATTTCTTTTCCAATGTATGTGCAATATCTTACATTTATTTACGTTCAGGGTCAATTGCCAGAGTCTGCACCATTCATCAATTCTATGCAAGTCGTTCTGCAAATTATTACTGTCTTCTGGCGTTGCTACTTTGGTATAAACAACTACATCATCTGCGAATAGCCTTAAAGAGCATCCGACGCTTTCTTCTAGATCGTTTGTACATAATGTAAACAGCAACGGTCCTATCACACTTCCTGTGGTACTCCGGATGTTGCTTTTCCATCTGTCGATTCAGTTCCATCAGGAGCATCTTGTTGAGTTCTATCTGCAAGAAAGGTTTGAATCCAATCGCAGGTCTGCTCCGATACTACGTAAGCTCATATTTTTTTCATTAAACGGCAATGTGAGGCCGTGTCAAATGCCTTACTGAAATCAGCCGGCCATAGTGGCCGAGCGGTTGTAGGCGCTACAGTCTGGAAGCACGCGGCCGCTAGGGTCGCAGGTTCGAATCCTGCATCGGGCATGGATGTGTGTCATGTCCTTAGGTTAGTTAGGTTTAAGTATAAGTTCTAGAGGGCTGATGACCTCAGATGTTAAGTCCCATAGTGCTCAGAGCCATTTGAACCAGCCTGACTGAAATCAAGGAACTCGGCATCAACCTGAACGCCGTTGTCCACTGTGCTGTGGATCTCATGGAGGAACAGAGCGAGCTGAGTGTCGCAGGATCTCTGTTTGCGGAATCCATGTTGATTTTTATAGAGGAGCTGTTCATTTTCCAAGAAAGTCATAATTTTTGAGCATAAGAATTTATCTATAATTGTACAAGAGATTGACGTCAACGATATAGGTATATAATTGCGTGGATCTGTCTTACGGCCTTTCTTAAAAACGGGAATGACCTTGCGCTTTTTCCAGTCGTTAGGTACCTTTTGTTGCTCAAGCGATCTACGATAAAGTAGTTCTACAAGGGGAGCAAGTTCTTTCGGATAATCTTTATAGAATGTTATGGGTGTCTCATCGGGTCCTGAAGGCTTTCCACTACTAAGGGACTGTACCTGCTTTTCAATTCCGCGATCGGTTGTCTCAATATCTGCCATTTCGACGTTCGCACGACGTCATGGCTGGCTCTTCCAAGACTGTCAGTAGTTCTGATGGAATCTCATCTATTCCCAGGGCCTTCTTTCGACGTAGTTCTTCCAGTGCTCTGTCAGAATCTTCTTGCAGTATTGTGTCTCACATCTGGTCTTTATCCTCTTTCATTTCTACAGTAGTGCCCTGGAGAATATCTCCCTTGCACAGACCCTCAAATACTCGTTTCACCTTTTAGCTTGCCCTTCTCTGCTTAGGTCTGGCTTTCCATCTGAGCTCGTGATATTCTTAGAGCTGCTGCTCTTTTCCCCAAAGGCCTAAGTTGTAACTTTCTGAAATTGTTGGGTTGTGAATATTTTGTTAGATTATTTAAAAATTTGAATTACTTGTTTATATTTGAACTATAATTTTCAAATAGTGAGCATTAAGCCAACTTTTATGAAAAACAGACTAGCTGTTCGGTGCTCGGAGTGGTGAAGCGCTTTGTTTGATACAGTGTGTGTAGGTGCTTTTTAACACCGTACTGGAGTGTGAACTTCGGTGGTGTCTCGGCGTCCATTACGAGGGAAATGATGTATTGTAGCTGACGGTAACTGGAGGCCGGCAGGCGTTTTTATGCGCTCCGCGGTATATCCCGCCGAACGTCCGAAGCCTGTGAAGCTGCGCACGTGCGGACGTTGTCGCTCCGCGGAGCGTAAGTTTCCCAGCTAATGGACGAGTACGGATTTTCAGCGGCATTTGAAGACGGCGGTTTTTGCGGCGGACCGCGTGTAAACAGGGCTGGCTGGATAGCGTCAGCCGCGCCCCAGCCACATACCGTGTGTGCCGGCGGCCGCGCGCGCGCGCACACACACACACACACACACACACACACACACACACAGGCACAGGCAGCTACTGTGCGGCCCGCTACCTAGCCAAGCGCCCGTCTCTGCTGCCTACGGACGGGAAAAAACGACCGATTAAAACCGATACCGGTACTTCATTTCTGAATAACCCTTAATTTTCGGTATCCGTTATAGCTAGTGTTATTAATTTTTACTAATAACCAGGTGAGAAAAGCGAAATATCAATTACGGTTAGAAACAATGCTAAAATTTTTCGTTTTCAAATAAGCCCTTTTTAAAGAACGAGTGATTTGCAATCGGAAAATTGTTGCACTATTTTGAAGTAGTGCGTTGCTGTAGAAAATGGCAAGAGCAATCTGTGCTATTTTAATAAATATGCTGACATAAACGAACAGCAGACAGATTGTATAATTGGACAACAGGTCTATTGCGAGTTTATAATTTGTTTTTCTGGATTTTGTATACAGGGTGAGTGACTAGCTATTGGTAGGCGGGGTAGCCGTTCGGTCTGAGGCGTCTTCTCACGGTTCGTGTTGCTCCCCCAGTCGGAGGTTTGAGTCCTCCCTCGGGCATGGGTGTGTGTGTTGTCGTTAGCGTAAGTTAGTTTAATGACCTCAGCAGTTTGGTCCCATAGTCCTTACCACAAATTGTCAAATTTTTGCACTAACTATTGCCACCTAGAATAACTCCGAAGGTATGATAGTAGCTGAAAAGTTTGTGGGACAAATGTTCCATGGGACAACGGGGGTCATAATATGACGCTGCTTTTTTGTTGCTAGATGGGGTAGCGTCAGAGGTAAGAAGGTCAGATTTTTTTATATGGGATGCTATAGTTTGGTACTTATTTTCTGATAGCGGCCACCGAAACGAATCCAATGATGTGTAACCGTAATGTCTTTGCGGTCACCGAAGGTCCATTTACAGAAGGTGTTCGAAGTGATGACCATTGATATCATGCAGTGCTGCAATCTTCTTGTCATTGATTGAGGGGTTTTCCTTCTCAGTTCGGCACTTATCGAAGCAGATGCTCTGACAATTCTCTCTCGTAAGTCGTGCGAATAGTAAATATTCGCCGAATCCATCTAACGTGCCACTGACATGTCAACACCATTCCACAGTTTCGCAGTACAACACTAATAGGAACGGTAAGACTAGTATTGTCGAAGCAAGCAATGTGAATCATGTATTCCTTCGAAGAACAACTCGATATGCTTCTCATTTACAGAGAATTCCGACGAAATTCAGTGAAAGCTAGAGACTTATACGCTAAAAGATATCCTCAACGTACTCAACCCATACGTCGTACATTTAAATATGTGTACGATAAATTGAGAACAACTGGATCTTTAACGCATCGGAAACATATCCGGCAACGGAACGTTACTAACGAGGAAACGGAAATTGGCATTCTTGCCACTGTGGTTCGAGATCCTTGTGTTACTTCGCGTCAAATCGCAAGGGAATCTGTCATGAGCCAGAGTAGTGTTGTTCGTGTTCTGCATCGCCACAAATATCATCCTTGCCATACCAGTCTGCAACAAGAATTAACTGGTAACGGATTATATGCATTGAATTCTGCCGATGGGCTCAACTTCAGATTCAGAGGGATGACTAGACTACATTCATGAACCATTGAAATGTTAATTTGCATAACATGCATTATTGGGCGACTGAAAATCCATATTGGATGCGGAAAGTTGCAGACCACTGCACCGAAGATATGTGAGAGGCTATTGTCAGAGCATCTGCTTCTATAAGTGCCGATGTGATAAGGAATACCACTCAATTCATGATTAGAAGATTGCAGCACTACACTGATAGTAATGATCATCACCTCGAACACCTTCTGTAAATGGACTTCAAGCCACCTTTGAGACCTTCGTTGACCTTCAAAGACCTTACTGTTACAAACCATTGGATACGTCTCGATAGCCGCTATCAGCAAATAAGTACCTAACTATAGCGTCCCATTTAAAATAACAAAGTCGACCTTCATATCTCTGACGGGACCCCACCTAGCAACGTCATATTATGGCCCCCGTTGTCCCAAGCAACTTTTGTCCCACAAAGTTTTCAGCTACTATCATACTTTCTTGGTGGCAGTAGTAAGTGACTTTTGATGTCTCAAACGCTAAGCGACAATTATGAATCGCTTATTATTCGCACGCTGTCTTTGGTCAGAGTGTTTCCTGAGATGTAATAGGACTTTTCGGAGTTTGTGGCAACGTTCTTTTAGCCGCCTGCTTTCGCTTCGGAAGTTGGACGTTATCTACTTATTTTATTTGTTATTAATACTATCAGATTTATTATTATTTTTATTATTACTAATATTACTTCAACACGTGTGACACTGTTTATTTTTCTCTTCTGATCGTACACTACTGGCCATAATTAAAATTGCTACACCACGAAGATGACGTGCTACAGACGGGAAATTTAACCGACAGGAAGAAGATGCTGTGATATGCAAATGATTAGCTTTTCAAAGCATTCACACAACGCTGGCGCCGGAGGCGACACCTACAACGTGCTGACACGAGGAAAGTTTGCAACTGATTTCTTCATTCACAAACAGCAGTTGACCGGCGTTGCCTGGTGAAACGTTGTTGTAATGCCTCGTGTAAGGAGGAGAATTGCGGACCATCACGTTTCCGACTTTGATGAAGGTCGGAATGTAGCCTATCGCGATTGCAGTTTATCGTATCGCGACATTGCTGCTCGCGTTGGTCTAGATCCAATGACTGTTACAGGAATATGGAATCGGTGGGTTCAGTAGGGTAATACGGAACGCCGTGCTGGATCCCAACGACCTCGTATCACTAGCAAGCGAGATGACAGGCATCTTATCCGCATGGCTGTAACGGATCGTGCAACCACGTCTCTATCCGTGAGTGAACAGATGGGGACGTTTGCAGGACAACGACATTTCAGCAGGATAATTCATGACCTCATGTTGCAGGTCCAGTACGGGCCTTTCTGGATACAGAAAATGTTCGACTGCTGCCCTAGCCAGCACATTCTTCAGATCTCTCACCAATTGAAAACGTCTGGTCAATGGTGGCCGAGCAACTGGCTCGTCACAATACGCCAGTCACTACTCTTGATGAACTGTGGTATCGTGTTGAAGCTGCATGGGCACCGTACCTGTAAAAGCCATCCAAGCTCTGTTTGACTAAATGCCCAGGCGTATCAAGGCCATTATTACGGACATAGGCGGTTGGTCTGAGTACTGATTTCTCAGGATCTATGCACCCAAATTGCGTGAAAATGTCATCAAATGGCTCTGAGCACTATGGGACTTAACTTCTGTGGTCATCAGTCCCCTGGAACTTAGAACTACTTAAATCTAACTAACCTAAGGACACCACACACATCCATGTCCGAGACAGGATTCGAACCTGCTACCGTAGCGGTCGCGCGGTTCCGGACTGAGCGCCTAGAACCGTTAGACCACCGCGGCCGGCGGTGAAAATGTAATCACATGTCAGTTCTAGTGTAATATATTTGTCCAATGAATACCCGTTTATCATCTGCATTTCTTCTTGGTGTAGCAATTTTAATGGCCAGTAGTGTATATTCTGTGAAACTACAAATGTTCTCCATATGTTTTCTACTTTCAAAGAAACGAAGCGAAAGCACACTGCCATGAGAACATTGCTGTAAACTCCAAACGGCCTTTTACATACCAAACATCTTGTCGAAAAAATGACTTACACGCGTAACACGGAAAAGAATAGAAAAATGTCGTTATTATAGTTTGAGCAGAGGACCGTCCGTGCGTTGATCCAGCGATCTACCCACTTCCGCATTTTTAACTTAATTTATTCACACCAACGAAATTACAGAACTTGACCATGTTAAAAATGTTACAACTCATATCATTGATGTGAAAGTTGTTCGAGAGTGACCAACAGCACAGTCTTAAATACGTATATGACATCCATTGTTTATTCCATTCGTTCATTGTAAGATCGTAATCGTTGCACGAGACGTACAGCTTTCGGCTTGTCCTTACGGAGGACAGCCGTCGATCAGTAGGGTCTTGTAACCGCATAAAGTGTAGCCGCAGCCGTCTACGCTCGCCTTCGCTGCATGAGAAATTCCAATTCAGTGACTGCTTCAAGCTGCTCTTGTCGAAACGTAGTTTCTTCGTTCTCTTGTCAGGTACGTATCGGCACTCTGGTTTCCCGAGTTTGGGTTTCTCTGTGTATCTTCTCTGAGCTACCAGCATCACTCTGAAAGGTCCTTTCTCCCAGCTTGGGTGCATCAGAATATAAGGAGGGTGCCACAGCCATGTAGTGGGTTCCTTCTTTTAATATCCAAATGAACAAGAAATAAACGTAAAGAAAAGGAAGGAAAGTTGCTTCTTCAAAAATTGTTCAATGGCTCTGAGCACTATGGGACTTATCTGCTGAGGTCATCAGTCGCCTAGAACTTAGAACTACTTAAACCTAACTAACCTAAGGACACCACACACATCAATGCCCGAGGCAGGGTTCGAACCTGCATCCGTAGCGGTCGCGCGGTTCCAGAGTTTAGCGCCTAGAACCGCTCGGCCACAACGGCCGACAAAGTTGCTTCTTCTGTGGTGGTAACTTTTCACCATTTGGAAATGAAATTCACTTCGCATCAATACGTAACCGTCGGTTTAAAACTGAAACGTCCCCTTTGAAAAATTTATACACGACTGTGCTTAAACTGAAACACAATATTTTTGGCGCAACGCAATCTGACTTCCAAAAATCCCTACGAAAGAATGGCCCTGACTAACATTAACCTATACGTTTCACAAATCACTTACCTTACAAAAATCTTCGTTACTCAAGCTACTGCAATACAGAGAGCGCCACTACTGCCAGCTAAATAAAAGATTCAAACTACTGAAGGCACTAACTACTGACAGGCATAGTTAGCAAATGAAAGATTTTAATAGAGAATAAACAATGTATTTACCTCACTAGTCATAATATATATAGCAGTTCATGACACCAATTCTTACAAATTTCAAAACTCCGCCATCTCTCTCCCCACGTCCAACCACTGCTGGCGGCTCACCTCCAACTGCGCAACGCTACGCGCTGTTAGCATCCAGCTGCCCAACACTACAATGGCGAGTATTACAACAATGCCAACCGGCCACTGACTGCACACAGCACAGCCAGTGTTTTTTTATACAGAGCGCTACGTGGCATTACCAATAAGAAAACCTAAACAGCCTACTTACAAAATGAAGAAAATAGAAGCAAAGAAAAGATCTCTCCAACAAATTACACAACATTTTTCCTTTGATAATTTAGTTTGTCGGCTGGCGTGTGTACATGTGGCTTCGTCGTGCTTGCGCTCCAAAACTATGTGTGAGTCGCTTTTCCGAACATGAAGTAATACAACGTGGGGTGAGTCTGAGCGTTGAGGCAAAGGGGAAACTAAAGGTTTGGAACAAGTGTTTGTACTTAGGATGTTTTTTCAAATTATGATGTTCCTGAATACAGAAAATTACGCTTTGAGGTCTGCGTATCGTTGAGTGACAATGCAGTACGCACATTGTCCAAGGAACCAGGTACAACTATTTTTCTTCGCGGCAGCGAGCAAGAGCCAGTCCGGGTGTAACCCATCATCCACTGTGATCGCATTCTCTGCCGTCCTGTTAATAATCGACAGCTTTTCAGCTTTCTCCTCGTCCAGTTCCCACATGATGTTCTCTCTACAAATGAAGGTGTGAGTCAATGTTTCTAGAAGGTGACAATGGTTATAGTATGGTGTAGGGCATAGTTTAATTGTATGTATCTTCTCCCCTGTGGTGATCTTTTCATATATGAGCGTTGGAACGTTAATAGTGGCAACTATTTATTCACATCACATACAAAATAGATATGTGTTTCAAAGTTTTACTGACATTCAAAGTAGTCAGCAGCATTGTGTATAGCAGGCTGCCAGCGATGTGGAAGTCGTAGGATACTCTTAGCAGAACCAGTTGTGTTGACAGAGCGGCGCGGTTTATTGCCCGACGAATTTGTAGCAGTTCGAAGTGAATGCCGTGAAGTGTTTCCTTCAGTTTAGAAATCGAGCCGAACTCACGAGGGCTTACTTCAGGGGAGTGCAGTAGGTGGTATAGCACTTAGCAACCCCACATTCAAACAAATCAGAAATAGCTTGCACTGAATGTGCTTGAGCTTTGTCCTGCAGAATAATGGTCAGGTCCTGCAGAAAGTGTCATCACGTCTGTCTCTACGTTGCTCATTTTTGGAACACAACCTACGACCATCTTAGAGATAGAAGTGTTGACACTTTCTGCAGGACCTGACCATCATTTTGCAGGACAGTGCTCAAGCACGTACAGTGCAAGCTGTTACTGATTTGTTTGACTGATGGGGCTGCTAAGTGCTATACCAACTACTGCACTCCCCTGACTTAAGCCCTCGTAAGTTCAACTCGATTTCTGAACTGAAGGAAACATTTCACGGCATTCCCTTCAGAACTGATACAAATACGTCGGGGAATAGACCGCGCCGCTCGAACTGTCATCACAACTGGCACTGCTAAGACAATCCTACGACTAGCACATCTCTGGTACCGTGTTATACACAATGCTAGTGAATACTATGAAGGTCAGTAAAACTTTGTAACACGTATCTATTTTGTACGAGCTGTGAATAAATAGTTGCCACTATTGAAGTTCAAACCCTCGTACCGTGTTATACCACACAGCAGCTGTGTCCGACGTAAGAATCGGGTTGGTGATTTTCTCCCATATACTTTTCCATGTCTCATCTGGGTGTTTCTTTTCTATCGGATTTCGTTGCTGTCTCCTTTTCAGTTCAAATTTAAGTGTTGAGGTACGAAGATGTTGAGGCGGTTCGTCCAGGTAGCTGATTATAGTGATGTAGACGCGAACATATTCCAGCTGTTGGTTGATGTGCCCATCTCTGATTGGCGCCCTCACATTTTGAGGTATTCAGGAGGTGAATAGCCCCTTGGATATCCCAGTCTAGTCGCTGTTGATTTTTCTGTAAGTTCTATTTATGGAGACCGCCAGGTACTGAGTGCGTACATCCTTTGTACCTAACCTGTCTGCATAAAGAGACAGTGTTATCGTGTGAACTGGAGTTCTGGTGATATTTCCTCTCCAAACAAACCAAGATATGGCAACAAGACGCATGTGAGCTGAATATATACGCATCCGTTACAGTTATGCTTTTCTGTACACAGTAAATCTGATGATATTTTTAATTAACGTTTACGCCCGTTCTTCTGGACGACAGCACACAGCAAGAAACTTCTGTGACTTGTCCAAAGCATTTGATTATGTGAATCATCACATTATGTTACGGTAATTACAGATTTATGGTATAAATGGAATAGCATATTTAAGTCGTACCTACAGAAAAGGGAGCAAAAAATTTCCTTATGCGGTTCAAGTGATTTAAATAAGTTTGACACTTCATCTAACTGGAGTAAATGAAATGAAATGTCGTGTGACGAGGGCCTCCCGTCGGGTAGACCGTTCGCCTGGTGCAAGTCTTTCGATTTGACGCCACTTCGGCGACTTGCGCGTCGATGAGGGTGTAATGATAATGGTTAGGACAACACAACACCCGGTCCCTGAGCGGAGAAAATCTCCGACCCAGCTGGGACTCGAACCCGGGCCCTTTGGATTGACAGTTTGTCACGCTGACCACTCAGCTACCGGGGGCGGACATCTAACTGGAGTGAAATTACATTAGATGTTCCACAGGGTTAAATCATGAGTCCCCTTCTGTTCTTGATATATGTGAACGACCTCCCTTCCTTTCTTAAACATGAAGCTGAACTGACACTGTTTGCTGATGATACAAGCATCATCATTAATCCAGTAAAAGAACCTCCAATTGAAAATGATACTAATAAAGTCTTTGGAAAAGTCATTAATTGGTTTTCTGCAAATGGGCTTGCTCTAAAGTTTGAAAAAAAACACAGTACATCCAATTTTATGCTGCAAAAAGTACAGTTCCTTCAATAAATATAACACATCAACAGGAGTCAGACAGGGTAGAGCATACTAAGTTTTTGGGTGAACACATAGATGAGAATCTTAATCGGAAAATTCATATTTTGGATCTTCTAGAGCGACTAGGTTCACCAACATTTGCAATCAGAATAATTGCCAATTTTGAGGATATAGAAATTAGTAAGCTAACATACTTTGCATACTTTCCATCTCTGATGTCATACGAAATAATATTTTGGGGTAACTCTAAATTTAGACAAAAAGTATCCACTGCTCAAAAGAAAGTGGTTAGAATAATGTGTGGGGTTTATAGTCGCACATCTTGTAGGCACCTTTTTAAAAGATTGGGAATTCTTACAACAGCCTCACAGTACATTTACTCACTAATGAAATTTGTTCTCAATGACATGGACCAGTGTAAAAACATAATTGACATTCATGATTATAATACCAGAAAAAAGAAAGACTTACACTATCCTTTGCTCAACCTATCTTTGGCACATAAAGGGGTAAAATACGCTGCTATAAAAATTTTCTACAGATTACCTGATTAAATCAAATGTCTGACAGACAGCAGTAACACCTTCAGCACTTTCTGCCATTTAAGGGAATGAGGTGAATAATAAAAATATTAATCTTTGACTCTGTATTGTAATTATATATTAAAAAATCTAGTTTCATATGTGCATTTCTTGTGCACTTGACACGTTCCACATCATAACGGCTACCGTACCGTGCGATTGATCAATGGAACACGCAACCAACTAACTCACTAAATCTAAGTTTTTGTTCATTCTTTCTCGACATACAACGTTTGGTACCGGTCTGAGAGTGTGTTAGCCACACCCCAAAGGAAACTGTCGTGTGGAGACAGATCCGGTGAGCGCGGGGGCAGAGATCGTTCGTACATTTCGTAACAGCAAAGCAGAGTCCTAAACTACTTTTAGTATATCGTCAGCGCTATGTGTAGGTGGCCATCTTACTTAGGTGGAGATGGTATAAATACGGGTCCCCATCTGATCGAGTTTGTGGCACCTGTACGGTGGGGCACTCGTGCGGAGACGAAATGTGCTGACATTTGTACGGCGTCCAGGACACTTGAGGTAGCGTCTGGGCCTCGGAACAGCCTGCTCCAGTTGGCAGCTACCTCCGGCATACCACGAGTGCTGGGAAAGCCAACTATCGGCATAAAGTATCATCTCCGCGCATCAGTTCACTGCAGACGGCTGTGGTGCGTGACATTTTCCCACAGCTCAGTGTCTTGGTTGAACTCTCACTGGCAAACGGTGTTTCCTTTTTTAAGTGCTGAGAGGACGGAATTCACCGAGGCCACCAAAGAGAACCCTTTAAAAATTTACAATTTAGATCGGGCTACTGTTGTTATGGTCTTCATTCCGATGACTGGTTTGATGCAGCTCTCCATGCTACTCCATCCTCTGCGAGCCTCTTCAGCTGACTGGTTTGATGCAGCTCTCCATCCTCTGCGAGCCTCTTCAACTCCGAATAATTACTGCAACCTACATCCTTCTGATTCTGCTTACTGTATTCATCTCTTGGTCTCCCTATACGATTTTTACTTCTACACACCTCCCTCCAAAACTAAGCCTGTTATCCCTTAATCTCTAAGAATGTGTCCTACTAACCGATCCCTTTTTCTTGTCAGGTTGTGCCACAAATTTCTTTTCTCCACAGTTCTATTCAGTACCTGATCATTAGTTACGTGATCTACCCACCTAATCTTCAGCATTCGGCTATAGTACCACATTTCACCACACATGGCTAAACTCCACGCATACACTTTCAGAAAACTTTCCTAAGACTTAAATCTGCAGGGTGTAAATTTTAAGTTGACAAACCAGAATAACTTGAACAATAAGCTTCACACGAATAAAATGTGTAGAATCCAAAGTTGATTATTTCCAAGGGGGACATCTCCTGCTGCTAAAATTAGCTGGCCACCCCAGCCCCCTGGGGGTGGAGCGGGAGGCAAATTTAAAATTTGAAATAGTAACCCCCATTTTTTATTGCAGAATCAGATTCTACATAAAAAACTACGTACATTTTGCCTTAAACATGTTTTGATTCTTGGTAGCTGGAGCCGTAATTCAAGAAAATCCTGATTTTTGCGTGAAAAATGGTTACGGATAAATAAAAAATAGTTAGCTTGTCAGATGATTTGTTTGATAATTAAAAGTTGTGTGGCCTCTTGACCACGAAACAAACAAAACTTTTCCGAATTTGCGGAAAAAATTAGTACAGTATTTGGGTCACCAATTGTAAAACTAATTCCTCTCTCTCAAACCCTACCCTATGGGAAGACAGGGAGAGTTTTCGTTTTAGCGAATCAAAATTTACGAAGTAAATAAGTATTTTTTGTTTATCTGTAACCATTTTCCACGCAAAAATGAGAATATTGATTTTCTTGAATTACAGTCCCAACTACCAAGAATCAAAACAAATGTTCAAGACAAAATGTACGTAGTTTTTTGTGTGGAATCCGATTCTGCAATAAAAAATGGGGGTTCCCATTTGAAATTTTAAAGATGCCTCCCGCCCCACCCCCCAGGAGGCTGGGGTGGCGGGCTAATTTTAGCACCAGCAGATGTACCCCTTAAAAATAATCAGTTTTGGACCGTACACATTTTTTCGTGTGAAGCTTATTTTTCGAGTTATTCTGGTTTGTCAACTGTATAGTCAGTGTTAACCAATTTCTCTTCTTTAGTAACGCTTTACTTGTCACTGCCAGTGTATATTTTATATCCTCTGTACTTACGCCATCAGTTATTTTGCTGCCCAAATAGCAAAACTTTTCTACTACTTTAAGTGTCTCCTTTCCTAGTCCAATTCCTCAGCAACACCCGATTTAATTCTACTATATTACATTATCCTTGTTTTGCTTTTGTTGATGTTCATCTTTGCGCCTTTCAAAACACTGTCCATTCCGTTCAAGTGTTCGTCCGAGTTCTTTGCTGTCTCCGACAGAATTACAATTTTACCGACAAATCTCAAAATTACTTATTCTTCTCCTTGAACTATAGTTCCTTATACAAATTTTTCTTTGGTTTCCTTTACTGCTTGGTCAATGTACAGATTGAATAACATCGGGAATAGGCTGCTACTCTGTCTTACTCCCTTCTCAGTCACTGTTCCCCTTTCACGCCTCTCGACTCTTACATCTGCCGTCTGGTTTCTGTTGTAGACTACACCAGCAAACAAGTTGTAACTTAGTGGCGCTGAGTAAACTTGGTAAAGAATAAATACAAATGAAGAATATCCACCAAAAGCAACAGTTTAGGCGAAGGTGGCGTATTTGTACTCGAGAAGAAGTTTCAAATCAAGTGCGAAAACATTTTGTGAGCACAAAAAATCGAGCAGAAGGAACATATAATATAATTTCATCAGTTCACTTTGAGAAAGTAGGGCAGCCTTCCAAACGAGGCCACAACACAGTAACGCTGCATCGAATTAGGCGAAAATATGTAGAAACTACACAAGATCGACAGATTCTGCGGGAACATTCTTTCAACAAAATATTTGACCGGCGAAAGATGGAATCAATATATTACTAGCAGACAGGGGACAGGATGAGCAAATGTGTTTGCTAGCAAAAAGGGAAAATGTGTTTATCAATCTGTGAGTCATCCTTCTTGGATGGACATTCGAGAGATCGAGCAAGCAGTTTGGACAGTTGTTACAGTACAAGGCGATCATACAAGTACTTGGGAAGAAATAAACACTTTTCCAGATTTCTACGCATTGCTACCGAACAAAAGGCGGGAAACATATGATTGCCCTTTCTAAGGCTATTAAAAACAACACCTCTGGACGGATTTCGAAATTGCTATACTCCCGTCAGCTACAACTTTGTTTCCTGAAACGGAGGCTGCCGCTTACAATCCACATTTTAATCAAGGTTTGTGGAAACAACTTCAGTGTGTCACGTTATTCTGGTTTTTGTATGTTATCGATGTGCATGTCAGGAGAGAGCAAGTCATACTACTGTTAAACGATCTTTGGTCGTGTCGTGGCACAGTCTTTGCTTCTGCGTAATCTGATGCATTCTTAGTTGAAGTGTGGCATGTGATGGACGTATTCAGTAGTGCTGCGTTGACTTGTGATGGTATCTGTCAGATGAAGAAAGTATTATTGTAAAGGACGGCAAAGATGAATATGATGTATACATTGAACGCTGAAAGGAATATAAATTTTAAATAATGTTATTTTTTTAAGAGAAGGCGTTTGAGGTAAGACTGCAGCAATACGGACCTTTTCTTGTGGAAATGATTGTTGGTAGCTAGTTAACTATGTTCATTTGCTCAGAGCTGAGAGAAAGATTACCCCACTTCCCTGAATCATGCTTTAAGATTTCAACTGATTAAGCTGTTTCATTTTTACAGCAATTCTGTTAACATTGTACCCCTTTTAAATCATTGTTAAGTATAGTATTGTTGAGACCAGTGTTGTATCTGAAGAACACGCGAAGTTTTCCTCTGTCTTTCTGAATGCATACTTCATTCTAAAATCCTTGTCTTGGAAAGTTATTGCATAGGAACCGTTACTCACCGATCCCACACTGCACCGTGTGCTATGCTACAGTTTGAATATAGTTTGGAAATTTTGTTTCGAAATAGAAGCCTAGCTTAGCCGCTACCTGCTTGCTGTCTGCTGTTGTGCTTTCGAGAAATCCGCAACAATGTTGTGAAGACGCGAGGTAAGTGGAGGTTTTGATTAGGGCTACATAACTGTCACTTCATTTGGGCGTTTAATATAAAGACAAGTTGCATTCAGATCAGTTACAGTCAGTTCAAATTGGGATCTGTTTAGTCAAAGATTAGCATACGAGTTTAAGTTAGATAACAGTATGAGTTTTGGTAATACGTGGATTCTTACGGAGTGGGAAGTAAATTTGGGCTAAATTTCAGGCAGAAAAAAATATAGTGGAGAGCCTATAAGGTTGCACCCTTGTTCCTTTTCGCAGGGAAAATGAAGAAACAAACTGTCAGATAATGTTTTCAGCTGTTGCATATCTTCGCCCTGGAAATGTTGGACGATGCTCGGCGGCGTAGCCTGTTCAGATAAACACGCCTGAAAACGGGAAGCTTCAGGACTTCTATTTTGTGGTCCAGCGGCTAGATTACGAGCCTATGTCGAGAGATATGTGGAACTGCAGAGGAAGGCGCATCGCATTAAGAAAGTCTTAGAAGGATGGGACCGAAGGATACTTCCAAAAACTTGCCCATTAGTAAGAAACCTTCGGGGATACGCAGAGTACTATGGCCATTGGTTTGACAGATTTTTAAATTTCGGTGGGAAGAGGACAAAGAAGTCAGGAATTAAGACTGCCGAGACTATTGCCAAGGCTGTCACAAGACTTTTTTTCTCCTTTATTGATTTTCAATTCCCACCGAAGGAAGCGGGCTGGCAGCAGCTTAGTACGCTGCTCTACAGCCTACAGACTTATTTTAAAAACAGAAGAAGAAAAGAAACAAGAAAAACAGGCGATAAAACGGTGACGGATAGTGTAAAATGGCGGAAAATGCGGAAAGTTAAAACAGAAAGCAAAAGGGGTTGGCAATGTTAATAAAAGACACAGGAATCAGACAAGTAACATAGTACACACACAATTAAAAAAACATAGCGACAGTCTAATTTCTGTTCGCAAGAGATAAGAAGCACACCCAGCGACAATATGATGGCCGTTTGCAACACTCCCCAAAAAACACAACACGGAACACTCACTGTAAAACACTCACTGTAAAACATTGCACGAAAAGGGCGGCACAAAGTTGACACTCCCGAGCCAAAGGCAGATGGGGGGGGGGGGGGGGGGACCTGGTGGGGGAGGGAAGAACAAGGAGGGAGGAAGGAAAAAAACGAAAAGGGGGGAAACCAAGGAGGGAGAGGACTCATAAAGGGGTGAGGGGCAGGGAATGAGAAGAGGCAGAGGAGGGAAATGCAAAAGGACTCGGGTGAGAGAAGGGGGCAGAGAGAGGTGGGGAAAAAGGAGAATGGGGAGAGGGAGCCCAGGAAAAGGACAGAGGAAAGGAGGGGGAGTGAGGATCAGTTGATAGGAGGGATAAATGGAGGGAGAGAGGGCATCAACCAGGAGGGGGAGTTGATGGAAGCCACTGTGGGAAAGGAGATGAAGGGTGTAGAGATGGAGGGTAGGGGGGACAACAGTGAAGATGTGGCAGGGGGCGGGGATGGGAGAGGAGAGGAGCAACCAGGGGGTGAGGGGGTCCAAGGCAATGGGAAGTGTAGAGGATGCGGATATGTTTGAGGAATAGGAGCAGATGGGGGAAAGGAATGAGATCATAGAGGATCCGCGTGGGGGACGGGAGGCGTATACGAAAGGTGAGGCGGAGTGCATGGTGCTCAAGGATCTGGAGGGGGGGGGCAGATATTCAGGCAGGACTGGCATAACAGAGGATGGGACGGATTAAGGATTTGTAGGTGTGGAGGATGGTAGTGGGGTGCCAGAGAGGAGTTTGAAGAGTCGGAGGTGGTTGTGGGCTTTGGATTGGATGGAGCGGAGATGAGGGATCCAGGTGAGGTGACGGTCAATGGTGAGGCCGAGGTAGGTGAGGGTGGGGGTGTCAAGACTCCAAATTAACGGCAAATTAAAATCATTTCTAACTTGTGTGGCTTTTGCACAGAAATGTTGGTGAAGAAGAAAACGTCACGAGCAGTGGAAATTATGTAAGTATTGAAAAGTACAGTGTGTCGACAACTGAAGTTCCAGTTTCAAATCGCTGTAGAAAGAGAACGACTGCTCAGAATGACGTCAAATTTGGACAGCATATTATTGACGCAAGGGGAAAACTTCGTGGAACAAGAGAAAAAAATTGACGAAAAGTTGACCAATAGATGGCGCTGTGTCAGAATACACACGTCAGTAGATGCGCGGTACACGGCTGTTCCTCCGTTTGCGACAGAGACGCCGAACACAGCTGTCTCCATGAAGGATTGCGCGTTACTGGCAAAGATCTTTTGCAAGAACGGTGACTGTGCGCCAGCAGCCATGCAGAGGTTCCAGTGCGGGGAAATCTGGCGTTAATAGGCTGCGGCAGCAGACGACCGACGTGAGTACCTTTTCTAACAACCATAGAGTAAATATCTCTGGAATGAACATTCACATGCGCAGAACAGATTTTGTGTTGTCAACACAGATTGCCGGCCTGGTCACGTGTTCTCGGGAGGTCGTGTGTTTGTCCGTGTAGCGCCCTGTATATTTCTAATGTCACTACATCCCTAGTACAGACGGATTTTCGTACGTGTCGTGGATTATTATATATGTTGCACAGACATTTGAACAGTACCATTATCCATTTGATACCGGGAATGAACCAGCTACGTAACTTTTAAGGGCAAGTGATATTGCATTCTGCTTCTTTGCGATAGTTGTCACAGTTCTGATGCACTCTATTTTTGGTAGTTTTCGGTATGATACGGCACTTTATAGTATTACAGAGCCTGACGTACATATTTGCAGTGGTAGTCTTGCAAAACGACTTGACAGTACGCTAGTACTTTTGCAAGTGTCCGAAAAACACCGAATTTGTCTCGCATTAGTGTTTATATCCTTGCTAATTCGTCCTCTTTTCTGCTATTTCTGCGTGTTTATTTTCTCTTTTTTGCGACCTAAAGCACAATTTTTCTTACTGGTGACACTGAAGTGTTTATTTTACGCATTTACGTACTTGCTCCCAGTTTATCAAGTAAATAGTAGACTGAGTAGGATGGGGGAAAAAAGGCGATCGGAGAATAAATGTACTGTAAAGCAAATGCAGTTAATCATGTAACAGTAAACTCATATAACACCATTAAGGGAAGTGGAAAGTGATACAAATGAAAGAGTTTGGGGACATGTTTATTAATACTTTACGCTTCTTAATCAAATGCTGAAGAAAATAAATTGAAGGCAAAATACACCAAAGAAGATGCATGTGTACTTTGATTAGCTACACTAATGTGTTTTTTATTTTATCTATGCAGAAAATGTATTTAAGCTGAATGCAGAAATTGGTAGTACGTGCTGTGGAAAATTAAAAATAATTGGTATAGCATCTATTTTCAGCCACACACGTCCAAATTGTTCTCTTTCTAAACATGCCTCTTCAAAGTGTTTTGAACATACTTTGGAATATTTTGTGGGGACAAAATTACTTCCCCTTATTTTCTGGAGCCACGTCTTTACTCATTGTTCATCCTTTGGGAAACTAAAATATAAATCACACAATCATTCTCCATGTCCTAGACACACTTAACATGGTCTCCTACAGTAACTTTATAGGAAACAAAAGGTTTGGACACACATATTATACGAAGACAATTATAGACTCCCACTCCATTGAATTTAACTGTCTCCCGTCTTTCAAATCTACATACATAATCGACAAGTCACCGATAAATGTATGGAGGATAGTATTTGCTGAAACAACTAACCATTCCCTTTAATGTTCCACTAGCAAATTTACGAGAGGAAGCGATTATTTGTAAGCTTTTGTACGAGCCGTAATACCTATTATACAGGGTGAGTCACCTAACATTACCGCTGGATATATTTCATAAACCACATCAAATACTGAGAATCGATTCCACAGATCGAACGTGAGGAGAGGGGCTAGTGTAATTGGTTAATACAAACTATTAAAAAATGCACGGAAGTATGTTTTTTAACACAAACCGACGTTTTTTAAAAATCGAATCCCGTTAGTTTTGTTAGCACATCTAAACATATAAACAAATACGTAATCAGTGCCGTTTGTTGCATTGTAAAATGTTAATCATATCCGGATATATTGTAACCTAAAGTTGACGCTTGAGTACCACTCCTCCGCTGTTCGATCGTGTGTATCGGAGAGCACCGAATTACGTAGGGATCCAAAGGGAACGGTGATGGTCCTTAGGTACAGAAGAGACTGGAACAGCACATTCTGTCCACATGCTAACACCTTTTTATTGGTGTTTTTCACTGACGCACATGTACATTAACATGAGGGGTGAGGTACACGTACACACGTGGTTTCCGTTTTCAATTACGGAGTGGAATAGAGTGTGTCCCGACATGTCAGGCCAATAGATGTTCAATGTGGTGGCCATCATTTGCTGCACACAACTGCAATCTCTGGCGTAATGAATGTCGTACACGCCGCAGTACATCTGGTGTAATGTCGCCGCAGGCTGCCACAATACGTTGTTTCATATCCTCTGGGGTTGTAGGCACATCACGGTACACATTCTCCTTTAACATACCCCACAGAAAGAAGTCCAGAGGTGTAAGATCAGGAGGGCTCGCCGACCGTGGCCCGTGATTGTTACAACACGCAACTGAACGTCGGAGGTATCAAGGGTCAACTTTAGGTTACAATATCTCCGGATGTAATTAACATTTTACAATCCAACAAACGGCACTGATTACGTATTTGTTTAAATGTTCAGATGTGCTAACAAAACTAACGTGGTTCCATTTCAAAAAACGTTGGTTTGTGTTAAAAAAGATACTTCCGTGCGTTTTTGTATGGTTTGTATTAAACAATTACACTAGTTCCTCTCCTCACGTTTGATCTGTGGAGTCGGTTCGTCAGTATTTTGTGTGGTTTACGAAACATATCCAGAGGTAACGTTTGGTGACTCACCCTGTATAGTCATAAAATCGTAGAAAAATAGGTCTACACAATCAAGCCTTAATTATAATGTTTCCAGAAATTTTTAAACATTGTACCCATGCAAAGTTATTATCCCTCCTTTCGCATATTTTTCTTTGCATCCGTAGCAACAACATTAATTCACCACCGCTATTACACTATCAACAAACGGTGGAAGCACAACAAAAACTCTTGATAATATAAACTTCAAACTCTGAGGAAAGCACACACGCACAGCGAAGTCCCGGAAACACGTGACAATCCTGGTTTAATGTTGACAACATGCGCAGAACGCAATGCTCACTGCACAGATATTTACTCTATGCTAACAACACGACATCGTCTGCAGCGCCTCTCCTCGGATCGTGACCTGGTCAGATGACTCCCGATTTCAGTTGCTAAGAGTTGATGGTAGCGCTCGAGATCCCACAAAGACACTGGCCCTAAGATTCAACAACGTATTGTGCAAGCCCATGGTGGCTTCATAATGGTGTGGGCAGTGTTTAAATGGGGTGAACTAGGCCCTCAGGTCAAACTGAACAGATCATTGACTGGAAAAGGTTACGTTCAGCTACTTGGAGACTTTTTGCAGCCAATCGTGGACTTCATATTCCTAAACAAGGACGGAATTTGTATTGGTCACAATGCACTATGTCATGTGGCTACAACTGCTCGCGACTGGTTTGGAGAAAAAACTGGAAAAGACGAGCGAACGGTTTGGTCACCGAGATCGTCCGACATGAATCCAATCGGACATTTATGGGACATAGTGGAGAGATCAGTTCGTCCACTAAATCCTGCTCAGCCAACATTTTTGCAATTACGGACGGCTATAGAGGCAAGACAGCTCGGTACTTCTACAACGAACTTCCAGCGACTTATTGAGTTCATGCCACGTCGGGCTGCTGTACTAAGTCGGGCAAAAGGAAGTCCAAGACGATATTAGGAGCCGCGAGGTCTGAGGCGCCTTGTCACGGGGCGTGCGGCGCCCCCCCCCCCCCCCCCCCCCCCGTCCGGGGTTCGAGTCCTCCCTCGGCCATATCGGTGTGTGTGTTGTTCTTAGCGTAAGTTAGTTTTAGTTGGATTAAATAGAGCGTAAGCTTAGGGACCGATGACCTGGGCAGTTTGGTCCCATAAAACTTTACCATAAATTTCCAGATTTCCATTACGATATTAAAAGGTAGCCCATGACCTTTGTCACCTCAGTGTACAGTGGACCTCAGTGAAGTGAAATGGAAATAAAGATTTCTGGGGAGACGAACAAAGGGGGTGCCAATAGCTGCAGAAAACGGCATGACACGTGTATCACCTACCATGGAAAGGTAGGGGAGCGAGTGAGTTACTGTGAATAGTTAAGTGATATGATTAGTCTCATCAGCATCGAATGCAAACAAACAACAGTCGATGTATAGGTACATGGCTACGTCACAGACAGAAGATGAAGAGCTGGGAAAAATATATGAAGCTATTCTTCTTTTTCCTAGCCTCATCCCCTGTCTTCGAGGGGTTGGAACGTTAATTTCTGGATCTTCCAAAGTTAGCGGCAGAGCGTGGCCGCAAGACTTCTCTGTTGCCACTTCTTCTCCGCTGGGACGAAATTTGTTTACCCTATCTGTCTGCGTCTTGTGTTAGCCATGGTAAAGTGTGAGAGATGTTTGTGAATTGTGCAGCCGAAGCGGGACGTCGGTACAAGCCTTGTGTTTATCTAGTCGGATCTGGAGGGAAAAAAAAAGAAGAAGAAAACATCCAGGCTGGTCGACACACCTTCCTTCCTCTTTAATCTGCTGGGCGGATCCGATCTGTGCTGTCACGCCACCTGGATCCGGAAGCGGTGTCTTAAGGAGTGCAGCTATGCGGTAGGGTGTTCAGATGGTTCAAATGACTCTGAGCACTATGGGACTTAACATCTATGGTCATCAGTCCCCTAGAACTTAGAACTACTTAAACCTAACCAACCTAAGGACATCACACACCACCCTGTCATCACGAGGCAGAGAAAATCCCTGACCCCGCCGGGAATCGAACCCGGGAACCTGGGCGTGGGAAGCGAGAACGCTACCGCACGACCACGATCTGCGGTAGGGTGTATACGACGAAAATGAACGGGTAATACGCTGAGGTACCCCTGTATAATTTATCGTGTCGGAACTCGTTCTCCTGAGAGTCTGTTGGATGACTATTAGTTTTTTCCTTAGGAAAGCTACAGTGATCAGCCAGAACATTACGGCCACCTAAGTAACGGCCTGTATGTCCGCCTCCGGGGCGTATAACAGCGGCGACTTGTCACGGCATGGAAGCTACGAGGCGTTGGTAGGTCGGCTGAGGAAGCTGGCACCACGTCTACACATCGAAGCCACCTAATTCCCGTAAATTCCTGGGAGAGGGGGATGAACTCTGGCACCACGTTCGATCACATCCCAGACGTGTTCGATCGGCTTCAGATCTGGCGAGTTGAGGGGCCAGCACATCAACTGGAACTCGTCACAATGTTCCTCGAACCACTCAATCTAATGACAGGACGCGTTATCTTGTTGAAAAATGCCACTGCCGTCGGGAAACATGATCGTCATGCAATCAGTGTACGATGCTCCTTGGCCGTCATGGTGCTTTGCACGAGATCCAGTGGACCCCTCGGTGCCCACGTGAATGTTTCCCAAAACATAATGGAATCGCCGCCAGCTCGTCTCTGTCCACAGTGCAGGTTTCAAGAAGCTGTTTTCCTGGAAGACGACGGATTCGCGCCCCCTCATCGCCATGATGAGGAAGGTATCGGGATTCATCAGACCGTGCAACGCTCTGCCTCTGCACCAACGTCCGGTGCCGACGGTCACGTGCCCATTTCAGTAGTACTTGCCGATGCTGTGGTGTTAACATTGGCACGCGGACTGTTCGTCAGCTGCCGAGGCTCATCGTTAGGAGTGTTCGGTGAACTGTGTGTTCAGACACACTTGTACTCTGGCCAGCTTTGAGGTCTTATGTTTGTTCCGCCACCGATCGCCGTCTGGCTTGTTTTACCAGTGTGCCCAGCCTACGATTTCCGACGTCTGTAATGAGGATTGGCCGCTCAATCCCACAACGTCTGGATGCGGTTTGAGCTTGGTTTCGCACATGTGTTGAAGACAACCACAATACCATTCCCCAAACACCTGACAACTCGTACAGTTCCCGATTAATTCGTCAGATATAGTATTGTATGGAGAGTGAAATGCTATATATTCTTAGACACGTTGTGTGTGTGTGTGTGTGTGTGTGTGTGTGTGTGTGTGTGTGTGTGTGTGTGTGTGTGTGTGTTTGCTGAAAACAGAGATAATACTATTATAAATATTGTAATTTTCATCTTTTAAGATGGATTCAGGTTGTTTTGTTTGGTGTTTGTATATTTGGAGTGTTTCAAGGATGTCTAGTTTTCTGGCTTCTGGTTGGATGTGTGGGATGCTAATACTTGTGTTGTTAACATGTCGTTTTGTTCCATGTAGGTGGGTGGATATTGCTGATGTGTGGTATTTTTTGTTTTTTAGTGCTGCCATGTTTTTCTTGAATCTAATCTCAAATGATCTGCCTGTCTGGCCTTTGTAGAAGCAGTCACATTCCAAACATTCAATTTTGTACACATCTGTGTGATGAAGTGGGTTTCGTGTGCCGATGTTGTGGGATAACTTCTGTCCAATCTTCTTGTCTGTTGTAAAGGATATGCTTATGCCTTTTCGTTTGAAGGCATTGGCAATCTGGTATGAAATGTTACCAAGAAAGGGGATTGTATGGAAGATGTTATTTTCTTTTTTTTGTGTTGTGATTGCTTTGCCATTATTGAGTGTTTTAGGGTGTCTACTATCGAGCTGTTATAACCATTTTCAATAGCTGTTTGTTTTATTATTTCTATTCCTTGCCCACATTTGTCTTCAGAGAGTGGTAGTTGGATAGGTCTATTGATCGTGTACCGGAATGCTGCCATTCTGTGTGCTGCCGGGTGACAAGAGGAGATGTGGATTGTGGTATGTGTTGTGGTAGGCTTCCGAAAAATTTCAAACTCCTATCTGTTATTCTTTATTCTAATGGTAAGGTCTAGGAGTTGTTGAAAGCATGGTTCAATTTACTTATGTCATCTTTAGTGCCTTTGATTAAAATGATGGTATCATCTACATATCTGTAGTAGTAGATGATATTTTTGTGGAGGTGGTGATTGGAAGTCAGGATTTTGTCTTGTTACTTATAAATATCTCTGCTAGCAATCCGGAAAGATCTGAGCCTATTGCCAGACCATCTGTTAGTTGGTAGATTTTATTGTTAAATTTAAAATAGTTATGTGAATTCAAGCAGGTCCATCAGCTCAGTAATGTGAGTTGAAGGGATTTATGTGTGTTTACGTAGGTTGGTGTTGTTTATCTGTAGTGTGGGATCTATTGGGACGGAGGAATAAAGGTTTTGTGTGTCAAATGAGGCAAGTGTGGCTCCATCAAGTACTTGTATGTTTTTGACATATTGTGTGAACAACCAAAGATCCACAAAAATGCGACCCCCATCAGGCCTATAGTGAACTGTAGGAACAGCCCAACATTCAAACTCAATAAAATGGTGTTCAGAATTCTCAAAGAAGCATACACATTCAATAATGAGAGAACACTTAAAAACACAACAGAATTCACAACCTTTAGGTAGCTAACGTATGTAACATGTAATCTTAAGACCCCTTGCCATGTAAAATTTGCTCTCACACAATCACTCTTTCCACCTTCTCTCTCTCTCTCTCTCTCTCTCTCTCTCTCTCTCTCTCTCTCTCTCTCTCTCTCCCTCACGCACTTTTTATCTCTTCCTCTCTTTCTGCCTTCTGCCTCCAGCCTCTCACATCTGTCTATTAATCCCAATCAAATATTGTCATTTATGTATAATTTTTCTGCATCAGCCAATATGATTATTGTACTTAAAGTCTGTAACATTTCACCTGATTGTTATTAACAAGTATGATGTTTAAGCCATTTCAACATTTCACCTGATTGTATAAAGGAGTATGTAGTTTAAGCTGTTTTAACTTGTCAAAATTGGATTTATATGCCACCTGAAGTATCCACACATGTATTCGACACCTCAAAACAAACACCTCCAAATCGTTTAAATAAGTATTCTGTCATAATGTTGTTACGATGTATATTCTTGGTACTTTGCGAATATGTCTTCTCTTCTATACGAACCTTGCACCCAGCAGATTCCAGACGCCATATTTGTTTAAAAATATGACAGTATACATGTGATGTGTTACGACAGGGAAAGGAACCTGTGACCACTGGGGGTACTCTATTTTACTTATTTTATGTTTACCGTTAGATGTTGTTGTTGTGGTCTTCAATCCTGAGACTGGTTTGATGCAGCTTTCCATGCTACTCTATCTTGTGCAAGCTGCTTCATCTCCCAGTAGTTACTGCAACCTACATCCCTCTGAATCTGTTTAGTGTATTCATCTCTTGATTGCCCTCTACGATTTTTACCCTTCACGCTGCCCTCCAATGCTAAATTTGTGATTCCTTGATGCCTCAGAACATGTCCTACCAACCGGTCCCTTCTTCTTGTCAAGTTGTGCCGCAACCTCCTCTTCTCCCCAATTCTATTCAGCCCGCATCTCGTGGTCGTGCGATAGCGTTATCGCTTCCCACGCCCGGGTTCCTGGGTTCGATTCCCGGCGGGGTCAGGGATTTTCTCTGCCTCGTGATGGCTGGGTGTTGTGTGCTGTCCTTAGGTTAGTTAGGTTTAAGTAGTTCTAAGTTCTAGGGGACTGATGACCATAGATGTTCAGTCCCATAGTGCTCAATGCCATTTGAACCAATTCTATTCAATACCTCCTCATTAGTTATGTGATCTACCCATCTAATCTTCAGCATTTTTCTGTAGCACCACATGCCGAAAGCTTCTATTCTCTTCTTGTCCAAACTATTTATCGTCCTTGTTTCACTTCCATGCAAATACTTTCAGAAAAGTATTCCTGACACTTAAATACTCGATGTTAACAAATTTCTCTTCTTAGGAGACGCTTTCCTTGCCATTGCCAGTCTACATTTTTTATCCTCTCTACTTCGAACATCATCAGTTATTTTGATCCCCAAATAGCAAAACTCCTTCACTACTTTAAATGTCTTATTTCCTAATCTAATTCCCTCAGCATCACCCGACTTAATTTTACCACATTCAATTATCCTCGTTTTGCTTTTGTAGATGTTCATCTTATATCCTCCTTTCAAGACACTGTCCATTCCGTTCAACTGCTCTTCCAAGTCCTTTGATGTCTCTGACAGAATTACAATGTCATCGGCGAACTTCAACGTTTTTATTTCTTCTCCATGGATTTTAATTCCTACTCCATATTTTTCTTTTGTTTTCTTTATTGCATGCTCAATATTCAGATTTAATAACATCGGGGAGAGGCTACAACACTGTCTCACTCCCTTCCCATCCGCTGCTTCCCTTTCATGCCCCTCGACTCTTGTAACTGCCATCTGGTTTCTGTACAAATTGTAAATAGCCTTTCGCTCCCTGTATTATACCCCTGCCACCTTCAGAATTTGAAAGAGAGTATTCCAGTCAACATTGTCAAAAGCTTTCTCTAAGTCCACAAATGCTAGAAACGTAGGTTTGCCTTTCCTTCATCTATTTTCTTAGATAAGTCGTAAGGTCAGTATTGCCTCATGTTTTCTACGGAATCCAAACTGATCTTCCCCGAGGTCGGCTTCTAACAGTTTTTCCATTCGTCTGTAACGAATTCGTGTTAGTATTTTGCAGCTGTGACTTATTAAACTGATAGTTCGGTAATTTTCACATCTGTCAACACCTGCTTTCTTTGGGATTTGAATTATTATATCCTTATTGAAGTCTAATGGTATTTCACCTGTCTCATACATCTTGCTCAACAGATGATAGAGTTTTGTCAGGACTGGCTCTCCCAAGGCCGTCAGTAGTTCCAATGGAATGTTGTCTACTCTCGGGGCCTTGTTTCGAATCATGTCTTTCAGTGCTCTGTCAAACTCTTCACGCAATATCGTATCTCTCATTTCATCTTCATCTACCTCCTCTTCCATTTCCATAATATTGTCCTCAAGTACATCGCTCTTGTATAGACCCTCTATATACTCCTTCCACCTTTCTGCTTTTCCTTCTTTGCTAAAAACTGGGTTTCCATCTGAGCTCTTGATATTCATACAAGTGGCTGTCTTTTCTCCAAAGGTCTCTTTAATTTTGCTGTAGGCAGTATCTATCTTGCCCCTAGTGAGATAAGCCTCTACATCCTTACAGTTTTCCTCTAGCCATCCCTGCTTAGCCATCTTGCACTTCCTGTCGATCTCATTTTTGAGACGTTTGTATACCTTTTTGCCTGCTTCATTTACTGGGTTTTTATATTTTCTCCTTTCATCAATTAAAGTCAATATTTCTTCTGTTACCCAAGGATTTCTACTAGCTCTCGTCTTTTTACCTACTTGATCCTCTGTTGCCTTCACTACTTCATCCCTCAGAGCTACCCATTCTTCTTCTACTGTATTACTTTCCCCCATTCCTGTCAATTGTTCCCTTATGCTGTCCCTGAAACTCTGTACAACCTCTGGTCTAGTCAGCTTATCCAGGTCCAATCTCCTTAAATTTCCATTTTTTTTTGCTGTTTCTTCAGTTTTAATCTACAGTTCATAACCAATAGATTGTGGTCAGAGTCCACATCTGCCCCTGGAAATGTCTTACAGCTTAAAACCTGGTTCCTAAATCTCTGTCTTACCATTATATAATCTATCTGATATCTTCTAGTAGCTCCAGGATTCTTCCATGTATACAACCTTCTTTTATGATTCTTGAACCAAGTGTTAGCTATGAATACGTTATGCTCTGTACAAAATTCTACCAGACGGCTTCCTCTTTCATTTCTCTCCCCCAATCCATATTCACCCACTATGTTTCCCTCTCTCCCTTTTCCTACTCTCGAATTACAGTCACCCATGACTATTAAATTTTCGTCTCCCTTCACTACCTGAATAATTTCTTTTATCTCATCATACATGTCATTAATTTCTTCATCATCTGCATATAAACTTGTACTACTGTGGTAGTAGATATCAGTTAATTTTTTGTCAGAAGAAACCCAAAACCATGTTCTGAAATAGTGTCTTGTTTCTCCACTAGGCAGTGCCACAAGTTCCTCCAAAAAAATCGTAACACAACACACACACAAATGTCATACTAACTAATGTAAATCCACCCGATGATGGAGGTTTAAACCTTTGAAACGCGTCGTGGAAATAAATAAAACGGTGACTGGTAACAGTAAATTCATTGATCAGTTGCTGCTGTTTCCTTTATATTCTGATCTTGTCCAAGCAGTAGTGAAAGCCAGGAATTCTCTTCCCAGTTAGGATCAGTCCATTTGCAATGTCGCATGTAAGAATTCACTAACAAAAAATGGTTCAAATTGCTCTGAGCACTATGGGAGTTAACATCTGAGGTCATCAGTCCCCTAGAGCTTACACTTAAACCTAACCAACCTAAGGACATCACACACATCCATACCCGAGGCAGGATTCGAAACTGCGACCATAGCAGTCGCGCGGTTCCAGAATAAAGCGCCTAGAACCGCTCGGCCACCGCGGCTGGCAGTTCAGTAACAGATCTGTATAATAACTTACCTTGAAGTCTTCCTCTTTCCTTTTAAAATCACTTCTGGTTGTATAAGTAAAAACAGCGCCGCAGAATGGGAAGAATCTTCTACGCCGGTAGCTGATGCTCACATAACCTTGCACGGTATCTGCTAAAGTTGCACACTATTCGGAAACTTTTCACCAGAGAGAACACAATATCGCTGTATCGAGAGCCAGCACGTTGCTTTCAGGCGCCATTTACCATCGAAAGTTGAAGCTTTAAACATGTTGCAGAGAAGAGCGTGCCATTTTGGTGTTGCTTGGCAGCAACACTGCCAAAAAGAAGAAGACAAATGTAGGGCAAATCTATCAGCAAATAAGTTGCAGCCCTCTGGTGTGAAAATAAAACACAGTCTGGTAAAATGTGGCGCACAGTGATCGGTGCACCACAAGAACACAGATTGTAGGGTCCTCTCGCGGAATCAAGAAGCCACTCGTCGTAGGGATTTTTAGAACAGGTAGGCCGCAAATCGTCGGTGGTGCACCATTTTGTAGCTTGGCATGGAAGAAGGTCTTGTACCATGGAACTCGCGATATTTGAAAATGAGCTGAGCTTATTTCATGTATCAACAAATTCCCCTGTCCTAAAGCTGGAAAATTGCTTCTATTTCAAAATGTTTTAAGTTCGCAACGGATTTCTGATGGCGTTGGATGAAGTAATTTAGGTGCAAAGAAACAGCATTTTTAAGTGTAATAGCTTATAGCTTATTATCTGACAGTAGTTTCGTGTCAGTTCTTCATATGTCAGTGGTGTGGCCTTCGAGAATGATTCTATTGCATTTTCAAATAAGGTGACCCTTTCTTACCATAATAATGACCCTAACTTTAACTATACTCAATTTACCCCATGGACACGGAAATTTGGGTATGATGTAAATATTAAAATAAAACACTCACATGTCCTATTATGCTACAATTCACCCAACCATAAATAAGAGGACATACGTGAAACCCACGCAAAGTACAAATGTTTAAGTTACCAAAAAGTTTAATGAGGAATAAGTAATATGAGTCACACGACAAGATATAATTCTACTTCAGACCGTTCACGTAAGTTTGAAGTATCTCCCGTCAAAATAGATACAAAAGACACTGTTTGTCCTAAATCATGTTCTTCCGTGTCACCTGTCTCTGGGAAATTGCAGCAAGCGCCTCCCCCCCCCCCCCTCCCCACCTCTCTGCATTTGCTTTCGCCTGTGTGGATCTTGTACTGTTACCTGTCCTCTTACTCCTTCACTATCTACTACATTCACTTTGTTAATGCACTCAAACCCATGATCGTATTATTATTTCTGAATCTAGTCGGCTGCTCGTGGTCTTGCGGTAGCGTTCTCGCCTCCCGCGCACGGGGTCTCGGGTTCGATTACCGGCGGGGCCAGGGATTTTCTCTGTCTCGTGATGACTGGGGGACGAATCTTCCAGGCCACGACTGGCCACAAGTCTGGAAGAATCTCTCCGAAAAAGCCATACCTCCAGAAGCTACCGAGCGAGGTGGCGCAGTGGTTAGCACACTGGACTCGCATTCGGGAGGACGACGGTTCAATCCCGTCTCCGGCCATCCTTATTTAGGTTTTCCGTGATTTCCCTAATTCGTTTCAGGCAAATGCCGGGATGGTTCCTCTGAAAGGGCACGGCCGATTTCCTTCCCAATCCTTCCCTAACCCGAGCTTGCGCTCCGTCTCTAATGACCTCGTTGTCGACGGGACGTTAAACACTAACCACCACCACCTCCAGAAGCTAGAGACACGTGGCACAAAGTCGTACAGAAGACGATCCCCACAAACGAGCGCTTAGCACGCATCGGCATGCGTGAGTCGCCGAAGTGCGAAGCGTGCAACCAAATAGACTCCCTGGAACACCGCTTCACATGCCGGACAAGCCAGCAGATATGGGAGACGTGTAGAAGAATGGTGGCACACATGAAGAGGGCGGACCACCGTAACATAGAAATCACGGCTCTCACCATCCCAGAGGCAAAAAGCTTCCCTCGGCCAAAGCGCGTCGCGACCATGTGGACGCTTGCAATGACAGCGCATGCGATAATCTCCAAAAAGCAGACGGACACAGTACAGTTCCTCACAGATCTCTGGGAGGAGCACAAAGGTGCCAGGCAGAAAAACAACTACCGGCAGACGTTCCAGGACTACCTGCAGATCGCGCTGGACGCCGCCTTCAAAGACGCCCTCCGTCCCCACACGCCGACGCCGCCGCCGCCACCACCACCACGACACACGACGCCGACACACCACGCCCTCCCATAGCCCCTTAAGACCCTACCGTATGCTGACGCAAACACCCCCACATCCTCCAACACCCTCAAAGTGCGTGTTTAATGAGTGTTTGTGTTTTGTGTGACAAGTGGCGGTGCATCGCCTGCGTTCTCACATGTGAAAGAGTGCGATGCACCAGTCATATCGTCATACAACTAGGGAAAGTGCTAGAATATTGGTGATCTCCTGCCTGTCCAAAAGATGATATGTAAGTACTGCACAAATACACTAACATTCATTGTAATAATCGTGGAAACCATAAACAGTTGCGACAAAATGCAAAATGACGATTTGCAATGATTTATTACCATATATCAAATGTTTTCCTCCCTAACTCCCTCCCTCCCTCCCTCCAACCACAATCAAACAACTCTCCCTAAACTTACTATCTATATACATGTCTATACTTTGTTTTGTTCAGTGTACCATAGAAATATGTCAGTCAATAGGTTTAACCAAATTTAAAGGACGCCATCTTTTGGCGCCAACCAAATTAATCTCATTAAATGCCATTAGATATGCATAAAAAATACAGCTCTAATAAGTGCACACAGAACTGGAGCTGGAAAATAGACTAGAAAACAGACAAATATAAAAACACAAAATTTACTTAATAGAGAGAACTAAATCATAAAGAATATACAAGAAAAACTGTACGAAAAGAAAAGATACGATTACTGTATGCGTAAACCTAAACGTGCCTTTGATGAAGCAATGTATTTTCTTAATTTGTAAATAAAAGTTTATTAATGTTGTTGTTGTTGTGGTCTTCAGTCCTGAGACTGGTTTGATGCAGCTCTCCATGCTACTCTATCCTGTGCAAGCTTCTTCATCTCCCAGTACCTAGTGCAACCTACATCCTTCTGAATCTGCTTAGTGTATTTATCTCTTGGTCTCCCTCTACGATTTTTACCCTTCACACTGCCGTCCAATACTATATTGGTGATCCCTTGATGCCTCAGAACATGTCCTACCAACCGATCCCGTCTTCTGGTCAAGTTGTGCCACAAACTTCTCTTCTCCCCAATCCTATTCAATACTTCCTCATTAGTTGTGTGATCTACCCATCTAATCTTCAGCATTCTTCTGTAGCACCACATTTCGAAAGCTTCTATTCTCTTCTTGTCTAAACTATTTATCGTCCATGTTTCACTTCCATATATGGCTACATTCCATACAAATACTTTCAGAAATGACTTCCTGACACTTAAATCTATACTCGATGTTAACAAATTTCTCTTCTTCAGAAACGCTTTCCTTGCCATTGCCAGTCTACATTTGATATCCTCTCTACTTCGACCATCATCAGTTATTTTGCTCCCCAAATAGCAAAACTCCTTTACTACTTTAAGTGTCTCACTTCCTAATCTAATTTCCTCAGCATCACTCGACTTAATTCGACTACATTCCATTATCCTCGTTTTTCTTTTGTTGATGTTCATCTTATATCCTCCTTTCAAGACATTGTCCATTCCATTCAACTGCTCTTCCAAGTCCTTTGCTGTCTCTGACAGAATTATGATGTCATCAGCGAACCTCAACGTTTTTATTTCTGCTCCATGGATTTTAATACCTACCCCGAATTTTTCTTTTGTTCCTTTACTGCTTGCTCTATATAGAGATTGAATAACATCGGGGAGAGGCTATAACCTTGTCTTACTCCCTTCCCAACAATTGCTTCCTTTTCATGTCCCTCGACTCTTAGGACTGCCATGTGGTTTCTGTACAAATCGTAAATAGCCTTTCGCTCCCTGTATTTTACCCCTGCCACCTTTAGAATTTGGAAGAGAGTATTCCAGGCAACATTGTCAAAGCATTCTCTAAGTCTACGAATGCTAGAAACGTAGGTTTGCCTTTCCTTAATCTTTCTTCTAAGATAAGTCGTAGGGTCAGTATTGCCTCACGTGTTCCAACATTTCTACGGAATCCAAACTGATCTTCCCCGAGGTCGGCTTCTACTAGTTTTTCCATTCGTCTGTAAATAATTCGTGTTAGTATTTTGCAGCTGTGGCTTATTAAACTGATGTTTTCTTTCTTTGGGATTGGAATTATTATATTCTTCTTGAAGTCTGCGGGTATTTCGCCTGTTTCATACATCTTGTTCACCAAATGGTAGAGTTTTGTCATGACTGGCTCTCCCAAGGCAGTCAGTAGTTCTAATGGAATGTTGTCTATTCCGGTGGCCTTGTTTCGACTCAGGTCTTTCAGTGTTCTGTCAAACTCTTCACGAAGTATCGTATCTTCCATTTCATCTTCATCCACATCCTCTTCCATTTCCATAATATTGTCCTCAAGTACATCGCCCTTGTATAGACCCTCTATATACTAGTTCCACCTTTCTGCTTTTCCTTCTTTGCTTAGAACTGGGTATCCATCTGAGCTCTTAATATTCATACAAGTGATCCTCTTTTCTCCAAAGGTCTCTTTAATTTTCCTGTAGGCAGTATCTATCTTACCCCTAGTGAGATAAGCCTCTACATCCTTACATTTGTCCTCTAGCCATCGCTGCTTAGCCATTTTGCACTTCCTGTCGATCTCATTTTTGAGACGTTTGTATTCCTTTTTGCCTGCTTCATTTACTGCATTTTTATATTTTCTCCTTTCATCAATTAAATTCAATATTTCTTCTGTTACCCAAGGATTTCTACTAGCCCTCGACTTTTTACCTACTTGATCCTCTGCTGCCTTCACTACTTCATCCCTCAAAGCTACCCATTCTTCTTCTACTGTATTTGTTTCCCCCATTCCCGTCAATTGTTCCCTTACTCTCTCCCTGAAACTCTGCACAACCTCTGGTTCTTTCAGTTTATCCAGGTCATATCTCCTTAAGTTCCCTCCTTTTTGCAGTTTCTTCAGTTTTAATCTACAGGTCATAACTAATAGATTGTGGTCAGAGTCCACATCTGCCCCTGGAAATGTCTTACAATTTAAAAACTGGTTCCTAAATCTCTGTCTTACCATTATATAATCTATCTGATACATTTTAGTTTATCCAGGGTTCTTCCATGTATACAACCTTCTTTCATGATTCTTAAACCATTAGCTATGATTTAGTTGTGCTCTGTGCAAAATTCTACCAGGCAGGTTCCTCTTTCATTTCTTAACCCCAATCCATATTCACCTACTACGTTTCCTTCTCTCCCTATTCCTACTGCCGAATTCCAGTCACCCATGACTATTACGTTACAAAAAAAAAGGTGTTTTGTGTCTCATCATCATTTCACCTCCATCGACACGCAAGTCGCCTAAGTGGCGTCAACTCTAAAGACTTGCACCAGGCGAACGGTCTACCCGACGGGAGGCGATAGCCACATGTCATTTCCATTTTTCTGAATCTGAGTTAATTTTTGTAGTTCAACCAAGGCTTTTTTATTCGTCTTCATTTTCATCACATTTCTCACCAGGCCTAGCTTCGTACGAAATGTTGAATTTTTTAGCAGAGGCATACACTGACATCTGCTTTTTTTTTTACTACATTTATGGCCTTCTCAAGATCACTTGAGTCAAGTGTGGATGCCCTTTTCTCAATATATACTCGTGGCATGCGTAACTTCTGGTATGCCCCAGGGCAGCCTAATAGGTCCGCTGCTTCATGCGATTTACATAAAAGATCTGGTTGATGGTACTGACAGCGGCATTACACTGTTTGCCGATGATGCTGTAGTCTACAGGAAAGTAGTATCACACGAAAGTTGTGAACAAATCAATGAATATTTGCAGAAAATAAATGTGTGGTGTAATGCCTTTCTTTTCACTTCCATATATGGCTACATTCCATACAAATACTTTCAGAAATGACTTCCTGACACTTAAATCTATACTCGATGTTAACAAATTTCTCTTCTTCAGGAACGCTTTTCTTGCCATTGCCAGTCTACATTTTATATCCTCTCTACTTCGACCATCATCAGTTATTTTGTTCCCCAAATAGCAGAACTCATCTACTACTTTAAGTGTCTTATCTCTCAATATTAGTAAGTATAACACCTACTGCGTATAACAAGGCGAAAATCCCCATTAATGTACGAGTAGAAAATAAATGACCAGTCGTTGGAAGCGGTAACATCAGTCAAGTATCTGGGTGTGGCTATTCAAAATGATAAATGGAATGATTATGTTACACAAGTAATGGGTAAGGCGAACTCTAGATTGCGGTTTATTGGTAGAATGCTGAAGCGAAACAATCCTTCAACAAAGGAAATAGCTTACAATACGTTAGTTCGTCCAGTCTTAGAGTTGTTCGTCTGTATGGGACCCTTACCAGTTGGGTATGATTAAAGAGATTGAAAAGGTCCAAAGAAGAGGGGCAAGATTCGTGACTGGTACATTTAGCCATCGCGAGAGCGTTACAAATCTCATACAAAGTTTGAAGTGGGACACATTTGCAGATAGATGACGCGCTAAACGGAAGGGGCTGCTCACTAAATTCCGAAATCCGATATTCGCTGAGGATGTAGAGCATATATTACCACCAACTTTCAAATCGCGCAATGATCACCACTCAAAGATGAGGGAAATTGGAGCTCGTACTGAGGCATTCAGACAGTGGTTTTTTTTCCTCGCGCGATCCGTGAGTGGGACAGGGGGGAATATGATTTTTTGGTCCATTGATAGTGACCGGGCCAAATATCTCACGAAATAAACATAAAACGAAATAACTACTAAGAATGAAACTCGTCTAGCTTGAAGGGGGAAACCAGATGGCGCTATGGTTGGCCCGCTAGATGGCGCTGCCATAGGTCAAACGGATATCAACTACGTGTTTTTTTTTAAATAGGAACCCCCATTATTTATTACATATTCGTGTAGTACGTAAAGAAATATGAATGTTTTAGTTGCACCACTTTTTTCGCTTTGTGATAGATGGCGCTGTAATAGTCACAAACGTGTAAGTACGTTGTATTACGTAACATTCCGCCAGTGCGGACGGTATTTGCTTCATGATACATTACCCGTGTTAAAATGGACCGTTTACCAATTGCGGAAAAGGTCGATATCATGTTGCTGTATGGCTATTGTGATCGAAACGACCAATGGGCGTGTGCTGTGTATGCTGCTCGGTATCCTGACGACATAATCCAAGAGTCCGAACCGTTCGCCGGATAGTTACGTTATTTAAGGAAACAGGAAGTGTTCAGCCACATGTGAAACGTCAACCACGACCTGCAAAAATGATGCTCAAGGAGGTGTTTTAGCTGCTGTCGCGGCTAATCCACACATCAGTAGCAGACAAATTGCGCGAGAATCGGGAATCTCAAAAACGTCGATGTTGAGAATGCTATATCAACACCGATTGCGTCCGTACCATATTTCTGTGCACCAAGAATTGCATAGCAACGACTTTGAACGTCGTGCACAGTTCTGCCACTGAACACAAGACAAATTACGGAACGATGACAGATTTTTTGCACGCGTTCTATTTAGCAACGAAGCGTCATTCACCAACAGCGGTAACGTAAACCGGCATAATTTGCACTATTGGGCAAGGGAAAATTCACCATGGTTGCGACAAGTGGAACATCAGCGATCTTGGCTGATAAATGTATGGTGCGGCATTATGGGAGGAAGGATAATTGGCCCCCATTTTATCGATGGCAATCTATTGGTGCATTGTATGCTGATTTTCTACGTAACGTTCTGGCGATGTTACAACATGTTTCACTGTATAACAGAATGGCGATGTACTTCCAACATGGTGGATGTCCGGCACATAGCTTGCGTGTGGTTGGAGCGGTACTGAATAGCATATTCCATGACAAGTAGATTGGTCGTCGAAGCACCGTACCATGGCCCGCACGTTCACCCGATCTGACGTCCCCGGATTTCTTTCTGCGGGGAAAGTTGAAGGATATTTGCTATCATGATCCACCGACAACGCCTGAGAACATGCGTGAGCGCATTGTCAATGCATGTGCGAACATTACGGAATGCGAACTACTCGCTGTTGAGAGGAATGCCGTTACAAGTATTGCCAAATGCATTAGGTTGACGGATATCAGTTTCAGCATTTATTGCTTTAATGTGGTATTTACAGGTAATCACGCTATAACAGCATGCTTTCTCAGAAACGATAAGTTCACAAAGGTAGATGTAACACATTGGAAAAACCGAAATTAAATGTTCAAACGTACCTAAGTTCTGTATTTTAATTTAAAAAACCTACCTGTTACAAACTGTTCGTCTAAAATTGTGAGCCATACGTTCGTGACTATTACAGCGCCATCTATCACAAAGCGAAAAATGTGGTCCAGCTAAAACATTCATATTTCTTTACGTACTACACGAATATGTAATAAAAATTGGGGGTTCCTATTTTTAAAAAAACGCAGTTGATAACCGTTTGAACTATGGCAGCGTCATCTAGCGGGTTATCAATAGCGGCATCCGGTTTCCCTCTTCAAGCTAGACCAGTTTCGTTCTTTGTAGTTTTTTCGTTTGACGCTTATTTCGTGAGATATTTGGCCTGGTCACGATCAATTGACCTCCCTGCATATGTAGATGTAGACAGGTTCAAATGGCTCTGAGCACTATGGGACTTAACTTCTGAGGTCATCAGTCCCCTAGAACTTAGAACTACTTAAACCTAACTAACGTAAGGACATCACACACATCCATGCCCGAGGCAGGATTCGAACCTGCGACCGTAGCGGTCGCGCGGTTCCAGACTGTAGCGCCTAGATGTATACAGGTCCTATGCACGTGTGTCAGGAAATGCATCGTTGGGACAGTAGATGGCGCTGATGAGTGGAACTTTGGAAGTTCCTCCGACCACGTGCCGAGCGTTTGTGTGTTACAGGCTGTGTAATTGACGGAGTGTACTGTAAGCAGCAGAATGGTCCTGTATTCGTGCCGGGAACAAGCCGAGATGGTGTTTGTGTGTGGTCAAGCAGGTGAAAACGGTCGAGAGGCAGCACGGATACACCAGAACAAGTACCGTTGCAGACACCAACCACACCACACAACATTTCGAGCTCTTTTTGGGCGTGTGTGTGTTCGTGAGTCCTCTGAGACAGTCGAACGTGCAGGGAGGCGGTGGACTGTGCGTACACCAGATTTGGGAAACCTAGTTCTACAGGATGCTGAGACCAACCCTAGTACAAGCTCCAGGCAAGTGGCCCACCAACATAGAGTAAGCCAAAGTACGATTGTGTGTATCCTGCATGACAATCGCTACCATCACTCTCACCTGCAACGAGTGGAAGGATTACCAGCGTCGGATTCCCCTCCAAGGGAGCTATTTTGTCAGTGGTTTTTGCACCAGATCATCGCAGTTATGGGGTTTCTGTCATCAGTTTTCTTTACCGACGAAGCAACATTTACCAGAACTGGCATCATCAATATGCATAATTGTCATCTGTAGACTTCAAACAATCTTCGGGGAATGGTTGAGTCGTGTTATCAGCATCGGTTCAGCATCAATGTGGCGGCAGATTGGATCGGTTATTATCCCACAACGCCTCGATGGAGGAACGTACATAGAATTCCTGCGGGATACCGTGCTCGGACTGCTTGACAATGTGCCTTTGCGCACACGACAGGTGATGTGGTTTCTGCTTGTCGGAGCACCGCCCCACTTCCGCGTTACAGTTCATCGACGCATCATCTTCCTCGAATGCTGGATCGGATGCGGGGACCCTGTAGCACGGCCTGCTCCATCATCCGACTTAAACCCCTGGATTTTTACCTCTGGGAGCATCTGAATAGAGTTGTGTATGCTGAACCAGTTCATGATGTGCAGGCCCTTCGAGAGCGTCTTCACGACGCCTCTGACGCTATCCGGAACGTGCGAAAGAGTGCGGCAATCCGTGGTGCGACCTGTGAACGCGTGCATTGCACCCCATGGACGCCACTTTGAACATCTGTTGTGACGTGCATGTGATGCAGTCTGTACTGTGATCCGGGACGATTTGCCGTCGTTTCAAGCACACTATCCGTTTCCGGACACGTGTTCCGCAGTTGCCAGTAGGAATTAGTCCCTGCAATTTGTCGGTGCTATTAATGTTCACCCAGTATAATACTACAATGGGATTTCGAGTGGATAATAAACACTGTAAGTTGCTGCGAAATAACTTAGAATCACCACCGCATAAATTCTATTGTGCAGGAATCTATGAGAGAAATATTACAGCGGACTAATTGTAAGGAAGATTCAAATTAGATTTCGTAAATGTGGTTACGCAACTAGTGGGATTGCGTTGGGTTTTCTTTTAAAGGAGAACCAACGTCAGCTTAAAAACATTGAAGATGACATGGCCATTTTGCATTCTGGTGATGAAAGCATATTACAGGATATTTTGGGAAAAACTGAAATATATGTGAGTAATCAGGTAGACTCAGAACGAGCAGCTCTCGAGCAGTCGTAGGTGGTTCTATGATTTTTTTCAATGATTTTCTTGTAGATGGGAATAAATCAGTCCGATCCGGCTTCCTTCGTTTAGCTTTCATTATGTTTTATGGAGTTTCTAATGACTATATGTAATTCTATTAATGAACTGTGTTTACTAAGTTTCATTGGAAACGCGAAGATGGCCTGTAACACTACGTTTTTCTACGAAATGCATTGCATTTTATTGTTGACTTTCTTGCACAACTGTGCTGGTAGAAATGACATTTTAATCAAGTTTACGTTATTTAAAAATAATCATTTTAGCTGACTTTTCATCGGTCGTGGTGCCCTCTATTGAAATTACGAACAAGTCAGATAATGTGGTACTACGAGGGTAATCCAAAAAGTAAGTTCTCTTATTTTTTGTAAGTACATAGACCTGTTTATTTCTACAATGGCTTACATCAGTTTACAGCTTGAGCATTTAGCTATTTTTTGACATAATCACCATTTCTGTCGATGGATTTTTGCAAACGCTGTGGCAGTTTTTGTACGGCCATGTCATACTAGCTCGCCGCCATGCTGTTCAGAAAGTTATGAACCTCTTCTTTCCCGTCGTCGGAGCTGAACCGCTGGGACCACAATTAACGCTGAAAGGTACTGTGAGACTTTGAAATAACTCAAACATGCAATTCAGAACCGGAGAAGAGGAATGTTGAGCAAGGGCGTACACATTCTCCATGACAACGCTCGCCCACGCATCGCTCGGCAAACAGTTGCTCTCCTGCAACCGTTTCAGTGGAACATAATCACCCACCCACCCTATAGTCCAGTGACTATCACATGTTCCCTAGGTTAAAAGAACATTTGGCTGGAAAGCGATTCAGCTCCGACGATGAGGTGAAAGAAGAGGTTCATAACTTTCTGAACAGCATGGCGCCGAGCTGGTATGACATGGGCATACAAAAACTGCCACAGCGTCTACAAATATCTATCGACTGAAATGGTGATTATGTCGAAAAATAGCTAAATGTTCAAGTTGTAAACTGATGTAAACTTTTGTAGAAATAAACAGGTCTATGTACTTATAAAGAAATAGGAGACCTTACTTTTTTGATTACCCTCGTATATGACTGTATTGTAAATGGAATGTCTTGTACTATTATACTGTATTTTACAACTGTCCGTCGTGCACATTAGTGCTGGTTGAACTTTTTTATATTTAATAGAAATATTTCTATTTTACGCGTCATGAGAAGTGCTGTCATCTAGCTATAAGACTTTACGTTACGAGTCCGTTAGCGGTAGCCGACACTGTAAGTGTCCCTGTACACAACACGTTTTGCTTGGCCTATGCACGGACATTATTCAACGCCCTTGTCAGTGCTTGTAATAATCGTGTATTTATGTTCTTTAAAAATTTATACAATTAATTTCAGTTGAGGTTCATGCAGAGTGTTCGGAAGTTTCTGCTATAAACTTCTAGGGTTTGTAGAGGAAAGTGAGCACAAAATATTTTGCATAGGAACCCATGCCCGGAAACGTTTCGTTCCCGTGTTACAGCAGTTTGAAAAACATGTTTGCTACGTAGGTGTGCAACAGGGTAGTCATGGAGGGGGTGGTTACGTCGGATCGGCTGATGTCTTTTGACGTCTGACCTGGTTCGACCCTCATTCACGTATCTCTGGGTGTTCGAGCAACATGGCTGAGTACACGTTTGCAGGAAACACCGGTATGATCTTTCTGAATGGGGAATCTCACAGCAACGGAAGAGCTGCTCCTCGCCTTTATCAAGATCGTTCTCCACAACATCTGACACCACTGCATACCCTTTTCGCCTCAGTTGCTCAAAGGCTTCGAGAAAGCGTACCTTCACCGTCAACAGGTGCTCGAAGGAGACGTTGCACACCGGAAGTGGAAAGAGGCCGTTCTGCATCACGTTGAAGAGAACCCGTCAAAGAAAACACGAGCAATTCTTTTGCTACTAATGATTGGAACCGTGAAACAAGTGGTGTACTGGGTCACCCCTAATCAATTAATTCGCCGGCCGGGGTGGCCGAGCGGTTCTAGGCGCTACAGTCTGAAACCGCGCGACTGCTACAATCGCAGATTCGAATCCTACCCCGGGCATGGATGTGTGTGATGTCCTTAGGATAGTTAGGTTTAAGTAGTTCTACGTTATAGGGGACTGATGACCTCAGAAGTTGGGTCCCATAGTGCTCAGAGCCAATTGAACCATTTGAATCAATTACGTCTAAAACTGGTCTCCTTACCAACATGTTTTGAAATTGTTGTTTCTCGGAAACGATTATATACTTACTCCCAGAACTGTACAACGGAAATTTCCGAACACCCCGTATAATCTCATCTGCACACACACACACACACACACACACACACACACACACACACAGAGTTTGATATTACCAAATATAATTTTATAGAAATCGACACAAAAATTATGAAAGTGAGCCTTTATAATCATAAAAGTCAATTATTTCCTTAACAGTTTCCACAATGAACCTATTCTTTTGATCAGTCCATAAAGCATTTGTCACAGAGAACATTCTTTCTGAAACAGCATTACTGGCAGGTAGAGCTACCACAAAAACAATATTGAGGTGCAAATTTTTGCACCAAACATCTTGTGATGCAACGAAGTGATAGACCATTTTCCACCAACACATTTAACAGTCCTTAATTCTTTGGTAATTCACTAACGTTTTTAACATAGTTCATTTCGTCAAAAAGTTCATCTTTACATGCTTCTCTCAGAATGTATGTGTGAAGAAAGTATTGTTTATCAGCAAAAAAATTTATTTATTGCACTACCAAAGGAAATTAACTGTACCAAAGTTGCACATATTCAAAAAAGAACTTAAAAACTGTTAAGTAGCAAGAGTTCTTACAGTGCCAAGGAATACTTAAATTACCAGCATTCAGTAAACAGTAGCTCATCTCCATCATAATGACTCAAAATGCTCATTGAAAACTAAACTCTATTCATTTATTATTCTAATTTAGCATATCATGTATGATGTTATGCGTATGGTTTCATGTTATATGTAATAATATTTTATGAATGGGCATATAATTGTAAATCTTTTCATGTCCTATTTTCTATGTAAGTCAATGTATGACAAACCCTGTATCATTTTAATAATGATAAGATACGAGCATTCTAAGTAAATAAATAAATAGAACTCTGCTCAAGTTTTGACTTCGCTGACCCGACTTCCAAAGAACAGCACGTCTCAGCTGAACACAGATAAGGAACCGCAGAAATCGTGCTTCGTTCAGTTTGGTTTAGTCAAAGAGGTTTTTTTTGCTTTATTCTTTAGGTGTGACAATACTTGTGCATTAGGTTAAGCTAAACGTTACTTAAAACATGATATTTCAAAACATACTGGACGATTGATGAAAAATGGGACACTATACGACCCGTATGTATTTTGTGGGGTCAACGGCAGAATTGAGACTAGGTTCTCAGTGTAAATGGTCGAAAATTCGATTTTTCTTTTACTGGTGTTTTGAAAGGTATGTGTGTGTATAATGTTAGGACACAAAGGTTTCTTTAATCCGTGCGTTACAAAAGTTTCTGTAGCCTACGATTCGAAGGAGTGTCACGGCTCCGGAGACGGAGGGGCTCAGATAGGAAACTTCTCGCGCCGTGACGCACGCTCACAGAATCATTTATACTGCAGTACGCATGCAAACATTTTCGCCGAAAAACTGCAAGAACAATGAGTGCAGGCTGCCGAACACACCATATCCAGCTCAGCCAGCCTGGCTTTTCTTGCGGAGAAGAACGGGGCAATTGCTCTCCAGGAACAATTTTAATTAGGAAGGGTTGATATACGGTCCTGGAATTGCAGACTAGAAGTAAGTAACAAAAACTTTTTTTTAGTAAAATTTTGGTCAAAACTGGTCGAAACATAACTTTTGGACGCCCATATGGGATCAGCCATTCTGAATTTTGAAAATGTGATTTCAGAATTATGTTCAGCGAGATCAGAAATATATAAAAACATGTAGCTTATAGGCATTCTAAAATTATGAAACATACAGGGTGTCCATAAAGTCCCTTTACTTCATAATTTTTATTACAACGGCAATTGATGAAATATTTTAACAAAATTTCGTTTATTGTATTCAATGTTTACTAAAGTTTTTAGATGTACTAAAATTTTGTGTTTCAGATACTCTGTTGATGGAAGGAACTGAACCTTTATAAAATGGCAACTCCTCAAGAGAAGGCACAATGTGTGTCCTGGTTTATTGAGACAAAATCGGATGTTCAGACTCGACGAAGCTTCAGAACGAAGTATGGAAGAGATCCACCATCGCCCGTTCAGTTCGTACACGGCACAAGAAATGTATGGAAACAGGGACAGTGTTGGATAAAGGGATGAGCGGGCGACTAAGAAAATCCGAGGAAAACATCGATTGCGTTTTAAACGTCTTTCTCATTCACCTACGAAGTCCATGTGCACTGCTGCCAGACAGTTCAACTGTGCATAAGGTTTTCAACAAGGACTTACGGTTGTACGCTTACACAGTGCAGCTGTTAGAGACACTTGAGCCAAGTAACAAGACAAAACGGACAGAGTTTGCACTCAACATGCTTGAACGAATTTCGGAGGATGAAGCATTCCTCAATCGAGTTTGTTTCAGTGTCTAGGCAACTTTTCATGTTTCTGGGACATTAAACAGACAATGTGAGAATCTGGGGATATGAACACCCTCGTGTGGTTAGGGAGCTTCACCGGGATAGTCCAAAAGTGAAAGTGTTGTGTGGAATCATGTGCAACCGAATAATTGGTCCATTTTTCTTCAACGAGTCAACAATTACTGCAGATCTTTGCCTCGACCTTCTGACCGAATATGTAACACCACAATTGATTGACTTACAAACAACTATCATTTTCCAGCAAGAGGGTGCACCACCACATTTGGGACTGCATGTTCGTCGGTTCCTCAATGAAACATTTCCAGGCAGATGGATTGGCGGGGATGGGCCAATTCCTTGGCCAACGCGTTAGCCAGGTATCACTCCCTTGGACTTTTTCTATTGGGATATGTAAAAGATCGTGTATAAAACACAGATACGGGACATTGCTGACTTGAAGCAAAGGATTCGTAATGCCATTACTACCATTGACTACGCTATGCTACAGCGAACATGACAAGAAATCGAGTACCGTCTTGATGTGCTTCATGCAATTAATGCGCCAATATAGAGGTCTATTAAACGCCGCCAAAAATAATTATAAACACTGATTACAATAAAAGAAACATCGTTAGAATATTTCAACAACTGCCGTTATAATGAAATTTTGAAGTCGTAAAGGGACTTTACGGACACCCTCTATAACATTTTTCCCTCTAAACAGATTTTTATTGAGAAACAATTTTTCAAAACTGCAAGCAGCATAAAAGAAAAACCGTTGGGCCTATTAACTTCTACCTTTGATCGCTGAAAAGTAAACACTTTTTAGAGGCTTGTGCCTATAATATATGAAATTTGTTAATATTAAGTATTTTTTGCAAAGCAAAGGAGTGACCATATCGTTAAATTTGAGGTTATTTCATTGTGGTTAGGTATAAGCTCATATAAATTTAATGTAGTGTCGACTAATGCTACCCATTTTCGATTTCAAATAACTCCTGAAAGGTCACATTGCAAGCAGTCTGCATACTTCATACTCGCAGGCCCTTGATCCAACCATAATAAGGGCGTCATTTTGTTTCCTTTTTTTATTGAAAAACTAAGCTAAAATTCGAAACACGTTCAATCATAATACTCAAACAGATCCTTTATATATGTTTTCATTGTCTCAAAAACATTTTCAAACTTTCCCTTTTTTTTGCTCATTTGAATGCCAACCTCGCCTTAAGCTAAATAAACGACGATCCCTTAAAATACGGGACGTATGGTGACCCTACATTATTTGCACTTGTCTTTATCATTCGTCACCAGGCCATCTAACGCCCGAAACGCGTCACGAGGAGAATAAAGAATTCAGGGTAATTTTCAAGAATGACTGCCTATCGGAGTTGGAGGGCTCCAAACGATACATATCGAAGATGCGACAGTAAATCGATTATGAAAGTCTCGTGGCGCGCGTTACGAGTATGTTTCAAGGTGTCACTACAGAACGACAAGAGAAAAGCGTTAGAGAAGCAAATTGAAAGACGACGACTTACCTTAGCCGTCGTCGGTGTTCTTGTCTTGTGACAGTCCACGTGATCTATAAGCTGCAGGGGCAATTCCTGTTTTCGCCGTACCCAGGGTAAACTCTGCCAATATCGCGCAGGAATATCAGCAGAATGTCGCATGCGTCAACTTTCCCTGCAAACGCAAGTTGTGAAAGTATAGGTACTGGAACAAATATAGGTCGTCCCTCTGTCCTGGACGCCTTTCTCGTTTTATGGTAGACTTGACAGACTTCCACAGCCGTTCTGTATTCTTGGTATGGACACTGGCGTCATCAGAAGAGACACAACACTCTTCAGAGTGGTTCACGAATTCGTGCTCGAACCCTTCACCTTTCAGAGTCTGGTACGACTGAAACCCGTCTGTGATGACTTTTGTTCCAGACAGTATGAAATGCTTTATGAGACTCACTAAAGTGACCTTGTCTCGGGAGAATACCCTGACAACGAAACACTTGCTTGATTCTCTATCCCACCAAAAACCCAAATATGATCTAATTCACTTTTAGAAGGTCGTCCTCTCTGATTCTTTCGTCTAGCAATATAAGACTCGTCTACTTCTACTATGTTATTCGGTCCACCAATTGGCACACTGTCACTTGTCACTATCACGTAGCACACTTCTCGGAAAAAACGGAGTACTCACAGACTGTATTCGCCGAAAGCTCAGTTTCTGATGCTGTGGCTTGCAGAGTACAATCTCGAAAGCAGCACGACACAAGAATTACGCTCGTCTGAATCGATAATTTAGAGGACTCGAACCATGTCTTTTTCCTGATGCTGGTTCGCTTTCCACAAAGTCTGCAATGAAATTGCAACGGAATCTCAGTGTCCACACTCCTCTTACGCAGTTTCACAGTCAACACAGTCTCTCCTTTCGTCGTCCGGCAGAAGTCCATATTTCCGGCAAAAAGTCAAACATTTCTCTATACCGGATATGCATGGAATTAGAGTTTTCCACGTGAGGCAATCCGCAGAAGAAACTTGAGAAGCAGCACACATTACATTCGCTATGAAGAGAAACTGTATCGATTTCCCAGTGGAATCACAAACAATGACGGCGGGAACGTAATGTAATCGAACTGAAGAAACAATGGAAAACTGATAAAAATGACGATCACAAGTAATTTATCATAACGTGCGTCATGAAACTTTCATAATCGATTTACCGGGTGATCAAAAAGTCAATATAAATTTGAAAGCTGAATAAATCACGGAATAATGTAGATAGAGAGGTATAAACTGACACACATGCTTGGAATGACATGGGGTTTTATTAGAACCAAAAATATACAAACGTTCAAAAAATGTCCTACAGATGGCGCTTCATCAGATCAGAAAAGCAATAATTAGCATAACAAAGTAAGACAAAGCAAAGATGATGTTCTTTACAGGAAATGCTCAATATGTCCACCATCATTCCTCAACAATAGCTGTAGTCGAGGAATAATTTTGTGAACTGCACTGTAAAGCATGTCCGGAGTTATGGTGAGGCAGTGGCGTCGGATGTTGTCTTTCAGCATCCCTAGAGATGTCGGTCAATCACGATACACTTGCGCCGGCCGGAGTGGCCGTGCGGTTCTAGGCGCTACAGTCTGGAACCGCGAGACCCATGCCTCGGTCATGGATGTGTGTGACGTCCTTAGGTTAGTTAGGTTTAGGTAGTTGTAAGTTCTAGGGGACTGATGACCTCAGAAGTTGAGTCCCATAGTGCTCAGAGCCATTTTTGAAAGATACACTTGCGACTTCAGGTAACCCCAAAGCCAATAATTGCGCGGACTGAAGTCTGGGGACCTGGGAGGCCAAGCATGACGAAAGTGTCGGCTGATCTCACGATCATCACCAAACGACGCGCGCAGGAGATGTTTCACGCGTCTAGCAATTTGGGGTGGAGCGCCATCCGGCATGAACATCGTACGTTCCAGCAGGTGTTTATCAGCCAGGCTGGGGATGATGTGCTTCTGTAACATATCGGCGTACCTCTCACCCGTCACTGTAGCAGTTTTGCTGTCCAGCGCATCTGTCAGACATTTTGTGAACTTGTTTTGTTCTAATAAAACCCCATGTCATTCCAAGCATGTGTGTCAATTTTTACCTCTCTGTCTACATTATTCCGTGGTTTATTAAGTTTTCAAATTTATACTGACTCTTTGATCACCCCGTACTGCCACATCTTCGATATGTATCGTTTGGAGCCCTCCAACTTCGAAAGGAAATCATTCTTGGAACTTTCCGAATTCAGTACTGTACTACTATCTCGATTTGTGTTAATAATGAGACCAGTGTTCATAAATTTACTTACATAAATAACTTTTTAGATGCTATTTGTGAAGTAGAAGTTGTTGTTTTTGTTGTGGTCTTCAGTCCTGAGAGTGGTTTGATGCAGCTCTCCATGCTAATCTATCCTGTGCAAGCTCCTTTATCTCCCAGTACCTACCGCAACCTACATCCTCTGATCTGCTTAGTGTATTCATCTCTTGGTCTCCCTCTACGATTTTTACCCTCCACGCTGCCCTCCAATGCTAAATTTGTGATCCCTCGATGCCTCAGAACATGTCCTACCAATCGATCCCTTCTTCTAGTGAAGTTGTGCCACAAACTTCTCTTCTCCCCAATCCAATTCAATACCTCCTCATTAGTTACGTGATCTACCCACCTAATCTTCAACATTCTTCTGTAGCACCACATTTCGAAGGCTTCTATTCTCTTCTTGTCCAAACTATTTATTATCCATGTTTCACTTCCATACATGGCTACACCCCATACATATACTTAAAAAAAAGGTTCTGAGCACTATGGGACTCAACTGCTGTGGTTATTAGCCCCCTAGAACTTAGAACTACTTAAACCTAACTAACCTAAGGACATCACACACATCCATGCCCGAGGCAGGTTTCGAACCTGCGACCGTAGCAGTCGCACGGTTCCGGACTGCGCGCCTAGAACCGCGAGACCACCGCGGCCGGCCATATACTTTCAGAAACGACTTCCTGACACTTAAATCTATACTCGATGTTAACAAGGTAGAAGTACATTTTAAAATGACGGCCCAGTCGATTGTGAAACGAGGTGATTGCTCCTACCTGGTGTGGGGACTGCGACGGCGGCACAGTGTGGGGGCGGCGGCAGCGGGGGCGGCAGCAGCGGGGGTGGCGAGTGGGGGCGGCGGCGAGGGAACGCCCCCGACAGGATGCGCTCCACGCCGAACGACAGCGGTACGGGTGCCTGCCCGGGGCCGGACGCCGCCGGGGGCGGCGTCGGAGGCGGCGGGGGCGGCGTAGCGTCGGCGTGGAGGCGGCTGCCCATGGCGCCGCACTCTGTCCCAAAACTCACACCCCCGTCCAGATCGATGCTCCGTTTCCGACACTCCCTTCACCTGCGACTGCCACTTAGCGCTCACTCGCGCAAGGCCCTGAATGTAAACCGCAAGTGACAGTCAATACCTCTGTAGTACATTTGCACTAATCGTAAAAGTCACGGAATGTTCTGCGGTGGGGTACGAGGCACACGTCGCTCCTATATCGCCGGTTCAGTCAGCCGTGCGTTAGACTAATGACACATCCGGGCCTAAGATGAGACATTCCAGACATGCTTTACACGGTAGCCTGACAAAAGTTACTGTCTGCTCCACAGATACCCGTTCATGGCGAGACTAAAATGAAACAACCTCCGCAAACTTAAAAAAATTGTCCTACAACAGAAAGAAGTAGATTTCACACCGATAGAACAAAACTTCTCAATGGCCTTCTCTTATGGAGAAGAATGAAAGTGATTAAAAGAAACAGTAACACTAACTCCGTCTACAGCACTTATTTTTCAAAAGCAACTGCAGGCTCGCATATGAAGAGCGTGTTGGCAACAATGGATAGAAAAATGTAGAAACCACTGTGTAATTCTTGATTGAAGTTGGCATTAAATTATAGTCGATCAGTTTGAGTTTATGTGCGGATGTATTTACCTCGGTTATTCTGGAACTAGTTTGTGAATACACTGCATTTATTTGAGTTTCATTCTTAACGGCAATGAAATTTGTGTGTTAAATTCTTCAGTAATTTGTGGAAATGACAGATTCACGCATCTGCAGTGGGAGGGCACTCTTGTAATTTGAAGAGCTGGCTGTATTTTGTTGTATCCAGAAGCCAGCAAAATGAAAGAAAGCCCTAGAAACAGCGTATTTCACGTGGAACGGATGTAACACGGGGCAAAAGAACGCTGTTACAGCAGACTTCTCAAAAGAAAACTACTTCGCCTGTCTGATATTTTGTAGCATGCCACTACAGGAAAAAAAAATCGAAAGAACAAGCGGGGCTAATATAAGACTGATACGCGAAAACGCAGTTTTTGCAGTAAGAAGTCACAGGATATGTGTCAGTCGAGACTATACCGTCAGCAACCAACAGTTACAACTTTAAGGTCACTCACAGACGCGTTCAAAAAACTTAAGTGCTTTGCGTTCCTCACCCACAGAAAAAAACCGCAGCAGTAAGGTAATATAAGTTAGTGAAAACCTGAAAGATACTGGAACTCTTTAAGAAACTTTGCAAAATAGAACAAAATTTAGAGTCTCAGCTCAGGAAAAAATAAGTCTTTTAATGTCGACCCGAGAAAAGGCAGAAGAACGGATAAAGACGCAAAAAACGGCTGAGTTAAATTCTGGCCAGAAGTCCCGTACAGTCGACAAACGCTTTCTTTTCCTGCTCGAGTTCTTACAGAATTTAATTGTTGCTGGTGTGCGTCCTAGACGAAAGAAACAAATATTCTTTAGGCCCCGTGTAAGCCAAAAATACAGTTCGGATCCAGCAATCGCCCCGTTTGATAGTTCTCTGTGACTACGTGCTCAATCTGTTCCGTACGTCTTAGTGACCGCGCTATAACTCAGTGACAAGTCATTCCATATAGGTCGCGGAACACCAGCGTTAACAGGGCAACAAAATTACGAGGTTGCTGCTAACAGACTAGTTACACACGTTCATAACTCAGTGACAAGTCATTCCATATAGGTCGCGGAACACCAGCGTTAACAGGGCAACAAAATTACGAGGTTGCTGCTAACAGACTAGTTACACACGTTCTAAAGGCTAGGTTCTGTGAACTCTACTGTGATTTGTCAGAGTTAACAGAACCAACTGTCAACAAAGCGGGTTCAACTTTCTTCCTAGGAACCACGTTCTACTAGTAGCTCCGTTTACCGAGAATTATTCAGTTGTCACTACTCCTGCGTCACAAGAGAGATTGCTGCTTATCTTATTGGTTGGATATTCGTCAGTCGCAGGAGCCCTTGCAAAGGATAGAACGGTAGATATCGGTCGCAGTTTCTTATGGGATACAAACGGCTCTCTTAATAATTCCGTCGCACACTTCTTAGCGCCGCTTCCAGCAACAAACACAGGTTGGAGTTTCCGCGTTTCTTTTACTTTTGTCGACTGTTTATGCCTAGCTGTTCGAATGTTAGCTTAGCTTCCTTTTGCAAGCAGATGCACGAACGTCGGTTTAAAAATCGAAAACATTGTTGCAGTACTGGGAAGTACTAGCGCCCTGTTCTAATTTCAGCACCGAATATTTTCTTCGGTGAGACTAGTTAATGAAATGCGCTGAGTGTCACCAATCTTATTACTGAATCATTGTCAGACTATCTACTTTCAACGGCAAGTTTTGATTAGAACACTTCTCTCCCGCAGTCGTTCGGCAACTACAGATTCGCAAACGAATTAGGCCTACTTGACTCAAATATTTGCCAACACAACCAGGCAATTACAAATTGACTGTTGCCAAATTCTTCATTTACAGTCATAAGTACCGCGGCAAAACTGAAAAAAAATATAGCTAATGACTCAATAAAGAATGATTTCTAAAACTGTACGTCCCACTTCATTAAGGTCCTCACATTAGTTAAGAACGAATTGAATAGAAAGAAACGCAAATTCTACGTTTAGAGCGACAGAATCTGGAACCTGTCAACACGTACGTTTTAGAAACATGTATGGCGTTCGAGTCAACTCTGGTATACAAATTAAAAACAGTGACAAAATTAAACCCCGCTAGCTATGGTGATGTCTGATTTCGCAGTGGTTCAGACAGAAGTTCATCTTCAGCCCTGTAGCGTCATATAGCATTAACACTCTGTCATTTCAGATATATCATCTACAAAACGGTTCGTTTACAGCACTTAAAAGTACTGTTCACAGGGGCAATTCTTGTGTCTCGGGAAGTCACTCGATTCCGCTTTCCAACAGTTACTCAATTGTCACCATTTGTGGGGTAAAGGAAACGTGGCAGCTGCTGCTCGTAGTAAGGCAGTTAAATTAGCAGCTATTCCCCGCTACAAAAAACAAATAGAACATTTTAAATGCAGCACCTGTCCCACTCCAGTGATAGCTGGATTCACTAACGCCGCCTGTCGCTCACTTTCATGTTCCACATGCCTCGCGCACACACGCAATTAGTTTGTCCTGTTGCGAAAGTAATGAAGTCACCAGTCCCGATGCTGTGAACGTCGCCAGCCGCGATTCGTTTCGTTCCGTTGCTCTTTGCACCGGCAGCTGTTCCCAAGCGCAGATCGCAGCCGCCGCATTGGCGAGATCTCCACGTGACTGAGCAGAGGCAGTCAACTGGAGCAGCCCAGCTTAGAGCTAATTGAGGGGCAGGGCCGGCGCGCGTCGCGGTGGGGGGGAACGAGCGCCGCGATTGGCCGGTGGGCGGGGCCAGCGCCCGCCGCGTCTGTCAGCGGGAATATTGCCATAGCAACGCGAGTAAACAGGCGGCGCAGGAGGAGGAACATCTGCGTTTCCCGGAAAGCTGTTTACTCGCCGAGTAAACAGGCGGCGGCTAATGCGGGAATATATCAGTCTGTCAGGCGGGACATTAATTGGCCGGCCCCAAGAATGAACTGTGTCTATTAGCGTCGCGCTTTACTTACCACCCACGCCGCGTGGGCCCGCCTCCATTTTTGTTGGCGTCTCGTGTAAACGCTGCAGTGTTATCTGACGAATCCCTTAGCGAGTGTTTCTGAAACGTCAGCTCATTAACAGCGGCATCGCAGTACACAATTTTCGTTGCAGAGCGCCGCTCCCAGAGAGAATAGTTTGGAGATGGCCCGACGGAGCGGCTGCTAACGAGGTCTGCCAGCAGAAGCGACTGCCCGTCCTAATGGACACTGCGTCCATATCGTACGTTACATCGCTGCCCAGTTGCCGCTGCTGATTCCGCGCGGATATGACGCCCGGGGACGGACTAAATGCCATGTCGTATAACAAAAGTATAGCGCGTTAATTGCTTCTTCCGATGCTCCTTGATGAACAACTTCACAATTACAAGTAAAAAAAAAAAAAAAAACCCTGCTGATGTTCTGCAGTATTTATTTACGCAGTTAGTTACCGGTTTTCGGCTTACAATCCCACATCACAATGTAACTGACTATCGTCATAGGGTGGAAATCATTGTGGAACCACCATTCAGATTCACAGAGGAGAATTTTTATCGTCAACATATATTACACTCCGCGTCTGGTGTCTAAAAGCTTCGCCACCGTTACGATGTAACTGTTGGGCAGACAATGTGTACGCGCACATAGGTGTCCTTCAGCCTTAATACATTTGGTTGCGTTCAATTTGTCACGTGTGTCCGTTGTGAGTGCACTGCAAATTAGACTCTCCTTTGCGTTTTTCCGTGATTGTATTAATAGCGCATGGCGCTTATTACTGTTGTTGTCTTCAATCCAGAGAATAGTTTGATGCAGTTCTCCATGCTACTCTATCCCGTGCTAGCCTCTTCATCTCCGAGAAATTACTGCAACGTACATCCTTCTCAATATGCTTAGTAAGTTCATTTCTTGGTCTCCATCTACGATTTTTACCCTCCATCCTTCCCTCCAATACTAAACTGGTGATCAAAAGTGGTTCAAATGGCTCTGAGCACTATGGGACTTCTGAGGTTATCAGTCCCCTAGAACTTAGAACTACTTAAACCTAACTAACCTATGGACATCACACACCGCCATGCCCGAGGCAGGATTCGAACCTGCGACAGTAGCGGTCGGTGATCCCTTGATGCCTCATAACGTGTCCTACAAACCGATCCCTCCTTCTAGTCAAGCTGCGGCACGAATTCCTCAACTCCCGAATTCTGTCAGTACCTCCTCATTAGTTACTTGATCAAATCTTCAGCTTTCTTCTCCAGCACCACATTTCGAAAGCTTCTATTCTCTTCTTGTGTAAACTATCTATCATCCACATTTCACTGCCGTACACGGCTACACTCCATACAAATACTTTCAGAAAAGACTTCCCGACGCTTAATTCTATATTCGATGTTCACAAATTTCTCTTCTTCACAAACGTTTTCCTTGCCATAACTAGTCTACATTTTATACCCTCTCTGCTACAATCATGATCAGTTATTTTGCCCCCCAAATAGCAAAACTCATCAAGTACTTCAAGTGTCTCATTTTCTAATCTAATTTCCTGAGCATCATCTTATTTAATTCGACTACATTACACTATCGTTGTTTTGGTTTTGTTGATGTTCATGTTATATCCTACTTTCAAGACACTGTCCGTTCCGTTCAATGGTCTTCCAAGTCCTTTGCTGTCTCTGACAGAATTACAGCGTCGTCGGCAAACCTCAAAGTTTCTATTTCTTCTCCATGGATTTTAATTCCTACTACAAATTTTTCTTTTGTTTCCTTTACTGCTTGCTTAATATTCAGACTGAATAATATCAGGGAAAGACTACAACCCTGTCTCACTCCATTCCCAACCACTGCTTCCCTTTCATACTCCTCGACTCTTGTAACTGCCATCTGGTTTCTGTACAAATTGTAAATAGCCTTTCGCTCCCTGTATTTTACCCCTGCCGCCTTCAGAATTTGAAAGAGAGTATTCCAGTCAACGTTGTCAAAAGTTTTCTCTAAGTCTACCAACGCTAGAAAAATGAGTTTGCTTTTCCTTAATCTATCTTCTAAGATAAGTCTAGTGAAAGTATTGCCTCGCATATTCCAACATTTCTACGGAATCCAAACTGATCTTCCCCGAGGTCGGCTTCTACCAGCTTTTCCATTCGTCTGTAAAGAATTAGATTTAGTAGTTTGCAACCGTGACTTATGAAACGGATTGGTCGGTAATTTTCACGCTTATTAGTACATACTTCAAAATTGAAAGGGGGTAAACTGAAGAGTCAGTTTCGGGTGATTGAACATAACGTTTTAACGTTTATGGAAGACAAGTCTTCTCAGTGAAGGAACATTCCGGTGCAGCAAGTTCAGCTGAGAGCCAAAAGCGTTTCACTTAGCGCTTTACGGGAAATTAAAAGGGAAAGCAGGCTATCGCAATCTGGTGGAGGACGGAAATTTTTAACTCGAGATAAAAAAGAAGTAAACGGAAAAAATTATAGACGGTGATAGTTTTGATTAGACCGTTTTCAACTTTTATGTGACTGTAAAATTGATTTTTCGGTTTTTTTGCGCAGTTATCTGTAAAAATTAAGAACACCTATTATAACTGAAAGCAAACAAATACTGAAAGTAACGATTATTCAGAACTAAAATACTGGTGAAATTACAATTAAATCAATACCATTAGCTGCTGATAGGCGTTGATATACTTCAACGGGAACAGTTGAAAATGTGTGCCCCGACCGGGACTCGAACCCGGAATCTCCTGCTTACACGGCAGACGTTTTATGCATCTTTTATTTATTTATTTTTTCTTTTTCTCATTTTGTTCGATATTGTTCGTTGCGTTTGGTCTGGGCGGACGTCACAAGACATCCGTTCAAGTCGATCATTGATTCCTTGACTCAGTTTTTTTGTTACAGAGAGCACGCAGCCCTCATTTTGTTAGTAATTGGTCGTTGTATTTTATCGCGGCGGACGTCCCATGATGCTTGTTAAAGTTCGTTGTTGATCCATTAACTCAGTTTTTTTTTTATTTATTACAGAGAGAAGCTAACCCTCGGACCGAACACGCTGAGCTACCGTGTCGGCCATCCATCTGAGCCACGGAGGGCACAAATGATAGTGTGACTGACTGCAGGGAGTTATCGCCGGCACGCTCCCCGTGAGACCCAAATTCTCAGCTTATAGTTAACACATTAAATTGGTAGTGGCCCTGCCATATACCCATTACTCGCGGCAGACAATCCACCGAGTCCCGTAAGGGTTCAGGCAAATCGTGAGCAACCGCACTGAAGGATGTCATCAACCGGTTAGCCTTAAACGATATTAAGATGGCATCTGTTCTTTCGGACATGTCCGAAAGAACAGATGCCATCTTCATATTCATAAATTACTAGTGTCGGTTTTAACGGGCCGATTTCTCATCCCGAGCGGTTAGGAAGTTGCTAGTGGTAATAGAGATAGATGTCCCCTTTACAAATATTTTGTAAGTAGGCTGTGTAGGTTTTTTTATTGGTAACGCCACATAGCGCTCTGTATGAAAATCACTGGCTGTGCCGTGTGCAGTCTGTGGCTGGTTTGCATTGTTGTCTGCCATTGTAGTGTTGGGCAGCGGCAGCTGGATGCTAACAGCCCGTAGCGTTGCGCAGTTGGAGGTGAGCCGCCAGCAGTGGTGGACGTGGGGAGAGAGATGGCGGAGTTTTGAAATTTGTAAGAATTGGTGTCATGAACTGCTATATATATTATGACTAGTGAGGTAAATACATTGTTTGTTCACTATTAAAATCTTTCATTCGCTAACTATGCCTATCAGTAGTTAGTGCCTTCTGTAGTTTGAATCTTTTATTTAGCTAGCAGTATTGGCTCTCTCTGTATTGCAGTAGTTCGAGTAACGAAGATTTTTGTGAGGTAAGTGATTTGTGAAAGGTATAGGTTAATGTTAAACAGGGCCATTCTCTTGTAGGGATTACTGAAAGTCAGATTGCGTTGCGCTAAAAAAATATTGTGTGTCATTTTAAGCACAGTCTTGAATAATCTTTCAAAGGGGACGTTTCAATTTACTTTTAACTTTAAACATTTTTCTTCGTGCGATGTGTAATTTTCGAGATATTTAGTTGTCTGAAGTTACGCCGAACATTGTATATCTATTCTAACTTATTTATTGCATTTTAAATTTTCCTTGTTTAATTGGCCCTGTTCTCTCTCTCTCTCTCTCTCTCTCTCTCTCTCTCTCTCTCTCTCTCTCACACACACACACACACACACACACAATCCAATAGAGAGCCACAGAGTGCTTGGCGTGGCTATGTGGCCATGGGCTCCCGAGTGACGACCCGACTAGGTCAGTGATTGATGGCCCGACAAATGACGAGCGTCCCGCTAGAGGGCAGTACTTCCGCGGCGACCAGCCTGCCACATTCCTGCCAGATTGTTTCTCTGCAGGGGATCCACGCCTCCACTAACAGCTCCATACAGGAGTCCCTCTTCGCAGCTGCGGGGAGGGTCTGGAGCATTGCACAACTGTGATGCCCACAAACAACATTGCGTTGTTTGTCTAGTTACTCTTTGACTTCATTTCTACAATCTCAAGTGGATTCCGTATTTCTAGATTTCCGGAAAGCTTTTGACACCGTTCCTCACAAGCGACTTCTAATCAAGCTGCGGAGCTATGGGGTATCGTCTCAGTTGTGCGACTGGATTCGTGATTTCCTGTCAAGAAGGTCGCAGTTCGTAGTAATAGACGGCAAATCATCGAGTAAAACTGAAGTGATATCAGGTGTTCCCCAGGGAAGCGTCCTGGGACCTCTACTGTTCCTGATCTATATAAATGACCTGGGTGACAATGTGAGCAGTTCTCTTAGACTGTTCGCAGATGATGCTGCAATTTACCGTATAGTAAGGTCATCCGAAGACCAGTATCAGTTGCAAAGCGATTTAGAAAAGATTGCTGTATGGTGTGTCAGGTGGCAGTTGACGCTAAATAACGAAAAGTGTGAGATGATCCACATGAGTTCCAAAAGAAATCCGTTGGAATTCGATTACTCGATAAATAGTAAGATTCTCAAGGCTGTCAATTCAACTAAGTACCTGGGTGTTAAAATTACGAACAACTTCAGTTGGAAGGACCACATAGATAATATTGTCGGGAAGGCGAGCCAAAGGTTGCGTTTCATTGGCAGGACACTTAGAAGATGCAACAAGTCCACTAAAGAGACAGCTTACACTACACTCGTTCGTCCTCTGTTAGAATATTGCTGCGCGGTGTGGGATCCTTACCAGGTGGGATTGACGGAGGACATCGAGAGGGTGCAAAGAAGGGCAGCTCGTTTTGTATTATCGCGTTATAGGGGAGAGAGTGTGGCAGATATGATACACGAGTTGGGATGGAAGTCATTACAGCATAGACGTTTTTCGTCGCGGCGAGACCTTTTTACGAAATTTCAGTCACCTACTTTCTCTTCCGAATGCGAAAATATTTTGTTGAGCCCAACCTACATAGGTAGGAATGATCATCAAAATAAAATTAGAGAAATCAGAGCTCGAACAGAAAGGTTTAGGTGTTCGTTTTTCTCGCTCGCTGTTCGGGAGTGGAATAGTAGAGAGATAGTATGATTGTGGTTCGATGAACCCTCTGCCAAGCACTTAAATGTGAATTGCAGAGTAGTCATGTAGATGTAGATGTAGAATTATTGCTAGCGACATTTACCGGTCGTCGTTAATTCTTAGATAGCTTAATCGCCACAATGAGTCACAGGTTTTCTTCGAATTAGACAACTACACTATCAAATATGCCTATATGAACGAGATCGGTATTATATCCACTCAGTGTTCTCACTTTCTTGAGCTTTCCACTGAAGTTTGATTCAAACGTAAGTACAATATTAAATGGAAGTTCTGTATATGGAAGGTGTGTTGACCTGTGGAAAAAACAAGCAAAATGAAACAGTGAACTGTCAAACATCAACATACGGAACATTGAGCGACAATATCGTAACATGGCATCGTGGTGGACTGCGACGAGAGAGATCTGGGTTCAATTCTCCCTCATGTATAAATTTCTTTTTTCACAAAATTGTGAACTGTCTGTCCAGTCATTGGCGTGTATTCTCCGTGTTCATATTTGTGTCTGTATCAAGGTGCAATGGTCAACGGCATTGCCACAGTGGATCCACCGGTTCCCGTCAGATCAGCAAAGTTGTGCACTGTCAGGTGAGGCCGGCACTTGGATGGGTGACCATCCGAGCCACCATGTTCTGTTGCCGTTTTTCGGATCGCACTCAGCCTCGTGATGCCAATTGAGGAGGTAGTCGACCGAACAGTAGCGGCTCCGGTCACAGAAAACCATCATAACGACCGGGAGAATGGTGTGCTGACCACACGCCCCTCCTCTCCGCATCCTCAACTGAGGACGACACGGCGGTCGGATGGTTCCGATGGGCCACTTGTGGCCTGAAGATGGAGTGCAATGCCCGTTTGCAACAGCGACGTGTAATGAAGAGACCTCCAGACGTACGTACCTCCTATTTGTTCTGCACAAGTACCAGTGTTATGCCTCTTGCGTTCCGTTTTGAAAGTTTTGATTCTTGAATTCCTTCGTTAAAACGTAGTTCGGACCCACGTATTTGTTGTTTTCATTTCTATGAGAGGTCTATGCGGTATCTTGCTTGCTCTCACTATTCGTCACATTTACGACCGTAATATATTATTACCAAATGACCCATATTCTATAACGAAAGTGATACGTGGTACTTACTGGAATCAAGGAAAATGTGGAAGGACGAACCCACCAATATAACTTTCTTTTCACACAACCTGTTTATTTAACAATATATAAACTGTGTTTTACAGATAACCGAAGCACTTAACCATAAACTGATGACAAGAATGATTCAGTTACTCGAAACAGATGACTTAACTTTTAATTTGAAAGCTATATGTCGAAAGGTTCAGGGTTAGGATGCGCACCTGTGGTTAAAGGTTCTGAGGTGGCAGAATAATGAAGGTCAGATTTGCACCTTACATGAGAGCTTTATACATCGCAGTCAGAAGATGAATATGAAACCTAACATAATTCGGCGGTTATGAGCAAATTTGCCTGTCAGTATGTAATGCAAAAAAGGATGATAGTCAATCGACAGTAATTAACAAATTGTTCCTGCATAATGCATGTCTGTGAGTGAAAGGTGAAACAAGCAGCGAGAGGCGTTTTAGTTTGGAAGCCAGAGGGACAAAGGCAGAAACGAAGGCGCGCCCCAGGGGTTACCACAGAAACCACTTAAAGGGGTGTCAGGTGGAAAGTCAATGACCCCGACCAAGTACCTCGGGCGGGAGAAACGTGTGTAGCGGCCCATCTGTATAGGGACAGAGAAAAAGCTTTAGAGAACTGTGTTTCATAATTCTAAAGGGATACGAACAAAACCAGTGACGCATTTCGATCACGTGTCCAGCAAGTGGGACATACGTGAAGGTCAGTGTACGCCTTTAGACGTCTAGAACAATACGTCCAATTGGCGGAAACGCACTAGGAAGGGGAAAAATACTGAAGTTTCGATGCAGTTTAATAGAAGGGACATTGCAACATAGAGAGAGTTTCCACAAAATAAGAGGACGCACCTATTGGTCGAAAAAGGCTAGAACGAATGAACACAGGTGGGAGACAGTTTTGTCATGAGTAAGACAAGAGGGAAATTTTCGGCGACTCTTCTCTGGTTTGGTGTCAAGTGCAGAATGGAGCGCTTAACGCTCTGTACAACGTAGAGAAGAAACTTGTGTGAACACTGCGTTCACAGCGGCTGAAATCCAGCTAGAAATTAGCTGCTGAAACGCTTAGCTCCAACTGTGGAGAAACGAAGCAGTCAATTAGTTAACTGTTCTTGCGAGAACTGAGAGGACATTATAATATGCACGCTGCTCCAATTATGCGTGTGTGTATAGCCACATACTAAGACTAGGGATGAGTACATGTTTTCTCGCATAACGAGAATCATAGCAAAAGTTTCTGCTGGAAAGTTCAAATGGTTCACATGGCTCTGAGCACTATGAGACTCAACTGCTGATGTCATCAGTCCCCTAGAACTTAGAACTACTTAAACCTAACTAACCTAAGGATATCACACACATCCATGCCCGAGGCAGGATTCGAACGTGCAACCATAGTGGTTGCGTGGTTCCAGACTGTAGCGCCTTTAACCGCTTGGTCACCCCGGCCGGCAACATTTAATATTGTTGTGTTTAGAATTATTTCACTTTTTGACATTGGCGAGATGCGTTATCCTGACAGCTGTTTTTATTGTCAAATTGAAAACTGTGTAAAAGCGTGTATTTTTTGTGCTAAATTTGCAACATTAGACACGTCATTTCAACTTACACAGATGTTCTCAATCATAGAATAAGATAACCAGAGTATCCACCTTACAAGGCTAGACAGATTAGCAAACAATATGACAATGATAAGGCTTACTTCAAAGAAACCAACCTCTTAATTTCAATTGGCAACCAAGGTGATCTGGATCCTAACCCATCCCTTCTGACAATTTTAGTTTGACTAAAGCCCTGATGACAGTTGGCTGTTAATATTTTCAAAGTTAAACTGATTCCCAGTTATTTAGACTGCTCTGAAGGAACGTCTAAAAACATTTCTTGTGAACACTTATTACAAGAGAACGCACTCGGCGGAACCACAAGATCCAGCTAAAATACAACAACAACGACCTGATCTTTCAAACACAGAAACGGATAGCTTAGTACCACAGGTTGTTCAGATTATAACTAATGACTGAGATATGTAATTACAATCAAAGAATTGAACCGGTTAACAGTTAAATCTAACCACAAGGTCCCTCTTTTGTTTAACGGCAACCTGTGGCTAAGTAGAATTGTTCCAGTAGTATTTACTACCATGAGCTGATTAATTAGAACATTAATGATGGGGTACAAACCAGAAAGGAAAGGCGATGTAATAGCGGAAGCAATTTTCAAACAACTAGTGTCTTAGTACCATACTACTGGCTATATTTACGATCAAAGAGCGATCGAGAAAAATTCTGAGGGTCGAATACAAACCAGAAAATAATAAGGAGGGCAGGTACACAAAGAAACAAGTCACACGCGGATTACAGAATGTTACTCCCTTTTGTCAGCAATCAGTTCCATGGATCCACGGGGAGTCGCAGAGGGTACTGAGTGGTGCCGATGAAAGCCAGGTAGAAGAGGGCAGCCAGGCCACGAGCGGTCGTCCGACACGAATGCTGCCAACCAGCAGACAGGTTTCGGCCTGTAGTCGACGCTGACCCCTGTGAAGCACTCCGGTATCTTCGCTCTACGCAGGCCCTCCCTGCGCAGCTCGTGGCTTCGGCTGCTCGGACCTCGTGACCACCTCTTGTCGCGACGCTAACGCCAATCTCCAAACTTCGTGCCTCCTTCTCGGGCCAGCAAACCCCGTATATACATCGGCAAGCAAAGACCTTCTAAGGACACAACCCACAGATACCAACTCTTCCTCATAGATATTGGCAACGGGGCCGCGAGAGGGATAGTCGATACGGCACCTGAGCCAATGGCAGCAGCAGAGGAGTGTACTAACTCAATGGCGCCACGGTTCACAAAATATAGTATGACAGCTGTCAAGACTACGGAAGGAGAGCAAACACATCAATGACCAGACAGGCAGTTCATAAATTTGTGGAAAAAAAGGGGTGATCCGTTTGGCTCCATCAGCGATATTCCCGCCGCTGGTATGGGTCATCTTACCGGCGGTGTGCGCAGAGCGAGCGCTGGCACCACCCACCGGTCATATCGAGAGCGAGAGGAAAAGCTGAGGAAGAGGGAGGGACGCCGAGCAGTAACGGCGTTTTGGGAAAATGTGCCGGACAGCTAAGGACCGATCTCAGCCAGCAAGCAGGGCACGTCCAGAAGGGGCTCTTTACCCGGTTGACGGCGCCGTGGCAAATATCGCCAGCGTGAAAGAGACGTTAATGGGAAGCAGTTGGTGTGGTTTTTCCGCTTTGTTAATGTCTCCTGGCATCTGGATCTGCGGCGGCTGGCTCCGTCGAACAAGAAGGAGGGTAAGGGCCTTGCCTGTCCTGTAAACAGTGGTCGGGATCCACTACTGGGCTCTCTGCGGTTGGCTGTATTTCGTTGGGCGGCCGTCACTAGCCCTACTGAGTCTGCCCTACAATGTGTTGATTTTAATTGGTTTAATACGTAGTGTTGTAAGGTGTATGTGGTGTGATCATTAACATTTACGAGAGCCTGGAGTGCTCAGATATCTCGTTGTAGATCCCTACTGTCAAGGTTTAACCACTATTGAAAACAGTTTACTGGTCCTTGTTTAAGTACCGCCTGGTTATTGTATTTATCACACCACGGAATAAGATGGCCAGTCGAAATATATATATATAGTAGAAGCCGACCTCGGGGAAGATCAGTTTGGATTCCGTAGAAATGTTGGAACACGTGAGGCAATACTGACCCTACGACCTATCTTAGAAGCTAGATTAAGGAAGGGCAAACCTACGTTTCTAGCATTTGTAACCTGAGAGAAAGCTTTTGACAATGTTGACTGGAATACTCTCTTTCAAATTCTGAAGGTGGCAAGGGTAAAATACAGGGAGCGAAAGGCTATTTACAATTTGTACTGAAACCAGATGGCAGTTATAAGAGTCGAGGGACATGAAAGGGAAGCAGTGGTTGGGAAGGGAGTGAGACAGGGTTGTAGTCTCTCCCCGATGTTATTCAATCTGTATATTGAGGAAGCAGTAAAGGAAAAAAAAGAAAATTTTGTAGTAGGTATTAAAATCCATGGAGAAGAAATAAAAACTTTGAGGTTCGCCGATGAAATCGTAATTCTGTCAGAGACAGCAAAGGACTTGGAAGAGCAGTTAACGGAATGGATAGTGTCTTGAAAGGAGGATATAAGATGAACAACAACAAGAGCAAAACGAGGATAATGGAATGTAGTCTAATTAAGTCTGGTGATGCTGAGGGAATTAGATTAGGAAATGAGACACTTAAAGTAGTAAAGGAGTTTTGCTATTTTGGGAGCAAAATAACTGATGATGGTCGAAGTATAGAGGATATAAAATGTAGACTGGCAATGGCAAGGAAAGCGTTTCTGAAGAAGAGAAATTTGTTAATATCGAGTATAGATTTAAGTGTCAGGAAGTCATTTCTGAAAGTATTTGTATGGAGTGTAGCCATGTATGGAAGTGAAAAATGGACGATAAATATTTTGGACAAGAAGAGAATAGAAGCTTTTGAAATGTGGTGCTACAGAAGCATGCTGAAGATTAGATGGGTAGATCACATAACTAATGAGGAAGTATTGAGTAGGATTGGGGAGAAGAGAAGTTTGTGGCACAACTTGACTAGAAGAAGGGATCGGTTGGTAGGACATGTTCTGAGGCATGAAGGGATCACCAATTTAGTATTGGAGGGCAGCGTAGAGGGTAAAAATTGTAGAGGGAGACCAAGAGATGACTACACTAAGCAGATTCAGAAGGATGTGGGTTGCAGTGGGTTCTGCGAGATTCAGAAGCTTGCACAGGATAGAGTAGCATGGAGAGCTGCATCAAACCAGTCTCAGGACTGAAGACCACAACACACACACACACACACACACACACACACACACATACACACACACACATACACACACACATATATATATATATATATATATATATATATATGGTGAGTCAACTAACGTTACCGCTGGATATATTTCGTAAACCACATCAAATACTGACGAATCGATTCCAGAGACCGAACGTGAGGAGAGGGGCTAGTGTAATTGTTTAATACAAACCATACAAAAATGCACGGAAGAATGTTTTTTAACACAAACCTACGTTTTTTTTAATGGAACCACGTTAGTTTTGTTAGCACATCTGAACATATAAACACATGCGTAATCAGTGCCGTTTGTTGCATTGTAAAATGTTAATTACATCCGGAGATATTTTAACCTAAAGTTGACGCTTGAAACCTCCAACGTTCAGTTGCATGTTGTAACAAACACGGGCCACGGCCGGCGAGCAGCAACTGCAGGGACATGTTTACGATGACGACCGTGTTTACGAGTGTGGCTGTAGTGCACTGTTGTGGTTTGGTCTAGCTGTCGCAGTGTCCGCATGTAGCGCTTGCTGCTATTGTTGTTCTGCATTCGTCTCCGCACGCAGACCAACTGTAGTACACCGTGTTACCAGACGTCTATGATAGTGTAGTGTTGTAGGAACTGTGACCATGGTGTATTCGAACTCTGAAAAGGAGGAGATGATACTCATCTATGGCGAGTGTCGACGAAATGCAGCTGAAGCCTGCAGGGTGTATGCAGAACGGTACCCGGACAGAGAGCATCCAACGTGCCGCACATTATATATATATATATATATATATATATATATATATATATATATATATATATATATATTCCTGGATATATTTATCTCTGAATTGTAGTAACATTACTGTTACGTTTCTGAAATCAGTAGTTTCCTAAATTCTTATCAGTTATTGAGATGCCAGTTGTTATTGCGTGTAACAGGCCCGTCAAAGGAGAAGCGGGTGCAGTTGGTGTGTTAGCTGCTGTTGCCATGAACCAACACATGAGTACGCGGGACATTGCGAGAGCCGGTGGACTGAGTCAAAGTAGTGTCACGCGCATACTGCATCGTCACCGCTTTCACCCGTTTCATGTGTCGCTACATCAGCAATTACATGGCAATGACTTTAATCATCGACTGCAATTCTGTCAACGGGCATTAACAGAGAATGCGTTGCAGTTCTACCTGTTTACCGATGAAGCGGGTTTCACAAACCACGGGGCAGTGAATCTACGGAACATGCATTACTGGTCCGTGGACAAACCTCGCTGGCTCAGACAGGTAGAGCGACAGCGGTGCGGAATCATTGGCGACCACTTCATTGGTCCTCACTTCATTGCAGGGGCCCAAACAGCTGCAACATACATCGCGTTTCTACAGAATGATCTGCCAACGTTGCTGGAAAATGTCCCACTGGAAACGCGTCGACGTATGTGGTATCAGCATGATGGTGCACATTCCACAATTAACACTAGGCTGACCCTTGACAGGATGTTCGACGGGCGTTTCACAGGACGTGGAGGACGCATAAATTGGCCAGCCCGTCCTCCTGATCTTACATCTCTGGACTTCTTTCTGTGGGGTACGTTAAAGGAGAATGTGTACCGTGATGTGCCTACAACCCCAGAGGATATGAAACAGCGTATTGTGCCAGCCTGCGGCGACGTTACACCAGATGTGCTGCGGCGTATACGACATTCATTACGCCAGAGATTGCAATTGTGTGCAGCTAATGATGGCCACAACATTGAACATCTATTGGCCTGACATGTCGGGACACACTCTATTCCACTCCGTAATTGAAAACGAAAACCACGTGTGTACGTGTACCTCACCCCTCATGGTAATGTACATGTGCGTCAGTGAAAAAGACCAATAAAAAGGTGTTACCATGTGGGCGTAATGTGCTGTTCCAGTCTCTTTTGTACCTAAGGTCCATCACCGTTCCCTTTGGATCCCTACGTAATTCGGTGCTCTCCGATACACACGATCGAACAGCGGAGGAGTGGTACTCAAGCGTCAACTTTAGGTTACAATATCTCCGGATGTGATTAACATTTTACAATGCAACAAACGGCACTGATTACGTATTTGTTTATATGTTCAAATGTGCTAACAAAACTAACGGGGTTCCATTTAAAAAACGTAGGTTTGTGTTAAAAACATACTTCCGTGCATTTTTTTATGGTTTGTATTAACCAATTACACTAGCCTCTCTCCTCACGTTCGGTCTGTGGAATCGATTCGTCAGTATTTGATGTGGTTTACGAAATATATCCGTCGGTAATGTTAGGTGACTCAATATGTATGTGTCCCAGAACCAACTGCAACCCACATCCTTCTGAATCTGCTTAGTGTAGTCATCTCTTGGTCTCCCTCTACGATTTTTACCCTCTACGCTGCACTCCAATACTAAATTGGTGATCCTTTGATGCCTCAGAACAGAATATATATATATATATATATATATATATATATATATATATATATATATATATATATATATATATATATCTGAATTATGGTAACATTACTGTTACGTTTCTGAAATCAGTAGTATCCTAAATTCGTACCAGTTATTGAGATGCCAGTTGTTATTGTGTGTTTAATGGCCTGAAATGGATTCTATTGACGGTGGTACTAGAATTCCTTCAATGTCAGTAGGTCGATATTGTAATTAATTTTACTGATGTGTTGCAATGAGTTATTGGGTTTCTAGTTGTTTAAGGCAGTCGTCATTGTGTTGTAGATACCCACTGGTTCTGGGATTTTCTCGTCCCCATTCTCGTGAGCGTTGCTGCTCCCGTCTGGGGGTCCATATAGAGCCTGTATTGGTAACAGCTGAACGGGAGGGCGTTCGTTTTCTGAGCGTAGTTGTTGAATCTCACGAGCTTCTAGAATGAGCATTTGCCCGCGAGAGGGAAGGTCCAGAGTTCGAGCTTCGGTCCGGCACACAGTTTTAATCTGCCAGAAAGTCTCATGAGATTGTTTGCTCACATGAAATTTTATGTTATACGCTAAATTAACTGAATTATTTTGGTAATAACAATCACTGTTGTAATGAAATAGTACATTAGTTATAAAGTTTAACTCATTTTAGTAAATGTCTAACAGGCCATAAGTGCCGCGTTTTTACGAATGTTTAAAATTGAGCTAGGTTATTTTCACCTGAATGGTAAATTTTAAAGATGTGCGGTAGTTTTAAACATGTTATAGTTTTATTTGTCAAGTTCACCTATTTAAAGGTACCAAATAAAATGTTCGGTGCAACTGTCGATGGTGATGGCCTGATGTGTTACTAAGGTCCAGTCCTACCACCCTACAGCCTTTGTGCTGCGTTTGTGTCGTTGCGTAAAAGGTGGAATTACATATTGTCCTGACACTTTAAGGGGTACGAGGGAGATTTGAAGAAGGATCTCCAACTCTGCAATTCAGTCCCTTGGCCACACAACTACGACGCCTTTTTTTTCAGGTCGCTCGATATTATTGCACATCCTGAGCGTAGAACGTTCACTGTTTCTATTTTGATTCTTTTTTCACACTTCTTGTTTACATGCTTGATCTGTGTTAAGTCTTTGATGGACTGCCCGTGGGCCACCTTACCATTAAATCTGAGGAGTGTGTGATGAGGGTTTCCCTTGTAACATAAATATTTCTGTTATTATGTACACATTTCCTATCGTTAATTTCATTGTGTTCTGGCGTAACTACAAGCGCCAGAACGAAGGTGAAGAACTCAAGAGAAGAGAAGGTGGTGAAACGGCTTCGGCCAATGGTGTGCTGATTAGTATCGCATCACGACAGGAGCGGGCTCTACAAGAGGAGAATAGACAGGGTGTTTCAAAAATGACCGGTATATTTGAAACGGCAATAAAAACTAAACGAGCAGCGATAGAAATACACCGTTTGTTGCAATATGCTAGGGGCAACAGTACATTTTCAGGCGGACAAACTTTCGAAATTACAGTAGTTACAATTTTCAACAACAGATGGCGCTGCAAGTGATGTGAAAGATATAGAAGACAACGCAGTCTGTGGGTGCGCCATTCTGTACGTCGTCTTTCTGCTATAAGCGTGTGCTGTTCACAACGTGAAAGTGTGCTGTGGACAACATGGTTTATTCCTTAGAACAGAGGATTTTTCTGGTGTTGGAATTCCACCGCCTAGAACACAGTGTTGTTGCAACAAGACAAAGTTTTCAACGAGGGTTTAATGTAACCAAAGGACCGAAAAGCGATACAATAAAGGATCTGTTTGAAAAACTTCAACGGACTGGGAGCGTGACGGATGAACGTGCTGGAAAGGTAGGGCGACCGCGTACGGCAACCACAGAGGGCAACGCGCAGCTAGTGCAGCAGGTGATCCAACAGCGGCCTCGGGTTTCCGTTCGCCGTGTTGCAGCTGCGGTCCAAATGACGCCAACGTCCACGTATCGTCTCATGCGCCAGAGTTTACACCTCTATCCATACAAAATTCAAACGCGGCAACCCCTCAGCGCCGCCACCATTGCTGCACGAGAGACATTCGCTAACGATATAGTGCACAGGATTGATGACGGCGATATGCATGTGGGCAGCATTTGGTTTACTGACGAAGCTTATTTTTACCTGGACGGCTTCGTCAATAAACAGAACTGGCGCATATGGGGAACCGAAAAGCTCCATGTTGCAGTCCCATCGTCCCTGCATCCTCAAAAAGTACTGGTCTGGGCCGCCATTTCTTCCAAAGGAATCATTGGCCCCTTTTTCAGATCCGAAACGATTACTGCATCACGCTATCTGGACAATCTTCGTGAATTTGTGGCGGTACAAACTGCCTTAGACGACACTGAGAACACCTCGTGGTTTATGCAAGATGGTGCCCGGCCACATCGCACGGCCGACGTCTTTAATTTCCTGAATGAATATTCGATGATCGTGTGATTGCTTTGGGCTATCCGAAACATACAGGAGGTGGCGTGGATTGGCCTCCCTATTCGCCAGACATGAACCCCTGTGACTTCTTTCTGTGGGGACACTTGAAAGACCAGGTGTACCGCCAGAATCCATAAACAATTGAACAGCTGAAGCAGTACATCTCATCTGCATGTGAAGCCATTCCGCCAGACGCGTTGTCAAAGGTTTCGGGTGATTTCATTCAGAGACTACGCCATATTATTGCTACGCATGGTGGATATGTGGAAAATATCCTACTATGGAGTTTCCCAGACCGCAGCGCCATCTGTTGTTGACAATTGTAACTACTGTAATTTCAAAAGTTTGTCTGCCTGAAAATGTACTGTTGTCCCAAGCATATTGCAACAAACGGTGTATTTCTATCGCTGCTCGTTTAGTTTGTATTGTCGTTTAAAATATACCGGTCAGTTTTGAAACACTCTGTAAGTGCCGCTCCTGCCCGCCTCGACCGCCAGTATCGGCTCAGTATTCAGACAGTGTTAGCATGGCCTAGCAGAGAGTGCTACGATAGCAGTGACGTGTGATCCACAAGCTGTGTGTCAAACTTGCATGAACATTGTATGTAGCGAAGAACATTACTTGCTTTGCGAATCTCAGTCAGCAATGAGTACAAATTAAATGTATTAGGACTGATTAGCGGGAAAGGCAGCTAGACGTAAGGTCCGGGACAGAAGCAGTGCGACAGTATTTATCAATCATACGGACCAGCGTCGACGAAGCGGCGCCAGGAGACAAATAGCGTTACGTGACTAGCTGGACACTGTAGCCGAATGCATAACAGGGACCAAAGTAGCTTTCCCGCATCACATGGTGATGGAAATATACCTAGTACGTGATCAGCCTCCAGGGAGGAGGTATAGAACCTTCTAGGAGCTCTCCGTGACGCACGAAGGTAGTATAAATACACTACTGGCCATTAAAATTACTACACCAAGAAGAAATGCAGATGATAAACGGGTATTCATTGGACAAATATACACTCCTGGAAATTGAAATAAGAACACCGTGAATTCATTGTCCCAGGAAGGGGAAACTTTATTGACACATTCCTGGGGTCAGATACATCACATGATCACACTGACAGAACCACAGGCACATACACACAGGCAACAGAGCATGCACAATTTCGGCACTAGTACAGTGTATATCCACCTTTCGAAGCAATGCAGGCTGCTATTCTCCCATGGAGACGATCGTAGAGATGCTGGATGTAGTCCTGTGGAACGGCTTGCCATGCCATTTCCACCTGGCGCCTCAGTTGGACCAGTGTTCGTGCTGGACGTACAGACCGCGTGAGTCGACGCTTCATCCAGTCCCAAACATGCTCAATGGGGGACAGATCCGGAGATCTTGCTGGCCAGGGTAGTTGACTTACACCTTCTAGAGCACGTTGGGTGGCACGGGATACATGCGGACGTGCATTGTCCTGTTGGAACAGCAAGTTCCCTTGCCGGTCTAGGAATGGTAGAACGATGGGTTCGATGACGGTTTGGATGTACCGTGCACTATTCAGTGTCCCCTCGGCGATCACCAGAGGTGTACGGCCAGTGTTGGAGATCGCTCCCCACACCATGATGCCGGGTGTTGGCCCTGTGTGCCTCGGTCGTATGCAGTCCTGATTGTGGCGCTCACCTGCACGGCGCCAAACACGCATACGACCATCATTAGCACCAAGGCAGAAGCGAATCTCATCACTGAAGACGACACGTCTCCATTCGTCCCTCCATTCACGCCTGTCGCGACACCACTGGAAGCGGGCTGCACGATGTTGGGGCGTGAGCGGAAGACGGCCTAACGGTGTGCGGGACCGTAGCCCAGCTTCATGGAGACGGTTGCGAATGGTCCTCGCCGATACCCCAGGAGCAACAGTGTCCCTAATTTGCTGGTAAGTGGCGGTGCGGTCCCCTACGGCACTGCGTAGGATCCTACGGTCTTGGCGTGCATCCGTGCGTCGCTGCGGTCCGGTCCCAGGTCGATGGGCACGTGCACCTTCCGCCGACCACTGGCGACAACATCGATGTACTGTGGAGACCTCACGCCCCACGTGTTGAGCAATTCGGCGGTACGTCCACCCGGCCTCCCGCATGCCCACTAGACGCCCTCGCTCAAAGTCCGTCAACTGCACATACGGTTCACGTCCACGCTGTCGCGGCATGCTACCAGTGTTAAAGACTGCGATGGAGCTCCGTATGCCACGGCAAACTGGCTGACACTGACGGCGGCGGTGCACAAATGCTGCGCAGCTAGCGCCATTCGACGGCCAACACCGCGGTTCCTGGTGTGTCCGCTGTGTTGTGCGTGTGATCATTGCTTGTACAGCCCTCTCGCAGTGTCCGGAGCAAGTATGGTGGGTCTGACACACCGGTGTCAATGTGTTCTTTTTTCCATTTCCAGGAGTGTATTATACTAGAGCTGACATGTGATTAATTTTTAACGCAATTTGGGTGCATAGATCCTGAGAAATCAGAACCCAGAAAAGCACCTCTGGCCATAATAACGGCCTTGATACGCCTGGGCATTGAGTCAAACAGAACATGGTTGGTGTGCACAGGTACAGCAGAGGTTCGAGTCCCCCTCGATCATGGGTTTTTTTGTGTGTTGTTCTGAGCGTAAGGTATTTAAGTAGTGTGTAAGTCTGTGATGTGAACAGAACCTGGCTTCATCCGAAAAAATGACGTTTCGCCATTCGTGCACCCAGGTTCGTCGTTTGAGTACACCATCGCAGGCGCTCCTGTCTGTGCTGCAGCGTCAAGGGTAACCGTAGCTATGGTCTTCGAGCTGAGAGTCCATGCTGCTGCATACGTCGTCGAACTGTTCGTGCAGATAGTTGTTGTCTTACGAACGTCCCCATCTGTTGACTCAGGGATCGAGACGTGGCTACACGATTCGTTACAGCCATACGGATAAGATGCCTGTCATCTCGACTGCTAGTGATACGAGGCCGTTGTGATCCAGCACGGCGTTCCGTATTACCCTCTTGAATCCACCGATTCCATATTCTGCCAACAGCCATTGGATCTCGACCAACGCGAGCAGCAATGTCGCGATACGATAAACCGCAATCGCGATAGGCTACAATCTCACCTTTATCAAAGTCGGAAACGCGGTGGTACGCATTTCTCCTCCTTAAACGAGGCATCACAACAACGTTTGATCAGGCAACGCCTGCTGTTTGTGTATGAGAAATCGGTTGGGAACTGTCCTCATGTCAGCACGTTGTAGCTGTCGCCGCCTGCGCCAACCTTGTGTGAATGCTCTGAAAAGCTAATCATTTGCATATCACAGCATCTTCTTCCTGTCGGTAAAATTTCGCGTCTGTAGCACGTCATCTTCGTGGTGTAGCAGTTTTAATGACCAGTAGTGTAGGGGGTCAGGACGACCCTATAGAGATTCGAGATCTGCTGAGCATACCGACACGGAACCTGTGTCGTTCTATGGCAGACATGGTGGACTTATTGTAGTACAATCCACTAGCCTCGGCTCCGCAACAACCAGGAAGATAGATTCCAGAGTAAGAGATTCAAGTGACAGAAAGTAGTGCAAGATAGTGCCAATTGGGATTCTCAGTTGTCAAACTATAAGGGCTCTTATGAATTCTACCCTGCAGCAGTAATCGCTCCTCACCGAATTCCGTATCCTGCACCTTAGCAATAGCTTGCTCCTTCTAGCTGTCAGATTTGCAGAAGCTGCCCGCGCCTACTTCTACTCTTCGAGAAGACCGAACAAGATAAGACTCTGGAATACAGTTTGTGTCAATCTCACTCCCTCTCGGGACACGACACTTGCTTGCATGTCGTCCATCGCTTGCGACGACTCCTTGTAAATCTCGAAGTTAAGTATTGTCAATCTTTTTATTTGTAATAAAAACTATTAATGTGACTTTGCTTGTTGTATAGCATTTCGAGAACACAGCATCCTTTAGGCACCCTACAAGAGACGAGTGGGCAGGACCTCACATCTTGCACACCTCATTCCACAGCTTCAGTCTGACGATGAAATTTTGAAACACATAACACTTAATAAAGAACTGTGCGATCAAGAGCTCTCTGTATGTCAAAGTTGTGCTGGATCTGAATGGTCACATGTCTCCAACAGGGATATATTTCTCCATCAAGTAATTACGTGTACAGACAGTACATCCATTCCGGTACTCGAGAACCTGGATGATTCTTGCGCGTCTCGACAGTGATACTGGCAAGGTATCGGTCCCAGGGTTTCCAAGACTTTCCAAACTACTGTAATTTCATGTTTGGCGCCGGATAACAAACCACAAAAGAAGAATTATTTCGTGTGATGTAATTACAAATTAAGAACGTTTCAATTATTTTTCCTTTACTTGTTCTGTTAATTCTTGTGGCTTGCTAGATGCCATGATTCTACGTCAGGGTGATGTACCCTATTAGTATCAATGAGTGAATTTTCGGGTATCAAAACATGTGCCATTGTGTTCACTTATAAGTCTTAGTTTTGGGACCACCGAAGTACTGAGGATCTTTGTGTTTCAACCAGTGGGTATCTACAACAGAATGTCAACTGCCTTAAACAACTAGAAACCCAGTAACTCATTGCAACACATCAGTAAAATTAATTTATGAAATTAATTACAATATCGACCTACTGACATTGAAGGAATTCTAGTACCAACGTCAATAGAATCCATTTCAGTCCATTAAACACACAATAACAACTGGCATCTCAATAACTGGTAAGAATTTAGGATACTACTGATTTCAGAAAGGTAACAGTAATGTTACTATAATTCAGAGGTAAATATATCCAGGATATATATATATTCTGAAGCATCAAGGGATCACCAATTTAGTATTGTAGGGCAGCGTAGAGGGTAAAAATCGTAGAGGGAGACCAAGAGATGACTACACTAAGCAGATTCAGAAGGATGTGGGTTGCAGTGGGTTCTGGGAGATGAAGAAGCTTGCACAGGATAGAGTAGCATGTAGAGCTGCATCAAACCAGTCTCAGGACTGAAGACCACAACAATATATAACTAACGTTACCGCTGGATATATTTCGTAAACCACATCAAATACTGACGAACCGATTCCAGAGACTGAACGTGAGGAGAGGGGCAGGTGTAATTGGTTAATACAAACCACACGTTCGATCTGTGGAATCAGTTCGTCAGTATTTTATGTGGTTTACGAAATAAACTCCTGGAAATTGAAATAAGAACACCGTGAATTCATTGTCCCAGGAAGGGGAAACTTTATTGACACATTCCTGGGGTCAGATACATCACATGATCACACTGACAGAACCACAGGCACATAGACACAGGCAACAGAGCATGCACAATGTCGGCACTAGTGCAGTGTATATCCACCTTTCGCAGCAATGCAGGCTGCTATTCTCCCATGGAGACGATCGTAGAGATGCTGGATGTAGTCCTGTGGAACGGCTTGCCATGCCATTTCCACCTGGCGCCTCAGTTGGACCAGCGTTCGTGCTGGACGTGCAGACCGCGTGAGACGACGCTTCATCCAGTCCCAAACATGCTCAATGGGGGACAGATCCGGAGATCTTGCTGGCCAGGGTAATTGACTTACACCTTCTAGAGCACGTTGGGTGGCACGGGATACATGCGGACGTGCATTGTCCTGTTGGAACAGCAAGTTCCCTTGCCGGTCTAGGAATGGTAGAACGATGGGTTCGATGACGGTTTGGATGTACCGTGCACTATTCAGTGTCCCCTCGACGATCACCAGAGGTGTACGGCCAGTGTAGGAGATCGCTCCCCACACCATGATGCCGGGTGTTGGCCCTGTGTGCCTCGGTCGTATGCAGTCCTGATTGTGGCGCTCACCTGCACGGCGCCAAACACGCATACGACCATCATTAGCACCAAGGCAGAAGCGAATCTCATCACTGAAGACGACACGTCTCCATTCGTCCCTCTATTCACGCCTGTCGCGACACCACTGGAAGCGGGCTGCACGATGTTGGGCCGTGAGCGGAAGACGGCCTAACGGTGTGCGGGACCGTAGCCCAGCTTCATGGAGACGGTTGCGAATGGTCCTCGCCGATACCCCAGGAGCAACAGTGTCCCTAATTTGCTGGTAAGTGGCGGTGCGGTCCCCTACGGCACTGCGTAGGATCCTACGGTCTTGGCGTGCATCCGTGCGTCGCTGCGGTCCGGTCCCAGGTCGATGGGCACGTGCACCTTCCGCCGACCACTGGCGACAACATCGATGTACTGTGGAGACCTCACGCCCCACGTGTTGAGCAATTCGGCGGTACGTCCACCCGGCCTCCCTCATGCCCACTATACGCCCTCGCTCAAAGTCCGTCAACTGCACATACGGTTCACGTCCACGCTGTCGCGGCATGCTACCAGTGTTAAAGACTGCGATGGAGCTCCGTATGCCACGGCAAACTGGCTGACAGTGACGGCGGCGGTGCACAAATGCTGCGCAGCTAGCGCCATTCGACGGCCAACACCGCGGTTCCTGGTGTGTCCGCTGTGCCGTGTGTGTGATCATTGCTTGTACAGCCCTCTCGCAGTGTCCGGAGCAAGTATGGTGGGTCTGACACACCGGTGTCAATGTGTTCTTTTTTCCATTTGCAGGAGTGTATATCCAGCGGTAACGTTAGGTGACTTACCCTATATAGTCATAAAATCTAAGAATTTTTTACGTGTGATGTAATCTTAAATTAAGAACGTTTCAATTATTTTTCCTTTACTTGTTCTGTTAATCCTTGTGGCTTGCTAAATGCCATGATTCTACGTCAGTGTGATGTACCCTATAGGTATCAATGAGTGAATTTGCGGGTATCAAAACATGTGCCATTGTGTTCACTTATAAGCCTTTGTTTTGGGACCGCCGAAGTACTGTGAATTTTTGTGTTTCAACTGGATACGGCTAACCTTTCCGGAGAAAAGGGTTTTTAACAGTCGGACGGACCGACAGACAGAGAGAGAACCGGACAACAAAGTGATGTTATAAGCGTTCCGTTTTCGCGATTGAGGTATGGAACCATAAAAAGCTGAACGACATTGGTTATATGGCATAAACATACACGTCATTTTTTTCACGTACATATCAATGGAATTTTCACATAATCTGGAAGTTGCTCTTCAGCCAGGTTTATGTGCGGCCTAATCGCGCAGGTGCTTCACCAGTATTAGTTCAGCCGAAGTTTTTTCCACATGGCATTCCAAATTATTGCTTGAAACCTGATACAGGCCAAGTCATACTGGTTGATGAAACCCAAACTCCAACCACCGAGCGAGGTGGCGCAGTGGTTAGCACACTGGACTCGCATTCGGGAGGACGACGGTTCAATCCCGTCTCCGGCCATCCTGATTTAGGTTTTCCGTGATTTCCATAAATCGCTTCAGGCAAATGCCGGGATGGTTCCTTTGAAAGGGCACGGCCTATTTCCTTCCCCATCTTTCCCTCACCCGAGCTTGCGCTCCGTCTCTAATGACCTCGTTGTCGACGGGACGTTAAACACTAATCTCCTCCTCCTCCTCCTCCTCCAAACTCCAACCTCCAGTATCATATGGTATCGTGAAATCACGGAACATCTAACAATATCACATTATCACCAGATTCACAGACGATACGACATGTTAAGGAAATGATATTTCTTCAAAAATTTACTACGCTGCATTTCAAAGTCACGGTCCGTATTCGTACCTGTCTGGCCAATGTGGCTAAATACCAACCAGAGGATCTAGGTATGGTTCCCAGTACTGTCAGGGATTTTTCCGTAATGGGAGAAATGGACATCGGTGTGCTCAGCCACCAGATGCCAACTGAGGAGCTGCCTGAGCCCAAGCCCCTGGCAGTTGGCCAGCTCTAGAGTTGCTCGACGCTACCAGTATCACCACAACTGTTAAGCTCGACATGCTGGCTTGGAGCTGTTCGAGCACCTACTCTAGTGGCACCAGGTCTCCTAAACTGACAGCAGCTGTGCACCATGCTGACCCCATACTCCTGATGGATGACATGGCAGTTGGATGGGCACGGAGCTGCTACAGTCACTACTGATGGCACCAGGTATGCTAAACCAACAATAGCCATGCAGTGAGCCGAGAACACGTCCCTAATCCAACAAGAGCCATTCAGCATGCTGACCTCACACCCCTTATGGATAACCTAGCAGTCAGTGGGGTCCAGAGCTGCTAAACTGACCGTGGCTGTGCAGTGTGATGACCCCCCACTTCTGATGAATGACATGGTTCTCAGCTGACCCAGAGTGTTTTCACCAATTACCAATGGCACCAGGTCTGGTAACCCAGCATCAGCCAGTGTGGTGTCTGAATGCCTGTGGAAGAATTTCGACATATTCTTCATCAAGAGCCGGAACCGCTTCTGTCTCGAGCGAAGTCGACGTTCTGGCTCATCCCAAAACTGTTCTGTTCTAGACTCCAGGAAGGCCAGCCCATTTCATGAATGTTTCCGTTCACAAACCATTGACTCACAGATACTGCTTTATGACTCGATGCATTGTCATGCTGATACAAACAATAACCGTTTTCCAACTGTTGGTCTACACTACACAGCACACAGCTGTAAAATGTGCTCATATCTTTCTGCATCTACTGTTTTCTTCAGCGCAATAACAACACCACACCGTAACCGTGAAACTTACCCCCCTACTGTAACACCACCTCCTCTGTACTCCATTTTTACCAGTACCAGGTATTCACCAAATCGAAAGCATCCCATCGGCTTACCACAGGACACAGCGTGATCAGTCACTCTAAACCCCATGTCTCGAGTCATCTGCGGTCCAGTGACGCTGCCCTTTACACCACTTGAAGCGTTGCTTACAACTGATTCCTGAAACGTTAGCCTCTGAGTGGGACAGTGCACAAACGGTTTACTTCATACCTAACTGGAAGAATACAGAAGGTTGAAATTCACAGTACAGATACTCTACAAAAAGCAGCAGAGTCCTCTATCTGTGGAGATATCAAGAATGGTGTCCCACAGGGTGCAGTCTTGGGTCCTTTATTGTTCTTAATATGTATTAACGACTTACCACTCTATATTCATGAAGAAGCAAAATTAGTTCTTTTTGCTGATGATACAAGTACAGTAATCACATCCAAGGAGCAAGAATCAGCTGATGAAATTGCAAATAATGTCTTTCAGAAAATTATTAAGTGGTTCTCTGCAAATAGACTCTCACAAAATTGTGAGAAAACACAGTTTCTACAATTATGTGCTGTAAATGGCATAACACCATTGATAAATACAGACTATGAACAGAAGTCACTTGCTAAGGTAGAATACTCAAAATTTCTGGGTGTGTGCACTGATGAGAAATTGAATTGGAAGAAACACATAGATGATGTGCTGTAACGGATAGGTTCAGCTACTTATGCTATTAGGGTTGTTGCAAATTTTGGTAATAAATATATCAGTAAAGTAGCTTACTATGCCTATTTTCATTCACTGCTTTCATATGGCATCATATTTTGGGGCAATTCGTCATTAAGAGAGAAAGTATTCATTGCACAAAAGCGTGCAATCAGAATAATAGCTGGAGACCACCCAAGATCACCTTGCAGACATTTATTTAAGGAACTCGGGATATTCACTTATGAAATTTGTGATTTATAACCCATCCCAACACAAAAATAACAGCGAAGTGCATAGTTACAAAACTAGAACAAAGGATGATATTTACTGTTATGGATTAAATCTCACTTTGGTACAGAAAGGGGTGAATTATGCAGCCACAAAAATCTTTGGTCATTTGCCAAATAGTATTAAAAGTCTGACAGATAGCCAACCAACATTTAAAAGCAAATTAAAAGAATTTCTGAATAACAACTCCTTCTACTCAATAGATGAATTCTTAGATATGAAGTAGTAACTGTAAAGAAATTAATTAATCAATTAATTAATTTGTGTCAAGAAAACTTATGTTAAAGTGACACGTTCCACATCATTACGAAATGTCGTATTCATGATCTATGGAACAAGGATTAATGTCTGTATGCATGTATATATCTGAGCGCCTGCTCGAGCACTACAGCCCATTCTCTTCAGCGCCCTACCCACGGCCACTGTCGTAGATGCACTGCTGGCAGAGCTTTGAAACTCACGAATACTGCCTTCCGCTGATGTCATGCGATTTTTTACAACCACCCTTTTCAATGTTGGACAGTCCCTTTCCGTCAACGTGAAGTCTGCCTGGTCTCTGTTTAACTACAGCTGTCCTTTCGCGTTTGTACTAGTCAACTGGGCCGGCTGTAGAAAAGTTGAAATGCCCCTGGAGGAAATGTCGAATGACCAGCCCACCTCCCGAGCCATCGATCTCCCCTGGCGGTCCCACTCTGCTGTCACTGCTTCCCTACTGACAACACAGTACTCCCCTCCTGTTTTTATACTGGCGGGCCCAACACTTGTGAAATCTAGTAGTCAATTCCGCATGATACAGGATGAACATTAATAACACGGATAAACTGCAGGGACCGACTCCTGAGCGGAAATGGAGGAAAACAGCCATATGAACATGTGTCTGGAAACGCCTGTGAGCGCAGAAGACCGCGCTGACGAATCGCAGTTCAAACATGGTTCAAATGGCTCTAAGCGCTATGGGACAACATCTGAGGTCATCAGTCCCCTAGAACTTAGAACTACTTAAACCTAACTAACCTAAGGACATCACACACATCTATGCCCGGGGCAGGATTCGAACCTGCTACCGTAGCTGCAGCGCAGTTCCGGACTGAAGCGCCAAGAACCGCTCGGCCACAGTGGCCAGCAGTCGCTGTTCCTCTGACCATATGTTGCTCGTGTGTTGCTGGTTGTGCGATTGACACAGCATACTGTGAGCAGCAGAATGGTCCAGTATTCATGTCGGGAAAACGCCGAGATGCTATACGGCAGAGCAGTTGGAAATGGTCAAGAGGCAGCACGGCTATACCAGACATCAACCACATAACAGAAAGTTTCAAGCCCTTTTTTGGCGCTTGAGTGATCACTGATCCCTTCAGACAGACGAATGTGTAGGGAGGTGGTGTACTGTGCGTACACCAGATCTGGACCAGGTTCTATAGGATATTCAGACGAACCTTAGTACAAGTAACAGGCAAGTGGCTTGCCAACACTGTGTAAGCCAAAGTACGATGACGTGTATTGTGCATGACAACCGTTACTATCCCTTTGACCAGCAACACGTGCAAGGATTATCAGCAGCGGATTTCTCTCTTCGGGAAGGATTCTGGCGATGGTTTTTTCACCAGACCATCACAATTACGGGATTTCTGTCATCAGTCCTCTTTAGCAACGAAGCAGCCTTTAGCACAATGCATCATCAGTTCACACAATCGTTATCTATGGGCTACAGACAGGGAACGGTTGAGGTGTCTCATCAACATTCAAATGTTCAAATGTGTGTGAATTCCTAAGGGATCAAACTGATGAGGTCATCGGTCCCTAGACTACACACTACTTAAACTAATTTTTTGTTCTTGTGGTCTTCAGTCCAGAGACTGGTTTCATGCAGCTCTCCATGCTACTCTATCCTGTGCAAACTTGTTCATCTCCCAGTATCTACTGCAGCCTACATCCTTCTGAATCTGCTTAGTGTATTCATCTCTTGGTCTCCTTCTACCATTTTTACCCTCCACACTGCCCTCCAGTACTAAACTGGTGATCCCTTAATGCCTCAGAACATTTCCTACTAACCGATCCCTTCTTCTAGTCAAGGTGTGCCACAAATTTCTCTTGTCCCTGATTCTATTCAATACCTCCTCATTAGTCATGTGATCTACCTATCTAATCTTCAGCATTCTTCTAAAGCACCACATTTCGAAAGCTTCTATTCTCTTCTTGTCCAAACTATTTATCGTCCAAGTTTCTCTTCCATACATGGCCACACTCCATACAAATACTTCCAGAAACGACTTCCTGATACTTAAATCTATACTCGACGTTAACAAATTTCTCTTCTTCAGAAACGCTTTCCTTGCCATTGCCAGTCTACATTTTATATCCTCTCTAATTCGGCAATCCTCTCTAACTTATGGTAAGAAAAACACACACATCCATGGCTGAGGGAGGATTCGAACCTTTGGCGGGAGGGGCCGCGCAACCCGCGACATGGCCCCCCTAGACCGCATCTGAAAAGGGTTGTGTCTGCTGAACCACAGTCCCATGTGCATACTGGTGAACAGCGTGTCCATGGTGCCTGTGAAGCTATTCAGAGGGAGGCTGGAACGTGCGAAAGAGTGCGGCAATCCATGATGGGACGTGTGGACGAGTACGTTGCATCCAATGTAGGCCACATTGAACATTTGTTGCCGACTGGGATTAGTCGAGCGGTCTCAGGCGCTGCAGTCATCGACTGCGCGGCTGTTTCCGGCGGAGGTTCGAGTTCTCCCTCGGGCATGGGTGTGTGTGTTTGTCCTTAGGATAACTTAGGTTAAGTAGTGTGTAAGCTTAGGGACTGATGACCTTAGCAGTTAAGTCCCATAAGATTTCACACACATCTGAATATTTTTTTTGAACATATGTTGTGACATGTATGCAATGCAGTTCTGTACTGCGTTCCGAGAGAATTTGTTGTCGCTGCATGCACTTCGTGCATTTCTCGACACATGTTCGTAGGATCTTTCTTCCTCCATTTCCAGTCAACAATCTGTCGCTGCAGTTTGTCGGTTTTATTAACGTTCATCCTGTATAGGAGTGTAAAGATATATTTGGTCAGTTAGTGTACATATGATAAGTACAGCCATACAAGAACAATTACACTGAATAATATTTTAAAAATTATTTTTGTGGTAGAGCAGGTTTTAGTTCAGTGAATAGGTCCACTGCTATCTTTATTTGCTATTCATATTTCAAAATTCAAGGATATTTCCTTATGTTCTGTTATGTATTTTATGTTAAAATTTTCTAGCTTTTGTTCTAATGGTGAAGTCAGACTAAGTTATGAGTGATGGACGTGAATTGGCCCTGAGGGCCGCAGATCTGCCACAGACTGCAGTATCTGTATTTAGTTTGGAGACACACCACAATACAGTACCAAAATCCTCGTCATTCTCCCAGTTCCAGAACTGTGTTTTATACTACCTCGTGTTGTAGGAGCAGGATTCATTTGGCACTGACCTTACTCATCGTAAACTGTTAGTGGAGCTATGAAAACTTTCTCCATTTCCATCGAATGGTCAAAACATGGTCATAACGAACTAACTCAGGTCACTCTAGTATCTAAAGGGGTTGCAGTAGGCTGTGGATATAGCTCTCTCCAATTTCTGCTCGGTTCCGTCTTAAATTGGAACGATCAGATGCGCCAAGCTGCAGAAATGGCAGCAGTTGCAAGAGGCATAGGACTATCCAAAATTTTACTGTAGCAGACAGGTCCAAAAAAGGGGACTCGTTTCAAGATATGAGAGTAACTGAAATATGATTCACTAGTGGCTGTAATAACTGAAGGACTTCTCCAGTGGACAAAATGCAGGTATCTGGTTGAATGGGAAGACTTGATTCCAAATCATAAGCCTGCCGCTGTGGCTGACTGGTTCTTGGTGCTTCAGTCCGGAACTGCGCTGCTGATACGGTCGCAGGTTCGAATACTGCCTCGGTCATGGACGTGTGTGATGTCCTTAGGTTAGTTAGGTTTAAGTATAGGGTACTGATGACCTCAGATGTTGAGTCCCATAGTGCTTAGAGCCATTTGAACCAAATCATAGACATCATTTCTACCAGAAAGCGTAGCACTGGAGACAACCTCAATCAGCACACCATCTACTGTTTGTGAGCCTTCTCAATCAGCCATCGCCTATAACCCAGTGGCTATATAGCCGAACCTCTGACGTGGCATCAAGACAGAATGCGTTACAAATACTTCAGAAATATTTGACGGGGCATGAGGGAGTTGCAAATACCCGTTTGATACCACGTTCCTTAACCGAATCATTTTCTAAATTCGGTGATTTTATTACGAAGTTGCACCGTCGGCGATGTGTAACCGCACTGTTGGTCTGATAATATACCCTATGGAGATCACTGTCTATATTCAGTGTCACGATATTTTTCTGGAAAAACCACTTCATTTTGAGGTAATGCAATACCTCGATTTATAAAGCCAGTATAGGTTTTAACATATTTACTTTTGAGCACCTGTAGAACCACTACCGCATGTGACAGTAACATACAATAGTTGCGATCGTGTTTTTTTAGCATCTGACGGTTTGTAAGACGATTACGTTTCACTTTCTAAGACACAGTGTTACTACTCGCAAGATAAACTTATGAGACATGTCTACCCATCGCAAATTTTCCGTCAGAATTATTTCGTATCGCCACCAATCAGTTATTATACTTACTAGTAGGGACTACGTAATACGTTCGCCTTGAGCCTCAGGCTTGTAAAGTATGTCCAGGTGTAAGGAAGGTATGGATTTGAAGTGGAATAGTTTGATAGCAAAGGGAAAGTACGTTAAGTCATAAGAATGGTACAGATATTTATATTTCTAGAGTCACAGCCATCAGCAAACGGTATTTCTGATACTTCGCTCATTGTCGAATGTCGTTCAATTGAGACCACAATCGTAACATTTAATTGTAAGTACAGTGATAAAATATATATGTGGCCGGCTTCCTAGGACGATTCTGTCCGGGGGTGCATAGCGCGCCGGCGGGGGTCTGTGACGGGAATGATTCAACTTTAGCGCTAATGGCAGGAGCCGTCCGAATGGAGAGACGTGTTGGGATGCAGGAATGTAGCTGAATGAACAGTGTCATCCTCTAGACGTCCGAATAGCGAACTAATATTTAGTATGTGTCGGACTGCTTTCGTGATCGCCTGGAGCATTTCAATCTGGACGTGTGTTAGCGCTGGACCATTATTCCCTCCCATGTAAATCGTCCGGTTGATTGCTTCTGGACTTTTCGCTTCTTTATTTAGTTGAGAGAACATCGATTGCAGTGTGCGCATCTAGCAGGTGAAAGACGGGTGAAAGACACAATTGCTGGTTCTCTAGATGGTGATTAGTGGTTAGTGTTTAACGTCCCGTCGACAACGAGGTCATTGGAGACGGAGCGCAAGCTCGGGTTAGGGAAGGATTGGGAAGGAAATCGGCCGTGCCCTTTCAAAGGAACCGTCCCGGCATTTGCCTGAAACGATTTAGGGAAATCACGGAAAACCTAAATCAGGATGGCCGGAGACGGGATAGAACTGTCGTCCTCCCGAATGCGAGTCCAGTGTGCTAACCACTGCGCCACCTCGCTCAGTGGTTCTCTAGACATGAGAAACACCTTAGTTGGCTTTGTAAATTATAGGGATGATTTGGAATGTGTTACACACCGACATAGATATTCGCAAGTGGAAATATGATTCCTGTACTTTTTTCGAGTGTTCACATAAAGGTCTTTGCAGAAGGATTAAGTTTCTAGTTACTCAGTGGTTTACAGGATGCTCCACCTCGCTTATATTTCGGGTTTCTAGAGAAATAATTCCAGTCTATATCTTCGGAATTATACTGCACAAGCGATACTGCTATGCAAGCGATATTGCTACGTGCATGATATCGAAAAGTATCGAGAAAATGGTATGATATTCTTGCAAACCATATGAAATTACAGATGTTCTTGTAATCGCAGAGTATGGAGATGAGTGTAGAAAGCAAGCAAGGAAGTAAGCAGGTCAGGGCCAGAAACAGTATCGACTTTGTACTGACGGGAACCGTACCCCAACTTTGTACAACAATTCGAAGAGTAACTTCGGACCACTGAGGGTGCACTGGTCACACATAGGGAGCAGATGACTTGTGACTGTCAGCTGTGGTGGATGACCGCCCGACCTTGCGGGAAATGTATAGTTCTGCCAGGAGCATATACGGTGCAGTATATGTACGAGTGTCTGGCGGTCGATAGCTATATGTATGATGCAAAAGGGGCGGTTTTCTATGGCGCAGGATACGAAATGTATGTTTACTACATCGATATGATGCATGGATATCGGTTTCACGCTTAAATATTCAAGCTTGCGTCCTTAGTGGCAGAGCAGTGTAATTGAGCAATAGTCTTTCCATATCTGATCATCTGTATGCCACTTCTGCAGTGTTTATCTGTCAGTGCAATATGGCGATCTGTCCAAAATAGTTTTGCCGCTGAAAGACTCGTCTGCAGAAAGAAAAAGGCAGACTGTGATTCCACACTGGCAGCATCGGTAATTTGGCGTAAAAATTCCTGTCAGAACCGATCAAAATGCTCAATTCATTCGCAAGACATCCTTTGTGCTGGGACACAGGAGCCTCTACATAGCTGTGAGAACGTTTGCATTTCGGGGACGTATGTCGAAAGCAAGACATTACAATTTCCAGGAAAGGTAGCACTGGATGTCTTGTTAGCACCATCAGGTAGAATGTATTCGGTGTTATTCTGAGCTATTTTCGTAAACAGTTCCTGCCAGGGGAAGAATTTCCATGCAGATAAGCTGTGACATCACGAAAGCTCTTACAAAAGTGACCATTAACTATTTGTGTTGCACTTTACTATTTCTGAGAGGTAGACTTGGCTCTTAGTTACAGAGGCACATGACATCTGTATAACACGAGAACATTTTAGCTGCACCTGCGATTGTGAGTAGCTGATCAGACATCTCTCACTTGACGATGGAATTGGAGCTATGCATCAGTCACAATAAACACGTGTGTGGTTAGGTGAGTCTCGAAAGCCCTGTTAGGATCACTAGTAACAATGCACCCTGTGCTATAATGGGAATCATTGCAACAGAGAGAGAGACTTGGCTGTTATTTACACAGACATGTGATGTCAGTATAACACTGAGAAACTTTTAGCTGCATCTGCAAGGGTGAGCCACTTTGCAAACATCTCTCTTGGCGCTGGACTGCAGGTAGAAAGGCATCGCGCCAGCATTATTTCCGTGATTTACGAGTAGTTTGCAGGTCTGTAGAATATTTACTTTGACCCTAAGCTCTCCAGGGTGAGTGTTTTGTATCAGTGTAATAAATAAACTACGTGAAATCCGGCCCTAAATAAACTGTATACATTATTTCGACAGTTCATAACTAGTGAGTGAGTCTACAGAGAGATTTTCATGCGCTATTTCGATGATTTACGAGTAGTTTGCAGGCCTGTAGGCTATGTAGTGTGACACCAAGCACGTCAGAGCGAGTGTCTTGTACCAGTGTAATAAACGAACTAAGTGAAATCTATCTCTAAATAAATTGTTCCAAAATAAATAATGTACACTCCTTCCTCTCTCAAGCAGCCCAGAACTATCTGATTCCTTTTGCCGCCATTTTTCCCCAGAGCGCCATATTGGATTACGTCACAGAAGGAATGACCGACCCTATGGTGGCGGTACTGTGTGCTAAAATTCTACCCCAGACCTCATGGTGAACACACTGGATCGAGCAACTGCTTCAGACTGTTTAAACAAACACTGCATGCAAAATAAAGTCTTACGTCCATCCTCTCCAGCAGCCCAGCACAGACTGGGTCCTTTTCCCACCAATTCCAAGGAAGAGTTGGCGGTCGGATAACTTAGGTTGGTGGAGGTAGGGGAAGTGACCTTTTTTCCCGCGATTCTCTTAGGTTACTTGAGGTAGCCCAAGTGAACATTTTTCCTCCAAAATTTTTATTTCCTGCCTTTATGGGGGGGAGGAGATGGGAGGCGGTTACGTTAGTGGAGGTAGCTCAACTGACCTTTTTCCCTACAAAATTTGAACTTCCCACCATGACGTCATTGCGATGTTGCCACATCTATCGCTGCCATCCGCCATCTTGAAAAAAATTGGCAGCCTTGCAGAGTGGTGCCGTACACAGGTTGTCGTGTAACTTAGGTACTCCGCAAACCACCATACTGTACGTCGTGGAGGATGTCCCATACCAATAACAGTCATTACCTTTCCTTTTCCGCTCGCAAATTCAATTAGGGAAAAACGGCTGACTATATGCCTCCATATGAGCCCTAATTTCTCGAGTTTTACTTTTGTGGCCTTTGCACACAAAGTATGTTCGTGGCAGTAGATCTGGTCTGCAGTCAGCTTCAAATTCCGGTTCTCATACTTTTCTCAATACTGTTTCTTGAAAAGAACGTCACCTTCCCTCCAGGGATTTGCAATTGAGTTTCCCAATACTTACGTGTAGTCAGAACCTACTGGTAATAAATCTAGCAGCCTGAGTCTGAATTGCTTCGATTACTTCTTTCAGTCCGACCTGGTGCAGATGACAACCGCTCGAGCAGCACTCAAGAATAGGTCGCACCAATATTCTATATGCAGTCTCCTTCACAGGTGAACCACTCTTTCCTAAAATTCTCCCAATAAACCGAAGTCAATCATTCGCCCTCCATACTATGTTTCCCACATGTTCATTCCATTTTACATCGTTTTGCAACGTTACACCCAGATATTTAAACGACTTGACTTTATCAAGCAGGGCACTATAGCCCGAACCACGAAAGACAACGGAACGCGCATGTCGAGGCACGGAGGGGGACTGCATTGTTGACGAATCCAAGTGACAGTTGACATGCGCACGCAGGAGCTTTCCGGTCGAAGAAAGCATTTATCCCGCAAATTATGTCTCTCCCTTATGCAGAATGTATCACTTACCGCCACCATCAGCAATGACAACTCGCAACAGATGGAATCGAAATGCACTAAGCAACTCTCTACATTCACGTTTAATTCGCACATTAACTATGGCATTACAGCAGTGAACTTTGGACACACTCAATGCTCATTGGCCGTTGGAGCATACGTGACGTTGCTGCAAACCTAAACTCGACTGCCATCATTCATGACGCGAACTATAGTAATATTGTAACCAAACATTACAGGTTGGTTTATCCAAGGTACCTTACATTTTTTCCACATTTAGAGCTAGCTTCCATTCACCTAGAAATTTAGACGAATTCGTCTTGTATCCTCCTACCGTCACTCAACTTTGATGCTTTACTGTAAACTACAGATTGCTCCCCTCTCTGTCCGCTGAATCATTTTTGTGTGTAGAGAACAACAGTGGTTGTGGCTCTGAGCACTATGGGACTTAACAGCTATGGTCATCAGTCGAACAACAGTGGTCCTGTTACACCTCCCTGGGACCCTCCTGACGATACCGTTCCCTGTGACGAACATTTGCCGTCGAGGGCAACATACTTGGTTCTATTACTTAAGAAGTCTTCGAGACACTCACATATATGTGAGTACTGGGGCAACAAGGACGTCACCCCACATTAAGTTATTGCCAGATGTATCCAAATGGTGGCGATTACATCATCCAAGATGATGGCTTTCGGCGGGTAGTTTTGAATTTTGGCGGGAAGCTAGGTCAAATGGGCTACCTCCATTAACCTAACACTCACCCTCCCTCATTCCTCCCCCAGATATCCAACAGGATAATGCATCACCTAAGAAAAATTGCAGGAAGATAGGTCACTTAGGCTACCTCCACTAACCTAAGTCACCCAACCGCCACCTTCTCCTACAAACTGGCGCCAAGTTTGAATTTTGGTGGTAAAGAAAGGTCACTTGAGGTTTTTCTACCAAACTTAGAAAATTGTGGGAAACAAAGCTCACCTCCATTAACTCACCCGACCGCCACCTCTTCCTAGCGACTGGTACGGAAAGGACTCAGCCTGCACTGGGCTGCTGGAGAGAGGAAGGAGTGTACTTTATTTATTTTGGAACAGTTTATTTAGGGATGCAGTATATTTATCACAGTGATACAGAACACACGCTCTGACATGCCACACAGCACACAGAACTGCAAACTTCTCCTAAATAACTCATGTATAATGCTCTACACATGTGCCTGCTAATTGTAAACTGTCAAAATAACACATTACACAGCCTACAGACATGCAAACCACTCGTGAATAATGCAATACATTTACGCCCAGAGAGCCAAACAACTCCTAAATTGTCAAAATAATAATCCATCTAAAAGACTCTGCAAACATGCTTGCTAATCGTCAACTGTCAAAATCATACACCAGTCTTCATTTAAACAATTAGAGACAGCAGTACCATCCAGTCTGTCCATCAGGAAGTCCACACTTCAATTGACCAATGCACACAACTACCAGCAGAGTGTGCTATCATCGAAGATGGCAACCATGACGTCAGCTGATGATGAAAGTACCATTCTCCAAGATGGCGGCAAACAGTGTGTTTACCGTGAGGTCTAGACCTAGTAAACAGTACCACCATCAGACAGCACTGTCCTCGATTTCATGACATAATCGAAGTTGGTGGGGGGAAATGGCAGGAAAAGGACTCTGCCTGTGATAGACATAAGTCTTTACTTTGCAGGCAGCCTCTCCACCTTGCGATGTAGACTCCAACTGACCTAGCACATATTACTGCTACCAGAGCGTGCTGTCATCCCTCCTCTGATGTAATCCGAAATAGTGGTCTGGAGGTGGATACTGGCGCGAAAGTGACTCACCCTGCATTGGGCTGCTGGGAAAAGTAAGGAAGGAGTGTACCTCGTTTACTTTGGAACATTTTATTTATGGATGCAGTACATTTATCACACTGGTACAAAACACGTGCTTGGGGTCTTGCCACACAACCCACAGATCTTTAAAATACTTCTAAATAACGCTCTGTAAACACGCAAACAGCTCCAAATTTACTGAAATAATTTCAGTGCAGACCTGCATACTGCTCCTAAATAATGCAGTACACTGATTGTAGATATGCTCAGTCTTCGTCAACTGTCGCCACAGTGCATAGCATAGCCCACAGAGCGGTTCACAAAATAATGCAATAAACACGCACAAGCACTGTCTGCCACCCCCTATCCACTAGAGTGCACAGGGAGGCTACCTGTGGGACTGCACAGTGACAAGACTGTCAAATGTCAGCCCACACACAGACGCCTGTTAGTTTGTCATTAGGATAATTTAGGTTAAGTAGTGTGTAAGCTTAGGGACTGCTGACCTTAGCATTTAAGTCTCATAGTGTCCTGCCTGAATGTGGCAGTGGCATCCTTTTCATACTTGACATCTGAGAAATTCCTGTTGAAATACATGTTCACCTAGACGCTGGTACAGACGTGACTGGACGGGTGTCACAGATGCTCCACGGCCCCCAGCCACCACAAGGTGCAGGTGGAAGTTGCCTCTATTTTCAAGTATACCTCCAGGTAGCACTTTTTACAAAGTCATGTGATGTAAGAATAACATTGAGAACCTTTTAGATGGTGAGTCGCCACACAGACGTTATACGACAATGTGTTAGTCATGCTGGGGTGGGTTTATACAGTTACATGCGTCTCTAATGTCACTCTAGGAACAATGCACCCTGTTGTAGTCTGTCATCAATGGAAAGACAAGTGCTGCCTGGAGGTGTCTCACATATAGGGGCTGTGTGAGCTCGCCTCAGTATAACAGTGACTGTATACCTGAAAATAGAGGCAACTTTCAACTGCATCCGGTGGTGGCTCGCAACTGTGACAGCGAGCATCCCTGGTGCGTCTGTGCTCCCCGTCCAGTCACATCAGCACTGGTGTCTTGGTGAACAGGCATTTCTATAGCAATTTCTCAGGTGTCAAGCATGAAAGGGATGTCGCAGCCACATGCATGTGGGACCCTAACGAGCGTCTGTTTGTGGTTTAACAGCTGACAGCTGTGTCACTTCATTGGCTGCAGGTAGCCTCCAGTGCGCTCTAGTGGATAGGGGGTGGCAAGCAGTGGTTGTGCGTGTTGATTGCATTATTTTGTGAGGCGGTCTGTAGGCTATGCTATGCACTATTTCGACAGTTGACGAGTACTGAGCGTGTCTACACATCAGTGTACTGCATTACTTAGGAGCAGTATGCAGATCTGCACTAAAATTATTTTGGTAAATTAGGAGCTGTTTGCTTGTTTACAGAGCGTTATTTAGAAGTAGTTTAAAGGTCTTTGGGTTGTGTGGCGTGACCCCAAGTATGTGTTTAGTACTAGTGTGATAGAAATACTCCATCCCTAAATAAAGTGTTCCAAAATAAATAAAGTACATACCTTCCTTACTCTCACCAGCAGCCTAGTGCAGGGTGAGTCATTTTCGCGCCATTTTTCCCACCAAGCCCTTAATCTTGGATTACATCAGAGGAGGGATGACAACATCCTCTGGTGGCAGTAATGTGTGCTAGTTCAGTTGGAGTCTAGATTTCATGGTGGAGAGCTGCCTGCAAAATAAAGACTCATGTCCATCACAGGCAGAGTCGTTTTCTCACCATATCCCCCCGCCATCTTGGATTACATCACAGGAAGAATGAAGACACCCTCTGGTGGCAGTAATGTGTACTAGGTCAGTAGGATTCTAGATCTCATGGTGTTGACATTGCATGCAAAATAAAAACTTTTGACTATCACTGGCAGAGTCCTTTTCCTGCCATTTCCCCCCCACCATCTTGGATTACATCACTAAACAGACGACATCACTCTCTGGTGATGGTACTGTTCACTAGGTCTAGATCTCATGGTGAACACACTGTCTGCCACAAAATTGGATAACGGTACTTGCATCATCAGCTGATGTCATGGCTGCCATCTTCGACGACAGTGCCCTCTGATTGTGGTTGTGTGAACAAGGTGAGTTGGAGTGCAGATTGCGTCGAGGACACACTGGATGGTGGTGCTGTCTCTAATTGTTTATAAGAAGACTGGTGCATGATTTTGACAGTTGACAGTTAGTAAGCGTGTTTGCAGAGTACTTTAGATGGATTATTGTGTTGACAATTTAGAAGTTGTTTGGCTCTCTGGATGTAAATGTTCAAATGTGTGTGAAATCTTATGAGACTTAAATGGTAAGGTCAGCAGTCCCTAACCTTACACACTACTTAACCTAAATTATCCTAATGACAAACACACCCACCCATGCCTCAGGGAGGCCTCGAACCTCTGCCGGGACCAGCCACACAGTCCATTATGGATGAAAATGTATTGCATTATTTACGAGTGGTTTGCATGTCTGTAGGCTGTGCAATGCGTTATTTTGACAGTATACATTTAGCCGGCGCATGTGTAGAGCATTATACATGAGTTATTTAGGAGAAGTTTGCAGTTCTGTGTGCTGTGTGGCATGTCAGAGCATGTGTTCTGTATCACTGTGATAAATATACTGCATCCCTAAATAAACTGTTCCAAAATAAATAAAGTACACTCCTTCCTCTCTCCAGCAGCCCAGTGCAGGCTGAATCCTTTCCACACCAGTCGCTAGGAAGAGGTGGCGGTCGGGTGAGTTAATGGAGGTGAACTTCGTTTCCCACAATTTTCTAAGGTTGGTAGCGAAACCTCAAGTGACTTTACTTTACCACCAAAATTCAAACTTGGCGCCAGTTTGTAGAAGGTGGCAGTTGGGTGACTTGGGTTAGTGGAGGTAGCCTAAGTGACCTATCTTCCTGCGATTTTTCTTAGGTTAGTAGAGGTGTGATGCATTATCCTGTTGGAATTTGAACATCCCACCATTTTACTGGGGAGGGGGGAATGGGGGGTGTTAGGTTAATGGAGATAGCCCAGTTGACCTATCTTCCTTCTAAAATTTAAACTTCCTGCCAAATGCCACCTTCTTGTATGATGTTATGGCCGCCATTCGGATGACATCATGCGCTGTTGCCAAGTCCACACCCCGCCATCTTGTATGACGTCATCGGCGCCATCTTGGATACATCTGGCAACAATTGCTTGTGGGGTGATGTCGTTGTTGCCCCACTACTTATGTCAACTTGTACCACATGGCTCTGAGCACTATGGCAAGTAACAGCTAAGGTCATCAGTCCCCTAGAACTTAGAACTAGTTAAACCTAACTAACGTAAGGACATCACACACATCCATGCCCGAGGCAGGATTCGAACCTGCGACCGCAGCGGTCGCGCGGTTCCAGACTGAAGCGCCTATAACTGCTCGGCCACTCCCGCTGGCTATGCCACATGCTCATAGCTTCATTTGCATCATGCAGTTGGGCATCGTGTCAAATGTATTCCGAAAATCTAGAAATACGAGGTGCATTCAAGTTCTAAGGCCTCCGATTTTTTTTCTAATTAACTACTCACCCAAAATCGATGAAACTGGCGTTACTTCTCGACGTAATCGCCCTGCAGACGTACACATTTTTCACAACACTGACGCCATGATTCCATGGCAGCGGCGAAGGCTTCTTTAGGAGTCTGTTTTGACCACTGGAAAATATCTGAGGCAATAGCAGCACGGCTGGTGAATCTGCATGCTTCCATTGAGCTGACTGGCGCTTTGTTTCTGGATTGAAAAATGGCATCCACGTCTGATCCATTGTCACAACCGACGAAAAGAAAGTCCCATAAATGCTGTCGTTGTGAGTCAACATTGCTTGGCAACGTGCCACATGGGCAGCCTTGTGGTCGTCCGTTAGCATTTGTGGCACCCACCTGGATGACACTTTTCGCATTTTCAGGCCGTCATGCAGGATTGTGTGCAAGGAACCCACAGAAATGCCAACTCTGGAGACAATCTGTTCAACAGTCATTTGGCGATCCCCCAAAACAATTCTCTCCACTTTCTCGATCATTCCTCAGACCGGCTTGTGCGAGCCCGAGGTTGTTTCGGTTTGTTGTCACACGATGTTCTGCCTTCATTAAACTGTCGCACCCACGAACGCACTTTCGACACATCCATAACTCCATCACCACATGTCTCCTTCAACTGTCGATGAATTTCAATTGGTTTCACACTACGCAAATTCAGAAAATGAATGATTGCACGATGTTCAAGTAAGGAAAACGTCGCCATTTTAAGTATTTAAAACAGTTCTCATTCTCGTCGCTGGCGGTAAGATTCCATCTGCCGTACGGTGCTGCCATCTCTGGGACGTATTAACAATGAACGCGGCCTCATTTTAAAACAATGCGCATGTTTCTATCTCTTTCCAGTACGGAGAAAAAAAATCGGAGGCCTTAGAACTTGAATGCACCTCGTATGGAATCTGCCATTGGCCCTACATCTGTAGTTCGCAATATATCATGAAGAAAAGGAGCAAGCTGAGTTTTGCGCGAGCGATGGTATCTAAAACCATCCAGATTCGTGGACATAGGCTGTTCAGTCTCAAGAAAGTTTATTAAATTCGAACTGAGAATACTTTCAAATTTTCCGCAGCAAACATAAGTTAGGGATATTGATCTATAATGTTGCATGTAACAGTCACCTGCGCTGTTTTCCAGTCGCTAGGGACTTCGTCCTGGCCTAGAGACTCATGATAAATGCAAACTAGGTAACGGGCCAATGTCTTCAAAGCACTGTTTGTGAAAATGATCTGGGTTTCCACCCGGAACAGGTATTGATTTCCTTTCAAATCTTTCAGTTGTTTCTCTACGCCAGATATGCTTAATACTATGTCGTCCATACAGGAGTCTGTCTGATGGTAAAAAGATGGTACGTTTACACGATTCTCCTGTGTGAACGATTTCTTGAATGTGACATTTAAAACTTCGGCTTTCGTTTTGCTATCATCAACTGCCATAACAAACTGGTCAACAGGGGACTGAATGGAAGGCTTAGACCCGCTTAGCGTTTTTACATACGACCAAACAGCGACAATATCGTCATAATTTTTAGGCAGTCATTTGCGTCACTGACCCCTATATCTGTGCACGCTGCAATGTTCTTCAGATGCTTCAGCTAACTCTGACGGGTTAATGTTGTCACCAGCTTCCTTGTTCAATGCGCAAAGTGCAATTTGCGTAGGATAAGCTTCCAGCGTGGTACCACTGAAATTCGGCAATCAAATTCAGCAGCAATGTTTTTCATCAAGACGCCGTTATTCATCCCAGGCAGTGTATGCAACTTTTTGCTCTTGCAGTCTACCAGCATGTTTCTGTCCGATGTCATTATGCACTCTGAAGAAGAGGCGACATTACAGGACTGAAACGGATCCATCTACGGCGGTTGGATGAATTTAAGTTTAATGATTGTCGCCGTCGATTGCTGACATTATTATTTCGGGTGTATCGAATACAGCAGTTACCGTGTTTGCAAAACAAATCGCTCTGATTTAGAATGATGAGGACCAGATAAATGATGATCCACTATATACAGAGTGTATCACAATTTATGTTAGACACTACTAGCGATTGTAGCGGGGACGTAGTAGATCAAGTTTTACATGGCAGTCCATGTCCAGAAATGGTTCGTTTCCATGTTATAAGGAAAACAATATAAACAGATTTCACTCCTTTTCATTGTGTTCTTACAGCTGTTCGGTATGACAGCCACCACGTTGGATGCACACAGCTAGTCTGTGCTGTTAAGTTCGCATAAACTCCGTCCAACATGTGTGGTGTATGATTAACTACTTCTGCCGCAGCCATGACCCCATCTTCGTCTGACTGGACAAGGGTCCCATAAACAAGACTGTTCATGTAGCCCAAGAAAAAAAAAGTCCAAATGGGTGAAATCTGGGGATCTTGGTGGCCAAGCATGTTCTCCACTAGACCAATCCACCTGTCCCCATAGACTATGTTCAGGTGGTTTCGGACATGAACTGTAAAATGTGTTCCAGCGCTATCATGCTGGAACCGCAATTCATGCCGAATTTCCAATGGTATGTTTTCCAAAAACTCCGCCAGCACTTGTTACAGGAATATCAAGTATCTGGCATGGTTTAGATGGGGAGGAAGGATCTACAAGCCAATCACATGACCATCGCAGATACCTGCCCAGACATTGATGCCGAAGATGTGCTGAAATCTTTGTGTACATTTGCCTTTCTTAATCCAAACTTTTAACCACTTCGAGCGTTGAAAAAACCTTCCCTGTTGAAATAGGCTTCATTGGTGAACAACATTCGCCTAGAAAACTGAGGAAAATTCTCGCAACAGTGTAAGAACCGACCACAGAAATTGACACACCCAAAATCCGCCGGGAGCATGTCGTGTGGCTTCTGAGGGTGATACAGGTGGAGTTGCTGTTCATGCAGAACAATGCCAGCCAGACGAGTGAGAGACATGTAGGTCATGTGCAACGGTTTGAGTGCTCTTCGACGAGTTCTCTTCCACTTGATGAGGCACTTCCCCTTCTAAAAAGACAGTGCGCTGCCGCTTGCGAATTTCCCACTTTCCTACAGCCATTGTTTTACTTTGGCAAACACAGGACGAGATGGAGTCCTACGATTTGGAAAGTACTCATGGTACAGGCGTAGAGATTCTCTTCCCTTAAGGCGAGCTTCAACGTAAATCAAACAATGGAAAATCCAGGATAGAATGTAACAGTATTAGAGAAGGAAAGTTGCTACTCGCGATGTAGCGGTGAGGCTAAGCCGTGATAGGCACAACAAAAAGATTCACACAATTACAGCTTTCGGCCATTAAGGTCTTTGTCAGCAATAGACACACATACACAAATGCACACACACACTCACGCAACCGCAACTTCCACACAGGTCTGCAGTCTCAGACAACTGAAACCACACTGCGAGCAGGAGCACCAGTGCATGATGGGAGTAGTGATTGGTTGGGGGTAAGGAGGAGGCTAGGAGGGGGGAGGGGTAGGGATAGTATGGTGGGTGTGGTGGACAGTGAAGTGTTGCAGGTTAGACGGAGGGCAGTGAAGGAGGAGGGGAGGGGTGGGGGGTTACTAGTGGAAATTAACAGCATATCGGCGTACTCTGCGAACGTGTACTCAGGCATCCTGCTACTACGGTAGTAGTGCCCATAATGTCAACTGAAGCATTACCAGGACGCACGAAAACGAGGCAGATGGGAACAGAGGACATCACGTGATATCGCGTCATCATAACATTCACAAAAGTGGGTAGCCTAACATAACAGGCGAACTGTGTAAGAAAAATCTAGCGCACCAATGCGTAACTTTAGATTTCCTTGAAACATGGAAACGAACAGTTTCTGGGCATGGTTCCTACGTAAAACCCGATGTACTACGTGGCCACTACAAACCGTAGAACTCCGTAACATGAATTGTGAAACATTCTGTATATATTGGATGACAAGTATCGAACTGTATGAAATTCTGGGACACCCCTGTTTTAGATCCTATTTTGAAAGAATTTGCTTACCACAATTTCAGTATAATACACTCCTGGAAATGGAAAAAAGAACACATTGACACCGGTGTGTCAGACCCACCATACTTGCTCCGGACACTGCGAGAGGGCTGTACAAGCAATGATCACACGCACGGCACAGCGGACACACCAGGAACCGCGGTGTTGGCCGTCGAATGGCGCTAGCTGCGCAGCATTTGTGCACCGCCGCCGTCAGTGTCAGCCAGTTTGCCGTGACATACGGAGCTCCATCGCAGTCTTTAACACTGGTAGCATGCCGCGACAGCGTGGACGTGAACCGTATGTGCAGTTGACGGACTTTGAGCGAGGGCGTATAGTGGGAATGCGGGAGGCCGGGTGGACGTACCGCCGAATTGCTCAACACGTGGGGCGTAAGGTCTCCACAGTACATCGATGTTGTCGCCAGTGGTCGGCGGAAGGTGCACGTGCCCGTCGACCTGGGACCGGACCGCAGCGACGCACGGATGCACGCCAAGACCGTAGGATCCTACGCAGTGCCGTAGGGGACCGCACCGCCACTTCCCAGCAAATTAGGGACACTGTTGCTCCAGGGGTATCGGCGAGGACCATTCGCAACCGTCTGCATGAAGCTGGGCTACGGTCCCGCACACCGTTAGGCCGTCTTCCGCTCACGCCCCAACATCTTGCAGCCCGCCTCCAGTGGTGTCGCGACAGGCGTGAATGGAGGGACGAATGGAGACGTGTCGTCTTCAGCGATGAGAGTCGCTTCTGCCTTGGTGCCAATGATGGTCGTATGCGTGTTTGGCGCCGTGCAGGTGAGCGCCACAATTAGGACTGCATACGACCGAGGCACACAGGGCCAACACCCGGCATCATGGTGTGGGGAGCGATCTCCTACACTGGCCGTACACTTCTGGTGATCGTCGAGGGGACACTGAATAGTGCACGGTACTTCCAAACCGTCATCGAACCCATCGTTCTACCATTCGTAGACCGGCAAGGGAACTTGCTGTTCCAACAGGACAATGCACGTCCGCATGTATCACGTGCCACCCAACGTGCTCTAGAAGGTGTAAGTCAACTACCCTGGCCAGCAAGATCTCCGGATCTGTCTCCCATTGAGCATGTTTGGGACTGGATGAAGCGTCGTCTCACGCGGTCTGCACGTCCAGCACGAACGCTGGTCCAACTGAGGCGCCAGGTGGAAATGGCATGGCAAGCCGTTCCACAGGACTACATCCAGCATCTCTACGATCGTCTCCATGGGAGAATAGCAGCCTGCATTGCTGCGAAAGGTGGATATACACTGTACTAGTGCCGACATTGTGCATGCTCTGTTGCCTGTGTCTGTGTGCCTGTGGTTCTGTCAGTGTGATCATGTGATGTATCTGACCCCAGGAATGTGTCAATAAAGTTTCCCCTTCCTGGGTCAATGAATTCACGGTGTTCTTATTTCAATTTCCAGGAGTGTATGTTCCCTATGAGTCGCGTACATGAAAAGTTTGACAGAGTTTATCAGTTTTCAGTTACCGCTCATAGAAAGATCCTTTCTTAAAGATTGGAAAATTGCTCAAGTCACTCCAACACCCAGAAAGGGAAATAGGAGTAATCTGCTGTATTAGAGGCCCATATCACTAACGTCGATTTGCCGTAGGGTCTTGGAACATATAGTGTGTTCGAAGGGGTAGCTTCGAAGAAAACGATTCATTGACACATTGTCAGCACGGGATCGTTATTGTAAAACACAACTAGATCTTTACACTCATGAAGTAATGAGTGATATTGACAGGGGATGTCAAATTTTTTCCGTATTTTTGGATTTCCAAAAGGATTTCGACACCGTTCCTCACAAGCGTCTTCTAACCAAACTGCGTGCCTATGGAATATCGCCTCAGTTGTGCGACTGGATTCGTGATTTCCTGTCAGAAAGGTCACAGTTCGTATTAATACACGGAAAGCCATCAAGTAAAACAGAAGTAATATCCGGCGTTTCCCAAGGAGGTGCTATAGCCCCTCTATTGTTTCTGATCTATATTAACGACAAAGGAAACAATCTGAGAAACCTTCTTAGATTGTTTGCAGATGGCGCTGTCATTTACCGTCTTGTAATGTCATCACATGACCAAAATGAATTGCAAAATGATTTAGGTATGATATCTGTATGGTACATAAAATGGCAATTGATCTAGAATAAAGAAAAAGTGTGAAGTTATTCACATGAGTACTAAAAGAAATCCGTTAAATTTTGATAAGTCATACAAATGTGAAGGCCGTAAATTCAACTAAATACTTAGGGATTACAATCACCAATAACCTAAATTGTAACGATCACATAGATGAAGTTGTGGGTAGAGAAAACCAAAGACTGCGATTCATTGGCAGAACACTTAGGAAGTGCAACAGGTCTACTACAGAGACTGCTTACACCACACTTGTCCGCCATCCTCTGGAGTATTGCTGTGCGGCTTGCGATCCGCATCAGGTGGGACTAAGTACAAATAAGGGCAGCTCGTTTTGTATTATTGCGAAATAGGGGACATAGTGTCACAGACATGATACGTGAAATGGTGTGGCAATCATTAAAACAAAGGCGTTTTTCGTTGAGACGGGATCTTCTTATGAAATTTCATTCACCAGTTTTCTCCTCCAATTGCGAAAACATTCTGTTGGCACCCATCTCCATTGGGAGAAATGATCATCGCGATGAAATAAGAGAAATCAGGGGTCGCACAGAAAAATTTAAGCGCTCGTTTTTCCCGCGCGCTGTTCGAGAGTGGAACGGTAGAGAGACAGCTTGAAGGTGGTTCATTGAACCCTCTGCCAGGCACTTTATTGTGAATAGAAGAGTAATCATGTACATGTGGATGTAGAATTACTTTCATGCCAACTTCTCTAAAATTTTACTACAAACAGGTGATTTTTCATCTCAATGAACCTACAACCAATACAGTTAACAAGTGCTACGTTTAGCGTTTCTCTCCTTCTTTTTCTTACGGAAAGTGAAATAATTTGTAAATTACAGATTTAAAAAGTTTAAAAATGTTATATTTTTATTCTTTCCACTCCGTTTATGAAACTCTTTATTTTTTTCTCTAAAATCTTTTACAGATATCAGGAATTAAATTGAATGGATTGTTTCTTCATTTAATATTTAAAACTGGGAAAAGATACAAAAACGTATTCCCGTTGAATGAAAAAAATAAAAACCTATATACACTGTTCGATTACTGTTGTGTTTAATCGATCTATGGCGAATGAATTTTAGTTACTCTCCTATTCTCTCACAATTTAATCTTTATTTTTGCGTTAGTCACTTGTTCTTATTCCTTGCACTGCTCTACCCATCTTGTTTGGCAAGTCCCAACGTCTTATTGTATGTAATGGTTCTTGGTACATTGGTTTTACTTATTCAAATTCGCCCGACTTTATCTAAGTATTTATTGGTTCTTCATTGAACATGAAACTTCAGTAAGTTACGGATGCAACGGATAATGGTTACTTTACCTCAAACTGACACATTCAGTAGAGAGGGAGTAAATTTTTGATTATTCATAACCATAACTAAACTTCCATTGCTTTTGTTCCATTAATGCTTTAATTGCTCCTTCAGCAGTCTCTTAGTTTATCCACCAGAGTATTCTTTACGCTGGAGTTGAAAAAACAGTCTCTATTGCATAAGAAAAAAGAGAATGGTTACTTTGTTGTACCGATAGCAAATCGTGATTCTATCTACTTTTGTTATTCTCAAAACAACTTTCAAAATGGGGCTTATGATATAGTAGATCCTTGGTATGACATGAGTTACCATACCTGACATTTTTCCGATAAAGAAGGAGGGGTGGCTTGTCTAAGCCAATAAAATCTTATTCCAAATTTGAAATCTAAATAATGTCAATGAATTTGTTTTGATTGATTATTATCTCAAGGCAGAGGATTGAAAAAAACTATTTGAACAAGCACGGGGGAGGTAGGCCACACGTTGTGGGAACACATGGATTCAGTTAGTATTAACAAAGACAACTATCCTAAAAATACCAAATTGTTACGTAAAAAGTGAGTGAGTACTATCAAAATCATCTTATAGGACTGTAAGAAACTAAGTAAAATTAGAATTACTCTCGATTTAGATGCCACATGGACTATTGCTATACGACATGGTCAGATCTTACACACAAAGAAACAATTTAAAACTGAACGAAAATTCTCATAAAAAGCGGTCTCAAATTTCTCCAAAATCGTTAGAACAATGTACGACGCTCTAATGCCTTATGGAGACGTAGGAGATATTTCACTCTTGTACATGGTGAGCCCTATGGCTCAGTACAAGTCACAAGGAAACGACCCAAAATTGACAAGATAACTGAATAGAAGTACTATTGTCTCGCTTCCATTCCCTTTAGCAAACATTTAACATACACTCCTGGAAATGGAAAAAAGAACACATTGACACCGGTGTGTCAAACCCACCATACTTGCTTCGGACCCTGCGAGAGGGCTGTACAAGCAATTATCACACGCACGGCACAGCGGACACACCAGGAACCGCGGTGTTGGCCGTCAGAATGGCGCGAGCTGCGCAGCATTTGTGCACCGCCGCCGTCAGTGTCAGCCAGTTTGCCGTGACATACGGAGCTCCATCGCAGTCTTTAACACTGGTAGCATGCCGCGACAGCGTGGACGTGAACCGTATGTGCAGTTCACGGACTTTGAGCGAGGGCGTATAGTGGGCATGCGGGAGGCCGGGTGGACGTACCGCCGAATTGCTCAACACGTGGGGCGTGAGGTCTCCACAGTACATCGATGTTGTCGCCAGTGGTCGGCGGAAGGTGCACGTGCCCGTCGACCTGGGACCGGACCGCAGCGACGCACGGATGCACGCCAAGACCGTAGGATCCTACGCAGTGCCGTAGGGGACCGCACCGCCACTTCCCAGCAAATTAGGGAAACCGTTGCTCCTGGGGTATCGGCGAGGACCATTCGCAACCGTCTCCATGAAGCTGGGCTACGGTCCCGCACACCGTTAGGCCGTCTTCCGCTCACGCCCCAACATCGTGCAGCCCGCTTCCAGTGGTGTCGCGACAGGCGTGAATGGAGGGACGAATGGAGACGTGTCGTCTTCAGCGATGAGAGTCGCTTCTGCCTTGGTGCCAATGATGGTCGTATGCCTGTTTGGCGCCGTGCAGGTGAGCGCCACAATTAGGACTGCATACGACCGAGGCACACAGGGCCAACACCCGGCATCATGGTGTGGGGAGCGATCTCCTACACTGGCCGTACACCTCTAGTGATCGTCGAGGGGACACTGAATAGTGCACGGTACATCCAAACCGTCATCGAACCCCTTCGTTCTACCATTCCTAGACCGGCAAGGGAATTTGCTGTTCCAACAGGACAATGCACGTCCGCATGTATCCCGTGCCACCCAACGTGCTCTAGAAGGCGTAAGTCAACTACCCTGGCCAGCAAGATCTCCGGATCTGTCCCCCATTGAGCATGTTTGGGACTGGATGAAGGGTCGTCTCACGCGGTCTGCACGTCCAGCACGAACGCTGGTCCAACTGACTCGCCAGGTGGAAATGGCATGGCAAGCCGTTCCACAGGACTATATCCAGCATCTCTACGATCGTCTCCATGGGACAATAGCAGCCTGCATTGCTGCGAAAGGTGGATATACACTGTACTAGTGCCGACATTGTGCATGCTCTGTTGCCTGTGTCTATGTGCCTGTGGTTCTGTCAGTGTGATCATGTGATGTATCTGACCCCAGGAATGTGTCAATAAAGTTTCCCCTTCCTGGGACAATGAATTCACGGTGTTCTTATTTCAATTTCCAGGAGTGTAGTTGAACACACCCAAAACTTTGAGTTTCTAGTCGTTACGCTCTACAAGCAGAAACTAGCTCACACCCACCTCACAAGGAACTTTGTATAAAAATCGACTCTAGCCCACAAAAACTATGGTTAAAAGGGAATATTAGAACATGTTGTCTCAACTAAACAAATTTCACGAAATAGAAAGCACAGGTGATTGCCAACACTCTATCTCAACAGTCACAACCATTCGCCTGGAGCAAGTCTTTCGAGTTGATTCCACTTTGGCAACTTGTGTGTCGATGAAGATGAAATGATGATGATAAGGACAACACAACACCTAGTCCCTGAGCGGAGAAAATCTCCGACCCAGCCGGGAATCGAACGCGGGCTGTTAGGTAAGACATTCCGTCGCGCTGACCACTCAGCTACCAGGGACGGACAGCAGACTGTCAAATCAGCTAGAAATAAGCGTATTCTGAAATAACCTGTTTTCGGTTTTTCATTCCGATTATTTCCTGTATAAATGTAGAAATCGAACACAGATTGATAAATTTTAACGTACTCAGGTTCAAGATAAGTAGAATCAAAATATTAAATTCAACAGGGAAATTAAGGAAAACCCATCCCCCCACGATTCGTTGCTTATCTCGAAAAGTGGTAGGTGATTGGATATAACAATATTCTCCAATTGATAAGTGACTGGGTACACCAGTATTCTACTATTTATTGATTCAAATTTTTTTAAACTCTCCTCAAAAATGGTGCTGTAATCAGGCATCGTACCACTATTTGTGCCTTATAAAGAGTCAGTGCAAAAGAGTGAAACTGATCTTGAAGAACTCTATTTTGTTAATTATTCCTCTTCCAAGGGCTACAAACAGAGAAGGACATAATATGTAGACACAGGCGGCAGGTCAGCTAATTCCTACTTTTAATGTATATTATGAACAAATTTTTGTAAAAAATTTAATTTATTACTGTTTCCGTTAGTTTCCTTCCTCTTTCATTATTTCCTAGGAATGGTAGACAAATCTTTCACCTTTTAAAGTAAATGAAGCATTGTACTCTATTGCTGCGTCACTTCCAAAAAATTTTTTCCAAAATGGCGTTGGTCGAATCCTGCAAGACAAAGGACGTCCGGTGATGACAGCAAAGACCTACCATATAGACCAGGGGACATGTACTGTACTCTGCACGTACACGCATACCTGAAGCTACGACACTCGGCAACAGGGACATTGTTGTCTTAGCAACGCTCTGCCATTACTTATGCCACGTATTTGTTGCTCGTTTCTGTCGGCTCTGCAATTAAAGTAGCGCTGACCGCGTTTCCCGTTTTCTATAAGACCCTAATATTTCGAACTAATGCAAATTTAATGAATAAAAATTACACCTTTTTTTAAAAAATGTTTATATAAAAACAAAACATTTTAGCACTGCTACTGTGGCTAACTCATATTTCGATTTTTTACTTGTTTATTATTAAAAAATAAATAACACCTGATATAACTGAAACCAAACAAACACCGAAAACTATCTGTTATTCGGAACTAAAATGCCGGTATCGATTTCAACAGGTCGGTTTTTCCTCTAACCAGATTTGGGTAGTTTCCTGACTCTGGTGGTTGGCGTTATGATCAGTTATTTTGTGATTGTCATTTTTATCTGTTTTCCGTCGTTCCCTTAGTTCTAATTTACATACCTCCGCAAATTATTTGTGAGTTGGTAAGGAAACCCAGACGATTTATGTCGTTAGTGAGTGGGATGTCTGGTGGTGGTGGCGTTTCTTCCGCAGATTCTGTCGCATGGAAAAATCTCATTCTATGTTTATCCAACGTAGAAAATTGTTTGACTTTTTGTTGCAAATATGGAGTACTACCTGACGAGAAAGGAGGGACTGTGTAGACTGTGGTGTTGCGAAGTGTGTAAAACTTCGTAAGAACAGTTCCGATGTTGAAATGCCGTTACATTTTATTGCGGACACTGCGGAAAACGAACGAGTATCAGAAGAATACATGGTTCGATTCTTCCAAATTATCCATCCAGAACAGCGAAATTCTTCTATCATGCTGGATTCGGGACTACACCTTGCAAGTAACAGCATCAGAAACTGACTTATCTGCTAATACCCTGTGCGACTATTTCGGGTTTTGCAGAGAAGTGTGTTATGTAATAGGGTAATTTCCAAGAATGACTGCCTATCGATGTCGCTGGGTCCAAACAAAACATATCGAAAGTGCGATCGGAAATCGATCATGCGACTCCGGTGACGGGTGTTGTGATCAATTATTTGTGATCGTCATTTTTTTATGTGTTTTCCGTCGTTCCCTTACTTGCTCTAAATTACATACCTCCGCGAATTATTTGTGAGTTGGTAGGGAAACACAGATGATTTATGTCGTTAATGAGTGGGAAAAATGGTGTTCTTGACGCTTCTTCGGCGGATTCTCTCATATGGAAGAATTTAATTTCATGCTTATCCATCGTAGAAAATTGTTCGACTTTTTGTCGCAAATATGGAGTACTGGCGGACGAGGAAAGAAGGGACTGTGTAGACTTTGGTGGTGCAAAGTTGTAAGTAGGCTGTTTAGGTTTTTGTGTTGGTAACGCCACTTAGCGCTCTGTATGAAAATCACTGACTGTGCTGTGTGCAGCCAGTGACTGGTTGGCATTATTTTAATTTGCTATTGTAGTGTTGGGCAGTTGGATGCTAACAGCGCGTAGCATTGCGCAATTGGAGGTGAGCCGCCAGCAGTGGTGGATGTGCCGAAAGAGATGGCGGAGTTTTGAGAGCGGACGTTCTGGAAGTGTGTCCATCACAGACATCAGTAAATTTGTAAGACTGTATGTCATGAACTGATATATATATAAAATGACTTTTGAACACTATTAAGGTAAATACATTGTTTATTCTCTATCAAAATCTTTCATTTGCTTACTATACCTATCAGTAGTTAGTGTCTTCAGTAGTTAGAATCTTTTATTTAGCTGGCAGTAATGGCGCTCGCTGTATTGCAGTAGTTCGAGTAACGAAGATTTTTGTGAGGTTAGTGATTCATGAAAGGTGTATGTTATTATTACTCAGGGCCATTATTTTGTAGGTATATTTGTAAGTCAGATTACGTTGTGCTAAAAATATACTCAACAACTCGTTTGAAGTCCCCAGCAGAAAAACTGAGGCGCGTTGCCTCTACAGCCGTCCGTAATTGTGGAAATTTTGCCAGTACAGGAACCAGTGCACAAACTGATCTCTTCATTAGACATAAATATCCGATGAGATTCATGTTGGATGATTTGGTTGGTCGAACCATTAGCTTGAATTATGCAGAATGTTCTTCAGACTAATCGCGAACAGTACTCCATCCTTCGATCCGGACCGTCCTAGTTCATAGCATGCAGCGATCTTGGAACTTACACTTCCCACTTTGCAGCCTTTAGAATTCGTCGTACGCTTGATCGGCTTATCCCGCTATCGCGTGCACCTTGCTTCACCGGTTTTTGAGATGACCTAGTAAAATGTTGCAACGCAGCAGCACTGTAGGCTGCACTTGCTGATGTTTTAGGTTGGCACTTCCTGAACAACGCCGTCGCCTTCAAATTTATTCCGAACACGACAAATGGGGCCGTTATGGGGGCCGGGTGTTATGGTCGAAATTGACGAGTCGCATTTTGGCAAAAGGAAGCACAACAGGTGGGAACCTTCGGTGGGATTATGGGTTTGGGGGGCTGTAGTTTCAGCACAAGAGTGTGACGATGTAATGTTTAAAGTAGTACCTAGTCGAAGGAAAGAATTTTTGGTCAGCTTAATTGAATATCACGTTGCAGATGGTTCCATTGTAACTTCAGATGGATTTTCTTCGTGTAGGGATTTACGGGAAAGTTAATCACAATATGGAGTCCACATCATTATCCACAGGGGCTTGCAGAAATAGCATAGAGGGTTATTGGTCAGCTGTGAAATCTTTTGTAGGGAAGGGGAAACGCCGAATTGAAAGTCACTTGGATGGATATTCATAGAGGCCTAGTATTCACCAAACATAGTGCGCGTTTAAATGTTTTGTTATACGTGTTGGCAAATGTACCATCCGAAACATGTTAGCTAATTTCACATTAGGATGAGGAGTGGGGGTGGAGGCTGAATGTGCGTGTCTGTGCGTGTATGTGTGTGTGAGTGTGTTTTCCTAATGTTTTGTTAGCTGTGTATGTGGGTATGTGATGGCAAGCTTCAGTTCTTTTAAGAAGTTCCCGTTTGGTATGTTCAGTTTTCCATGTTTTTCTTTTACTACATTTGACTATTTTGACGTATTTCATTGTTGTATTACACCATTACGTATGTTTTCGTGTACTCCAATTCATAACAGAAATTTCGCAGCTGTCGTTCTTCTTTCGTTTCCCAGCACTACTATCATAACTATTTTTTCGACTGTGTACTAGCAATATTAAAGGTGAAACGCCCGACGCAACTAAAATTTGTCTCCCGTCCTCCAGTTACACTGACACTACCATTCGAAAAGAACGACATATATAACATTGATCAGATTTACCTATATATGTCAACTGGAGAGCAGGATACAAATGTTGTGTATAGCTATATAGCTCAACTAAAGAATGGGATACTATTGTCACTGCTGTGATCAACACTATAACTTTCAGTCGATACTATTAGCATCGAAGGCGAAAAAAAAACTGTACCCCATTGTGAAGTACGGGATACAAATAGTATATGTGTTGTCTTATTGCCTCTTCGCGTAGTTCAACTGAGGTACAGGTTGCAAATGTAACGTACGTCCATTTACACGAATTGGTTAGCAGTGTACATACATATAACTCAACGGAAGTATGGGCTACAATACTATGTACGTACCTCGTCCCGTACTGTAGTCAACCAATACATTTCGAATGAAGTTAGAGATACAACCCACATACAGGGTTTTACAAAAAGGTACGGCCAAACTTTCAGGAACATTCCTCACACACAAAGAAAGAAAATATGTTATCTGGACATGTGTCCGGAAACGCTTACTTTCCATCTTAGAGCTCATTTTTTTCTCTTCAAATCACATTAATCATGGAATGGAAACACACAGCAACAGAACGTACCAGCGTGACTTCAAACACTTTGTTACAGGAAATGTTCAAAATGTCCTCCGTTAGCGAGGATACATGCATCCACCCTCCGTCCCATGGAATCCCTGGTGCGCTGATGCAGCCCTGGAGAATGGCGTATTGTATCACAGCCGTCCACAATACGAGCACGAAGAGTCTCTACATTTGGTACCGGGGTTGCGTAGACAAGAGCTTTCAAATGCCCCCATAAATGAAAGTCAAGAGGGTTGAGGTCAGGAGAGCGTGGAGGCCACGGAATTGGTCCGCCTCTTCCAATCCATCGGTCACCGAATCTGTTGTTGAGAAGCGCACGAACACTTCCACTGAAATGTGCAGGAGCTCCATCGTGCATCAACCACATGTTGTGTCGTACTTGTAAAGGCACATATTCTAGCAGCACAGGTAGAGTATCCCGTATTTAATCATGATAACGTGCTCCATTGAGCGTAGGTGGAAGAACATGGGGCCCAATCAAGGCATCACCAACAATGCCTGCCCAAACGTTCACAGAAAATCTGTGTTGATGACGTGATTGCACAATTGCGTGCGGATTCTCGTCAGCCCACACATGTCGATTGTGAAAATTTACAATTTGATCACGTTGGAATGAAGCCTCATCCGTTAAGAGAACATTTGCACTGAAATGAGGATTGACACATTGTTAGCTGAACCATTCGCAGAAGTGTACCCGTGGAGGCCAATCAGCTGCTGATAGTGCCTGCGCACGCTGTACATGGTACGGAAACAACTGGTTCTCCCCTAGCACTCTCCGTACAGTGATGTGGTCAACGTTACCTTGTACAGCAGCAAACTTCTGTGGCGCTGACAGCAGGTGTCCTCGTCGTTCTACGTCTTCCCCAGTCGCGAGTCATAGGCTAGAATGTTCCATGATCCCTAAGACGTCGATCAATTGCTTCGATCGTCTTCCTGTGGGTACCCCTTCGTTCTGGAAATCTGTCTCGATACAAACGTACCGCGCCACGGCTATTGCCCCGTGCTAATCCGTACATCAAATGGGGATCTGCCGACTCCGCATTTGTAAACATTGCACTGACTGCAAACCACGTTCGTGATGAACACTAACGTACTGATGTGCTTGATGCTAGTACTGTAGAGCAATGAGTCGCATGTCAACACAAGCACCGAAGTCAACATTACCTTCCTTCAATTGGGCCAACTGGCTGTGAATCGAGGAAGTACAGTACATACTGACGAAACTAAAATGAGCTCTAACATGGAAATTAAGCGTTTCCGGACACATGTCCACATAACATCTTTTCTTTATTTGTGTGTGAGGAATGTTTCCTGAAAGTTTGGCCGCACCTTTTTGTAACACCCTGTATATGTGACGTGAGGTATTCTATCCTATCAATATTTCCATCGATTTTCCCCCTTCATTTTCCACAGAAATAATACGATACAGTCTTGTCAGCTCTTTCATCTGTGTAATAAATACTCTCTGGCCAATTCTGACGACATTCGTCAAAGCCGACGGGTTGTATCCCCTGCGTCACTAGACCCCAATTGTTGTACGTGTTGGGGTCTAAGTTCCACACATTACGCTATAGCCGTAGTATCTCCATCATGTTTTCGTGCTTCCAGTACAACTTCAATGCAATGTTGCGTTGCTCAAAAGACATTACTGTCATCTACTGGAAAACGTGGGTAGTGAACCAATGGACAGCGCTACCGCGAAAAATTGCAAGGATATGTCATTTTGTTCCAAAGACATTAGCTATAAAAGAGTGTATACATTTTTCTGCGCCCCTCTCTAGTTCTTAAAGCAACGCTGCAAGTGCAGCACAAATGCCTGCCTATACGTTAGCAAAGTCATTTCTAACAATGGGTGTTTTGTGCAGTACCGTATCACTGTATTTCTTGATTTCATCGCTACTGATTGTATGCACACTCCGCAAATTTTCGTAACAAGCATGTATGTAGATGCTAAAACTTCACCATCACTGTCCACGAGATGTTTCGAATATTCATGGACATTGTGGATTATGATATGCTTTGCCGCCAAAACTCAGTTGCCCTTTTCAGTTCCATTCTTCCTGCAGCCAAGCGCATTTTGTTGGATTTGTCTACAAACGCGACCTACATGACACAGGGGAAATATCTCTCTTCCCACTTTTCGATTTTCATGTCGCACAAACACTTTGACACAATACATAACTTGTACAAATATTAACAAAAGATACACTCTTTTACTTTCTTACTTCAGGTCAACCTCGCGAAACTAATAGCTTAATAAGCAATGGAAAACGAGAACTGCGCGAAAATCTAAACACTGACTAGCTACTGCCGCTCTAACTAGCCGACTGTGGACTCTCAGCGTTGCTGTTTTCGAATCTGAAAAAGAGAGCGCGCTATGAGAGAGCATACTTTGTTCAAATGGTTCAAATGGCTTAACATCTGAGATCATCAGTCCCCTAGTCTTAGAACTACTTAAACCTAACTAACCTAAGGTCATCACACACATCCATGCCCGAGGCAGGATTCGAACCTGCGACGGTAGCAGCAGTGCGGTTCCGGACTGAAGCGTCTAGAACCGCTCGGTCACATTGCCGGACATACTTACATATCTTCTTTCTGTGTCACTGTTAAGTGAAACTTTTACGATATTCTGGTGTATGACAGTCATCCAAGTCCCTTTTAATCATACTTCAACAATTTAGTTTTCATTTCCAAAATCGTGTACTGCCGCAGTCTCCGCACTGTTGTACTCTGATTGTTGCGCTGTTAATACGTTGTGGGAAAACGGCCGACGCTGAAGCCTGCTCCGCAGAGAAACATGCACTTGGAACACCGTTACAAATAGCAGGCAGTTCTTCAGTTTTCCACAGATTTACAGAAAAAGTAAGCTTTTTAATTTTTCCGAGGAAACGTATTTATTACAGATAATAAGAGTCGGGGGACATGAAAGGGAAGCAGTGGTTGGGAAAGGAGTGAGACAGGGTTGTAGCCTGTCCCCGATGTTATTCAATCTGTATATTGAGCAAGCAGTAAAGGAAACAAAAGAAAAATTTGGAGTAGGTATTAAACTCCAGGGAGAAGAAATAAAAACTTTGAGTTTCACCGATGACATTGTAATTCTGTCAGAGACAGCTAAGGACTTGGAAGAGCAGTTGAACGGAATGGACAGTGTCTTGAAAGGAGGATATTAGATGAACATCAACAAAAGCAAAACGACGATAATGGAATGTAGTAGAATTAAGTCGGGTGATGCTGAGGGAATTAGATTACGAAATGAGACACTTAAAGTAGAAAAGGAGTTTTGCTATTTGGGGAGCAAAATAACTGATGATGGTCGAATCAGAGAGGATATAAAATGTAGACTGGCAATGGTGAGGAAAGCGTTTCTGAAGAAGATAAATTTGTTAACATCGAGTATAGATTTAAGTGTCAGGAAGTCATTTCTGAAAGTATTTGTATGGAGTGTAGCCATGTATGGAAGTGAAACACGGACGATAAATAGTTTGGACAAGAAGAGAATAGAAGCTTTCGAAATGCTGAAGATTAGATGGGTAGATTACATAACTACTGAGGAGGTACTGAATAGGATTGGGGAGAAGAGGAGTTTGTGGCACAAGTTGACTAGGTTCGTAGGACATGTTCTGAGGCAGCAAGGGATCACCAATTTAGTATTGGAGGGCAGCGTGGAGGGTAAAAATCGTAGAGGGAGACCAAGAGATGAATGCACTAAGCAGATTCAGAAGGATGTAGGTTGCAGTAGGTACTGGGAGATGAAGAAGCTTGCACAAGATAAAGTAGCATGGAGAGCTGCATCAAACCAGTCTCAGGACTGAAGACCACAACAACAACAGATAAGAACGATTCAAACGTGGGGTGCATAGCTTAAATCGGTAGCATTGTAGAGTAGTAATTCAGCTGAATATATTGAATGTGGATTGAAACCTTTTACTCATCTTTCTTTTTTTCGTTCAAGTTGGAATACCCACATGTTTTAAATGTAAAATTCATCAGATATATGACTATTAACAGACATCTAATCATTTCAATGAAAAATACATCTCTTTTTTGTACTTGCATACTGCACGCAAAATTCCAGTTTTATTTGAAAATATGGATTCTCAACTATGGACATTTTATAAAAGATTGTTAACAAAGGTTATTTAAATTAAAAAAACATAACAAATTAAATTTTTCAGAAAAAAATGAAAAATCAAATACTCTTTACATGGAGTATGTCCAGCGTTTTATGCTACAGATGTGCTCTCACACGGGCCAGAGCTATGAGCGTCGCGGAAACATGGACTATAGTAATTTTCACAGCATCGAGCACACCATCCAAATGCTGCATTTTTATAACTATCACTGTATCACTGTAATATGAACCCAACAAAAATAATCTGGATCCAAGTTAAGGATTTGTCGCGAGAAATAACAAAACATTTAAGCTCCAGGCGTACTGGAACTAGGTTTGTCATATGTCACTGCCCAATGTTGGCAGGATCGGCAGATCGTAAAAGGATGAATTTGGCGCATGGTTGGCTTCGTGGATTCCGTTGTTGTAATCGTTTTCGGTGTTCAGATGGCTCTAAGCACTATGGGACTTAACATCTGTCATCAGTCCCCTAGACTTAGAATTACTTAAATCTAATAAATCTAAGGACATCACACACATCCATGCCCGAGGCAGGATTCGAAACTACGACAGTAGTAGCGGGGTGAAGCGTCTAGAACCGCTCGGCCACAGCGGCCGGCCGTTTTCGGTGTAGTGAAATGAAATGTCGTGTGACTAGGGCCTCTCGTCTGGAAGACCGTTCGCCAGGTGCAAGTCTTTTGATTTGACGCCATTTCGGCGACTTGCGCGTCGATGGGGATGAAATGATGATGATTAGGACAACACAACACCCAGTCCCTGAACGGAGAAAATCTCCGATCCAGCCGGGAATCGAACCCGGGCCCTTAGGATTTTCGGTGTAGTAGATGGCAGTTCCAGTACTGAAACTTATTTCTACGATTGGGATGTGGAAACAATTGAGAGAATACCTTCAGGGGCTTCAATATTTACCCATCTGACGAAATTCGTGCAATACAATGAATCACACGTAGCTCGAGCGGGGAAATTCACTGAGTTAGAGGTAGGACCCGGCCGGAGTGGCCGAGTGGTGCTAGGCGCTACAGTCTGGAACCTTGTGACCACTACGGTCGGAAGTTCGAATCGTGCTTCACGCATGGATGTGTGTGATGTCCTCAGGTTAGTTAGGTTTAAGTAGTTCTAAGTTCTATGGGACTGATGACCTAAGAAATTAAGTCCCATAGTGCTCAGAGACATTTGAAACATAAGATAGGAATTTTAATCACTCTTGATTTTAACTCCAATACTATATTGGCTAGGTACGGGAACATGTTGTGCTTCAAGTCTCATCCCCTAAGAATCGTAGGGTATTGCTGGAGTTTTGGAGAATATTATTTCATACGCCTTCAAAATTAAATAGGATTCGAAATGGAAAAAAGAACACATTGACACCGGTGTGTCAGACCCACCATACTTGCTCCGGACACTGCGAGCGGGCTGTACAAGCAATGATCACACGCACGGCACAGCGGACACACCAGGAACCGCGGTGTTGGCCGTCGAATGGCGCTAGCTGCGCAGCATTTGTGCACCGCCGCCGTCAGTGTCAGCCAGTTTGCCGTGGCATACGGAGCTCCATCGCAGTCTTTAACACTGGTAGCATGCCGCGACAGCGTGGACGTGAACCGTATGTGCAGTTGACGGACTTTGAACGAGGGCGTATAGTGGGCATGCGGGAGGCCGGGTGGACGTACCGCCGAATTGCTCAACACGTGGGGCGTGAGGTCTCCACAGTACATCAATGTTGTCGCCAGTGGTCGGCGGAAGGTGCATGTGCCCGTCGACCTGGGACCGGACCGCAGCGACGCACGGACCATTCGCAACCGTCTGCATGAAGCTGGGCTACGGTCCCGCACACCGTTAGGCCGTCTTCCGCTCACGCCCCAACATCGTGCAGCCCGCCTCCAGTGGTGTCGCGACAGGCGTGAATGGAGGGACGAATGGAGACGTGACGTCTTCAGCGATGAGACTCGCTTCTGCCTTGGTGCCAATGATGGTCGTATGCGTGTTTGTCGCCGTGCAGGTGAGCGCCACAATCAGGACTGCATACGACCGAGGCACACAAGGCCAACACCCGGCATCATGGTGTGGGGAGCGATCTCCTACACTGGCCGTACACCTCTGGTGATCGTCGAGGGGACACTGAATAGTGTACGGTACATCCAAACCGTCATCGAACCCATCGTTCTACCATTCCTAGACCGGCAAGGGAACTTGCTGTTCCAACAGGACAATGCACGTCCGCATGTATCCCGTGCCACCCAGCGTGCTCTAGAAGGTGTAAGTCAACTACCCTGGCCAGCAAGATCTCCGGATCTGTCCCCCATTGAGCATGTTTGGGACTGGATGAAGCGTCGTCTCACGCGGTCTGCACGTCCAGCACAAACGCTGGTCCAACTGAGGCGCCAGGTGGAAATGGCATGGCAAGCCGTTCCACAGGACTATATCCAGCATCTCTACGATCGTCTCCATGAGAGAATAGCAGCCTGCATTGCTGCGAAAGGTGGCTATACACTGTACTAGTGCCGACATTGTGCATGCTCTGTTGCCTGTGTCTATGTGCCTGTGGTTCTGTCAGTGTGATCATGTGATGTATCTGACCCCAGGAATGTGTCAATAAAGTTTCCCCTTCCTGGGACAATGAATTCACGGTGTTCTTATTTCAATTTCCAGGAGTGTATATCACCACGACACGTTTCAAAGGTTTAAACCTCCATTATCAGGTGGATTTACAATAGTTAGTACGACATTTGTGTGTTTGGTGTGTTATGATTTTTTGTAAACATTGTTTACAAATATGACAGTATACATGTGATGTTTTATGACAGTAAAAGGAACCTGTGACCACTGGACACGGTGCCACAAGTTCCCAAAAAATCGCAACACAACACACACACAAACGTCATATTAACTCAGCCATCGATAGCCCTTAAAAATTACGTTCTTTCATCGAGAAAGTCTGCAGTTAGTGGAATTACTCGGTAGATAATGTTTTGCATAATAACCAAATGGAACTAATTGCGTGCTACCAATTTCCAAACTCTTATTTTGGTATCTCAAACCATTTATGAAATATGAGGAGTGCTGTGGATATTTCTTTCTGTCCTTATTGCTGGCGCGCCTGATCGCAAATGAGTGTGTTCGTCAGATCAGTTTTCTCGAGATTGGTGACAGATAGAAACCTCCCTCCAAGTCTAAAGGAAAATACAATATACGTTAAGAAAATTTCATGCACAGCAACATATTATGTAATACGGACCAAACGCAAAATCATAGCGATCTCTGTTTTTCACTGCCACATTTTTCAAGTTCCGTTCAGTGTCTTACTTCAATGTAAATATCACAGTAACTACACTCATGCTCATAAATTAAAGATAATGCTGATACATGGTGAAACAACGCTCTGGTGTGCAGTTTTCGGGTTTAAATCACCTCAGGGTATGAGCATGCGGTGCATTTGACCTGTGGTCGTCGCACGGTGGCGCTGGCAGCAGTCCACATACACAGAGGTGTGTTGGTGCATGTCAGAGTACAGTACAGCGAGTAAGTGTGCAGACGTTTTCAGACGTGCTAATGGTTTCTGTGTGTTGAAAATGTCTCGAAGAACACGTATTGATGACGTTATGACGGATAGAATACTAGGGAGAGTGGAGGCTGGTCAAACACAGTAGGTCGTGATATAAAGATTATGGCAACGATTCCAGACGAAAGCAAACGTGTCCAGGCGCTACAGTACGGGGCGTCCACAGTGAACAACACCACAAGAAGACCGACACCTCACCATTAGTGCCCGCAGACGGCCACGGAGTACTGCAGGTAGCCTTGCTCAGGACCTTACCGCAGCCACTGAAACAGTTTTCTCCAGACACAGAGTCAACAGACGACTGAACAGGCATGGTTTATTCGCCCTGAATCTGCAAGGTACATTCCACGGCCAGTAAAGCCTTGTGTCAAGAACACAGTACATGGTCATTGGAACAGTGGTCCCACGTTGCGTTCACAGAGTCCAGGTATAGACTGATCAGTGATTCTCGCCGAGTTTTCATCTGGCGTGAACCAGGAACGAGAAACCAACCGCTTAATGTCCATGAAAAGGACCTGTGTCGGGGTCGTGGTTTGATGGTGTGAGGTGGGATTATCACTGGTGCATGTACATCCCTTCATGTCTTTGACAGAGGAACTGTAAGAGGTCAGGTTTATAGCAACGTCATTTTGTACCAGTATGTCCGACTTTTCAGTGCACTGGGTACCACCTTTCCCCTGATGGATGATGATGCACGGCTCCACCGACCTGCCATCGTGGAGGAGTAACTTGAAACAGAAGATATCAGGCGAATGCAGTGGCCTGCTGTTCTCCATACCTAACCCCATCGAGCACGTGTGGGATGTTTTCAGTCGACTTATCGCTGCATGTCTTCAAACACTTCAGGAGCTCCGACAGACACTGGTCAAGAATGAGAGGCTGTACCCCAGCAGCTACTCGACTATCTGACCCATAGTATGCCAATCCGTTGTGCGGCCTGTGTACATGTGCCTGGTGATCATAAGCGGCCCTTGTGACCGAGCGGTTCTAGACGCTTCAGTGCGGAACCACGCTGCTGCTACGGCCGCAGGTTCGAATCGTGCCTCGGGCATGGATGTGTCTGATGTCCTTAGGTTTCTTAGGTTTGAGCAGTTCTAAGTCTAGAGACTGATGACCTCAGATGTTAAGTACCATAGTGCTTAGAGCAATTTGAACCATTTGTCTTCCTTAAATCGAACCTGGTACGGATGCCAAACACTCGAACAATTTTCAGGAATAGGTCGCACCCAAGTCCTACGTGCGGTCTCCTTTACAGGTTAGCACTCTTTACTAATGTTCTAAGGGACTGATGGCTTCAGATGTTAAGTCCCATAGGGTTCACAGCCATTTGAACCATTTGAACCATGGTGATCATATCCCATACTGATGTCTGGGTACATGCGCAGGAAACAGTGGCGTTTTGTAGCATATGTGTTTCGGGACGGTTTTCTCAGCTTATCGCCAATACTGTGGACTTACAGATCTGTGTCGTGTGTGTTCCCTATGTGCCTATGCTATTAGCGCCAGTTTTGTGTAGTGCCACGTGGTGTGGCATTACATTCTGCAATTATCCTTAATTTATGGGCGTGAGTGTATGACGATTAAGGACATGATGGACACATCATCCAGAAGCTGATATATAAACCTATAAGTAAACCACACACACACACACACACATATATATATATATATATATATATATATATATATATATATATATATATATATATATATATATTTGCTGAATAGTTCCTGTAAAATCGTTCTAGAAAGACTGCAGACCGTGTATTTCGATTCTGTCCTTGCCGAGCGGCCGAAAGAGAAGCAAACATTGTCGCCCTCCCATACCGAACGAACGGATGGTCGAGAACTGATCACTGTGCATAGACCACCGTATCTTGGGCGGACTTCTATCGCCGGGTGTTGCTGGGCCACGGGTTGCCGTGATATACGCTCCGGCACCGAGGCCAGGTATCTCCCCCCTGCGGCCACTGGCTGGGCAGCGTCGCGTGGCGTGTCCCTGGACACCGGCAGCACAGGGGAGCCCTCCAGGGCCTGTGGAGTGCGGGGCAGGTGGATGACGGAGTGCCGCGGCTGCTGGAACCGGCGAGGCAGTCCCTGCTTTACGAGCAGCCAGCCGGCCGGTGCCTAATATTCAATTACAACCCGCTGGACGCCGGTCTCGCCCGGCGTGGCGGGTTGTTTATCACCCGGCCTGCAGTCTCGCCTCGCCTGCCGTAGCCCGGCTGGTGGCTGCGCAGTGCGACCCTCACCTCGGCGACTCATTCCATTTTATTTTCCCGCTGCATCTGATAAGATTCTGATAATGGAAATACCTTTCTTTCCCTTGTTTGAAGCAAAACACCGGGATGTGTGATTACTAAGCAAATTAGCATATTTAATGAATTTTACCCACAGTGGATGTTGTCGAACTCCGTGACTGTTCCTTTATAGGGTGTAGAAAAATATCCGCTACCAGTCACAATAAAAGGTTATTTGTTTGTCACACGACCGCTTTCGGGCTTGCGCCCATCCTCGGGTGTTTATACACTACTGGCCATTAAAATTGCTACACCACGAAAACGACATGTTAAAGACGCGAAATTTAACAGACAGGAAGCAGAGGCTATGATATGCATTTATTTGCTTTTCGAAGCATTCACACAAGGTTGGCGCCGGTGGAGACACCTACAACGTGCTGGCATGAGGAAAGTTTCCAACCGATTTCTCATACACAAACACCAGTTGACCGGCGTTGCCTGGTGAAACATTGTTGTGTTGCCTCGTGAAAGGAGGAGAAATGCGTGTAATAACGTTTGCGACTTTGATGAAGGTCGGATTGTAGCCTATCGTGATTGCGGTTAATCGTATCGCGACATTGCTGCTCGCGTAGGTCGAGATACAATAACTGTTAGCATAATATGGTATCGGGGGGTTCAGGAGGGTAATACGGAACGCCGTGCTGGATCCCAACGGCCTCGTATCACTAGCAGTCCAGATGACAGGCGTCTTATCCGCATGGCTGTAGTGCCGCGCGGGATTAGTCGTGCTGTCTGAGGCGCTGCAGTCATGGACTGTGCGGATGGTCCAGGCGGAGGCTCGAGTCCTACCTCGGGCATGGGTGTGTGTGTTTGTCCTTAGGATAATTTAGGTTAAGTAGTGTGTAAGCTTAGGGACTGACGACCTTAGCAGTAAAGTCCCATAAGATGTCACACACATTTGAACTCGCATGGCTGTAACGGATCGTGCAGCCACGTCTCGATCACTAGGTCAACAGATGGGGACGTCTGCAAGACAACAACCATCTGCACGAACAGTTGGACGAAATTTGCAGCAGCATGGACTATCAGCTCGGAGACCATGGCTGCGGTTACCCTTGACGTTGCATCACAGACAGGAGCGCCTGCGATGGTGTACTCAACGACGAACCTGGGTGCACGAGTGGCAAAACGTCATTTTTTCGGATGAATACAGATTCTGTTTACAGCATCATGATGGTCGCATCCGTGTTTGGCGACATCGTGGTGAACGCACATTGAAAGCGTGTATTCGTCATCGCCATACTGGCGTATCACCCCGCGTGATGGTATGGGGTGTCATTGGTTACACGTCTCGGTCACCTCTTGTTCGCATTGATGGCACTTTGAGCAGTGGACGTAAGATTTCAGATGTGTTACGACCCGTGGCTCTACTCTTCATTCGATCCCAGCGAAACCCTACATTTCAGCAGGATAATGCAGGACCGCATGTTGCAGGTCCTGTACGGGCCTTTCTGGATATAGAAAATGTTCGACTGCTGCCCTGGTCAGCAAACTGTCCAGATCTCTCACCAACTGAAAACGTCTGGTCAATGGTGGCCGAGCAACTGGCTCTTCACAATACGCTAGTCACTACTCATTATGCATGGGCAGCTGTACCTGTACACGCCATCTGTTTGACTCAATGCCCAGGCATATCAAGGCCGTTATTACGACCAGAGGTGGTTGTTTCGGGGTACTGATTTCTCAGGATCTATGCACCCAAATTGCTTGAAAATGTAACCACATGTCAGTTCTTGTATAATATATTTGTCCAATAAATAACCGTTTATCATCTGCATTTCTTCTTGGTGTAGCTATTTTAATGGCCAGTAGTGTACATTCATGTACATGTTTGTACTGTTGGAGATTACTGTATAAATACAAAAAATTATTTGCTTGTGCCTACACAGATACAAGTGGGACAATTGTAAGTGTACTAGAGAGGATATAAAATGTAGACTGCACTGGCAAGAAATACATTTGTGAAGAAAAAAAATTGTTAATATCACGTATAGATTTGTCAGGAACTCTTTTCTGAAAATATTTGTATAGAAGTGAAACATGGACGGTAAACAGTTTAACAAGAAGAGAATAGAAGATTTCGAAATGTGGTGTTACAGAGGAGTGTTGAAGATTAGATAGTTAGATCACTCAGCTAATAAGGAATCACTGAATAGAAATGGGGACCAAAGAAATTTGTGGCACAGCTTGCCTGGGATCACCAATTTACTACTGGAGGGAAGTGTGGAGGGTAAAAATGGTAGAGGGAGACCAAGAGATGAATACACTAAGCACATTCAGAAGGATGTGGATTGCAGTAGTTACTCCGAGAAGAAGAGGCTTGCACTGGACAGAGGCGTGTGGAGATCTGCATCAAAACAGTCTTCGGACTGAAGACCACAACAATTACATAGAGTGTCTAGAAAAAAAACAAGAAAAAATGGTTCAAATGTCTCTAAGCACTGTGGCACTTGACATCTGAGGTCATCAGTTCCCTAGACTTAGAACTATTTAAACCTAACTAACCTAAGGGCATCACACAGATTCATGCCCGAGGCAGGACTCGAAACTGAGGCCGTTGCAGCTGCGCGGTTCTGGACTTGAGCGCCCAGAACCGCTCGGTCACAGCGGCCTCTAAAATCCAAGAGACGTGTCTGTCTTCAATATAGAACGTGCTTGCAAAACTTGATCAAAATCGGTGGCCCACATGTGTGGCCCTCCCACTGTACGTCAAATATAAACAATTGTCATCTATGGAAACCGACTCAGGTATTCTATAGATCAATGTCGCGTGCTTTTTTATCCAAGTATGAAATATTCCACAAAAAACGACGGAAGTCAATTCCTGCAGTTATCTGTACTGTCAACAGTAGTGGCCCTATCACACTTGCCTAGAATACTGCCGAAATTACCTTTCGATCTATAATTTTTGTGTCGTTAAGAGCGACATGTTGAGAGCTATCTGCAAGTAAGTTCTGATTCCAGTCGCGACTCAGATCCGATAATCTGTAAACTGGTACTTGGTTGACTAAATGGCAAAGCGGAACCACAGAACAGGCAATATGGTACACAGGAAGGAAAGGGCCGGGCGGTGTGAGCAAGCGGTTCTAGGCGCTTCAGCCTGGAACCGCGCGACCGCTACAGTCGCAGGTTCGAATCCTTCCTCGGGCATGGATGTATGTGATGTCCTTAGGTTAGTTAGGTTTAAGAAGTTGACCTCAGATGTTCAGTCCCATAGTGCTCAGAGCCATTTGAACCATTTGGAAGGAAAGCAGAAGGCGGCTCTTTTGACGTGTATTAAGTCAAGCGTTGCGCTCGACGCCACATTGAAACGGAGTAAACGCGAAACGATAGCTGCTTACTACTACGGCTCGAAATGGTCATTCTTACGAAGCATATTAATCTAATTGAATACCTGAAAACTTTTACGAAAGGAAACGCTAATGAAATAAATTGTGACGTATCCTTGGCTAACAAACTTATCACATAATCTTCTAAATTCATTACTGTCCAAACGTGCAAACAGAGAGCTGCCTCTGCTTTTAGTTTCAGATGACAATGAAGATACTTTGTTTTGTAAATGTTTGATTTTTTCCTTGCAGTAATTTTATTTTATATCTTAATTTTTCTTTTCTGGGACTCTGAGCTGATGAACCAACTTCACTTCTAATAGAAACATCGGTTATGGGATACTATGCAGGAGTTACAGTATTCGTATCAGTGCTGAAATATTCATTCACGTTTTCAACCTTATTGTAATACGTAGGTGTTACAGGCTGTATTAAAATATAGTTAGTACAAATGGTTTTAATTAGACCCAGATCTATCAGTTTACTCTAAGGTACTATGCAACATAGCCATATTCGTTTAATAAATAACAGTTCATAAGTGTCGCAAAGAAACTTTTGTCAAGCTTTGTCCTAAATATAAGATGTGTTTCAGCCTTTGCATAATGTAAGTGTTGGTGTGGAATGTTTTCCTCTTCATCATTTTTTCTCCCGCCAATAAATACAATAAATCGCTATCACCACTTTGAGAAACGTGCGTCTACTTGCACGAACTGTTCACTAACTTCTATTTTCTCCATATTGTAGTGAGATGTGGCTCCCAACCTTAAATACAATTTCGATATGCCAGCTACATTTAGTACACAGCAATATGTCACCTAAGACGAACCAATTGTAAAGGACCTAGCGACCATATTTTTCACTACAAACCCCTCAAATTTTATGCTGAAAAGTACCTGGAAATTAAGTATCATAGTAACGATGACTGATATCGAAAAAATAGACACTTCGTCAACATCTGTGTTATGATGCTATTAGATACGAAAGAAATCAATTTAGTGCGTTAGTTAGGTGAGAATGAGATGAGAACAATTGTTCACAGTAGCAAAGAAAATCACAAATGAAAACAAGCAGTTTTTAATTTTTTAAGGGAATAGTAGAACCTCTACCGAAAAACTAACTGCAGTAGTTGACGAAGCTTTGCTTCATTTACATACAGCATTTTTCACATCTTTATGAGTTTTTATTATTTACAGCAAAAAAGTCGAAGGACTCATTTTTCTCCTTTTCACCTACCAGCAGCTTCAAGCAAACTACTCGTTACTTTTCTAGGTGACCTTTGCTCTTATCACAGCTCATTTTACGTTTCTGAGTTAAACAGTACATCAAGCAACTGCTTACTTGCAAGTAAGCCCAGTAGATAACGCGCACAATTAATAAAGTAAACAAAATATATCACTTCACCTTTGGCTTCAGCAGTTTCAATATGGCAGAGCAGGGCAGACTTTACGCACGCGCACTAAATTGTGGTGCATGGATTGCAGCCGACTTCCCATTCTGCATGCTTTCTGTTGTGTGGCGGGGCTGTGCCGCGAGCCTTCCACAAGGCGAGGAGCACGGCGACGTTCTCTGCGTCTCACGAACGGAGTAAACTCAGTTTGGCAACAGCGCCGCTGTCGGAATCCTTGCTGATTTCTGTACAGGAGACGGCTGAGATTCCGTCCGTGTCGCGGTAGCAGTGTGGCCCGGCTTAAACACTTGTGGCCACGAAATGCACTGCCAGAAAAATGTTTGGCCATGTTGCCAGGTAAGGGCGGCAACTACACCGGTATTTCAGTTCTGAGTAACCGGTATTTTTCGGTATTTGTTTGGTCTCAATTATAACGGACGTTTCCTTATGTCTGACTAATAACCGAGTAAAAAAGCGAAGTAGCAGTGGAGCCAAAATTTTTCATTTTTAACCGAACCTTTTTTTAAAGAAGGGTGACACTTATTCGTAAAACTTGCATTTGTTTGAAATATCGCGGTATTAAATAACAATGCCGACAGAAGTACGTAACAAACACATGACATAAGAATTGATATAGCATTGCCGAGAGGATAACGTTCCCTTTGCCGTGTACCGTGGCTTCAGGTACGAAGTGCGGTGTGGAAGACTTGCCCCCATCTGTTCTATGCGGCCGTTTCTCATTGTCATCATCGGACATCCGCTGTATTGCAGGATAGCACCAACCCTGGTATGGAAATATTTCTACCAAGTGACGTAGCAATGAAGTACAGTGCTTCATTTACCTTAAGAGGAGACGGAAGGCATGTGGGCTTCAAAAATCCGATTTTTAGATTTTAGCATATCTGAAATGCCTGGTGTTTCCTGCGTGAAACAGTTTTTGTTTTAAATAAATACGACAATTTTTTCGTGAGATATGATGGTTTTCCTGACGCTCTGTGCAATCCAGCATTTAAATGCCACGCATTTCTTTTTACGCCATGCAGAGATAACGCACAACATTCTTTTACTCCTTGCATTTTATTTCATGTTTCTATTGTTTTATCGCTTCAATGTTTCCGACCCTGCATCTACTATCGATACACGTTTTTCCGGGAGTAACGCTTATTATTGAAAGAAAAGTAAACAATAAGATTGGAAGATGCTAAGAAGATGGGTGGTAAAGGTCGCCTGACAAGTGTTGAAATAGATAGCTTACAGAAAGAAATGGCTTGGTCATAAGAAGAATTGCAGGGAATTTAGAAAACATGAAAAAAAACTATGTTGGCTATCTTTTTCCATAAGCTTTCCACAAATGAAAAATCCAGTGCACGGTCTTTGTCTGAATGATCCTGACACTTGGTGCAAGTACAGAAGAAGTGCAAGATATGACCACAAACATTCTTTACCTGCAACAGTAATGAATGAAATTATACCCGTATTTAGAGACCTTTGTAAAGGCACCTTGTTGAAGAAATGTCTTCATGGGAAAACCCAAAATTTAAATGAATGGGTGAATTCTGTCATTTGGAACCGGTTGCCGAAAACTGTATCTGTTCAGCTTACAACCCTCAAATTTGGTGTTTATGATGCTATTTTATGCTTCAGTGATGGATGTTTTGGAATTATTGGGCATAAAATCTAGTGGAACTGCTGAAAAATCCTAGGTGCAAGTACATAAAGAGAGAATCCGCAAAGCAGATATTGCTAATTTAAAATGAACAAAAGAAGCCAGAGAGAAAAGAAGAGGGACCAAGAAAAGAAAAGAAGATCAGTATGATTCAGACGATGCTCAGTATGGTGCAGGAAAATATTAGTGGTAAGTACTTCTCAGCAATAACTATACTCGAATTACAATATTAAACTTTAAATGGGTTTTTCTCAACGCTACATATTTTTTACTTTCAGACACCATTATTTGATGAAATAATGGGGTTAGAATCACGAAATTTTGTCAATTTGTACTGCAAATGGTAATAAGTTATTACAAGTAAATTAAGAACCACCAAACGATCAGAAACTGTTTTACAATAATTAATGTACAAAAAAGTTAAATTTTAATAGTGAAGGATTAATTTTTTTTCTTCAAAACCATAAGAGGTATTAAGTTCATTTTCCTTGTAAATTGAGGCATATATGTTATACTTATGCAGTAAAAATTTCATTGTTTTATCACTTACAGTTCTTTCGAAATGTGTACCTATTCAAAGGGTAAAATAGCATTGGCAGAATAGGGGAAAAAATTGCCTTCCGTCTCCCCTAAATATGTTAAAAGACTTGTGTGCCTTATCTATGTAACAATGAAAGAGGAAGGAGATTACGAAAAGAGTAATAAATTAAATACTCAACAGCTAACCATTCATAACGCACAATAAACATACAAAGTAACTGCTCTGCTACAGTGTCTAAATAACGACTTTGTCTACTTATAGCTCTTGAAAAAGGACAAACTAAAAGGAAGCAACAGAGTTCTTCAACCTCAATTTTCAACCTTTACAATACCATAGCCAAAGGTGGCCGGCCCCTTCCCCCTATTACCTACATGAAATTACACACGATCTAGTTGGCATGTAATGAAATTGAAAGACACTTTTATTTTCAATCATACGAAGAAAAAGGGATTCACACTGTCGACACTCAGCAAGGGCAACGATAGACTTAATCTACAGTATGCCTCCATAGCACAACAAAAAGTTTTGCACAGTTCTCTCTATTTTTTTTATTCTCTGCAGGAGGAGAACGGAATTTTTTTGTGAACATACTTGGAACATTTAGCTATAAGTTGGTATACAAAAGTATTTTCTTTTATTTACAGGTAAGCCATAATGGACCGCGAAGTAGATGTCAGGTTTACCAGTCGGTGACGGAGTTCCACTTCAAGACCGCCGATGCACAGGAAGTTGCTCCCTGTTTATGGGGAGGACACAGTGGATCGCAGCAGTATCCAGCGGTGGTTGCAGAGGTTTAAAGAAGGTGATTTCTCTCTACTGGACAATCCTCGGTGAGGTAGACCATCGACGGCACTGAGTGATGTGAACAAGGAGACCATTGATCAAATCAACCAAAATGGCAGATGTGTGACGACACGACAAATGGCTCTGAGCACTATGGGACTCAACTTCTGCAGTCACCAGTCCCCTAGAACTTAGAGCTACTTAAACCTAACTAACCTAAGGACGTCAAACACATCCATGCCTGAGGCAGGATTCGAACCTGCGACCGTAGCGGTCTCGCGCTTCCAGACAGTAGCGCCTAGAACCGTACGGCCACTACGGCCACTCCGACACGACAGCTTGCTGAAATGACTCGTTTGTCATTGGGTAGTGTGGTACCACTGGTACAGTTGCAAGGGTACAGAAAAATCTGTGCACATTGTGTGCCTACATTATTGTCAAGCGAAATGAAAACGATGGGGAAGAATGTGTGCGAGGGTCTCATGAAGACCTTTACTGAAGAGTGGAAACAGTGTTTTGACGCCGTCATTACCCAGGATGAAACATGGTTGTTTTTGCCCGAATGACGTCATCCGAGTTCCCCTTGGAAGAAGAAACCAAGACTTTCAAGAACAGCGGCTCAAAAGATGATGGCCTTCTTCTTCTGGGATCAGTGTGGTGTTATTTTCATTGACAATTACGCGGGATCGTTACTGTTTGTCATTGGACAAGCTGCGACGTGCCATCAGGACGCACAGACCACAGCTTCAGGGTCAGCTCATCAGACTACACCATGACAATGCCGAACCCCATACAGCCCTTATGACGCAGGAGAAAGTCAGGAAAATTGTTGCTCATCCTCCCTACAGTCCGGACTTGGTTCCGTCAGATTCTTTCGTCTTTGGTCGTATGAAGGCCCGCGGTAAAACATTTGATAGTGACAAAAGCCTTATTTCCCTTGTCAAGTGATGGTGTAAAAGTCAATCCCCAGAATTTTACCAACGCGCATATGCATCGTGGAAAGAACGCTGGGCCTGATGTGTCACAGCTGATGGAGGCTACATTGAGTAGGCTCAATTATAAAGCTAAATGTTCCAAGTATGTTCACAAAAAACTTCATTCTCCTCATGCAAAAAGTAAAAAAATTAGAGAGGTCTGTGCAAAACGTTTTGAACTTCCTTTGTACTGCCAGCTGTCACCCATCCCTGTTTTAGCCGAGGCCAATTTTTTGTCTTGTTTCAGTTCAGTGGTTGTTTTGTTAATCATTTCAGTTCTTACTTGCAGATGACTCAGATGTAAGTGCTACCGTTAAAAATATGTACGCACTACTGTCACAGGCCAATTACCTATCTATGGCAGTTTAGTTTTAGCGCTGGATTCGTTGTTTTCCAGCTGGTAGAACTCTGGGAGTGCAATACTTCTGTATTCCACAAGGTAATGAAGTGTATATCCACCTTTCGCAGTAATGCAGGCTGCTATTCTCCCATGGAGACGATCGTAGAGATGCTGGATGTAGTCCTGTGGAACGGCTTGCCATGCCATTTCCACCTGGCGCCTCAGTTGGACCAGCGTTCGTGCTGGACGTGCAGACCGCGTGAGACGACACTTCATCCAGTCCCAAACATGCTCAATGGGGGACAGATCCGGAGATCTTGCTGGCCAGGGTAGTTGACTTACACCTTCTAGAGCACGTTGGGTGGCACGGGATACATGCGGACGTGCATTGTCCTGTTGGAACAGAAAGTTCCCTTGCCGGTCTAGGAATGGTAGAACGATGGGTTCGATGACGGTTGGGATGTACCGTGCACTATTCAGTGTCCCCTCGACGATCACCAGAGGTGTACGTCCAGTGTAGGAGATCGCTTCCCACACCATGATGCCGGGTGTTGGCCCTGTGTGCCTCGGTCGTATGCAGTCCTGATTGTGGCGCTCACCTGCACGGCGCCAAACACGCATACGACCATCATTGGCACCAAGGCAGAAGCGACTGCCATCGTTGAAGACGACACGTCTCCATTCGTCCCTCCATTCACGTCTGTCGCGACACCACTGGAGGCGGACTGCACGATTTTGGGGCGTGAGTGGAAGACGGCCTAACGGTGTGCGGGACCATAGCCCAGCTTCATGGAGACGGTTGCGAATGGTCCTCGCCGATACCCCAGGAGCAACAGTGTCCCTAATTTGCTGGGAAGTGGCGGTGCGGTCCCCTACGGCACTGCGTAGGATCCTACGGTCTTGGCGTGCATCCGTGCGTCGCTGTGGTCCGGTCCCAGGTCGACGGGCACGTGCACATTCCGCCGACCACTGGCGACAACATCGATGTACTGTGGAGACCTCACGCCCCACGTGTTGAGCAATTCGGCGGTACGTCCACCCGGCCTCCCGCATGCCCACTATACGCCCTCGCTCAAAGTCCGTCAACTGCACATACGGTTCACGTCCACGCTGTCGCGGCATGCTACCAGTGTTAAAGACTGCGATGGAGCTCCGTATGCCACGGCAAACTGGCTGACACTGACGGCGGCGGTGTACAAATGCTGCGCAGCTAGCGCCATTCGACGGCCAACACCGCGGTTCCTGGTGTGTCCGTTGTGCAGTGCGTGTGATCATTGCTTGTACAGCCCTCTCGCAGTGTCTGGAGCAAGTATGGTGGGTCTGACACACCGGTGTCAATGTGTTCTTTTTTCTATTTCCAGGAGTGTATTTCCGTCATTAGTAGCTTCCAATCTGGTTACCTGGGCGCTACTCAGTTATGAAAACCAGTTCCGATACGCAATGACGGGGAGTGGTTTGTGGAGAGCGGAAGACGTATCTGATGACAGCACGTTCTATGGTTCGTTCGTACATTTTTAAAACATTTTTCAGCGGAATTCATTCGTCTGGACTGCGCCCTGAGTCCCTCCCTCCTTCACTTTCGCCTATAACCTGTTACCTTTGTAAGTGAAGTCAGCAATTCCATACACAATTAAATCAAAAATATCAATACATTCATGAACTGTCAAATGACTAAACGTGCACAATTAAAGGAAAAACGTGCAGTGTCCGAATCAAGTCTTTTGTTGTGATGCATTTTACTGTATTTTAAAACATTGTACACCAACTATTTTTTCCAAATTCTCCACCGAGTTGGGGTAGCTCTGCATGTTGGGCAGCTAAGATAACTAGCCCCGGATTCGGGGGGCGAGGTGGTTTGAATCTATCCGCCAGCAACCTTGAAAATGGTTTTCTGTGGTTTCCCATTTTCATTTGAAGTAAATGCCGGGGTGAGTCCCTTGCAATAGGCCACAGCCAATTACTTCCGAATACCTTTCTTTCCTGAAAGATTCCAATTTCCTAAAACATGCAGTCGCTCTGCTCAAATGAAAAGAGTTCTGCTCCGAATACATTTAGTATTCGTATGGTTGCTTTCAAAGGCCTGTGTCATATATTTACATTCATGGCATGCGCTACGTGTTTTAAGTTATGATAAATGCAATATGGTGGCTTAAACCATTTTAACCCTTCATCCGGGAAGGTGGTCCAAGATCGAACCCGGTAGGTATTTGGGTTTAAAACAAAAACAGCTGATGGTTGAAATAAACATTATATAAATGAAAAGCGTTGCACCAAAGACAATCCGAGCATCTCTTTGGAGACTCTCGCACTAACAGCCAAAAGATAAATAAATAATAATCCAAATGTTCCTCATTTAGGCTCTGCTGTGATTTTCTTTAAGGCATAAAATGATCTTTCTTAGATTGCAAGAAGTGAGAGAGGCATACTTAAATGAGGAAATTTGGTAAACCGTAAGGCTGAGTGATTCCAGATCCTCTGCATTTTCCCCACCTAGAATTGTTGTAGATTCTCTGTCGAATAGAAATCTCTTTATTTCAAAAGCCCCGTCGGTGTAAAAAAAAATATCGGCGCTCGTACGTTTCCTGGTTAATTCCTCAGCTCAGATCCAGATTGAAAGAGTGAAAGTCTGAAACTACTTTGGAAGGTGAAGGGAGATCGGTGGGAGACTGCTTGTTAATGATTTGGTAAAATGCAGCGTCCTAAGCAAGGATACTATGTCTTTCCTTGGTGAAAGCGCCGAGATAATTCTCGAATAAAATGGTTTATCGTTCTTAACGGAAATTTTAAGAATAAATGAAAAACATGGGTCTTTTTAAGGTCCTCTGTAACAAATCGAACCCCCTCTTCGACAAAATCCTGAATACGTTCTTGCCCTTTAGCACTAACTATTGGTAATGCCCAAATACTGATATGATCCCTGATTATAACATGATTTTTGAGCTTCAAAAAAATAGAACCAGTACTCGAATACCGTTGTTTTTTTGTAGTATTCTACCATTTTCCGCTTTTCGAAAATAATGGATGTATGGACGTCTTTCTTTTCTTTGCCCATTTAATTCAATATTTCGATTCTGTGTGTCTTGAACGTGAGAGAGTCCAAAATTTTCAGTCTTTGTTGGATTTCTACGTTTTTTACAGGAAGTAACGCTAACAAAAACCGAAAATCGGTTATTTAAGAAACCCTTTTTTTGAGCGGTTTTAACAAACTGGTTAAACTGGCGTGGGAAAAAACCGATACAAACGAAAACCGGTTGTTTCAGCGATAACTGCCATTCCTAGTGGCTCTGCAGTGGGGCCCTCGCCTTAGACATGGGAAAAACCGACCGGTTAAAACCTATATAGGTATTTCAGTTCTGAATAACCGGTATTTTTCGGTATTTGTTCGGCCTCGGTTATAACAGGCGTTATTTTTTTAATTTTTTGTAGCAGCCGAGTATAAAACGGAAATATCAATTAGCCACAGCAGCATCGCTGAAATTTTCCTTTTTTAAATAAAGCCTTTTTGTAAAGTAATTTTTAGTTGTAAAATCTCCATTGGCTTAGGCTGACCAGATTTGAGAGAGAAAAAAATCAGAACACTTCTCTCTGTGGTTTATACCCAACTTCATTACCACACTTATCATTAGCTTTCTTGTCAGTTATCGTATTATTTTGTGTTGACAATTGGCCTATAACGCTGCAGAAGATGAAAAACAAACGAGAAGAATGTGTCTTCATTTCGTGAATTGGAAAGGAACATTAAGATACATTACATATAAATGAAATTATTTTCTTCAGAAATAAAAAGGGCTGATATTTCACTGAAAAAATATACGGCAACCAGCCACTTTTTAATGCGTTTATTATTTACGCCAATATGCATTTCGGGTTTGCACCCATCTTCAGCTGGCAAATTACATGGATCTTCAGTTACTACAGTAGTACAATCTCGACAGCAGTTTGGATGCTGCAGCAGGCATTCTCCTCTCCTTGTTTTTTCCTGGCTTTTCTTCTTTTTTGCAACAACACAAACACTTTTCATCACGTATTTTGCACAGGCGCACTGCGTTATCCGCCATGTTGTCGACAACATGGCGGATAACGCAGTGCGCCTGTGCAAAATACGTGATAAAAAGTAGGTGATAGAGCCTTAATACCCTCCAATTGTCTCTCATCCTGCTGTGTGTAAACGGTTCCTCTGCTCTCGTAAGACTCTCAGACACGTACAGATAGTTCTTGCGATCAACTGTCAGAAACTATCAGCGAAACTTTGGCGCGAGCGCTATCTGAGAGTAACAAACGCTCTGACAACAAGAAGCGTCACGTATGTGCCAGACCTCAGAAATAATGTGAAGACTTCTGAGTAGCCAGAGCAAAAAAAATATGGCCACTTATCCCGCCTGAGAGAATTTACCCCAACCTCCTCTACTGAGGAGCAATAAGTCGATTTGTGTCCCAAAATGAGTTATTTAATTGTTTTTTGTAAACATTCGAAAGGGGACCTCGGTATCCTGGTGGAGAGCCTTGCAACACACGTCAACGCCTCGCAGAGCCACTTTTTTATTTTAATTTCTTTCTACTTTTTGCGAGGTAAGAGGAGACAAATTTTTCCCGCCGCTTCGCCGTCAGCCTCATATGTATATACGCTCGGCACGCTCACGGCTTCGCGTAGCTGCTGGCTGAGTTACGGCGCCACCACGAGTTACGGCTTCACTCGCTGCACAGACCGCCCCCCCCCCCCCCTTTCCCCATTTCAACCTCTCTGCCGATTAGCATAACACAGTCTGCGGCCTGTCACGTAAGCAGCCGCCAGTCTGCTCCCCACACGATTCACCACGTGCATCTCCCCCGCTTTCGCCCGTACCACGTATTGGAATGAGGTACCACCAACAGAAAGGCCCCACAGGGCCAACCAGATGTCCAATACTTCAAATCCAATTAGCACTTTCCTCACATCGCGTCCTGACAGCCACTGAGCGAAGCAGAAAGGTGGGCGTCCGAAAAGTAGTCGACTCAGTACTACACTATCGGTTATCAACGAAAGTATAACCGTAAAGAATTAGATTTTCACTCTGCAGCAAAGAGTGCGCTAATATGAAACTTCCTTGCAGATTAAAACTGTGTGCCGGACCGTGACTCGAACTCGGGACCTTTGCCTTTCGCGGGCAACTGCTCCACCATCTGAGCTACCCAATCACGACTTACACCTCGTCCTCACAGCTCTACTTCCGGTAGTACATCGTCTCCTAATCTCCTGGTAGAGCACTTGCCCGCGAAAGGCAAATTTCCCAAGTTCGAGTCTCAGTCCGGCCCACAGTTTTAATCTGCCAGGAAGTTTCACAAGTGCAAAGGTTTTCAAGTTGTCGTGGTCTGCAGTCAGAAGACTAGTTTGATGCAGCTCTACACGCTAATCTATCGTGTGCGAGGCTCTTTATCTCTGCATCACTATAACGACCCACATCCACCACCTAATCTCTGCATCACTATAACGATCCATATCCACCTCCTTCTACAATTGTTACCCGCCACACTTCTCTCCAGTGCGAAATTTACGATTCCTTGACGCCTCAGTATGTGTCCTGATCCGTTCTTCTAGTCAAGTTGTGCCATAGATTCATTTTTTCCCAAATTCGATCCAGTACCTGCTTATTAGTTGCTCAATCTACCCATGTAATCTTTGCATTGCATTACATTACATTACATTAATACATGTTCCATAGATAATTAATTCGAAATTTTGCAAGGATATAGAAAGTGACTCTTTAAATAACTTTTCATTGCACTTTTTTTACACACACTACTTCATATTTAAAAATTCATCTACTGAGTAGAAGGAGTTGTCATTCAGAAATTCCTTTAATTTAAAAAAAAAACTTGATTGGCTATCTATCAGACTTGTTATGCTATTTTCCAAATGATCAACGATTTTTGTGGCACCATAATTCACCCCTTTCTGTGCCAAAGTCAGCTTTAACCCAGAATAGTGACGATCATCCTTTCTTGTACTGTTGTACCTATGTAATTAGCTATTATTTTTGAAGTGGGGCGGGTTCTTAGTAAAAAATTTCATAAGTGAATATATGTATTGCGAAGGTACGTGAATATCCTGAATAACCCTGAATAAATGTCTGCAAAGTAATATGGGGGGCTTCAGATATTGTTCTGATTACACGCCTATGTGCAGTGAATACTTTTTCTCTTCATGATGAATTATCCCAAAATATCATGCCATAAGAAAGTAATGAACGAAAACAGGGGAAGTAGGTTAATCTACTGACATGTTTATCATCAAAATTTGCAATAACCTTAATAGCATAAGTGGCTGAATCTAACATTTCAGCAGATCATCAATGTGTTTCTTGCAGTTCAATTGCTCATCAATGCACACACCCAGAAACTTCGAATATTCTGCCTTAGCAACAGACTTCTATTCAAGGTCTATATTTACCAATGCTGTCATGCCATTTACTGCACAGATTACATATACTGTGTTTTCTCAAAAGTTAGTGAGAGTGCATTGACAGAGAACCACTAAATAATTTTCTGAAAGACATTATTTACCATTTGCTCAGCTAATTCTTGTTTGTTGGGTGTGATTGCAGTACTTGTATCATCAGAAAAAGGAACTAGCTTTGAATAAGCATGAATATAGAGTGGCAAGTCATTAATTCATATTAAGAACAATAAGAGACCCAAGACTGAACCCTGCGTAACACCATTCTGGACACTTCCCCAGTTAGAGGACTCTGCTGATTTTTGGAGACTGTTTGTATTGTTAATTTCAACTTTCTTCATTCTTCTAGTCAGATATGAATTAGACAATTTACGCACTGTTCCACTCATAACCCAATACAGAAGGTTATCTAGGAGAATTTGATGATTCACACCTAAGTCTTTTAAAGGGACGGATTTCAAATACTTCTACTATCCTTTTGTCTGAATTGTTTATTGCTCACGTTCCCCTTCCCTACACGGATACACTCCACATCGAAAAACTTTCCCAAAACACTTCCTAATGCTCAAATCTCCATTCGATGTTAACAAATGACTCTTCTTCAGAAATATTTTCCATGCAGATGCCAGACCGTCCTTTGTATCCTCTCTATTTCTACCTTCATGAGTTATTTTACTGCCAAAATAACAAAACTCATCAAATGCTTTTAGTATCTCCTTTCCTAATTCCCTCCACATGACCTGATTTAATTCAACTAGAATTCATTATTCTTGATTTACTTTTGTCATACTCTTGTCGTATTCTCTTTTCAAGGCACTACCCATTCCGTTCTACTGCTCTTCGAAGTCCTTCGTAGCGTCTCATAAAATTACAGTATCGTCACCAAATTTAATGTTTTCGTTTCTTCTCCTTTAATTCCCGCTCAACAACTAGCTTTGGCTTCTTTTGCTGCTTGGTCAGTGTACTGGCATAGTAACATCGGCGATGGGCGACAGTCATGTACCACTCCCTTATCAGCCATGCCCTTCTATGTACTTTGACTCTTAGAGGTGCATTCTGCTTCCTGTAAAACAACATCTTCATCTACATTGTTGTTGTTGATGTGATCTTCAGTCCTGAGACTGGTTTGATGCAGCTCCCCATGCTAATGTGTCCTGTACAAGCTTCTTCATCTCCCAGTACCTACTGCAACCTACATCCTTCTGAATCTGCTTAGTGTATTCATCTCTTGGTCTCCCTCTACGATTTTTACCCTCCACGCTGCCCTCCAATGCTAAATTTGTGATCCCTTGATGCCTCAAAACATGTCATACCAATCGATCCCTTCTTCTAGTCAAGTTGTGCTACAAACTTCTCTTCTCCCCAATCCTATTCAATACCTCCTCATTAGTTACGTGATCTATCCACCTTATCTTCAGCATTCATCTGTAGCACCATATTTCGAAAGCTTCCATTTTCTTCTTGTCCAAACTATTTACTGTCCATGTTTCACTTCCATACATGGCTACACTCCATACAATTACTTTCAGAAACGAGTTCCTGACACTTAAATCTATACTTGATGTTAACAAATTCCTCTTCTTCAGAAATGCTTTCCTTGCCACTGCCATTCTACGTTTTATATCCTCTCTACTTTGACCATTATCAGTTATTTTGCTCCCCAAATAGCAAAACTCCTTTACTACTTTAAGTGTCTCATTTCCTAATCTAATTCCCTCAGCATCACCCGACTTAATTCAACTACATTCCATTATCCTCGTTTTGCTTTTGTTGATGTTCATCTTATATCCTCCTTTCAAGACACTGTCCATTCCGTTCAACTGCTCTTCCAAGTCCTTTGCTGTCTCTGGCAGAATTACAATATCATCGGCGAACATCAAAGTTTTTATTTCTCCTCCATGGATTTTAATACCACCTCCAAATTTTTCTTCTGTTTCCTTTACTGCTTGCTCAATATACAGATTGAATAACATCGGGGAGAGGCTACAGCCCTGTCTCACTCCTTTCCCAACTACTGCTTCCCTTTCATGCCCCTCGACTCTTATGACTGCCATCTGGTTTCTGTACAAATCGTAAATAGCCTTTCGCTTCCTGTATTTTACCCCTGCCACCTTCAGAATTTGAAAGAGAGTATTCCAGTCAACATTGTCAAAAGCTTTCTCCAAGTCTACAAATGTTAGAAACGTAGGTTTGCCTTTTCTTAATCTTTCTTCAAAGATAAGTCGTAAGGTCAGTATTGCCTCATGCGTTCCAGTGTTTCTACGGAATCCAAACTGATCTTCCCCAAGGTTGGGTTCTACTAGTTTTTCCATTCGTCTGTAAAGAATTCGTGATAGTATTTTGCAGCTGTGGCTTATTAAACTGATTGTTCGGTAATTTTCACATCTGTCAACACCTGCTCTCTTTGGGATTGGAATTATTATATTCTTCTTGAAGTCTGAGGGTATTTCACCTGTCTCATGCATCTTGCTCACCAGATAGTAGAGTTTTGTCAGGACTGGCTCTCCCAAGGCCGTCAGTAGTTCCAATGGAATGTTGTCTACTCCCGGGGCCTTGTTTCGACTCAGGTCTTTCAGTGCTCTGTCAAACTCTTCACGCAGTATCTTATCTCCCATTTCGTCTTCATCTACATCCTCTTTCATTTCCATAATATTGTCCTCAAGTACATCGCCCTTGTATAAACCCTCCATATACTCCGTCCATCTTTCTGCCTTCCCTTCTTTGCTTAGAACTGGGTTGCCATCTGAGCTCTTGATATTCATACAAGTGGTTCTCTTATCTCCAAAGGTCTCTTTAATTTTCCTGTAGGCAGTATCTATCTTACCCCTAGTGAGATAAGCTTCTACATCCTTACATTTGTCCTCTAGCCATCCCTGCTTAGCCATTTTGCACTTCCTGTCGATCTCATTTTTGAGACGTTTGTATTTCTTTTTGCCTGCTTCATTTACTGCATTTTTATATTTTCTCCTTTCATCAATTTCATCAATTTCTTCTGTTACCCAAGGATTTCTAGCAGCCCTCATCTTTTTACCTACTTTATCCTCTGCTGCCTTCACTATTTCATCCCATTCTTCTTCTACTGTGTTTCTTTCCCCCATTCCTGTCAATTGTTCCCTTATGCTCTCCTTGAAACTCTGTACAACCTCTGGTTCTTTCAGCTTATCCAGATCCCATGTCCTTAAATTCCCACCTTCTTGCAGTTTCTTCAGTTTTAATCTACAGGTCATAAGCAATAGATTGTGGTCAGAGTCCACATGTGCCCCTGGAAATGTCCTACAATTTAAGAGCTGATTGCTAAATCTCTGTCTTACCATTATATAATCTATCTGATACCTTTTAGTATCTCCAGGATTCTTCCATGTATACAACCTTCTTTTATGATTCTTGAATCAAGCTATGATTAAATTATGCTCTGTGCAAAATTCTACCAGACGGCTTCCTTTTTCATTTCTTAGCCCCAATCCATATTCACCCACTATGTTTCCTTCTCTCCCTTTTCCTACTGACGAATTCCAGTCACCCATGACTATTAAATTTTCATCTCCTTTCACTATCTGAATAATTTCTTTTATCTCATCATACATTTCTTCAATTTCTTCATCATCTACAAAGCTAGTTGGCAAATAAACTTGTACTACTGTAGTAGGCATGGGCTTTGTGTCTATCTTGGCCACAATAATGCGTTCACTATGCTGTTTGTAGTAGCTTACCCGCACTCCTATTTTTTTTATTCATTATTAAACCTACTCCTGCATTACCCCTATTTGATTTTGTATTTATAACCCTGTATTCACCTGACCAAAAGTCTTCTTCCTCCTGTCACCAAACTTCACTAATTCCCACTATATCTACCTTTAACCCATCCATTTCCCTTCTTTAAATTTTCTAACCTACCTGCCCGATTAAGGGATCTGACATTCCACGCTCCGATCCGTATCTACATAGATAAGCCGTAAGCTACTGTAGGGTGCGAGGCAGAGGGTGCCCTGTACCACAACTAGTAATTTCCTTTCCTGTTCCACTCGCAAGCAGTGCAAAGAAAAAACGACTGTCTACATATATAGTTTCTCGTATCTTATCCTCGTGGTTCTTAAGTGTGTTGTTTGTTGGCGGTAGTAGAACCACTCGACAGTCAGCTTCAAACGCCGGATCTCCAAATTTTCTCAATAACGTTTCTCAAAAAGAACTTCACCTTCCCTCTAGGGATTCTTGTATGAGTTCCCAAAGTATCTCCGTAACACTTACAGAACGTGTTATTCGAATCTACCAGTAACAAATCTAGCAGCCCGTCTCTGAATTGCTACGATGTCTTCCTTGAATCAGACCTGGTATGGATCCCAAACACTCGAACAGTACACAGAAATAGGTCGCACCAACGTTCTACATGCGGTCTCCTTTATAGGTGGACCACCCTTTCCTAATATTCTCTCAATAAAACGAAGTCGACCATTCACCTTCCATATCACAGATCTCACATGCTCATTCCACCTCATAACGCTTTGCAACGTTAGGCCTAGATAATTAAACGACTTAACTGTGTCAAGAAGGACACTGGCAATACTGCATCCGAACATTACAGGTTTGATTTTCCTACTCATCCGCATCAACTTATGTTTTTCCACATTTTGGGTTATCTGCCATTCGCCAACCCACTCGAAATTTGGTCTAGATCGTCTTATACATTCCTACAGTCACTCAACTTCGAATCGTTACCGTACAGCACGGCACCATCAGCAAACAACGGCAGATTTCTGCCCACGCTGTCCGTCAAATCATTTATGTACATAGAGGAAACAGAGGTCCTGCCACACTTCCCTGTGCACTCCTGACGATAACCTTGTCTCTGATGAACACTCGCCATCGAGGACAACATACTGGGTTCTTTAAAGGAGAACATTTTAGGTTACGCATTACCGTGACTGTTACTGACATTAAGTTAAACAATAAGTTCACTGCTATCAGTCAATGTTTATTTATCTCCACGACGCGTTTCAAAGATTTAAATCTCCATCATCAGGTGGATTTACAACTGCCTACATCATTAAAATTCCCCCCCCCCACACACACACCTTAATATTTACCATAAATATTTAGTTATGTTACCATAACAGCTGCCAAGAGTACAAGAGATTGACCTCATTTACATATATGTATCATCACACCAACAGTTTGCGCCCCTAGTCAGCTTAAAACTATATGTACATCAACTACTGGCACAATTTGTTCATCCATTTGAATATTTTAAAGCGTAACCAATATATTACCCCAACCATAAGGCAGTTATTACATGTAACAGACATAGTCTTAAGACTCCTTGCTATGTAAAGTTTGCTCTCATACAATAACTCTTTCCACCCTCCCTCCTTCTCTTTCGCTCCCTCTGCCTCCAGCCTTTGATATCTATCTCTAATCCCAACCAAAATTGTTATTTATGTATAATTTTACTGCTACAGCCAATGTAATGATGTACTTTGAATTTGTAAAATTTAAGCTTTTTTAACTTGTCAAAATCGGATTTATATACCACCACAAGAATTTATTCCAACGCATGTTTTCGACACCTCAAAACAAACACCTCCAGATCCTTATTAAAATTCTGTAATAATGTTGTTACGATGTCTATTCATTGTACTTTGCTATAATGTTTTCTCCTCTGCTATACAATTCTTGCACCCAATAATTTCCAGATGCCATATTTGTTTACAGAGTATGACAGTATAAATGTGATGTGGTACGACAGCGAAAGGAACCTGTGACCACTGGAGGTTATTCTACTAATTTTGTGTTTACCGTTAGATATATGTTTAATTTTTCTCCAAAGGAACCCAAAACCATGTTCTGAAATAGTGTTTTGTTTCTCCTCTAGACAGTGCCACAAGTTCCTCCAAAAATTCGTAACACAACACAAACACAAATTTCTTACTAACAAATGTAAACCCATCTCTTGATGGAGGATGAAGGCTTCGAAATGCGTCGTGTAGATAAAAAAACGGTGACTGGTAACAGTAAACTTATTATTTCATTTAATACCAGGTTCTATTATTTAAGGAGTCTTCGCGCCACGCACATATCTGTGAACTTATTCCATATGCTCGTACCTTCGTTAACAGCCCGCAATGGGGCAAGTTGTAAATAACCTTTCACTCCCTGTATTTCACCCCTGCTACGTTCATAATTTGAGAGAGAGTAGTAGGTTTAACGTTGTCAAAAGCTTTCTCTAAGCGTACAAATACTAGGAACGTCGGTTTGCCTTTATTTCACTTATTTTCTAAGATGAATCATACAGTCTCACGTCCCTCACGTGTTGCATATGTCTCCGGAATCCAGTTTGATCTCCCCCGAGGTACCTTGTGTCACTATTGTGAACTGATATTTCAGTAAGGTTAGCATTTGTCAGCAGCTGCTTTCTTTGCAATTCGAGTTATTGCATTCTTTTTGAAGACTGAGGTTACTTCGCCGTCTCATGTATATTGCACAAAACGTGAAGTAGCTGTCTCATGGCTGGCCCTGCCAAGGATACCAAGTGGTTTGAGGTATCATGCAAAATTTGTGACCGGTTTGATCATTTGGTGAAAGGGAGGACGTATCAGGGAAGTGAGTTGTGACATCTGCTGTTCATATTGTAGGTAATGGCTATGATTGTAGATGTTTTGAAAAATATTAGGAAGCTGATATACCAATATTTTTAAAAAAAATAACTTTATCGGCACCCGATATGTGAAAAAAGGTATCGATATATCGGCAGGAAAAATATCGACGTAGCGGGCTGTTAAAATATCGGCTGCACATTTTAAATATACTGCCGGTTTTAGAACTGTTTATTTAAGTACTGATTTATTATGAGGTATTGTCTACATCACAAGCTAGCAAGCCGCTTGTCCCCCTTAGAGAAAGAACTGAAGGGAAAACGCTGCACGTTCACACTTGGAGATAACCACTTTGCCAGTAGTGGTAGCTGTATGAAAGTGGCACAATAAAAGGTCAGCCTTTCGGTTTCGTCGAATATCGGATTTGCCCGGAAGACTTCTTGTCGATTTCCCTGTTATTTTCTCTTTTGCCTACGCCAGCGATCCAACAGCTGTATGAAATTTAGCACAAATTTACATCCCACTCTGCAGAAGGTCTACGTATTACCAAAACTATGTACCCACAAACAATTATCCTACTTAAATTCGTGTGCTAACTTTAGACTAAACAGGAACTGAACTGAAACTGGTTTGAATACAAATTGCCCTTATATTAAATGCGCAACTCAAGGAAAACAATTATCTGCCCCTAATCAAAGTTTCCACTTTCTCGTGTCTTTACAACATTGTTGCAGATTTATCGAAAGCACAACAGCAAGCAGGCAGCGTCTAAGCTAGATTTCTATTTCCAAATAAAATTTCAAAACTATATTCAAACTGTTGCGTACCACACGGTGCAATGTGGGAATGCGTAATGATAAACAGTGGGATCGGTGAGTAACTGTCCCTATGGAATAATATTCCAAGACAAAGATTTTAGAATGAAGTATGTATTCAGAAAGAGAGAGTAAAACTTCGCGTGATCTTCACACACAACATAAGTCTGAACAATACAACACTTAAAAAACCGAACAATGATTTAAAAAGGGTACGATGTTCACAGACAATTTATGTAAAAACCAAACATCTTAATCAGCTGGTATGATAACACATGACTCAGGGAAATGAGATAATCTCTCTCTCTCAGCTATATATATTCTTTTCGCCTTTCAATATATATATATATATATCATATTCATCCTTCTGTCCTTCTGCCCTTTACAATAAATCTTTCTTCATCTAACAAATACAATCACAAGTGAACGCACGTCTATCACCTACCACACTTCTACTAAGAATGGTTCAGACAACGCAGAGGCAAAGACTGTACCACAACGAGACCAAAGATTGTGTAACAGTAACGTAACTTGCTCTCTGTCTAATGAGTACATCGATAACTTACAAAAACCAAAATGACATGCCCACCTTATGAAATGTACCGAAGCGTAGAGTTACATGCTTTTTAGGCAAACGACGTTTCCCAATCACTATTGGTGACAAGCAAAGATGACTGTGACAAAACAGTGAAGCAGTATTAGGTAGGGAATATGTCGCGAAACACACAGTGCGCGCGGTCGTTTTGTTCGACGTTTGTGCAGAGCTGAAGGGAGATGTGAGCGGCTTGAGTAATCGGCAACGCGCGTCCTCCGCAAGCAAACGCCCGCATCCACTGTGGGCGGCGACTTTTATGTTCTGCCGTCGCGGCTCGGTGGTATGTTGACTGTCAAGGAGATGACACTCTTTCCAAGAAAGTAGGCGGCAACGAAAAAAGGAAGCTCTAAAATTGAAATGAAATGTAGCTTGTTATGTTATGTTAAACGGGGACCTAGGAACGGCAGAGAGGCTCCGTCCCCGCCATAGCCGCAGTGGTTCACAACCCTATGACGACTACCGCAGTCCACTCCACCTCCCCCCCCCCCCCCCCCCCCACACCGAACCCAGGGTTATTGTGCGCTTCGGCCCCCGGTGGACCCGCCAACCCGCCAAGGAACGTCTCACACCAGACGAGTGTAACCCCTATGTTTGCGTGGTAGAGTAATGGTGGTGTTCGCGTACGTGGAGAACTTGTCTGCGCAGCAATCGCCGACATAGTGTAGCTGAGGCGGAATAAGGGGAACCAGCCCACATTTGCCGAGGCAGATGGAAAACCGCCTAAAAACCTGCCACAGACTGGCCGGCTCACCGGACCTCGGCACAAATACGCCGGGCGGATTCGTGCCGGGAACCGGCGCTCCTTCCCGTGCGAAAGCCGTGCGTTAGACCGCACGGACAACCGGGCGGGCAAATGTACGTTTCTTCTTGTCGAGCCTTCGAGGCCAATGTTTAACTTATATTGTATCTGAAGTACCCTGGACTTCGAACACTTCTGCAAGAAACACACGAGCTGTGTATTTAAAAACGCAATGGATTCAGCACAAATGGTCTTCGTTGACCGTCACAAACAAGTAATGAACTTTATACCTAGGTCCTAACAGGGAAATAAGATCACAACTAAACACAAATACTTGGAATGCAAGTCTTGGTTGAGGAAAGAACACAATGAATGTGTCTATAGAATTCGTTCTCCACTAGTTTGACTGCCCGATTGACACGCCCGCTAAACCCGCTGGCCAGAACAGGTAAATAGGATTCTGGAAAGCGCTAAATAAGGTTGGGGTCAGTTTCACCTTCTAATTGTAATTTATTTTAATTGAATAACACTTTTACAGCCAAAGCCGCACATAGCCGGACCTTTACCGAATGCAACTCTTTCACTGCTGAAGGCCTCCAAACAAGAAATCTTAACAAATCAACAAGATAAAAATCCAATTAAGATAGCAATAAAATAATGAAAAAATATCACAGCAAAATAGATAGAACAAACATATGCAAGATACAATAACAATGGCTGAAGGCCACAATTAACTTTCAAAATTTTAAAATGTATTACTATAACCTTTTAAAGGCAGAAGGCCGCAATGTTTAAGCATGAAAGATACATTTAAGAATTAATTTTGCAAAATTTTTAAGAAGAAAGAAAAACTAACCATAAGTCTTAAATTTTAAGTAGCTGAAAACAGATAATTAAACACTGGTGGCACTCAGAAGCTTCCAGGGAGGTCGGTCTGTCCTCGTTCACTTAAGTGAGACATGTGGTGAGCCCAACTACACTTGATCCGCCGGAACCCAACCAGGGGGCAGCCACGGACCAACCGACACAACGACTTGCTTGCTACGAATCAGTACATGAGAACTCAAACACAAAAGGTTACGAACGTGATAATCCACAATGATGTATGTATTAGCTCTTAAAAATACACAATACTGTAAGACGTGTATATTTCTATTGTCTATTGTCAAATCACAGTTTATGAAAGATGTTTATATTTTATTAATAGGATTAAGTAGGAATAATTAATATTTGTCATGTTGGAAATAATTGTGGTACAGGGAATGTCTGCACCAAAGTATTATTGGCAAGAGAGACCGCAAATTGATATAATTTTAAAAAGGGCGGGAGAGACCGCAAATTGATATAATTTTAAGAAAAGAGCGGGAAAGACCGCGCATTGATACATTTTGTAATGGTAGCAGGGATTGTCTGCACCAGGAAGCATTGTTGGCAGGAGAGACAGCACTTTAGCGTTCGTAGGAGTCAGTAGTAAGCGAGAAGTGAAGCGAGTCGGTAGCAGGTCTGAAGCGAGAGGTTGAGAGGAGCAGTGTGCCTGCCAGCCACCAGCTATGATTTACAAGAGATTATAAACGGATGTACAGGGACATCAGCTAACTATTATCATAAGAGGAACTAATAATACTGAATTATAGTCTTTGCGAAACTCAAGACTACTGAAGGTCTGTTTGCGCAATGCTAGTTGTAAGAGTATTGTAAAAAGTAAGTCCCATTTGAACGTTTGTAAAACCATTTTATTACCAACAATAAATATTTGAAGCGTTTTTAGAATATAATTAATTTTTGCTTCAATGTTGCATTACTGATTATAATCCATGCCAAAAACCAACATAACACTTTGCAAAAATTTTATTGTTCTCCAGAGAAAGTGTAACTATGAATTACGTAACTTCAGTCAAATTAATTAAAGAATAACGTCAGCGTTGCTATTAAGGAATAACGTCAGCTTTTGTAATAAATACAGCCACCTATTATGACAGCCCACCAGCAGTTAATAGAGTATAGTAAACCACAGTAAGTATATTCATGTCACAGTACGATGTAGCTGTCAGATGGCGATCCAGTAACAGTAAAAAAAGGTAAGGAACAGTTTTTGGTTATTGCAGGTAACGACTGAGGGCTACGACGACGACACATCTTATGTTTCGTCGAAATAATCAGAAAATCACTTTTAAATAAGCATCAATTAAATTTGTATGCGAAGATTGAGAAAGAGAATAAATTTCAAAGGGAAGATTTCATTTGAGATAGAAATCCTAAGGGAAGGTTACATAGGTTACTGTAAAAGGGAAGATTATCAATAACAAAAGAGGTATAGAGGAGACGGGAATGTTTCACCATGTTGGACACCGACAACAGGTGAGGAAAGGACGCTGCCTGAAATTACGTTAGATGCCAGGGCAGGTAACCGGAACACTAACGGCCACAAGGCAGAAAATTCCACTTGTACACTTGAATCTGAAATACGGTAATATAGTTAACATTGCAGAAAGGAACACTGCCTGAATTTACGTTATTCCCTGGTCCGCACCAACCGTCCGACTTTTCTCAAAATGCCGTCAACATTTAAAATAGTGTCAGTGGAAATAACGCCAACTACACACACAACCTGACAAACTCTTGCACGAAGACGTGAACGATACCCAACAGCAACTAAGCACACACGAAGACAATGGTCGGGCGAGACACGTCGACGCAGACCTCACTGCTGCTCCAACCCGACTGCACCAGAGCCGCGTTGCAACTCCACGACTGTCAGGTGCGGACTTCGCTCCAGACGCGTTCCAGCTGACTGGCAGACCCGAACTCGCTACCCCGAACTGCCTTCCGGGACGCCGTGGGCTCCAAGATCCCAGTGTGGAGGGCCGGCGTTGTCTCGACGGCGCTCACCGTGTGGTCATTCAATGGCTGAGAAGTGAGTTCTTAGTTCTGCCTTTGATTCCGACGAAGAATTACGGCATGATTGGTGTATGAGGTTAACATGAGAATTCTAAAAAGGTACACGTCGGTGGTGCTTATATCAGACTTGTGAGTGGTGTAAGCGGTACTGCAGTCCCCATCTATTTAGCGGCTTTAAAGTAAATGACTGTTTTGGATCGAAGGTGGATCCAAGTGAGGGACCGAATCATTGCTTGTCTACTTAAGAAACCTAAGTCGGTCCCCAGCGTGTTAAACTCTATTATCTACAACTATGACGAGTAATTTGACACTCTGGCAGTGTCAACGAGTGAAATTTGGAGATACTGTTAAATGTTTGAAGTAATGGAAAGATAGACTGTAGAGCTTTTCAGTCGGACGCTTATGAATCGTGTTAATCGAAGGGCTTATTTCAACAGTGGTACAAGTCCATTTTTGCTCATTCTAAGATATAGAGTGCTAAAGTTAAACGAGCGCTGAAAAATCTGCAGTTGAGATACGAGAAATATTCAAGTATATATACTTGTACAACTATTGAAATCAGCCCTTCAATTGCAGTTTACTTCTTATTGTACTTTACAGTTCTGTTTGTATCGGTGAAATCGCCGATAGTATTTTCATAATTTAGCTTGGGACGTCATTCTGTGGTTTGGTGTGGCCATCCCAAGAGTTTAAAGCCCCAAATACTTAGTAACCGCCTTTGCTGAGGATACCTTGCAACAGTTGATTTGTCTCTTGTCTCCCCCACCTTATTGCTGTCTGGTGCGGTGCGGTACAGTCCAAGTGTTCAGTAGTAGCGCATCCACTCCCTCGCCCGTTTTAAGATTTGCGAGCCGCATCCATATCGACATATAATCCCAGTACGCAATTTGTGTAAGTTGGTAGCGCCCTGTTAACGTTTTGTGCATCGTGGAAAATCTTTCCCTTGCCGTATGTGATTCTGAAGGACAGCGCGGTGCATAACAGCACATGACCACGACGAAATCAAAAGATATGTATTGTACATTATTTTTTAACGGATGTAACCATTGAGCTTAAGAGTTGATTTGTGTGTTTTTGATTTATTTTTAAAAGATTTACATACGTGGTTAATTATAACATTTATGCTCAATCATTTGTCATAATTCGTTGAGTGTCGTATGCATCACATGAAGGGAAGTTTATAGTGTAAATTGCGTAAAAGGAAGGAAATATTTTGTGATTCGCAGCGCATCGTAGAGGCTACGGGGTTTGAGTGTACGTTGATAGCAATCAGATTTTATTGCATTTAATTTGGTATTTTAATTAAAATTTTGTGAACAATATTTTATTGCCTTTAGAAATCACAGGTGGTATCTAGCAAAACTCTGGTATTGCCATGTGGCGATAGAATCCTTTATTTAACCTCGCATTACGCAATTTGTATTTTTTCCCTTTGCTTAAAAATAGTTTTTGAGTTTTAAGCGTTGTAAATTGATTCTGAGAGCTGCTCTTTGATCTGTTGTTGTTCAATATATTGTTGGTTAAATAATGCTTCAGGAACTTTCATTAAAAAACTATATTGAGGATCCTCTTGTTCATGATAACGACTGTTCACTTACTATTTTAAAATGAAATTAATAAAGTTGAACAATTTTAAAGGTAAAAAAAACTCCTGTTATAGAAATGATGCCTGCCCGTACTCCGCACAACTTCCAAGTATTCAAGGTTCCCTTACGTTTTTCCCGGTATCTATCCCAGCTGGCCGCGCTGGATTAGCCGAGCGGTCTTGGGCGCTGCAGTCATGGACTGTGCGGCTGGTCCCGGCGGAGGTTCGGGCCCACCCTCGGGCATGGGTGTGTGTGTTTGTCCTTAGGATAATTTAGGTTAAGCAGTGTGTAAGCTTAGGGACTGGTGACCTTAACAGTTAAGTCCCATAAGATTTCACACACATATTCCAGCTGACGCCTGCCAGGCCATGTCACAATGGAACGCAGTAAACATACGCTACGATCTGTACCAGTTCACAGTTTCTAGAGTCTTGCCAAATGAGTCTGAGAGAATACCAACAGGCCCGCGAGCACACTGTCGGTGTCCTTTGGCGTCGAAGGCAGTGTGCGGACGACATGGTGCTGGATCCGGGGCAGTCTCTTCTCTCGGCTGGCTGCGTCGTAATTTGCCGCGATCGTTTCTTTCCCTTTATTGTATTTCAGTGCGGGCTGGCAGCAGCATAAGCGCCACCCTTCAGCCGAGAGACAAACAGTAAGTACAGAACATGGAGACATTAAAAAAAAACAGAAAGGAGGAAATACGGTTGAACAGATGTAAAAAAGGGGAAACATAATTGAACAGTGAATTCACTTTCAAAATCTTTCCTTAAATAATTTACTTTATTTACTAGCGATTCATCAAGAACATTAACACATTTAATCACACTATGTGAACGTGGAAGTAGTTGCCCGTGGGTAACTGATGAAAACAAATTTCTTTCAACAAATAGAGATTTTATTCCTAAAAACCCTTTCTTCTTTTTTTAAAAAAAAGATTTAAAAATTATAATCAGAAAGCACCCTCTAAATATCAAGTTACAATTTATTCAGAAGCAGAAACACCAATTTCTTATTTTTTATTTTTATTTATTTATTTATTTATTTATTTTTTGACAGTATGAGCTTTCGGGGTGAGAACATTGCCGCTGCCTTTTAACACGGCCCAGGTCTCGACCGCTCACAACAACCTCTGAAAGACTACACCGGTGCAAATCTGCAACACACCAGATTACTTTAAACTAAAAATTTTAACAACTCACACAAACACATAAACTATGTACCCTGTAGGAGGGATGGAAATGGTACAAAACACTCACATTAAAAAAATTACTTGCCACCGAAAGTGCAACTTGTTTTTAAAAGAAAACTCTTACGGTGGAAGGGTGGCAATTTTATATACTAAAATGACCATTTAAATAAAAACCCATGAAATGCAGTCTTACATAAAATATACAAACATGCTCTACATTACACATATACCGTGGCTCAAGATGATAGGCAAGATAAAAATATATTTCAGGAATTTGGCCTTTATACCTTAAGCAATAATTTGTTAACACCGAATATGACAAACATGACAGAGGCAGCTATTAACGTATGACAGACCGACAGACAGACAGACAGACAGTTACTGCCTAAAAAATGCAGACGGGAGACAGACGAGCAAGCTGGGGACGAGAGGCTGACCAAGAAAACAAGTAGAATTTAACAAGTAAATGAAACAACATATCACGAATCACTTAACTTCTAATAAACTGCTATGTCTGGCGAAGATCTGGTGCAGCACGCCCAAAACGCTCTCCCGAACCGTCCGCTGCGAGCCGCTTCATCGGACGCAGGAAGGCTCGCCGATCTCCCGTCTCACAGCGTCGCAGCTCGCACCGGCATGACCGATGTCGTGGGTTCACTCCTGTTGCTCTCGTGTTGGCCGCGAAGCCACTACCCCTCGCTATACGGCGCGGCCCACTGGACTCACGTGGCGACCTCACATGCGCCGACGCTCAAGGCGGACAACTTATCTCGTGTCTCAGTGCGCGACCGACCAACCGATCGATCCAACCACCAATGACCGTTGCCTGAGCAACTCGAGCAGACTGGCGGCCTAACACATACTAGCACTCCGGACGACAGACAGACACTAACTGCCACAACGCGGACGAGAGACAGACCCAGAGTGACTTGGCTGACGAACTGACCAGACTCTCTGACTAGCGAGCTCATAGCGCCCCTTAAATGCACGTGAACAGGCAACCTTTCCCCTTTACCACCAGAGCGATACACCAAAGCTGCGATTGCCACAGCGGCGCCACCGCCAGAAACGGAGGGCGACTGCTTCACACTACGCGCTGCGGCGCACTCTTAAAAACAGCAATTTTCACCACGGCTCAATAATGGAAGATAACGTAAAAAAGGGGGTGATTGTAAAATGGTAGTAAAAAGCTGAAAACGGTACACAAAATACCACACACTGTGACGATTAAAAGAAACACAAGGCGAAGTATGGCCAGAGTATAAAAGTAGCGATGGGCGGCGTAGCACATAACAATCACTGACAGTAACACTGCGTACAAATTGAGCATACAATTAAATTCACAGCTCTGGACGTCATGGGAGAACAGCACCGGACACAACACTGACGTAGCACACCGATGACGATGAACAAACGTAGAGGATCTGCCAGGGGGATGGAGGCCAGGGGGAAGAGAACAAAGGGGTGAGAGGGGGGAGGGGGGGGAGATAGGTGGGAGGCGCGCTGAAAGGGGCCGGGGCGGAAACGACATGGGAGAGAAACAGTCTAGGAGGAGGTGCATACCGTGATCGTCGCAGGCGCTGTCCTAAATACCCGCACGGTGGCGGTGCATTTCCTCCTGGCTGAACTTGACATCGGCGGATGCAGTGGAAGGTTCGTGGCAGGAGCGACCTCTCATGCAGATTTACACGCCCTCTGTGCTTTGGTCCCGTGTACGTGGAGGCTCTCAGCGGTTCGCGCTTCAACTGGCGCAGCCGGAACATCGTGCAGCCGCAGGGGCTGAGTTGGCAACCAGCCCGACAGCTGTGTGTTGCAGTGTGGCGTCAGCGCCTGAAGGCTTTTGGGACACTCCAGAATCTGCAAACCCACTGAAACATATACAAGACAGTCAGTGATAAAATGTTTACGTAATTTCGTTTGGAATACATATTCTTTTTTTTCCTTCTATCAATAACAGCTACAAAGGAGAAGGGTTCAAGTCTTTCCATGGCTGCACACGGTTCTATGGAGATACTGCTTTGCAGAACCTCCACATAAAGAAGATAACAGTGGTCAACAAAAAAATATTCTCTGAGTTTTAAGAGTCAATTTTTACTAATTTTGCGTCGAGAAAAAAAATATGGCAATGAAAAATTTTCCTTTGGTCTAGTTTCTGTGAAACACACTAGGTGATAATTATTTGAAACTTTCAACTGCCGACAGGTGTTGTTGACATGCCTCGATGGGGACAGCTGAAAATGTATTTTTTTATTTACTGTTTTTAATGTATTCTTAATTTGGTTTTACTTTATACCACAACAAAAATAAATGTACCTAGCACCGCATAGTGCTCTGAGTAAAGAAAACAATATCTCGGCACGTTCCTACACCGAGGTAATGTATACGGGGAAAACGAAAAAAAAAGTGCTGCGTACATGATGCAGAAGGGTGTGTCGCTACTCTCCTTACGCTTCATCATCCAGGTACGTCTTCACGTATGTCGTATGTTATTCCAGCGAGAATCGAATTTAGTCTTGTCAGCTCACTCAATGGGTGTCTTCTCCTACCTGTTGATGATCCAGCTGCGTGGAGGGTCGCGTAGGGCACTCCCTAAGTAATTAGAAAAATACTGTCTGTATTTTGGGTTCCGTACGATCTTCCAATGACGTTCTTGTAGGTAGTTCCAAAAGCCGAATACATCTTTAGGTCCATCGTGAAATAAGTAGTGTACCGCATGCGCACGGATCCACGTGACAGCGTTGGTCTTGGTGCACGGGAAATACTGTAGATCCGGAAATAGTATAAACCGAGGTGTAATGGGTTCCGGAGTCACTCGTAGAAAATACGACAAAATTTGTCGCACCAAGCGCGATACGTCTTCTGCCGCGCCGCATCTGAGACGGTGTTCGCCCGTGTCTGGCATCCCGCAGTCTACACATAGCGTCGATTCCTCCATGTTTATCTTGTGGAGGCGTGATCGGATGATCTGTTTACCATTGACTGTGATGTACCATGTGGGACATGATATATATCCCGTGCCGACGCCTGGATCGTCGGTGGTATTGCGACAAGGACATACCTGTGTTCAATGTAAAAGTTCCCGAAGTAGTAGAAGGGTGGATCCATCTGAACTACCGAGGACACAGATGAATAGCGCTACTACAGAGACTTATTCTTTCCCGTGAGACCCACATTCTCAACTGTCCATAATCTACATACGAGCTGTTACGGGAATCGTCACCTTAGTGTGCGCGAGTAATGATTGGATGGGCAAATATCTATTAGGTACATTGCGTATGTAGATTGTGGACAGTTGGGAATGTGGGTCTTACAGGAAACGTGGAAGGGATAAGTCCTTGGAGTCGCGCTATTCATCTGTGTCCTAAGTGGCTCAGATGATAGAACCTCTGCCATATAAGCAGGAGATCCCGGGTTCGAGGCCTGGTCGGGACACACATTTTCAGCTGTCCTCGTTGAGGTATATCAACAACACCTGTCGACAGCTGAGGGTTTTAATTAATTATCATTTATTCTAGAGAAGCTGCACCGTCATCAATGGTATCTGTTCTTTCAATAACAGTTACCATCTTCACACTAGCTGGAAACATTTAATATTAACTGATTAAGAGAAAAACAAAAATTTTAATTACATATGCTAACATAATTGAAAGTGCATTTGAATTTTTTTAAACGGTAGTCATATTTAAAGAGTTCTAAATTGCTGGAAGAATACGTCGCAGATGGTTGGGTCTGAAGAGCATACTGGAAGAACACGTCGCATATGGTTGGGTCTGAAGAGAATACTGTGATTGCAGCTCCAGACTATCGGCTTTTAGCTTACCTCTTGTAACGGAGATCCGGAGCATCCTTACACAAATATCAACAGTAATCCGCAAGCAATGCTTCATTCGAGTGGCCCTGATATCGTTGTTCCATTACAGAAAGGTCGTGAAGGAATCTTTCTCCATGTTCATCACCGACAGCTCCACAAGTAGGAGGCAAAGAGTCTAGGTGGGAGTGAAGAAAATATATTTTAAGGGACATGTTGCATCGAAGGCTATGATATTTCTGCAGGAGCAATGTCACCAAATGAGTGTAATTGTTACCCCCTTTCTTTGCCTAAAACGATTTCCCAAGCTTCATTTCTTTTCCCCCCCAAAACTTGGTCAAATGCAGAATCCTTTACAAATTCTGGAATTTGTGGCTCCATAAAAATGCCTTCCTCAATTTTTACATCGCTTAATTTCGGAGATTTCTCTCTTACGTACTTAAAGGCCGATCTTCTTGGTTCATACCTTGGACCAAATTTTTCGTCAAACCCAGCTTGATATGCAGGCATGGAGGAAGAACATCTTTGGGGTCCACGAGAGGCTCGGAAACGACAGTTTTCTCGCTAGGGATAAGAATTTTTGCAGGTCAGTCCGCTTTAATAAAACGATATTTCCTATCTGTACTATCCCGCATATATAAGAAGCAGCAATATCTAGTGTTCCTCAGGCGCTTTCCTGAGAATATGGCAATGCCCTTTATATCAACACAGATTTTCCAATTGTGTTCATGATATTTGATTGATTCCAAGACGGCAGTCATATTTGCATATGTCTCCCTCATGTGAACTGCATGACCAACAGAAATAGTACGTAAACGGTTGTTATTGTGAAGTAACACGGCTTTCAAACTAAGCTTTGAGTAGTCTATGAATAGCCTCCATGGATCATGGTTCAAATTCAAAGATTTCATCAAGCCATTAATGTAGCAGCAAACAACACGGTTGTTTTTCTTCTCCAAAGAGGGAAGCAGTTCCATGTAATGTTTTCTGTACTCTGAGACTGTGACATCACTTTCGAGAAGATTCCATTGTTGTAGTCGAGGCCCAAAAATTTCTGCCTTCTACTTTGACAGTCAAAATCTATAAAGAGATCATTCAATTCCGCTTGACACAGTCTGTTCGGTTTATCATCTTTACTCTGTGAACCAGCTAAAATGCGTGAAGTGCAAACTATCAAGTAATTTTAAACGCGTTAAAGTACCCCTGACGTCGACGGGAAGTTAAACACTACGCTTCCTTCCTTGCTTTCATCTACAGTCTTGTTAACGCAAATGTTGTCGATAACCTTTAAATCTGTGTATTTTACCCCTCATGCTTTCAGAACGTCAAAGGGTGTATACTAATCATTATCAAATACTTTCACTTAATCTACTAGTACTATAAGAGTAAGTTTGTTTTTATTCAGTGCATCATATAAGACGAGTCTTGGATTTAGGGCGGATGACTCACGCCTTGGACTCCAACGTCTGTCTATTATCTGTACGACTGAATGACTGTATCCGATCTTTGGAGTTAAAGAATACTCATCTACGTCTACATCAACATCTACATCTACATACATACTCCGCTAGCCACCAAGCGGTGTGTGGCGGAGGGCATAATTAGCGCCAAAGTCGATTCCCCCCCCCCCCCCCCCCCTCTGTTCCACTCGCGGATCACGCGAGGGAAAAACGACTGTCTGAACGCCTCAGTAAGAGCTCTAATTTCACTTATCTTTGAATGGTGGTCATTGCGCGATTTGAAAGTTGGTGGTAATAATATATGCTCTACATCCTCGGCGAAGATCGGATTTCGGAATTTAGTGAGCAGCCCCTTCCGTTTAGCGCGTCGTCTGTCTGCAAGTGTGTCCCACTTCAAACATTCTATGAGATTTGCAACGCTCTCGCGATGGTTAAATGTACCAGTCACGAATCTTGCCGCTCTTCTTTGCACCTTCTCAATCTCTTGAATCAGACCCATACAGACGAACAATACTTTAATACTGGACGAACTAACGTATTGAAAGCAATTTCCTTTGTTGAAGGATCGTATCGCTTTAGGATTCTACCAATAAACCGCAATCTAGATTTCGCCTTGCCCGTTACTTGTGTAATCTGGTCATTCCATTCGAGATCGTTTCGAATAGTCGCATCCAGATACTTGACGGATGTCACCGCTTCCAAAGACTTGGCGTTTATTTTGTACTCGTACATTAACGGGGATTTTCGCGTTGTTATACGCAGTAGGTTACTCTTACTAATATTGAGAGATAACTGCCAGTCATTACACCACGCATTTATTTTCTGCAAATCCTCATTGGTTTGTTCACAACTTTCGTGTGATATTACTTTCCTACAGACAACAGCATCATCGGGAAACAGTCTGATACCGCTGTCAATACCATCAACCAGATTGTTTATGTAAATCGTAAAAAGCAGCGGACTTATTACGCTGCCCTCGGGCACACCTGAAGTTACTATTGTTTTTGTTGAAGTCACCCCCATTCAGGACGACATACTGCTCCCTGTCTGTTAGAAAACTATCTGTCCAACCGCATATGTCATTGGATACGCCGTAAGCGCGCACTTTTTTGAGCAAGCGACAGTGCGGAACAGAGTCGAACGCTTTTCGAAAGTCGAGTAAACTCGCTTTTACAATCTCATAACTCTGAGAACTTAACACGTCCGCTGCTTACGTAATCTGTGCCTCATCCGAATGTGCCACCACGCAATGAAACCTACCGAATGATGCTAGGGAGCCAAGTTTCAAAAATACGCTCTCTACCTGCCTGAACCATATGCGTAGTCGTTTCGCCTGGAAGGTGGGAAGCTTAACATTTCCGAAGTTTCTACCTTGATTTTTGGAGATTGTAGGTTCATTTATCTTCTGTGGCGTCCTGTTGGCTGCATTCTAAGGTTGCTCTTCTGGCTCCGACTTGATCGTAGTTGTTAGTCATGATTGAAGTTCTTCCTCAGGGTCACCATTTTAGCTACCTACCTTAAGTGAATAGAAATGATGGCGAGAAAGAAAAATATCCATACTTGCAAGATAACTTAATATATTTACACTAAAACACAGATTACAAACACGGCTAGTTAGCGCCAGCACCACAAAAACAGAGCAAAGGACATACATGAAGATAAGCATATTGAAACATATCACTACCGTTCATGTCCACTGATCGATGTTACTAGCCGTTACACCAGCTATGAATAAATTCGATTCAGCCTCCTCTATTCCCTTGTTAACAAAATAGATCACTTGATTCTCTGTAGCTTTCGCTCACGTCTCTAATTTAATTGAGAACGGTGTACGCTGTTAGTTAAAGTTGCTTGCAATTAAATCTTCACAACCGGATGGCATAGTGGAAATCGTTCAGAAAATGGCAAATTCTTTCCCAGTCGGCGATTACGACTGTATAGCTTCAACATTAGCTAATTTCTAGACACGTTTGTAGCTGTAGTAGATAAAAGTTTTAACTGGTTTTAAATCTCTGCAAGATTATCCATCACAACCGCAGTTGGCGACGCTGCCTCTCCCACTTCGAAATTCTCACTAGCAGGCTGAATGAACGTTAAACACTGTTATACTGTGACGTAGTCCTGACCGTAACCCAAAAACTAAATCTCGAATCGATAATCTTCCTAATACTATCAATCTCCTATGAAGAACACTCTTGATCTAATCACCTTACAAGGACCATAAATTCCTGAAGAGAATTGTACAGCAAGCGCTTATTAATACTACTATAACTACATTCTGCGCTACATATAATTGCTATACATCAGGTAGTTTGAGATCTACTTGAGTCATTTGGCAGAGAGGTGTGCTAGTTTGAGAATATTCAATTTGCCTGCCTGTGTGTAGTTGTTCAAAAATGGTTCAAATGTCTCTGAGCACTATGGGACTTAACTTCTAAGCTCATCAGTCCCCTAGAACTTAGAACTACTTGAACCTAACTAACCTAAGGACATCACACACATCCATGCCAGACGCAGGATTCGAACCTGCGACCATAGCGGTCCCGCCGTTCCAGACTGTAGCTCCTAGAACCGCTCGGCCACTCCGGCCGGCTGTAGTTCTTCAGTGAGGAGTAATTTATCAGCTGCTAGTTCCAACTCCAACACAAGTACATAGAACAAAGTGCAGCACGCATATTAATAACAGTTATAGTACAAGCTCCACCACATAAGAAGATAACTTGTTCTGCGTGTCCTATGAAGAGGTAGCTAATGAATTACCTTTTGAAAAGGATAATCTTTGAAATGGCAGATCTGTTTCAAAGTAAATAAATAAATCTCTGAGTCATAAATTGAATAATTAAACAAATCGATGTCCATAGATTACGAATGTCTATAGAGCTTAGAATCATATCTAGAACAGATTTCACTCAGTTGCCGGCCGATGTGACCGAGCCGTTCTAGGCGCATCAGTCCGGAACCACGCTGCTGCTACGGTCGCAGGTTCGAATCCTGCCTCGGGCATCCATGTGTGATGTCCTTAGGTTAGTTAGGTTTAAGTAGTTCTAAGTCTAGGGGACTGATGACATCACATGTTAGTCCGCAGCTCGTGGTCGTGCGGTAGCGTTCTCGCTTGCCGCGCCCGGGTTCGATTCCCGGCGGGTCAGGGATTTTCTCTGCCTCGTGATGACTGGGTGTTGTGTGATGTCCTTAGGTTAGTTAGGTTTCAGTAGTTCTAAGTTCAAGGGGATTGACGAGCATAGATGTTAAGTCCCATAGTGCTTAGAGCCATTTGAACCATTTTTTTCAGTCAGTCTTAAAACAGGTAACAACAATTACCTGTTTTCGCAAGAAAGGCGAATTATATTCTGAAAGTTGTTCAAATTCAGTTACAAATCTCCTTCCGCTAGTATTATTGTCGTAGCATTTCATGGAAATTTGCGAATTAACCTGAATTCGAATACTGCGCCTTGCAACACTCCAGCAGTTACATGATAGATAATATCTATCAAACGCGTCTTGTTTTCACAAGCTGCACAATCGAAGTTAGTTCACTCTTGTCACCTATTGCCCGTATTGAAAGAGACCTCCGTCACAGGGCCTTGGTCCATAAGAGGCTGGAGAAATAGAGAGAGAGCTATTGGCTCGTGTGCCCCTACAGTTGGATATAAGGTGAAGAAAACAGCGTCATAAATATATGGCAGTGGGAACTGGATGTTAACCGGTGTGTATCACCTTGCGTGCTGTTTCCAGCACTCGGGGAGAGCTGGCGCTGCCAAAAGCCGGCGGTGATAGAAACGCCAGCAGCAGCGTTATCTCGCCGTCGCGGGCGGAGCGCGGAGAGGACCCGGCGAGCGGCGGTCCCACGGCGCTGGCGCCACGCGAGGCTGGCTCGCCGCGAGTCGTTGACCGCGCGCCCCCTGCCGCGACGTACGAGCCCGGGGGGCGACTTTTTCTGCCCGGCCGCCCGCCGCAGCCGATGTCTATCACCACTCTTTCTCACGGCGCTGATATTTTCCGAAAGCGGCAGTTGTCCGTTTCAGAAACTCATTAAAGCGAGCCCCCTCGACGCGCGTTCCCCGGAAAGCGGTTTCCGTTACAAGTGTTTTGTCAATTAAAGCACAATTCCGTGGCGCGCGTTCGGACGGTCCCGCTTGCTTTACGGCCGCGGCGGGTCGTGCGTCAGGCGCGGCGCGGCCGGTTCGGCCACCCGCCACGGCGCGGCGACACCTCCGCGGGCCGCCAACATGGCCGCCGGGTGGCCGCGCGGCGGGGGTTCCCCGCCGTCGGCAGGGCGCCTCTGCCCGGCGCCTTACCTGCGGCCTGTTCGACCCGCGTCTCGACCAACCGCACACACACACTCACCGGTTTGATACACGCGCCCGCGGCAGCCGTTACTCAGCGAGCTGCAACTGTTTTTACGACTTGTAAAGCAGCGTGGAATCCCGGCTAGGGATGTGTAGCCGCTCAAAAGTTTAGGGACCTCGTGTTGCTCTGTCGTTATTAATAACTCACCGAGGTGCTTGGTCCAATATAATTAAAAAGCAGAAAAAAAACTCTTTAAGACGCTGTAGTCACAAACGGCAATTTACCACTAATGTTCCTCCGAAGTATTCAAATTGGCCAGCTCAACACCTCAAGGTGAAGCAACACAGGGACACAATTAAGTACAATTCACAGTGGATGCAGCGGAATGGAATCTTCAAACATTCCTCTGTGCTGATGGTCGCGGTTCAGTCATGCAGAATTTTCTAAAGGACTTCATTTTCACTGTTGACTGTACAAACTATTTATTTCAATACTGCAGTTTTCAAGTGCTAATGCAGAAGATTTTGCTTCAACACATGTTAGAATTTATACATGTACACGTCTGAAGACGTCAAGTGGTATATGCATACATGTAAGACTTGCAGATGAACCAAAGACAGAAATTGCAGTTGTGCAATAAATAATTGCTGAAGTAAATGGCGAATGTGATGTCTATCAGAAAATTCCACTACGCCTTCAACTGCTCGTTCCCCCCACCACGGTGACCAAAACGTTCTACTGTCATCCCTGCAAAAAAGCTACTAATTATGTCGAGGAGTCACAGGATACATGTGGGTGCGATCTCTCACTAATATATAATTAAATGTTTCCCTGAGACAGTGACAGAGGGGAGTAAAGGTCATTACAGGGTTTGTATAAAAAGTAACGACACAGATTTTTTGCTGACGTGATTGTACTTCGTAGCACGCGCTCGCCGGGTGGACTTGGTGGTGGGGGTGTTTGGTCGAAAACGTGCGGCGTGTCAGTCGCCTGCCGGCTCTTGTGTAGGCAGCATCGTGCGTCGAGTGGACACGTCGCAACATGCAGCAAACGAGCGAGCATCGTTACGCCATTAACTTTGGGTGAAACTAGGAAAATCGGGTAGAGAAACGTTGAATATGTGTCGGCAATCCTACGGCAAAGACTGTCTGTCAAAAGCCCAAGTTTTCAGGTGGGTGAAGAGCTTCAAAGAGGGCCGGGACAGTGTTGATAACGAGGACCGCTCTGGGTGCCTATCAAATGTCAAAACTGACGAAAACATCGACCGTTGAGTGTTTTATTGAACACTGACCATCGGATGAGTGTCAGGATGATAGCAAATGGACTCGCACTTGATAAAATGACAGTGCACAACATCATCACCAAAGAATTGTCGATGAGGAAGATCTGCACCAAGATGGCCCCAAAGATGGCCACATTCAGAAGCAAGCATGTGTGGACGCGCCTGCCAAGACAATCTCCAGAGCATTGAAGAAAACAAAACCTGGGTGTTTCAGTACGACCTGGAGACAAAGTGTATGAGTGCCGAATGGCTCATCACAGCATCCCCACGTCCAAAAAGGGCTCTCATGAGCAAATCGAAGCTGAAAGACATGTTGATTGTGTTTTTCGACGTCAGGGGCATGATTCACCATGAGTTTGTTTCCAAAGTCAACTGTGCTTTTTATTGTGAAGTGTTCAAGAGTGAAAGCCAGGGTCCATCGCGTGAGGCCAGCCATGACTGGTAGCTGCATCATGTCAACGCACCAGGTCACACCTGCTTCATGGTGGCCAGTTACCTGGCCAAGAAAAGGGTTCCCCGGCCCTCCTACAGTCCCGATGTGGCCCCACCACACTGTTTTTTGTTCCCCAAACTAAAAGCTTCCTAGAAAGGATACCGTCATGGGACCCTGAGTGGGAACCAAGCCACCACAATGAGGGTTCTGGAGGCCATCCCGGACTGTGCACTCGCGACAGCGTTTGAAGCTTGAAAATTTCGCCTATTGAATCTCAAGGGTCATACATTGAAGAATACTAAATAGTTGGAGCGATATCTACAAAAATTTGGTTTCACAAGCTCAGTCTCATCACTTTCTATACAAACCCTGTATTTTGTCAGTCATCGCGGGATGAAAAACGACACTTTGTGGGCGGTGGAATGGACTCTTTTCTTGGCTCAGAGCAAGAGAGTTGAACGTTGCTGGTTCCACTAACGGTCAGTGACTGAGACATAAGACCCTTTAAACAAAGAGAGTGATACAATGTGTTTTAACTCACTCTATTCCCCATGGCTGCGGAGCAGTGGGGTCGTAGCTTGCAGATTCCGGTGACAGTTGATGCAGCGATGGCTCATGTTGCAGCAGACGGCAGGCTGCATATTCTTCCATTCAGTACCGTACCCGTGACACACTGCAGTCTTCTCCTTGTGAATTCGCTCACTACAATCTTAACAAATGGCTACAGTGTGGTGCGGAGTGCACCGTACTGGAATCGAACCAGTTACCCTAGGTTCAGCGTCTTCTGGCGGAGTTCATCAACCTCTAGGTTCACAGGTGACGTATGTGGTGAGGCCGCAACTTCATCCTCTCCAACCCCCTGGGTAAGTGCCAGACGAACTTCTTTCTGATAAAATCTGGGACAGCATCTTCTGCGTTGACCTGTTGGCGTGGCACCAACATTTTCTACTGTCGAGCAGTAGTGGCTAAGTCGTTGTAGCGTTCGCTGACTAACCATCGGTCCGTCCGTTCAAGCGACTTTTCTTCGTGTCTTCTTTCGCCCCTTGAAGGACCTCCTCAAAGGACCCCCTCACGCCCATTTATTGGAGGTACTTGTTCAGTGTTTTTGGCAATGTCGCTAAATTTCTGGGATGGCTACTTCTCTGAAAAACGTGTTTTTTAAAATGATTTACTTTCTGCTTTAGCATCTATAAGATTAAATGAAGCAAATCAGAAATAATTTAATAAGTAAGATACTAAAATTTTCAGTTTTTATTTTTCTATCTTTCTTAAAATGTTTCAGAAATGTATAGAAGGAAGAAGTTAACACTTTTAAAAATTTTATAAGTTTCTCATTCATTTATATAGGAGCAAATGTTAATAATTAAAAATGTTCGGTAATCTATGTTGTGCATCTTTTTGCCATCCATAATTACATAAGCTAGTGTATCATTTGGAATTTTATCATTAAAAGTTGCACAAAGTTTCATAGTAGTTTTCTGTGTAGTTAGAACATTCTTTCAGCGTGTCATATTGATTACATAAATTGGATAATTATTTATACAAATACATGGACTAATATCAATATCTGATTTTAGTAAAGTAATTCTTTTAAAAAATAAATGCATCATACGCTTTAGAAAAAATTATTTGGCGGATTTATATTCTATATTTCTTGAGGAAAAACTTAATTTCTACAATTTTTAAATAATTTTTCTGCAGTCTAACATGATCAAATAATGACAAATCAACTAATTGATTAGTTTTACCATTTGTTTGAAATGTAACAAACATGAAGTATGGCATATCAAATTCTGAAGAGTTATAGTAATTTGTTATAACTAGTTCGAAATTGTTTTTACCAGATAATCTGGAGACTTCTTGTGTTTGAAGTTCATAAAAAGAAATAGGAATTTTCGGGTTTTTAAGAATAATTTCACATTGTTCAAGTTCATAATTTGGTTCATATTTAACAACTGGTACATGAATTTACATAGATTCTATAACTATTTTTTCCTTCTTTAGGAAATGTACCTTTATTTTATTACAACATCATTTTTATCAGACCAACATAGAATTATATCTCCAGAAGATGAACTATGTGTAGAAATTAGAGTTAAACCTCCTTCTCACATAATTTCCTTATGATCTTTAAAAAATTCATCAAGTAATGGTAATGGATAAAGTACTTTATTTCTTTTACTATTTATTTCTCCTGTATTAATTATATATCCTTCCAAACATATTTTATTGGTAACAGACGTAATAAAACTGATGAAGAAATAAAAGGACATTCAATTCTAGATAAAATATTATTTCTTTTCTTTACCGTTATAAAATCAAAAAGGATTGCTACATAATTATCAACTAATTTTTTGTTTGATTTTCCATCATAAGTTGGATAATCAGTACCATCATTTCCAATAATACTAAAATTCATGTTTAATTGTACATGACTTGGTTGAGGCCAACCATCACCAATATTTATTTCAATTTCTCTATCTTTATTAGGAACATTTAAATTATTTTCAGTTTTCTCATTCATAGGGAATGAGTAGAATTTATAGCTTTCAGTTTTATTCATGAAGCAGTCTAAGATTGTTTTAGCAGTTACTTATTTATTAAGGATAAAATGTATTAAGATATTTCTAAAACAACTGTTACAGTAGCACCATTAAAGTCAATTAAATTATCATTTTCATCAGTTACAGTACCTTCTAAACTTTGAATTATATCAAAAATAGGAACATTTACAGGATATTTTGGTTCATAAATTATTGTTCCACCAAATTCTGCATCATGTTTAAATGAAGCAGGAATATTAGTTTCTTTATGAAAATGATCATTATGTTTTACATACATTCCATCAGCAAGGTTAAAATTTATATTTATTTATTCAAAAGGAATTATTTCAGGAACATCTTTAGCTGCAGGTTATTCATTCAGTAAAATAGTTTGATTGCTAAAACCAAGTAAACTTCCAATACTATCTGCTACATCCATATACAATTTTACATCACTTTCCATACTTATTCTGTATTAAAATTTCATCTGCTTTAATATATATCTTAAGCTTTTTCGAATTAATGAATTTTTCTAAATTTTCCAGACTTTATTGACCTACAGGAATTAATATCGTTTCTTCATCACAATAAAGTTTATTATTTCTTGTTGCAATATTTGATGTTAAGAAACTTCAATAAAAACCAACAAGTGAAACATTAGTGTAACTATCACATATTGGAACAGTTAATCTTTTTCTAAGTATTGAAGATTTATCACTAAGTTGAAATAATCTAATCATTTAATACTGATAAATTATTAAATAAATGAATAAAACAGATTGGGAACCTAAAGTAAGAATTCCAGAAAATAAGTTAAAAAACAGACATGGTAACATCTTACAAATTCTATTAGATATGTGATAATTGGACAAAGGGGTTCTGGAAAAACAACTTTAATGATTGATAATTATATTTTAGGTCCAGGATGGTTAGAGTGGAATAAAATAAATCATTTATGTGTTTATTCAAAAAACTTAGATCAGCCAAAGTATCAAGAATTTGTAAAACAAAATACTAAAATGAAGATAAAATTAATGAAAGTATTGTTAGTTTTATTGAAAATAACGATGAAATTATTCCTTTAGATGAATGTGAACATAATTCAGTTGTGGAATTCGATGATTTCATTTTAGAAAATCAAGATATTGTAAGAGAATATTTTACTAGAGGCAGACACAAAGATATACATTGCTTTTATATAGCTAAAAGTTATTCTAAAATACCTGTACAACTAGTTAGAGGCAATCTCAGCTTTTTAAATATCTGCAGACAAGATGAAGCAAATTTAAATCATATTTATCATGAATTTGTTGGTGGAGATGTAAAGTTCGAGAATTTTAAAGAAATGTTGGAAAGATGAGTTTGGATATTTCACAATGGACATGACTAGGAAACCCAATGAAGGTAAGTTTAGAAATAAAATATAACATTTTATAACAATGTAAACATTAAATAAAAACATTAACTTTAACATTAAATGAAAAACATAAACATAAACATTAATGTTAAATACAAATGTTAAACAAAAATGTTAAACACAAACACAAACATAATTAATGTTTTTTCTTCCTTAATAACTGTTCGCAAAGTATGAAGAAAAAGTTGTTAAACAAGCTAAACAAAATAAAAAGAAAGCTGAAGAATTAATAGAATAATTTAAGCTTTGGAAAAAGCAACCAAGAGCAGAATATAAAAAATTTAAAAAGGAAGATCAACCAGTAATTGATGAAATTAGACAAGTTGAACAATGAATCGAAGGATTAAGAGATAATATTCTAAAAGCAATTGAAGAAAATAGAGAAGTTGATAAACAAATGATTCCATATTGTCATCATATAGAAGATTTTGGAGATTTATCACCAATTAAACCATTAAAAGATTGGTCTGATGATATTCCTGGAAAATATGATTAAGCATTAAGGAAATCAGAAATTCAAGATGTATTAAATAAATAATAAGAAGAAAAAGAATCAAGTAGTCATCAAAAAGAAAATAAAAAGATAAATAAAACTAAAAACAGAAATGTTAGTGAAAGAATGTTATTGTACATTAGTCATAGTGAAGATAAAGTTTTGGTTTAAAACCTGTTGGCATGTTTAAATATGTTGGTAATTTACCTGTTGAATTCAGTGGAGATAAATAAAAAATTGGTGAAGAAACATATGAAGGTACAGATGGATTAATGAGACTTCTAACTGAAAAACAAATTACAATAGATGATATGAATGAAAAGCTCGATGGTTTACATTAATCAAATTTTGCAGATATATTATATAATTCAGGTGCATTGTATTCTGATAATTATCCAAATACAATAAGATCAAGTAATAAATATAAATATTTGATAAAACCAATTTTTGATGATTATTTTCCAAATGTAAGATGAAATTCAGCTATAGATTCTTGAGATTTTAGTTCTCCAGAACGAAAAGCTAAAGGTTTAATTAAAAAATATACAGATAAATCAATTGAATATATTTGGTTGAATGATGTTAGACAATTAATTGATAGATTAGCAGTTATTCATGTTGGAGAACTAGCTGGAAATAAGAATTATCATAACGAAAAACTTAGTATTGCACAAATGTTTACAAATAAATTTGTTGTTGTTATTGTGGTCTTCAGTCCTGAGACTGGTTTGATGCAGCTCTCTATGCTACTGTATCCTGTGAAAGCATCTTCATCTCCCAGTACCTACTGCAACCTACACCCTTCTGAATCTGCTTAGTGTATTCATCTCTTGGTCTCCCTCTACGATTTTTACCCTCCACACTGCCCTCCAATGCTAAATTGGTGATCCCTTGATGACTCAGAACATGTCCTACCAACCTATCCCTTCTTCTGGTCAAGATGTGCCACAAACTTCTCTTCTCCCCAGCCCTATTCAATACTTCCTCTTTAGTTATGTGATCTACCCATCTAAACTTCAGCATTCTTCTGTAGCACCACATTTACATACATGGCTACACTCCATACAAATACTTTCAGAAACGACTTCCTGACACTTAAATCTAAACTCTATGTTAACAATGATTCTCTTCTTCAGTAATTTAGTAATTTTATAATAGATAACTGAAAAGGAATTCTATATTTAATTAGATTTTTAAGTAATCTTCCACATACATTTTGCAAAACTGATAAATATGGAAAAGGATTAGTAAATACTTTAATTAAAAACTTGACATTTGAATTGCATCTTCCTGGTTATAATTATTGTGGTCCAGGTACAAAATTACAAGCAGGATTAGCTAAAGGTGATAAAGGTATAAATCCATTAGATGAAAGAACATGATGTTTAGAAAAAGTATGTATAGCTGATAAAGAACTTCTGTTAGCTTGCAAAAGAATGAATGTATACCAATGATGTTTCATTTGGTGAAAAAGTCGCAGCAACAGCAATTAGAGCAATAATGGACGTAAACCGAAAATTCGGTATCGGAATTAATGTTGATAAAAATGGTTGGGGATTATAAAGTTTAAACTATATAAGAAACCTTTATTAAATTTTAACTATATACATGAATTATTTTACAATTGATTATACTTTGCTACCTAGTGGCAAAATGAAACCAAAGTCAATTAACATTAAATAATGAACAATTAAATGTAATTAAACCACTTTTAACAGATATTCAAAATAGGAAAACAAAAGAATGTTGGTGGAAATTTTCTTGTTACATTAGCCATCCTGTTGTCGGAAGAATTATTGAATATCTAACAAAAAAGAAAGAAGGTAAAGGATTAACACAACATGAAGGAGGATTTTTACGATTATTATTAGCTGCATTACCATATTTAACAATAATTGGTTCTTTAGTTGGTGGATTTGCAGCAATTGCAAATGCAGTTATATACAAGAAGAAAGGTGATAAAGAACTGGAAGAACAAAAAAGACATAACTTAGAAATGGAAAAGAAAGCTGGACCTGGATTAACGAAAACAAAAGAAATAAATATCCTTATGCATTAAGTAATTATGAAATAGAAGAACATACTAAACAATTAAAAATTAAATACTTTCGTTCTGTATATATGATTGATGAATTAATAAATAAACCATTTTAAGTTGTTATAGTAAATTTAAACACATCTAATAATTGTGGTACTCATTGGATTTGTAATCATAAAAATAAAAATAAAAAATTTGAAACTTCCTGGCAGATTAAAACTATGTGCCTGGCCGAGACTCGAACTCGGGACCTTTGCCTTTTGCGGGCAAGTGCTCGACTCACGCCCAGTACTTACAGCTTTAGTTCTGCCAGTATCACGTCTCCTACCTTCCAAACTTTACAGAAGCTCTCCTGCGAACCTTGCAGAACTAGCACTCCTGAAAGAAAGGATATAGCGGAGACATGGCTTAGCCACAGCCTGGGAGATGTTTCCAGAATGAGATTTTCACTCTGCAGCGGAGTGTGCGCTGATATGAAACTTCCTGGCAGATTAAAACTGTGTGCCTGACCGAGACTCGAACATAGGTTCGAGTCTTGGTCGGGCATACAGTTTTAGTCTGCCAGAACTCGGTTTCGAGTCTCAGTTGGGCACACAGTTTTAATCTGCAAGCGCACACTCCGCTGCAGAGTGAAAATCTCATTCTGGAATAAAAAATTTGTTTTTGATTCATTTGGTGGTAATATACCAAAACAATTAACTAAGTATTTAGGAAAAAAAGAACTATATTACAATACAGAAAGAATACAAAATTTTGATGAAGTAATATGTGGTCGTTTATGTTTATTCGTTTAAAAATTGTTATGTGCAAATTACAATTTTAATAATATTTTAAGTTTAATAAATGGACATTTTTGGAAATAAGATCAAAACTGATGAGGAATCATCATATGATATAAGTTCATTGGAATCAAAAATTAAAAAAGATTTAGAACGAAAAATAGATAATTTAATCAACAATAGCAGACAGAATTACTAGGCATTTTTAAAATAAGTAAAACATTTGTTGATTTTAATGGTAGAAGAATAGTAGATATAAAAGACCCAGTAAATGGCTATGATGCTGTTACTAAACAATACTTAGAAGAGTAATATGTTACAAAACTAGAATATACAAGCATTCTAACACAATTTGATAACTATGTAATCAATACACAATTTAATGAAAAATTAATCACATTCGTAAACATTTATTTACAATAATGGAAATAGAAAAAGCTTTTTTTAATTATTCCTCAAAAAGCGATTTAACACCATAACAGTTAAATAATCTTAAAGAAAAAGTATATGATAAGCAAGTAATTAAATTTACTTTTATGAGAGGTGGTGACCAAAAAAGGTACAATTTTGAATTTGATTTCATACTTAAAGGATTATTATTGTTTGTAAAAATATGAATAGAGATTTAAACTGATGATTTTCATATAACAGCAAGTGCAACTACAGAACTATATCAAATAAATAATAATAATCAATCAATAATGATATATAAGCCAAATTTTATAACTGTAACAATGAAAGATTTTCTCAATACTGTTACTGTAGATGTAAATATATTTGTATTTGGCGAAGTAATTAAAAATTTAATAAATTCTTCATCTATATAAATGGAAAATAATACTTCATGTGATTTTCACATTTATTGTTCAAAGGGTAAAATGTTTACTCACGCACATAATCCACATAGAGTAAAACTAGAAATGAAAGACAAAAAATCGATGGACTTTTTACGATTTGTAAATCTAAAAAAGGCAAATTTATTAAAAAATTTGGTAGATGAACAAAGTTATAACACTGCTGAAACAGTAGATGATGTAGGTTTAAATAATAATAATGTTCCAGAAATTTAATTAATGAATTACATAAACAATTGAGAAAGAATTTTAAAAGAAGAAATGTTGTTTCTTTTGGTATAGATGATTTATGGCAAGATGATTTAGTTGAAATGGATTCAGGTAATTTAAAAGGAATTTCTAAATAAACAAAGGATATAAATATTTATTGACTGTTATTAATGTTTTTTAAAAATGTGCATTTGCTGTTTCATTTAAAAATAAAACAAGTAAGTATACAGTTGACGTTTTTCAAAAAATTTTATAGGTAGATGACCAAATAAGTTCAAACTGAATATGGTAAACAATTATATAACAAAGTATTTAAAAAGCTATGTAGAAATATAACAGTAATCATTATTCAACTTTTTCAGAATTAAAAGCATCTGTTGTTGAAGGTTTGAACAGAACACTAAAAGAAAAAATGTGGAAGAAATTGCTTTACAAGTAAGTTATAAACGGAACCATCTAGTTAAAGATCTAATTGATGAATATAATAATGCAAAACATTCTACAATAAGAATGAAACCAATAGAAGTAAATGAAAAAATTGTATATGACTAACAATGTCTGTAATGAAGAGGACACAAAATGAAAAATTTTAAAAATATTTAAAAAACATTAAAATTACTAAAATTTACTTTTTTATAATATTGATAAATTTTTTCTGTATAAACAGAACAAGATCAAGTCCAACAGTATTGTCTTCAAAAACTATATTTTGTAAATACTGTATGTGTATACAGCGAAACCAATGGATAATTTCACATTACAGTAATACACAAAAGATGGTTATAGAACTATATGTAGACCACGTTTAAATGAAAAAGATTATATAATAAAAATCGAATGCCTTGTGTATGTGGAAAAAGTGTTGTTAAATATTATTTCACGGAACATGTAAGACGAAATCCACATGGAGCACATACGAAAATGGAAAATTAATCTACATTGATAATGAAGAAGTTAAAAGTGAAGAAAAAATAAAAGGAAAATTTGTCAAGTAATTACAGATTTAAATTGTTTTTATATAAATCCATCACTTAGAGATGTACATAATAATAATTATAAGAAATGTACTTTAGAATATATTAGGAATACAACAGCTGTCACTTCAATTAATGATCCTTTATGATTAATTATCTAAACAACTGTTAAATAATTATAAGTTTTATTTAATATAAATAATTTTTACATATCTAATAAATTTTTTGTAATATATATGAGAGCAAACTAATTGATTGTTATACTAAATAATAAACTCGTTGTTCAAAAACAAATTTATCATTAATCTAATTGTTCAAAAACTAAATAATAAACCAATTAATTTTTAACTAATCTTAAAAACAAATTTATTGTAAAACTAATTCTCGTTGTGATTAATTATTTATTAAATAATAATACTTACCCATTATTAAATATTTATCATTTTTTAAAAAAGGTATTTTTTTAAATACCTAATATATGTTTTTTGTAATAAACATAAGAGCAAAATGGAAAGTAATACTGCTGTTCAACTAGAACAAATTGCTTAATGACTACAAAGATATACTGTTGTAATACTTCGTGATTTTGTAGAATAAATAATTTATGAGGTTGTTCAGATTTACATAAAGCTGATTTAATTACATTTATTATTAGTAATCGTTCAATTATTATTAATAAACAGCCAAATATTGTTAGAAATAATACATCTGTACTAAGTAAAAATAATACATCTCAAAATAATACAAATAATGTTAAAAATAATAATTTGTTCAAAATAAGTGAAAATCATAAAAATTATTAATCTAAAGTAAGTAAAAAATATAAAAATATTGTTAATAGTTAAATATGTGAACATAGTTCTAAGACTGCAACAGCTAATGCTCAAAAAGTAAGTGATAATCAAACTAATATTATTACTAATAATAAAGCTTAATTTAGTGAAATCCTTGGAAAAAGTAATCAATTTATAATATTTATGATGTTTTCCTAATTAAAGGAATGTTTCCATTTTCTATAAATATTTTTCAGAAACCAAGAGACAGAAAAACAATTACATACTTAAAAAGCATTTGGAGACAGATTACTAACTATAAATTTGGAATTAGTATAGATATACTTGACACTAAAAGTTTCTTAAATGCAGTAAAAACAAGAATTTTTAAGGTTGTTACAGACTATTTGTAAGTACATCATGGTGTAAAGTTAAATTTTAATTTAAACTGTGAATATAAATTACATAGAGACGAAATGAATGAAGAAGTTTATGGATTTGGGCAATATACACCAAACTACTATTTTAACAGAAAAAGATGTTAACAAAAAATTTAAATATGGTAAAAGAAATATTTAAAAAATTTATCTAATTTTGTGTTTCCTGTAGTAGTTGATCATATGCCAAAAATAGAAAATACAATATGTATCTGTTAATGTTTATTCATTTGATGATGAAGATGAAAATTGTCAAGTGTAACCCTTAAAAAATAACAAAATCTAAAAAAGAAAAAGAGTTAATCTACTCAATTTTAAGAAAGATAATAATTCACATTATTGGTATATAAAAAATTTATCAAGACTAAACATACTGAAGTAAAATCTATTTTTGATTTATGTTTACTGCATTTTAATAGTAAAGAAAAAGTAGATGAACACACAAAAATTGTTTAACTAATAAACCATTAATAGTTGAAATCCCAGGTGAAGGAGAATCGGTAGATTTGAAAAATTATCAGGTTACACAAAAGGTCCCATTTATTATTTGTGTTGTTTTGAAAGTTTATTTTTAAAGATGGATTATTGTGAACCAAATCTAGAAATACCATATAGAATGAAATATCAAACACATGAACCAAGTGGATTTTGTTATGTTACATATGTATATGAAAATTATAAAGTTCCTGTTGTTTACAGAGGACCAAATTGTCACAAAAAATTTATAGAATGCACAAAACAGGAAGTTGAATAACTTGGAAGATTTTATTCTGAAATTGAGGAAATGAAACAACTCACACTTGATGAATACAAAATGTTTCATAAATCTATATTTTGTACGCTATGTAAATGTCCTTATACAAAAAAGAATATAAAAGTATGTTATCATGATCATTTAACAGGAAAATATATTGCCCCATTACATAATATGAGTAATTTAAAACTAAAACAACCTGATTTTGTACCTATTTATTTACATAATGTATCTGTTTGTGATTCACATCTTTTTGTAAAGGAACTTGGTTAGGATGATAAAGAAATAGAACTAATTCTTAACAATGAAAATATATACATTAGTTTTGGTAAAAATACAAAAAGTTTAAAAATGAGATTAGTCGATACATTTAGATTTACGGCTTCTTCACTTGCTTGACTTTCATCAACTTTAAAGAAAAATCAATTAATAAATGCTGTATAGAATGTTTCTCTAGAATTATTTCACATAGTAATTAGAAAAGGTGTTTATGCATAAGATTACATGGATTCTAGGAGAAAATTTGAAGAAACGCAATGACCAACAAAAGATAAATTTTATAGTGATGAAGATTATGTACATGCAAAATTAGATTGTGAAAATTCAATATTAAATATCTTAATGAATATCATGGTTTATAACTTAAAACTTAAGTATTATTATTAAGTGATGTCTTGCAAAATTTTAGAAAAACATGCATAAATACATATAATATAGATCCATCTTGGTATTTTACTGTACCATGTTTATCTCCAGATGCAATGTAAAAATTACTGATCAAAAACTTGAATCAATATATGATTATGATATGCTTTTAATGGTTGAAGAAGCAATAAGAGGTGGAAATTCAAACGTTGTAAAAGATATGTAGAAGCAAATAATATATATTTAAAAGATTATAATAATGAAGAAATAACAAAATATAATGTATCTAGATGCACATAATTTATATGATCATGCAATGAACCAATATTTACGAAATGGTGTATTTAAATGGGATGAACCAAATAATTTTAATTGTACAAGAATAAGTGAAATGTTAAGCAATAGTCAAGATGAGGTATATCTAGAATATCCAAAAGAATTACATGATTTATATAAAGATTGGCCCTAGCTCTTGAATAAAAACTTGTTCCTGGTACAAATGAAAGTAAATTTATAACTACTTTAGATAAAAGTGTAATTATGTAGTACATTAGAGAAATCTTAAACAATATTTATCTTTAGCAATGAAGGTCACAAAAATACATAAAGTTTTAAAATTTAAACAATCTAATTGGTTAAAGAAGTATATACATCTAAACACATTGTTAACTAATCCTAAAAATGATTTTGTAGAAGATTACTATAAATTAATGAATAATTCTGTATTTGGCAAAACAATGGAGAATATAATAAATAGAGAAGATATAAAATTAGTTTCAAATAGTAATGTATGTGATAAACTTGTAGCTAAACCAAACTTTAAAAATAGAGCTACATTTAGTGAAAGTTGTGCTGCAATTAATATGAATAAAACTAAAATACTATTTAATAGACCTATTTATGTTGGGTTAAGTATACTTGATTTATCTAAAGAATTAATGTACGATTTTCATTATAGAGTTATGAAACCTAAATATGGAGAAAATATTGAATTATGTTATTAAGTTACAGATAGTTATATTTATAATATTAAAACAGAAGATTTCTATGAAGATATGAAATCAATGATTGATTATTTTAATACCTGTGATTATCCAACAGATAATATATTTAATATTCCACAAGTAAACAAGAAAGTTGTTGGCAAGATCAAAGATGAATGTAATGGAAAAATAATGGAAGAATTTTGTGGTTTAAGAGCAAAGATGTAAGCTTATAAAGTTGTTGACAAAATAGAAAAGAAATGTAAAGAAATAAAGAATTTGTTGTTAAGAACAAAATAAGTTTGGAAGATTTCAAAGATTGTTTATTTAGCAATATAGAACAATATCGAAAATGTGATATATTTAAAAGTGAGAAAAATGAAATATATACAATTGAAGTCAACAAAAAAGCACTAAGTCCTCATGATAATAAAAGATATGTTTAAGAAAATAGAATAGATACATTCACATAAGGCCATTGCTAATTATTGAAAATCTGATAAAAATTATTATATATAAATATGATAAAATTTATTGCATATAAATGGAGACTATAATCAAGAAGCTTAATGATGTTAGTGTCTCGAAAGAGATTAAAAAAATAATTGAGCTAGAGATTAATGTTTTATATAATGTTGCTGACCGCGAATATTTAAATACTAGATATGTAGAAAAAATTTGTATGGGGCTTAATAATGATTTTATAGTTATTTTACCAAATAGATATTACAAATTAATTGATTCTTGGGAACTTGATATAAAAAAAGGACAAATGAAAACGAAATATAAAGGAATGAAGAAACTTAAAAATAGAAATAATAAATTTCATGAAATAGAGGTCACAATGTAAAAAAATTTACTTCTGTTAAGTAATACATTTGCTTATGTTCAAAATGTAAAATAATTTTTCCAATCACTTTTATTTTATTTAAGTGAATAGCACTAAGCCACAATTAAGACTGTGTAGTGAATGTATGATTAAAATAAGTATTGAAGAATTTCATAAAGATAAATATCAAACAGGTTGATATCGATATGTTTCTAAAGAATGCTGCAAAGAACATAGTAAAATTAAAGTTACTTGTGAATGTGGTAGAACTATACACAAGAATAATCTTAAAAAACATTTACAAACAACAGCTCATAATAATCTTATACCTGCTAAAACAGAAAGTAAATAATTTTATATACTTATTCTTGAATAAGTATGTTAGACTTATAGAAGCGAATTTGAGAAACACAAAAGGTAGAGTTTGCATGGGGAAATTGGAGTAAGAAGAATTTGTAATAAAGAACTGACTTAAACATGGAGATGACCTGTCACCATACTTTTTAATTTAATCCTAGAATATCTTGTACGAAAGGTAGCAGATAATTCAGAGGGTGTGGAGTTAAATGGAAATATTAAGATATTAGGGTATGTAGATGATCTAAACATCATTAGCAATAGGAAAGAATCTGTAACAGCAAATGCAAATGTGTTAATCAGGGCTAGTGAAGATGTTGGTCTAAGGATAAGTGAAGACAAAACTAAATACTTGGTTACTACTAGAATGTCAACAGCAGTAGATCAGGAAATGTTAAGAGTTGGAGACAAGCAGTTTGAAAATGTGATCACATTTAAGTATCTAGGTGTGGACATCACTAAGAGAAACGAAATCTGAACTGAAGCACAGACTACGGGCAGGAAAAGGTGCTACTTCTCAATGAATAGATTACTTTCATTATGGATATTGTCTAGGAGTTTAAAGATTAGAATATACAAAACTATTATTCTACCAGTTATGCTGTATGGGTGTGTGACTCTTTCTCTCACTGTGCAAATGAAAAGCCGTTCGAATATTTGAAAACAAAATTTTGAGGAAAATTTTCAGAGCAAAAAGCAGAGAGTGGCGAAAACTGCATAACGAAGAGCTTCACGAACTCTATTCAAGCCCTGACATAATCAGTACTATTAAATCACGTAGGCTGCAATGGGAAGGTCATATAGCTCGAATAGATGGGGGCAGGGCAGTGCACAGAGTACTGGTAGGGCACCTAGACGGAAAACGTCCTGTGGGGAGACCAAGGAATAGATGGGAGGACAATGTGAAGGAGCCTAGGTATTGAAGGTGAATGGAAGAATATAGCCCAAGGCAGGGACAGGTAGCGAAAATACGTTGCTGCAGCAATGGACTCTCAAGGCCAGTATGACCAGTGAGTAAGTAAGTATTCTTGAATATAATTTTAAAAAATATGTTTTTCACAAAAGTCAAAATAGGACAATATTTGGTACTAAGAATAAGTTGTAAAAAAATAATTTTTATATACTTACTCTTTAGTATAATCTTAAAAAACATGTTTTCACAAAAGACAAAAATAAGACAATTTTTGGGACTAAGAAAATGATGTAAAAAAATACGTTATTGAAATTGTTTTTAAAATAATAGTTAATTACCTAATATACAATTACATTCACCTATGGGAAATATATGTAAAATAAATGTTTTTTATTGTAGTTATTATTATATTATATTATTATTAGGTAAAAATGAAAGTAGAATGTTTTTGTATGTTCTGGGAAATTAGGACAATTTTGTGAAAAATAAGAAAATCGTGAGTGACACAGTCACAAGAGATATTTTTATTTTTTATAAAATTGTCTTAGTGTCCCAGAACATACAAAAACATTCTACTAGTGTGCATGGGTGTACATATGTGATACTGTTAATGATGTAAGCCCATGCACCACAGCAAGGTCAAATCACATCAAATGGGAAAACCGGTTTTTAATTGTCCTGAGGCCAAAATCCGCATAAAAGCATCAATCACATCGATTTTTGATTGCCCTGAGGCCAAATACTGTATAAAAAGCATCAATCAAAATCAAATTGGATTATTAATTTCCGTGTGACTGGCGGAAAATATATTATCCACACTTTTCTGCAACAAGTTGAAATCGAGAAACGGAATGTTCCACAACTAATCGAAGTATTTCTGGGGTCACATTCAGAACATATTGCACAATACGTGCCCTGAATGCAGCTACGTTTGCAATCGGTAAATTGAACACAAGATCTTTCAGATAGCCCCACAGCCACAAGTCACACGGATTAAGATCAGGTGATCGGAACGACCAAGCTGTAAGGAAATAGCGGCTGACAATCCTAGAAATTCCACGCTGTTGGAGAGCAGGCATGTAGTGGCTGCGCGAAACACACTCAAAGCTCTTACCAGTCACAGTATAGGTAAGAAGAGGTCTCTTAGAAAAAATATGGCCATATGATAAATGATGCCGTAAACCCGCACCACACAGTGACGTTTTCAGGATGAAGTGGTACTGGCAGATTTGCGAGTGGAGTTTCCATTGCCCATATTCGACACTTCCGTGTTTTGATACATTCTGTCAGATGGAAGTGGGCTTCGTCTGTCACCAAAATCTTCCACGATCAATCATTGTCCTCTTCCATGTGAGCAAGAAATTCTAAAGTACAGGTTGTAGAGGCATGGCTGAAGACATATGGAAGTCTGCGTCTGGCTGAGATTCGTGCATCGATAGCCAAATGGTAAGGCGAGAACTAGCGATGAGTGGGAAATCCCAATTCGAGTCCCAGTGTGGCACAAAGATGCATGCCGTGTTTGGCTGTGCAATTCTAGGCGCTTCAGTCTGACACCGCGCGACCGCTACGGTCGCAGGTTCAATACCTACCTCAGGCATGGATGTGTGTAATGTCCTTAGGTTACTTAGGTTTAAGTAGTGCTAAGTTCGAGGCGACTGATGACCTCGGATGTTAAGTGTCATAGTGCTGAGAGCCATTTGAACCTTTGGCACAAAGTGTCATTGTCATCATTCCATTATACACCTTATACGCTACTGCCGATTGCTACAGCAAGAAGAAATGCAGCTGATGAACGGGTATTCTTTGGACAAGTATATTATACTAGAACTGACATGTGATTACATTTTCACGCAATTTGGGTGCATAGATCCCGAGAAATAAGTTCCCAGAACAACCGCCTCTGGCCGTAAAAACGTCCTTGACACGACTGGACATTGAGTTGGCGTGTACAGGTACAGCTGCCCATGCAGCTTCAACACGATACCAGAGTTCATCAAGAGTAGTGACTGGCGTATTGTGACGAGCCAGTTGCTCGGCCGCCACTGACCAACCGTTTTCAGTTGGTGAAAGATCTGGAGAATGTGCTGGCCAGGGCAGCAGTCGAACATTTTCTGTACCCAGAAAGGCCCGTACAGGACCTGCAACATGTGTCGTGCATCATCCTGCTGAAATGAAGGGTTTTGCAGGATCGAATGAATGATAGAGCCACGGGTCGTAACACATCTCAAATGTAACGTCCACTGTTCAAAGTGCCGTCAATGCGAACAAGAGGTGACCGAGACGTATAACCAATGGCACCCCATACCATTATGAAGGGTGATACGACAGTATGGCGATGACGAATACACACTTCCAACGTGCGTTTACCGTGATGTCACCAAACACGGATGCGACCGTCATGATGCTGTAAACAGGACCTGCATTCATCCCAAAAAATGACCTTTTGCCATTCGTGCACCCAGTTTCGTTATTGAGTACACCATCGAAGGCGCTCCTGTCTGAGTTGCAGCGTCAAGGGTAACCGCAGCCATGGTATCCGAACTGATAGTCCATGATGCTACAAACGTCGCCGAACTGTTCATGCAGATGGTTGTCGTCTTGCAAACGTCCCCATCTGTCGATTCAGGGATCGAGACGTGGCTGCACGAACCGTTACAGCCATGCGGATAAGATGCCTGTCATCTCGACTGCTAGTGATACGAGGCCGTTGGGATCCAGCACGGCGTTCCGTATTACCCTCCTGAACCCACCGATTCCATATTCTGTTAACAGTCATTGGATCTCGACCAGCGCGATCAGAAATGTCGCGATACGATAAACCGCAATCGTGATAGGCTACAATCAGACCTGTATCAAGGTCTCAAACGTGATGGTACGCATTTCTCCTCCTTACACGAGGCATCACAACAACGTTTCACCAGGCAACGCCGATCAACTGCTGTTTGTGTATGAGAAATCGGTCGGAAACCTTCCTCATGTCAGCACGTTGTAGGTGTCGCCACGGGCTCCAACCCTGTGTGAATGCTCTGAAAAGCTGATCATTTGCATTTCACAGTACCTTCTTCTTCTCGGTTAAATTTCGCGTCTGTAGCACGTCATCTTCGTGGTGTAGCAATTTTAATGGCCAGTAGCGTAGTTATGCATATTCGCAATCTGGAATCCAAGTAACGAATTAAGAAAAACTGGGATGAGCGAGTGTTGAGCATGCGCGGTGGTGCCTCCGGCGAACAGCGATTGTCCGATCGCGCACGTTTTTATACAACGACTCTCTGCACGTAGGCCACCGTGCTGGGAGCGAGACCCGTGTTCTGCTGGCGTGCTGAGCGCTACGGGAGGAGCCAGGTCAAGAGACCTCTGCTGTCACAGCATCCGAGGGATTTACAGCGTACTCACAAAGTGACTACGGTAAACACCACGCGAACTGTGTACAGAAAGCTGCTGTAGTAATACGTCTAAGGCGCGGTTCTAGTTCTGCATCTACATCTACATGATTGCTCTGCGACTTACAATTGCGTGCCTGGCAGAGGGTTCATTGAACCACCTTTTAGCTACTTCTCCACCGTCCCGCTTTCCAACGTGTGCGGGAAAAACGAACCCTTAAATCTTTCCGTGCCCGCTCTGATTTCTCATATTTTGTTGTGGTGATGAATCCACACACTGTAGATGGGCGCCAACAATATACGATTACACTTCGAAAAGAAAGTTGGTGACTGAAACTTCATGACAAGGTCCTGCCACAGCTAAAACGCCTTAGTTTGATTGACTGCCATCACAATTGGTCTATCATATTAGTGGCACTCGCTCCCCTATTTCGCGATGGCACAAAACGACCTGCCCTTGTTTAAACTTTTTCGTTGTCCTTCGTGTAAATAACCTCTGTAGTAGAGCTGTTACATTTTCTTTCTGCCAATAAATCGCAGTCTTTGGTTTGCTTTCCACACCGCATTATCTATGTGTCAGTTCCAGTTAAAAATATCCGTAACTGTAATCCTTAAGTATTTAGTTGAGTTCACAGCCTTTAGATTTGCGTGATTTATCGTGTAACCGATGTTTATCTGAAATCTTTTACTGCTCATGTAAGTTGCCACATTTTCCACCGTACCGATGCACTATGTGATCAAAAGTATCAGGATGCCTGGCTGAAAATGACTTACAAGTTCGTGAGGCCCTCCGTCGGTAATCCTGGAATTCAATATGGTATTGGCCCACCCTCAGTCTTGATGACATCTTCCACTCTCGGAGGCATACGTTCAGTCAGGTGCTCGAAGGTTTCTTGGGGAATGGCAGTCCACTCTTCACGGAATGCTGCACTGAGGAGAGGTATCGATGTCGGTCGGTGAGGACTGGCACCAACTCGCCGTTCCGAAACATCCCAAAGGTGTTCTATAGGATTCAGGTCAGGATTCTATGCAGGCGAGTCAATTACAGGGCTGTTAATGTCGTGTAACGATTTCACCACAAGCCGTGCATAATCAAAAGGTGCTCGATCGTCTTGAAAGATGCAATCGCCATCCCCAAATTTCTCTTCAACAGTGGGAAGCACGAATATGCTTAAAATACTAGTGTAGGCCTGTGGTGTGATAGTGCCACGCAAAACAAGTGATGCAAGCCCCTCTCTATGAAAAACACGACCACATGATAAGACCACCGCCCCGAATTTTATTGTTATCACTACACTCTAGCAGATGACGTTCATCGCGCATTCGCCATACCCAAATCCTGCCGTCGGGTCGCCACATTGTGTACTGCGATACGTCACTCCACACAACGTTTTTCCTCTGTTCAATCGTCGAGTGTTTACGCTCCTTACACCAAGCGAGGCGTCGTTTGGCATTTACCGGCGTGATGTGTGGCTTATGAGCTGCCTCCCGACCATAAAATCCAAATTTTCTCACGTCTTGCGAAACTGTCATAGTACTTGCAGTGGATCCTAATGCAGTTTGGAATTCCTGTGTAATGAGTCTGGATAGATGTCTCACTATTGCACATTACGACCCTCTTCAAATGTCGGCGGTCTCTGTGAGTCAACAGACGAGGTCCACTTGTAGCTTTTGTAGCTGTACGTGTCCGTTCACGTTTGCACTTCACTATCACATTGTAAACAGTGGACCTAGGGATGTTTAGGAGTGTGGAAATCTCGCGTACAGATGTATGACACAAGTGACACCCAATCACCTGACCACGTCCGAAGTCCGTGAGTTCTGGGGAGCGGCCTATTCTGCTGTCTCGCGATGTCTAATGACTACTGAGGTCGCTGATATGGAGTATCTGGCAGTAGATGGCAGCGCAATGCACCTAATATGAAAAACGTATGGTTTTGGAGGTGTCCGGATACTTTCGATCACATAGTGTGTCGTGTCTAAATAATTTTGCAATTCGTGATGCTCATCTGATGACTAAAAATAACGGTAAATTAGAGGATCATCTACAAACAATCTAAGAGGACTTCCCAGATTGTCTGCTAAATCGTTTATGTGGATCAGGAACAACACAGGGCCTAGAACACTTCTTTGGGAAACGCCAGATATTACTTCTGTTTTACTCGATGTGATTCCGTCAGTTACTACGGACTATAACCTTTCTGTCAGGGAATCACGAATCCAGTCACAAAACTGAGACGATAGTGCATAGATGCGCAATTTCCTTAGAAGTCGCTTGCGAGGAACGGAATCAATTTGGAGCCGTCTGTCGATAGCACTCATTGCTTCGTGAGAATGTAGAGATAGTTGTGTTTCGCAAGAGCGACATTTTCTAAATCCGTGTTGGCCATTTGTCAACAAATCGTTTTCTTCGGGGTGATTCATAATGTTCGAGCAGACTATGTGTAAATCCTACTGTAAATAGACGTTGGTGGCGTGGGTGTTATTTTGATTAGTAAAAAATGAAAAAAACCGTGTTATAACCGAGGCGAAACATATATTAAAAATACTGGTTATTCAGAATTAATTTTGTTTCCAATGGGTCCATAGCTCGATGTTGTTGTTGTTGTTGTCTTCAGTCCTGGGACTGGTTTGATGCAGCTCTCCATGCTACTCTGTCGTGTGCAAGCTTCTTCATCTCCCAGTACCTACTGCAACCTACAACCATCTGAATCTGCTTAGTGTATTCATCTCTTGGTCTCCCTCTACGATTTTTACCCTCCACGCTGCCCTCCAATGGTAAATTTGTGATCCCAAGTTGTGCCACAAACTTCTCTTCTCCCCAATCCTATTCAATACCTCCTCATTAGTTACGTGATCTATCCACCTTATCTTCAGCATTCTTCTGTAGCACAACATTTTGAAAGCTTCTATTCTCTTCTTGTCCAAACTAGTTATCGTCCATGTTTAACTTCCATACATGGCTACACTCCATACAAATACTTTCAGAAACGACTTCCTGATACATAAATCTATATTCTAAGTTAACAAATTGCTCTTCTTCAGAAACGCTTTCCTTGCCATTGCCAGTCTACATTTTATATCCTCTCTACTTCGACCATCATCAGTTATTTTACTTCCTAAATAACAAAACTCCTTTACTACTTTAAGTCTCTCATTTCCTAATCTAATTCCCTCAGCATCACCCTATTTAGTTTGACTACCTTCCATTATCCTCGTTTTGCTTTTGTTGATGTTCATCTTATATCCTCCTTTCAAGACACTGTCCATTCCGTTCAACTGCTCTTCCAGATCCTTTGCTGTCTCTGACAGAATTACAATGCCATCGGCGAACCTCAAAGTTTTTACTTCTTCTCCATGAATTTTAATACCTACTCAGAATTTTTCTTTTGTTTCCTTCACTGCTTGCTCAATATACAGATTGAATGACATCGGGGAGAGGCTACAACCCTGTCTCACTCCTTTCCCAACCACTGCTTCCCTTTCATGCCCCTCGACTCTTACGACTGCCATCTGGTTTCTGTACAAATTGTAAATAGCCTTTCGCTCCCTGTATTTTACCCCTGCCACCTTCAGAATTTGAAAGAGAGTATTCCAGTCAACATTGTCAAAAGCTTTCTCCAAGTCTACAAATGCTAGAAACGTAGGTTTGCCTTTCCTTAATCTTTCTTCTAAGATAGGTCGTAAAGTCAGTATTGCCTCACGTGTTCCAGTATTTCTACGGAATCCAAACTGATCCACCCCGAGGACCGTCTGTAAAGAATTCGCATTAGTATTTTACAGCTGTGACTTATTAAACTGATAGTTCGGTAATTTTCACATCTGTCAGCACCTGCTTTCTTTGGGATTGGAATTATTATATTCTTCTTGAAGTCTGAGGGTATTTCACCTGTCTCATACATCTTGCTCACCAGCTGGTAGAGTTTTGTCATGACTGGCTCTCCCAAGGCCGTCAGTAGTTCTAATGAAATGCTGTCTACTCCCGGGGCCTTGTTTCGACTCAGGTCTTTCAGTGCTCTGTCAAACTCTTCACACAGTATCTTAACTCCCATTTCATCTTCATCTACATCCTCTTCCATTTCCATAATATTGTCCTCAAGTACATCACCCTTGTATAAACCCTCTATATACTCCTTACACCTTTCTGCTTTCCCTTCTTTGCTTAGAACTGGGTTGCCAACTGAGCTCTTGATATTCATACAAGTGGTTCTCTTCTCTCCAAAGGTCCCTTTAATTTTCCTGTAGGCAGTATCTATCTTACCCCTAGTGAGATAAGCCTCTACATCCTTACATTTGTCCTCTAGCCATCCCTGCTTAGCAATTTTGCACTTCCTGTCGATCTCATTTTTGAGACGTTTGTATTCCTTTTTGCCAGCTTCATTTACTGCATTTTTATATTTTCTCCTTTCATCAATTAAATTCAATATTCCTTCTGTTACCCGAGGATTTGTAGCAGCCCTCGTCTTTTTACCTACTTTATCCTCTGCTGCATTCACTACTTCATCCCTCAGAGCTACCCATTCCTCTTATACTGTGTTTCCTGTCAATTGTTCCTTTATGCTCTCCTTGAAACTCTGTACAACCTCTGGTTCTTTCAGCTTATCCAGATCCCATGTCCTTAAATTCCCACCTTTTTGCAGTTTCTTCTGTTTTAATCTGCAGGTCATAACCAATAGATTGTGGTCAGAGTCCACATCTGCCCCTGGAAATGTCCTACAATTTAAAACCTGATTTCTAAATCTCTGTCTTACCATTATATAATCTACTAGATACCTTTTAGTATCTCCAGGATTCTTCCATGTATACAACCTTCTTTTATGTTTCTTGAACCAAGTGGTAGCTATGATTAAGTTATGCTCTGTGCAAAATTCTACCAGACGGCTTCCTCTTTCATTTCTTAGCCCCAATCCATATTCACCTATTATGTTTCCTTCTCTCCCTTTTCCTACTGACGAATTCCAGTCACCCATGACTATTAAATTTTCGTATCTTTTACTATCTGAATAATTTCTTTTATCTCATCATACATTTCATCAATTTCTTCATCATCTGCAGAGCTAGTTGGCATATAAACTTGTACTACTGTAGTAGGCATGGGATTTGTGTCTATGTTGGCCACAATAATGCGTTCACTATGCTGTTTGTAGTAGCTTACCCGCACTCCTATTTTTTTATTCATTATGAAACCTACTCCTGCATTACCCCTATTTGATTTTGTATTTATAACCCTGTATTCACCTGACGAAAAGTCTTGTTCCTCCTGCCACCGAACTTTACTAATTCCCACTATATCTAACTTTAACCTATCCATTTCCCTTTTTAAATTTTGTAACCTACCTGCCCAATTAAGGGATCTGACATTCCACGCTCCGATCCGTAGAACGCCAGTTTTCTTTCTCCTGATAACGACGTCCTCCTGAGTAGTCCCCGCCCGGAGATCCGAATGGGGGACTATTTTAGCTCCGGAATATTTTACCCAAGAGGACGCCATCATCATTTAATCATACAGTAAAGCTGCATGCCCTCGGGAAAAATTACGGCTGTAGTTTCCCCTTGCTTTCAGCCTTTCGCAGTACCAGCAGAGCAAGGCCGTTTTGGTTAATGTTGCAAGGCCAGATCAGTCAATCATCCAGACTGTTGCCCCTGTAACTACTGAAAAGGCTGCTGCCCCTCTTCAGGAACCATATGTTTGTCTGGCCTCTCAAGAGATACCCCTCCGTTGTGGTTGCACCCAAGGTACGGCCATTTGTATCGCTGAGGCACGCAAGCCTCCCCACCAACGGCAAGGTCCATGGTTCATGGGGCAGCTCGATGTAAGTAGTGTAAAGACACAACAAATAAAATTCAGGCTGAAACTTCCAACAAATATAGCCTATGAAAGCTACGGCATCAAATAACTTTGAAAGACGTAAGAAAAAGGCTTGAGTCACTAACCAGTGATGTTATAGATCACCTGATGCTGGCAATTGTGCTGAAACTGGCCTGTCGTGATTGAATAAACGTCTGAAAATAAAAGCAGCTTTTTGGAATTAATTCGTAATTCAGAATTAAAATACCGGCATCGGTTCTAAGCGGTCGGGTTTTTCCGTGGCTACTGCACTGTACACCGGGACAGGCGACGTTCCGGCCTGCCTTGTTGTCACCTCGCCTGGCGGTCGCGCAGAGCACGCGAGGAGGGAGGGCGTTGCCCGCAGGAAGCAGGCTCGCCGCCGCCAGAGCAGAACGACAGCCGCTGCCTCACCGCCGGACCGCGTCGCCCGGTAACGGAGTGGCGCGCTGTAGCGGGGAGCAGCGGCAGAGCAAGACAGCAGCAGAGCAAGCAAGACAGCAGCAGACCATGCAGTCAGCAGTAGCGGTCAGCAGAGTCAGCACGCAGCACCGCAGCCAGCGCCAGACCGACATCGCGTGACCCGCCACCGCACAGTCGCAACTCCACTGCCGAAGCAGCGGTACGTACTTAACAGCTAAAGGAAAACAGCCACGGCTGTTGCCACCATTATGTTATACTCTGTTCATCAAAAGAAGGTCTACCTGTCAGGAGTCAAAGCAGGAATAGCACAATGGGGTGTAGGGCTTTACATCAGGAAAGAAATGGAACCCAGCGTAGTTGCAATAAGGTATGTAAACGAACGACTGATGCGGATAGATTTGACAGTGTCTAGGAAGAAAATTAGGATTGTGTCAGTATATTCGCATTGTGAAGGGACAGATCAAGATAAGATGGATAGTTTTTATGAGGCACTCACTGATGTAGTTGTTAAAGGACAAGAACAGTGTTCTGCTCATGGGTGATTTTAACGCCAGGATTGCAAATCAAACAGAAGGGTATGAAAAAGTTATGGATAAATTTGGAGAGGAGATGGAGCCAGTATGGGCTTAGTAATCACAAACTCCTTTTTTTAAACATAAGAACATTCACCGGTATACTTGGAAAGGCAGCGGAACCAGATCTGTCATTGACTATATAATAACAGATCAGGAATTCAGGAAGGCTGTGAGGGACACACGTGTATTCAGGGGATTCTTTGATGACACTGGCCATTATTTAATCTGCAGTGAAATTGGGATTGTGAGGCCGAAAGTGCAGGTGGTCAGGTCAATATGTAGGAGGATAAAAGTGGAGAAACTTCAGGATAAGGAAATCAGGCACAAATACATAACAGCGATCTCAGAAAGGTACCAGGTAGTTGAATGTAGTCAATTACAGTCATTGGAAAAGGAATGGACAAGGTACAGGGACACAGTACTAGAAGTGGCTAAAGAATGTCTTGGAACAGTAGTGTGTAAAAGCAGGAAGAAGCAAACAGTTTGGTTGAATGACACAGTCAAGGCAGCTTGTAAAAGGAAAAAGAAGGCGTATCAAAAATGGCTACATACTAGAACTCAGGTAGACAGAGAAAGTTATGTTGAAGGAAGAAACAAAGCCAAACAGATAATTGCAGCATCCAAGAAGAAATCTTGGGAAGACTTTGGAAACAGGTTGAACACTATGGGTCAAGCTGCTGGAAAACCATTCTCGAGTATAATTAGCAGTCTTCGAAAGGGAGGTAAGAAGGAAATGACAAGTATTTTGGACAGGTCAGGAAAACTGCTGGTGAATCCTGTGGATGCCTTGGGCAGATGGAGGGAATATTTTGAAGAGTGTCTCAATGTAGGTGAAAATATAATCAGTAATGTTTCAGATTTCGAGGTAGAATGGGATAGGAATGATGACGGAAATAGGATCACATTTGAGGAAGTGGAGAAAATGGTCAATAGATTGCAGTGCAATAAAGCAGCTGGGGTGGATGAAATTAAGTCGGCACTCATCAAATACAGTGGAATGTCAGCTCTTAAATGGCTACACAGGATAATTGAAATGGCCTGGGAGTCGGGACAGGTTCCATCAAACTGGACAAAAGCAGTAATCACACCAATCTTTAAACATGGAAACAGAAAAGATTGTAACAACTACAGAGGTATCTCTTTAATCAGCGTTGTGGGTAAAATCTTCTCAGGTTTGTTGAAAGGAAAGTGCGAGTATTAGTTGAGGACCAATTGGATGAAAATCAGTGTGGGTTTAGGCCTCTTAGAGGTTGTCAGGGCCAGATCTTTAGCTTACGGCAAATAATGGAGAAGTGTTATGAGTGGAACAGGGAATTGTATCTATGCTTTATAGATCTAGAAAAAGCAAATGACCGGGTCCCTAGGAGAAAGTTATTGTCTGTTCTACGAGATTATGGAATAGGAGGCAAACTTTTGCAAGCAATTAAAGGTCTTTACATGGATAGTCAGGCAGCAGTTAGAGTTGACGGTAAATTGAGTTCATGGTTCAGAGTAGTTTCAGGGGTAAGACAAGGCTGTAACCTGTCGCCACTGTTGTTCATATTATTTATGGATCATATGTTGAAAACAATAGACTGGCTGGGTGAGATTAAAATATGTGAAGACAAAATAAGCAGTCTTGCATATGCGGATGACTTAGTTGTGATGGCAGATTTGATGAAAGTTTGCAAAGTAATATTTCAGAGCTAGATCATAAATGTAAGGAGTATGGTATGAAGATTAGCATCTCCAAAACGAAAGTAATATCAGTGGGAAAGAAATATAAACGGATTGAGTGCCAAATAGAAGGAACAAATTTAGAACAGGTGGACGGTTTCAAGTACTTAGGATGCATATTCTCACAGGATGGCAACATAGTGAAAGAACTGGAAGCGAGATGTAGCAAAGCTAATGCAGTGAGCGCTCAGCTACTATCTACTCTCTTCTGCAAGAAGGAACTCAGTACCAAGACTAAGTTATCTGTGCACCGTTCAATCTTTCGACCAATTTTGTTGTATGGGAGCGAAAGCTGGGTGGATTCAGGTTACCTTATCAACAAGGTTGAGGTTACGGATATGAAAGTAGCTAGGATGATTGCAGGTACTAGTAGATGGAAACAATGGCAGGAGGGTGTCCACAATGAGGAACTCAAAGAAAAACTGGGAATGAACTCTATAGATGTAGCAGTCAGGGCGAACAGGCTTAGATGGTGGGGTCATGTTACACGCATGGGAGAAGCAAGGTTACCCAAGAGACTCATGGGTTCAGCAGTAGAGGGTAGGAGGAGTCGGGGCAGACCAAGGAGAAGGTACCTGGATTCGGTTAAGAATGATTTTGAAGTAATAGGTTTAACATCAGAAGAGGCACCAATGTTTGCACTGAATAGGGGATCATGGAGGATTTTTATAAGGGGGGCTACGCTCCAGGCTGAACGCTGAAAGGCATAATCAGTCTTAAATGATGATGATGATTGAGACACTCAAAGTAGTAAAGGAATTTGCTATTTGGGAAGCAAAATAACTGATAATGGTCGAAGTAGAGAAGATATAAAATGTAGACCGGCAATGGCAAAGAAAGCGTTTCTGAAGAACAGAAATTTGTTAACATCGAGTATAGATTTAAGAGTCAGGAAGTCGTGTCTGAAAGTATTTGTATGGAGTGTAGCCATGTACGGAAGTGAAACATGGACAATAAATAGGTGGGACAAGAAGAGGATAGAAGCTTTAAAAATTTGGTGCTACAGAAGAATGCTGAAGATTAGATGGGTAGATCATATAACTAATGAGGAAGTATTGAATACAATTGGGGAGAAGAGAGAGTTTGTGGCACAACTTGACAAGAAGAACGGACCGGTTGGTAGGACATGTTCAGAGGCATCAAAGGATCAAATATTTAGCATTGGAGGGCAGCATGAAGGGTAAAAATCGTAGAGGGAGACCATGAGATGAATATACTAAGCAGATCCAGAAGGATGTAGGTTGCAGTAAGTACTGGGAGATGAAGAAGCTTGCACAGGATAGGGTAGCATGGAGAGCTGCATCAAACCAGTCTCAGGACTGAAGACCACAACAACAACATAATGGTGTATATGAATACTGTCTGCAAAATGTGTATTCGCACGTTGTGAGCTACATCTCTTTTTCACCTCCAACCCACTCTTTTGATGGGTAGGTGGTCCTTACCCCACGACGATTCTTTCCAGATGGTAAGCGATATATGTACCATGTCTGGCTGAAATCGATCTACTGGTTCAGAAGGAGATGTGGAACATATGTACGTATATAGATTTTTATAACATGTATAGATTCCTACCTTCCGCGTATTTTTCTGGTCTTCAGTCCAAATACTGATTTGATGGTGGACTCTATGCCAGTCTATGCTGTGCAAGGCATATCGACTCTCCACTATTACTGCGAGCTATAAAGCTATATCTACTTTAACCTGCTTAGGGTGTTGATACGTCACTCTCTCTGTATTTCTGAGTTACGATATTTCCATGCATTATCAAATTCAAGATTCTTAGATGTCTCAGGATGTCTCACAGTAACTTATAAGCACTCCATCTTCAGGCCACAAGTGGCCCATCGGGACCATCCGACCGCCGTGTCATCCTCAGGTGAGGATGCGGATAGGAGGGGCTTGTTGTCGGCACACCGCACTCCCAGTCGATATGGTGGTTTTCTTTGACCGCTGCAATTCGATCGAGTAGCTCCTCGGTTGGCATCACGAAGCTGAGGGCACCCCGATAAATGGCAACAGCGCATGGCGGCCGGGATGGTCACCCATCCAAGTGCCAGCCATGGCCAACAGTGCTTAACTTTAGTGATCTGATGGGAACCGGTGTATCCACTGCAGCAAGGCCGTTGCCTCACAGTTACCTATACCTTCTTTTAATCAAATTGTGTCATAAATTTCTTTACTTCTCATTTCGATTCAGTACCTCCTGACACTTTATCTAATCTACTCGCCTAATCTTCAGCATTCTCCTGTAACACTAAATTTCTAAAGCTTCAATTATCTTTTTGTCCGAACTGTTTATTGTCCACATTTCACTTTCATCGAAGGATGCACTCCACACATATACTTTCAGAAAAGAGTTTCTTACACCTAAATTTAAGTTTGATTTTGAAAAAATTTCCGCTTTTCCTAAATGCTTTTCTTACTATTGCTGGTCAACATTTCATATGTTCTCTGCTTTTAACACTCTCACTTAACTTTTCTGTCCAAATAGCAAAACCTACAATTTTTACTAACTGATTTTCTAATCTGTTTCGTTCAGCATCGCAGGATGCCCTTCGAGTACATTCCATTCTGCGGACCTTCATGTCATAGCTAATACTCGGAACACTATCCAATATTTTTTTTCAGTTTTCAATACTCACTATACAGGGTGACTCCCTGATCACGTTAGAAACTTACAGGAATGACGGAGAAAGGTAAATGTATCAATGAGAAGTAAGGGACAGTGGTCTGGAAACGACCAAGACGAATTAATACATCTCTTCTATTGAACAAGATCTTGTAGCGATTGAGGTATACACTTCAGATCTATTAAGGTATGCACTTAAGAGCCCATGTGTACTTAACAATTTTTTGTTGTTTTCGTCCGAACTACCTCTTCCCAAAATATGGAAACCAAAGAACTCACAGTGGAAGAAGTCCACTGTAAGAATTATTTGAAAGATTTTCGTTTACAACCTTCGATTCTGTCGTTACCAGACCATGGCTCTGTACCTCAGAAACCTACATTTACTTTCTCCATCATCCCTGAAAGCCTGTAACATCTACTCGATACCATCCTGTATATTTCCAAGACTGTCTGCTATCTACTTTGCTAAATCGAGTACACTAAGAAGTAACACTCAACTACTAGACTATGTATTTCTGGCCTAACGCACTCTGCAGCTACATCAATTGACACCGGCCTCAACTACTGGCCTAATGTGTGCCACGCCCACATCCTTTGGACGTACAGGCACCATATCTACTGCTGCTGCCGTCTGAGTCGTTAGTAACTTGTACGGGGCATATTTTTGCTACATGTTGTTATCGTTGTGGTCTTCAGTCCGAAGAATGTTTCGATGCAGCTTTCCACGCTATTCTACTCTCTGCAACCAGCTTCATCTCCGAATAAATACTGCAACCTACATCCTTCCGAATGTGCTTACTGTATGCATCTCTTGGTCTCTATAATTTTTACCCTCACCCCCATCCAACACTTCCCTCCAGTACTAAACTGGTGATCCCTTGATATCTCTGAATGTTTCCTCTCAACCGATCCCTTCTTCTAGTCAAGATGCGCCACAAATTTCTTTTCTCCCCAAATCTATTTAGTACTTCCTCATTAATTCTTCTGTAGCACCACATACCAGGAGCTTTTATTCTCTTCTTGTCTGAAATTGTTATCATCTACGTCTCACTACACTCCAAACAAATAATTTCAGAAATGACTTTGTATTCCTTTTATCTATATTTGACGTTAACAAATTTATATTTTTCAGAAACTGCTTTCTCGCCATCGTTATCAGTTATTTTGCTACCCAAATAGCAAAACTTGTCCAGAATTGCAACTCAGTGGCTCCAGGAACACTATTCTGAGTTTAAACACTTCCGCAGATATGAAAATTATTGAGCATGTCTGGGATGCCTTACAACGTGTTGCACATAAGAGATCTCCACCCCTAGTACTCTTACGGATTTATAGATAACCCTGCAGGATTCGTGGAGTCAGTTCCCTCCAGCACTACATCAGATATTAGTCGAGTCTATGCCATGTTGCGGCGGTTTTGCGTCTCGTGGGGGTCCTCCACGATATTGCGCAGATGTACCAGTTTCCTTGGCTCTTCACTGTATAATCCTTGTCTTGCTTTTATTGATGTTCATCTTATATCGGCCTTTCAAAACAGTTCATTTAACTGCTCTTCTAAGTCCTTTGTATCTCTGACGGAATTATGATATCACTAGCAAACCACAAACTTTTTATTACATCTCCTTGAAATGTAATTGCTACTCCAAATATTTCTGTGATTTCCCTTACTCCTTGTTCAGTGTACAGACCGAATAACATCATGGATAGGCTACCACCCGGCCTCACTCCCTTTTCAATCACTTGTTCTCTTTCATGCCCATCGACTTTTATAACTGCTGTCCTGTTTCTGTGCAAGTTGTAAATAGCCTTTCGGTTCCTGTATTTTACTTTATTTTTATTTTTTATTTAAATGTCATGTTCCGTAGGACCAAATTGAGGAGCAAATCTCCAAGGTCATGGAACGTGTCAGTACATGAACTTACAACATAAAAAGTAATAACAGATAAAAATAAATGTTCATGAGCCTGAAAGAAAATCATAAGTTAACGCAAACGCTATCAGTAGTACAATGAGAATCATCTTAATTTTTCAAGGAACTCCTCGACAGAGTAGAAGGAGTGACCCATGAGGAAACTCTTCAGTTTCAATTTGAAAGCACGTGGATTACTGCTAAGATTTTTGAATTCGAGTGGCAGCTTATTGAAAATGGATGCAGCAGTATACTGCACACCTTTTTGCACAAGAGTTAAGGAAGTCCGATCCAAATGGAGGTTTGATTTCTGCCGAGTATTAACCGAGTAAAAGCTGCTTATTGTTGGAAATAAAGTAATATTGGTAACAAGAAACGACATTAATGAATATACATATTGAGAGGCCAATGTCAAAATACCCAGACTCGTGAAAAGAGGTAGACAAGAGGTTCGTGAACTCACACCACTTATTGGCCGAACAGTCCGTTTCTGAGCTAAAAATATCCTTCTAGAATGGGAAGAGTTACCTCAAAACATAACACCATACGACATAAGTGAATGAAAATAAGCAAAGTAGACTAATTTACGTGTCGAAATACCACTCACTTTCGATACCGTTCGAATAGTGAAAATGGCACTATTAAGTCTTTCAACAAGATCCTGAGCGTGGGCTTTCCACGACAGCTTACTATCTATCTGAACACCTAGGAATTTGAACTGTTCAGTTTCACTAATCATATGCCCGTTCTGTGAGATTAAAACGTCAGGTTTTGTTGAATTGTGTGTTAGGAACTGTAAAAACTGAGTCTTACTGTGATTTAAGGTTAGTTTATTTTCTACAAGCCATGAACTGAGGTCATGCACTGCTCTACTTGAAACCGAGTCAATGTTGCACACAACATCCTTTACTACCAAGCTAGTGTCATCAGCAAACAGAAATATTTTAGAGTTACCCATAATACTAGAGAGCATATCATTTCTATAAATAAGGAACAGGATCGGCCCCAACACTGATCCCTGGGGCACCCCCCACTTGGCAGTGCCCCACTTAGATCCCACATCACAGCCGTTATCAACATTGTGAATAATGACCTTTCGCTGCCTGTTGCTAAAGTAAGAGGTGAACCAGTTGTGTGCTACTCCCCTTATTCCGCAATGGTCCAACTTCTGGAGCAATATTGTGTGATCAACACAGTCAAATGCCATTGTTAAATCAAAAAATAATCCAAGCGTTCGAAACTTTTTGTTTAGCCCATACTCTTGCTACGTTCAGAATTTCATTGAGAGTATTCATTGTCAAAAACGCTATACACGTAAATTTGCCTTTCCTTAACCTACCCGCTAAAGTAAGTCGTAGAATTTCTCCGAAATCCAAACTGATCTTCTCTGAGGTCGGCTTCTACCAGTCTTTCGATTCTTCTTCTGTAAAGAATTTTGCAACCATGGCTTATTAAACTGGCAGTTCGATAATTTTCGCACTTGGCGGTACCTGCTTTTTACTCACTCTCTCTCTGGTAATTTTTCTTCAGGGGGAGTGCGCCATGCTGCTGCTGGTGATGGTGCTGGCAGCGGAGACGCGCGGCGCCGAAGACGCGGACGTGGACGACCTGGACGCGGCAGCCCTCCAGGGTCTCAGCGACCTGCCACTGGACGCCCTGCTGCGCGTGCGCAGAACGCTGGGCTCCCAGCACGCAGGTATATCTATACCAAACATTCAGTAGAGTATCATGTAAAAATCAGAAGTAAATCGGTAAAAACTTTTCAAGATTTGTGATACCAACCCTTCTCCCGTTATATATTGTATGTGTATGTGTATACTACAAAATTAAATAAATATTTAACTTATCTGCCTATGTGCGTCCCAATGTTTGAGTATCGTGTAAAAATTTGGAATAAATCGGTCAAGAACTTTTCTATATATGTGGTCTCTATGCTTCCCCTTTATATATGAATTACCTTCAAGTTGTCTCTCTACCATTCCACTCTCGAACGGCGTGCAGGAACAACGAGCACTTAATTTTTTCTGTGCGAGCCCTGATTTCTCTTTCAACTTTTTCAACGTCCTCCATCAATCTTGTCTGATGCATATCCCACACCGCACAGAAATACTCCAGAAGAGGACAGAGAAGTGGAACCTAACCAGTCTCTTTAGTAAACCTGGTACATGTTCTAAGTATTCTGCCAAAAAATTGCAGTCTTTCGTTTCCTTTTCCCACAACATTACTTATTTTATCATTCCAATTTAAGTTATTGGTAATTGTAACCTCTAGGTATTTAGTTGAGTATTATAGCATCTAGATTTGTGTGATTTATCGTAATTTAGCGAATCATTTTTAGTGTTCATGTGGATGACTTCACATGTTTCATGATTTAAAGTCAATTGCCACTTCTTGCAGAATACAGGTGTCTAAACCATTTTCAATTTGTAATAATCATCTAATGACATTACAGTTCTGCAAATGATAGCATCATCTGCAAAAAATCTAAGAGGGCTGCTCAGGTTGTCTCCTAAATCTGTCACGTAGTTCAAGAACCACAGAGGGCCCACAACACTTCCTTGGGGGACGGCAGATATTACTTCTGTTTTACTCGACAATTTTCTGTCCAGTCGCACAACTGAGACAACACTCCATAGGCGCACAATTTAATTAGAAGTCGCTTCTGAGGAACGATGTCATATTTCTTCTGGAAATCTGAAAATAAGGAACCAACGTGAGGTCCCCTGTCGATAGCACTCATTACTTCGCGAAAATAAAGAATTAGTCGAGTTTCACAAGAATGATATTTTCTGAATCCGTGTTCGCTCTTGGTGAATAAATCGTTTTCTTCGAAGTGATTCATAATGTTCGAGCACAGCATCCGTTACAAAATGCTACTATAAATCGACGATAGTGATATGGCTCTTTAATTCAGTGGATTACTTCTATTTCCTGTCTTGGGAATTGGTGTGACTTGTACAACTTTCTAGTCTCTGGGTACGGATCTTTGTACGAGCGAATGGTCGTAGATGACTGCCAAGCAAGGAGCTATTGCACCAACGTACTCTGAAAGACCCCTGACAGGTATGCAATCTGAACCAGAGGAATTGCCTTTCTTAAATGTTTTAAGCAGTTTCGCTACACCAAGGATATATTTACTTCTAAGTTACTCATGTTGGGAGTACTTTACGTATCGCATTTTTTTAAATTAACAGTGTAAATGACGAGAAAAATGAAAACACTGATAGTAGCAGTAGAGAAAGGCCAGAAGTCTGTTTCTGTGCGACTTGCTACAAGTTTTTAGCAGCAAATGACCCACCATAGTTGCCAAGGTGATACGTCTCTCCGTAATATTAATAAATAAATAAATAAATGTCCAGCATGGCCCGGTTACTGCATTCATTATTGCTTTCAGGTACGGAGGGGAACAAGGTCAGTCCTGCTAACAGCTTTCCCGTAAGCATCTTAGCACTGTGACAGCCGTGGGTGAACCGCCTACATCTACGTCTAAGAGGGTTGTCGGTTGCGAAATGGAAACCACAGTAAAAACCAGAAACGTTTTATTTGCAACAGTTAGGTACACCTTCCACCTATTTCTCTACACATTCGCCTCTCCAACTTCGAGTTTTGTCATAGTGTTGCATCAATTTTCTAATATCCTCGTCATAGAAAGCAGCCGCCTGTGCTTTCGGCCAGTTATCTGCACTGGTCTGCAGCTCGTTGTCTCTGGAAAAATTTTGTCTTCATAGCCAGCGGTTCTTGTGAGCAGAGATGAGGCTTAGGGGGGAGCCAACTACGGACTGTATTGTGGGTGACCAAACACTTCTCATCGGAAACGCTGTAGGAGCGTCTTCATTGCCCCTGCAGTGTGCGGCCGAGAATTGGCATGAAGAAGGAACTGCTCGACAGTTGTGTTATGTGGGCTGCATGACACAGGCGAAATCTGTAACCGGGCCATCATACTTGGCGGCAGACGCTATTTCCTGCGAATCTTTACATGCTCACTGTTCACTCAAAACTGAAAAGAGCGACGCGACACGATCGAAGGGCATACTAGAGACACTGCCCAACACACCTGTGCAAAGCTTTACCGGGTGTTCGCGACCGATTGTAACTTACTTTCTGGACAACCCTCGTACTCCTGCATCTATACTCTGCAAACTACTGCGAAGTGCATGGTAGAGAGTACGTCGCATTGTACCAGTTGTTGATTGTATGACTGCCTCTGTGCCAGCAGTAACCTCGTCCCCATGTCAACGATACGTAGGGGATTGTAGTGTATTCCTAGAGTCATCGTTCAAAAAATGTACAGATGTGTATGAAATCTTATGGGTCTTAACTGCTAAGGTCATCAGTCCCTAAGCTTACACACTACCTAACCTAAATTATCCTAAGGACAAACACAACCATGCCCGAGGGAGGACTCGAACCTCCGCCGGGACCAGCCGCACAGTCCATGACTGCAGCGCCTAAGACCGCTCGGCTAATCCCGCGCGGCAGAGTCATCGCTTAAAGCCAGTCCTTGAAACCTCGTTAGTAAACTTTGTCGGGATAGTTAACGTCTATCTTCAATTGTCTGTAACGCAGTTTCTTCAGTATCTCTGTGACACTCTCCCACGAGTCAAACAACCTGTGACCATTCGTGCTGTCCTTCTCTGTATAAACTCGGTGTCTCCTGTTAGTTCTATCTGATAAGGGCCCCACACACTTGAGCAGTATTCTAGAGCCGGTCGCACGAGTTATTTGTAAGTAATCTACTTCATAGACTGACTGCACTTCCCCAGTATTCTACCAATAAACCGAAGTCTATCACCTGCTTTATCCACGACTAAGCTTACGCAATCATTCCATTTCGTATCCCAATGAAATGCTACAACCAGATATTTGTATAAGTTGGCTGTCTTTATCAGTGACTCACTGGTACAAGATGGGGTAATAAGAATGATCCGAGCCAGTGGATACCATTGGAGGTGAATTTCTGGATGCATTAACTGAGGAGGAAAAGACCTACAGTTACTTCCAATGGGATCGAGCAATTGCCCGTGCAGCCGGCCCAACCTTGGAACACATTTGCACAGTCTTCACGCTGAGGTCAGTCCAATCACGGCCCCAGCTGGCCACCCAGGTCACATGATATATCAGTTTGCAATTACTTTGTGTGGGGAGACATCAAGTGTAAGAAGTATCGCAACAACCCACATAGTCTTCAAGAACGGCAGGAGAACATTTCGGATGACATTGCAGTAATTTCATCAGCCTAGCTTCACTCCACCGTCTGCAACTCGTTGACCAGTGCCCAAAAATGCCAAGAGATGAATAGCGCTCACTTGAGCAACTGCTGTAGTCAGGTTGCCAATCTTTGCACCGCTCTGAAATCTAATTAAGACCTGACTAAAAATTTATGCAGCTCCTTTCAGATTGTACTTCACTCTAGATAACTGCACATCCAAAAACCCTGAGTTTGCTATTAGTATTACCTACAAGGTCATTAATACACAACATGCACAGAAACGGTCCCAACACACTTCCCTGGTTGCACACCTTCTGGGCTAGGGCAACATTCTGCCTGTGGTCGCAGCTGAACCAGCTGCGCCGCGCGGTTACCGTCGAAGTACGAGGCGTGTTTTTTTAAGTAATTACCGTTTGTAAATTTTTAAAAAAAGACGTGCTAAGATATCTCAATAATTTTATTTTTACATGAAAGCCTTTACCCTAATCTACTTTTCTACATAATTTCCGTTAATATTGAGGAACTTATCATAACGTTGTACCAGTTTTTGAATACCCACGTCATAGAAGTCTGCCGCCTGACTTGTTAACCACTGCATCACCACTGTTTTGACTTCGTCATCGTCTTGAAGACGATGACCGCCCAGGTGTTTCTTCAAGTGCAGGAACAGATGGTAGTCACTGCGCGCAAGATCGGAGCTGTACGGAGGATGATCCAGAGTTTCCCACCGAAAAGACATGATGAGATGTTTGGTCTGATTCATCACATGCGGACGGGCATTGTCTTGTAGCAAAAGAATGCCCTTGCTCAACTTCCGTGGACTGTTGCTTTGATTCTGGTGTGACGTAGGCCACCCACGTTTCATCGCCCCTAACAATTTGGCTTAAGAAATCATCACCGTCGTTGTGGTACCGCTCAAGGAAAGTCAGTGTACTGTCTAAACGTTTGGTTTTGTGCACATCCGTCAACATTTCCGGTACCCAACGTGCGCACAATTTTCGGTAATTCAAGTGCTCGGTCACAATGCCATACAAAACACTACGAGAAACGTTAGGAAAGTCATCCCGCAAGGAAGAACGTCTGTTTTCTCTCACCTTATTGTCCACTTCCTGCACCGTACTTTCATTAACGACAGAAGGACGCCCACTCCGTTGTTCGTAGTGCACATTTGTGCGACCATCTTTAAATGCTCTCCCCCACTTTCTCACTATTTCATCACTCATAATGTTTTCTCTGTAAACTGCACAGATCTCAGGATGAATATCGATCGCTTTTAGGCCTTTACCACCAAGAAATCTTAAAACAGCTCGTACTTCACAGTCGGCGGGATCCACCATTATCGGAGGCATCTTAAACAGTACACAACGTAAACAACGCAGAATCAGACTGTAATGGCGTCAGTGCGTAGATTAAGGTACAGGCTTTCATGTAAAAATAAAATTATTGGGATATCGTTGCGTTTTTTTTTTAAATTTCAAAACGGAGCTTACTTAAAAAACACGCCTCGTAGCAGCCGGAGGAGAGATTTAACTCAGTAACGCAATTAACGAGTGCTCTGCGAGTCCAGACCTGCTTTTTCTGCATTGTTTCAGCAACCGAAGAGGTGGCGACGGTGGCGTCGGGGACCGAACCCGTCACGGAGCATGGCGCTCCTGCGGAGGCGGCGGGGGCAGTGGGGGTGGCAGTCGGAGGCGGCCCCGTGGCGGAGGCGCTGGTGGGCGGCGGGCCTGGCCCAAAGGCTGCCAGGAGGGGCGGCAGCGCCGGGGGCGGCGGATACGGTGAGCTGGCGCTCCTGTCCGTCCGCCATTCTCTCACACGGATTTATTTTTATTTTTCTTGGGCCTTCAGTCTTCTGACTGGTTTGATGCGGCCCGCCACGAACTCCGTGTCCTATTTATTTTGGCAATGACACTACCTGACTAGTCTCTTAAACTTCAGCGTCCTCTTCATCGCTACTAAATTGTGATTTGAGTCTATATCTGCTCAGAGGAATGCCTTACAATCCAGCATCGGAGTCCGGAATCTCTGCCTGGCCATGACAGAACCTAACAGAAATCTTTCTGTATCTCCCAGCCTTTTCCAAGTATACTTCCTCCTCTTGTTGATTCTTGAACAGAGCATTTGGTATTACCTCAATTAGTCTTTCTCCTCTCTCATTCCTACCACCAAAGCCATATCATACTGTAACCCTTTCTTCTATTCCTTCCCCTACAACCGCAGTCCAATCCTCCATGACTCATTTCCCTGCAAGTGCTGAACTATCCATTCAGTATCCCCATATTCTTACTTTATCTCTTCATCTTGAGCATGCGAAGCTGGTATGTACACCTAAACCATTACTATCGGTGTTGGGTTTGCTGTTGACTCACACTTTGTCGTACCTTTCTATTCATAATGAATCCTACTCCTGTTATTCCATATTCTGCTGCTGCTGATATTACCACATACTCATCTGACCAGAACTCGTGGTATTTCACTTCACTGACTCACTATATCTAGACTGAGGCTTTGCATTTCCCTTTCCTGCTTTTCACTAAAACCTTCAAAGTCCTTACTTTCCACACCCCGACTCATAGAACATTATTCTTTCGTCGGTTATACAGTCCTTTCCTCTTAGTCATCTCCCCCTTGCATTCCCTTCCTGGAGATCCTGTAGAGGACAATTTGAGAATCTTTTGCCAGTGGATACCTTTTCAGTTATAGGCTGCATGTCCTGTGGATATACATTATGTGTATGTGATGTAGTGGTTTCCACTGCCTTCTGCATCCTCACGCCGTTGATCATTTCTAATTTTTCTGCCTTTTGGCGACAGTTTTGCACCCAAAGGGCAAGAAAGTGCCTTGAACCTTGATGACGCCATCGATGAGACAGTTTGGTGCCAGAGCCCGCTCTACTACACTATTTGCAAGAGCTGTCTGTGACCGGCCCTCTACAGCAACCAATGCAGGCACACTCTTAGGACTCTGATAGGTGCTAGATGAGGTTAAGCCAAACTACGGGAGTTGAGAGTGGCTCTGCAGCTTAGTACTTGAGGCTGGTGTAGGAGCTATCCCATAAAAACTGTCATACACGCGTTAGCTGTATGTGTTCTTGTGTTGTGTTATTTGCAATACCATAGCTGTTTTCGTTACTTGTCGCACAAGGAAATTCGACCAGTGAGCGAGTAGACGTACTACTTCAAAAGAAATTATTCCAGGAGCAACATCTCCGTTAAAACAGGGACTGCAACAGCCAGCTGCAGTCATGACCTTGCGGCGGCAACAGGACACGTGATCATGATGATGTTTGGTTTGTGGGGTGGTCGACTGCGCCGTTATGAGGGCCCGTACGAAGTCCCAACCTTTGCTCAGCCCAATCTCGCTACTTTCATGAATGATGATGAAATGACAAGGACAACACAAACATCCAGTCATCTCGAGGCAGGTGAAAATCCCTGACCTCGCCGGGAATCGAACCCGGGACCCCGTGCGCGGGAAGCGGGGATGCGACTGCGAGACCACGAGCTATGGACAAGAGGACACGTGGCCTGGTGAGTCTGTGTTCTGCCGTCACGCTCTCTGAGATTCCAGTCTGGGTTCCAGCACAGCTGTGTGGTCACACGATGCTGACACACCGCTCTCAAGTGACTAATGGCGTAACGAGTGTCTCAGACCTGTTTCCAAGCCCACTCCCCAGTCACCTGTGTAGTTCAGCTGAAATTGATGCTTCAACCAGCACAGGCCGATGAATGGGTCAGGGCGCATATGGCGACCGGAGCCCGCCCCACGAGTACCGGTGTCAGTTTGCAGTGTCCCACCCGGATTTGTTCTAATAAGGAGCGCCTAACTGCTGCAAATGACCCAAGTCGGCAATCGCAATCGTTCAAATCGGGTGGACAGTCGCATGTAGTGCTCAGCATTTCCACTTATGATCGCTTTCTAGTAAACAGAACATGCGCACTACCAGGCAACAGGAATTTTAAATAAACGAAACAATTACTACTGTATAAAGAAACTACAGAGCATAACAGAAGACTGTATACAGTCAGCTGTTGAGATGACAATTACGTAACTGTATGAATTAACAAATGAGATTGTCTAGTGGGAATATCAACACTTAATCTATACAAAATATCACTATCAGGAACATAAATTACCTACTAACACGTATAATGAAATATAGTCATAAAACCTACTAAACATTGAGGACACTAAGCTACTGTGTTGGTTGCTTTCTTAATGTGTGTCTATAAATATTACATTCGTATTTCTTTCAAGTAAAACACTAGTTGTATTTACATCATTTATCAGTATTATAGCGGATGTTGCACTTTCTGAATAACATACGCTTTCAAGGTGAAATATCACTTTATCATAGACTTTAACTGAACAGAAAACTACGCTTGTCACGCACACTATAGCTCATTGAAACCCACCAAAGCATATCCTACTGAAAATAATATAAAGTCATAATATCTTTAATCATCTTCACCTAGTATCCAGCAACTGCAACATATTGTTTTTTAAATACTTTAGGTACTAAATATTTCCAATACAGAGACTTCTTTGATGCAGCTCTCCATGCTACTTTATCCTGTGCAAGCCTCTTCATCTCCCAGTACCTACTGCAACCTACATCCTTCTGAATCTGATTAGTGTATTCATCTCTTGGCCTCCCTCTACGATTTTTACCCTCCACGCTGCCCTCCAGTACTAAATTGGTGATCCCTTGATGCCTCAGAACATGTCCTACTAACCGATCCCTTCTTCCAGTCAAGTTGTGCCACAAACTTCTCTTCTTCCAAATTCTGTTTAGCACCACCTCATTAGTTACGTGATCTACCCATCTAATCTTCGGCATTCTTCTGTAGCACCACATTTCGAAAGCTTCTACTCTCTTCTTGTCTAAACTATTTATCTTCCACGTTTCACTTCCTTACATGGCTACACTCTGTACAAATACTTTCAGAAACGACTTCCGACACTTAAATCTATACTCGATATTAACAAATATCTCTTCTTCAGAAACGTTTCCTTGCCATTGCCAGTCTACATTTAATACCCTCTCTACTTCGACCATCATCAGTTATTTTGCTCCCCAAGTAGCAGAACTCCTTTACTACTTTAAATGTCTCATTTCCTAATCTAATTCCCTCAGCATCATCCGATTTAATTCGACTACATTTCTTTATCCTTGTTTTGATTTTGTCTATGTTCGTGTTATACCCTCCTTCCAAGACACTGTCCATTCCATTGATCTGCTCTTCCAGGTCCTTTGCTGTCTCTGACAGAATTACAATCTCATCGGCAAACCTCAAAGTTTCTCTTTCTTATCCTTAGATTTTAAGTCCTACCCCAAATTTTTCATTTACTGCTTGCTCAATGTACAGATTGAATAACATCGGGGAGAGGCTACAACCCTGTCTCACTCCCTTCTCAACCACTGCTGCCCTTTCATGCACCTCGACTCTTATAACTGCCATCTGGTTTCTGTACAAAATGTAAACAGCCTTTCGCTCCCTTTATTTTACCCCTGCCACCTTCGGGCTTTGAAAGAGACTATTCCAGTCAACACTGTCAAAAGCTTTCTCTATAAATGCTAGAAACGTAGGTGTGCCTTTCCTTAAACTACTTTCTAAGATAAGTCGTAGGGTTAGTACTGTCTCGCGTGTTCCTACATTTACATGGAATCCAAACTGATCTTACCTGAGGTAGGCTTCTACTATTTTTTGCATTCGTCTGTGGAGATTTCGTATTAGTATTTTGCAACCGTGACTTATTAAACTGATAGTTCGGTAATTTTCACACCTGTCAACACCTGCTTTCTTTGGGATTAGAATTATTATATTCTTGTAGAAGTCTGAGGGTATTTTGCATGTCTCATGCATCTAGCTCATGAGATGGCAGAGAATTGTAAGGTTTGCAATATTCGTTTGGCAGGAAAAAGAACACTCAAACACAGCACATGGAATGAAGGTTTTCCTTTAAACAATATTCACATGGGTATTACTTAATGTAACACAGCAGTTACGTCATGGCTTTTACAGAACAGTCAGTCTTACTGGTGTGAAGTAAAGTCTTACTGGTATGATGTCCACATTAAACTGACTGCACAAATAAAATATATATATATACTTTCATCTTTTACACTGCTGGTGAGATTATCTTCAAGCCTCTAGTGAGAAGTGCCATAAAACGAAGAATCAGCAGCTTGCATTTGTGGTCTGAAGCAACATCGTTACTTCAATACTATTTCTTATCCCGAATAATGTTTCTTGATGCAGCATAGTGCTTAAGATTACCCAACATACAAGAGCTTAAAAGTGGCGATTAAATAGACCGACTTCTCCTTCAGTGGATTATCGCAGCTTAAATAATGCACTGCAGAAATACGTGTAGCATTTATGTCTCGTCCAATAAGCTAATAAGCCCAGAATTCAACGACAGACTACTAACAACTATATGTGTTCATCACAAAAAACGTGTGCAATACTTCTCCTAGAACCTCTTCGTGATATGTGAAACTGCGGTAACTTTGGCGCCTAAACTGATCTGTGGGTATGAGCCCGATGATTCTGACTGAATACTAAAGTCATGACCACGTACATAGCTTCCTTCTAACTATGCATAAAATGTGCAAACAATTATTTAAAGAGCATAATTCACAAATATGTGTAACACGTAACACTGCACGGTTACTTGCTTCAGCGTCCACTTGAGGCGCTACTGCCTGTAGTATGCTGGATTCTTACTACTGCCTCTAGGTGGCATACGCTTAGTATAAGGCGATTTCTTACGCCCCTCTCACATTAGTTAGCAGTCAGATGTTTAAGCATTGCCAACGGTTGTAATGAAACTATTCTGAAAAATATTGTGTGAGTGAATTATGATGGTAAACAGAGCCTTAAAGATACTTGCACACTACTGGCCATTAAAATTGCTACACCACGACGACGACGTGCTACAGACGTGAAATTTAGCCGACAGAAAGAACATGCTGTGATATGCAAATGATTAGCTATACAGAGCATTCACACAAGGTTGGCGCCGGTGGCGACAGCTACAACGTGCTGACATGAGGAAAGTTTCCAACCGATTTCTCGTACACAAATAGAAGATGACCGGCGTTGCCTGGTGAAACGTTGTTGGGATGCCACGTGTAAGGAGGAGAAATGTGTACCATCACGTTTCCGACTTTGATAAAGGTCGGATGGCAGCCTATCGCGATTGCGGTTTATAGTATCGCGACATTGCTGCTCGCGTTGGTCGATATCCAATGACTGTTAGCAGAATACGGAAACTGTGGGTTCAGGAGGGTAATACGGAACGCTGTGCTGGGCCCCAACGGCCTCGTATCACTAGCAGTCGAGATGACAGGCATCTTATCCGCATGGCTGTAACGGATCGTGCAGTCACGTCTCGATCCCTGAGTCAAGAGATGGGGACGTTTGCAAGACAACAACCATCTGCACGAACAGTTCGACGACGTTTGCAGCAGCATGGACTATCAGCTCGGAGACCATGGCTGCGGTTACCCTTGACGCTGCATTAGGGACAGGAGCGCCTGCGATGGTGTACTCAACGACGAAGGTGGGTGCACGAATGGCAAAACGATATTTTTGCGGATGAATCCAGGTTCTGTTTAGAGCATCACGATCGTCGCATCCGTGTTTGGCGACATCGCGATGAACACACGTTGGAAGAGTGTATTCGTCATCGCCATACTGGTGTATCACTCAGCGTGATGGTATGGGGTGCCATCGGTTACACGTCTCGGTCACCTCTTGTTCGCATTGACGGCACTTTGAACAGTGGACGTTACATTTCAGATGTGTTACGACCCGTGGCTCTACCCTTCATTCGACTCCTGCGAAACCCTACATTTCAGCAGGATAATGCACGAGCGTATGTTGCAGGTCCTTTCTGGATTCAGGAAATGTTCGACTGCTGCATATTCTCCAGATCTCTCATCAAATGAAAACTTCTGGGCAATGGTGGCCGAGCAACTGGCTCGTCACAATACGCCAGTCAGTACTCTTGATGAACTGTGGTATCGTGTTGAAGCTGCACGGGCAGCTGTACCCCTACACGCCATGCAAGCTCTGTTTGACTCAATGCCCAGGCGTATCAAGGCCGTTATTACGGCCAGAGGTGGTTGTTCTGGCTACTGATTGGTAATGCTCTATGCACCCAAATGCGTGAAGATGTAATCACATGTCTGTTCTAGTATAATAAATTTGTCCAATGAATACCCGTTTATCATCTGCATTTCTTCTTGGTGTAGCAATTTTAATGGCCAGTAGTGCATGATTACAAGTTCCCAGACAACACCACACGTGGCACTGTTGTCGTATGCGGTGTACCCCGGATTTGTGTTCATGAGGACAGTGATTGCTGTATGTTTGGGCAGTGTTTGGCGTTCCACAGGGTACGGCCCTAGCGCCGGCATGATGAAGAAGGGCAAGCAGAAGGGCATGGCGGACATCTTCCAGGGCTCCGTCACGGCGCTCGCCTTCCTCGCCTTCGCCGGGTACATCGTCTGCCTCGTGGTGCACGCCATCCGATCCAGCGGTGAGTACGTAGCAGTAAGTGCAGTACAAGGCTGGTCCTATCTACCTCTGGGGCTTCAGAAGACGACTGCACGACAGCTACACACAGAAAAATGACAGGGGATAGGATATACAATATTTTAACTTTTCTTAGAGTTACATGTTCTCCGTGTCTTTCGCGACGGCATACACGAATAAAACATTCTCGCTTTTCATGCCGCGTCATTTCGAAAACAATCCTCAAGCTTTCGATGACCATCTCCGCCATCGTCGTCAGGAGTTCACTGACTGCGGGGGCTGCTACGGTTTCTCGCTTATATAGGCATGATGACATCATCAGCAGCCAATCAGATAGACCCAATGTGGCGCACGGGTAAGTCGACCCGGGCAGCTAGCGGAGCTATTGCCTGTGGCACCACTGGTGACGTCAGGTGGCGCCAGGGGCTGGCGCCATGTTTGAAACTGCCTCTCCCGCGTCGCGCATCTGTCTCTGCTTTCTTTCGATGTCCATCGCTCGCCCCACTCTGAACTCCCGACGATGATGGCGGAGATGTTCGTCGAAAGCTCGAGGATTTTATTCGAATTGACGCGGCTATAAAACCGAGAATGTTTAATTCTTTTTTTAGAGTTCTTCAATATGGAAGCTTTTCGGATGCAGCAAACGTTAGTAGAGGAACATGGTGCGAAGTAGAATGAAGACGTCGACGTCACTACAGATGGAAGACAAGCTTGTGTTAAGGATGTGGAAGAAATCGGCCGTGCCCTTTCAACACAATGATCCCAGCATTTATCTGGAGCAGTTTAGGGCAATCTGGGTGGTTGCACATTCAGTTCAATTCAATTTATTGCTACTAATTGTAGACCTGTTATCTGGAAATTCTAAACAGGTCGTACATATTCAATAGTCATGGTGATATATGAAGGGCTTATTTCATTAATGGTACAAGCCCATTTTTGTTCATTGTGAGATACAGAGTTCTAAAGTTAAGTGAGCGCTGAAAAATCTGCAGAGATACCAGAAATATTCAAGTACAAGCCCATTTTTGTTCATTCTGCGATACAGAGTCCTAAAGTTATATGTACTTGAAAATTTCTGGTATCTCTGCAGATTTTTCAGCGCTCTCTTAACTTTACTACTTAAATAAGCCTTTCATATGTATTATGCTTTATATTAAATGTGTAGTAACGAAACATTTGGAAAATAAGAATAAATAAAAAAATCATAAAATAAAAGGAATGAACTTAAGCTCCATGAGAATAAGTTCCACGTTACATTACGACATGTGTTACTGGCAGCGCCTGAAGAACTTGACGTTTCCTGACTAATTACAGCTATAGCTACTTCTAAACTTGTTGTTGCTACACTATTACACTATTTATCACCCACACTGTATTGTTGATGTTTGGTTTGTGGGGCACTCAACTGCGCAATTAACATTGTCCATAGAAATCCACAACCTCTACTCAGTCCAGTCTCGCCACTGTAATGAATGATGAGGACAACACAAACACTCAGTCATCTCGAGGCAGGTGAAAATCCCTGACCCTGCCGGGAATCGAACCCGGCACCTCGTGCTAGGAAATCGAGAATGCGACCGTGGGAGACCAGGAGCTGCGGACCCCGTGTGTGTGTGTGTGTGTGTTTGTGTGTGTGTGTGTGTGTGTGCGTGTGCGCGTGCGCGCGCGCTTTGGGATCCCTCAAGTCTGTGCATACCCCTGTGGGTAGCCAAAGCAATCTTTTTTCTTTTATATGACGTTTCTCTTAATTTAATTCATGGGTGCTTATCATTATTGATTGAGGAAACGCTTCTTGTGACATATTGACATTATTCTGATATTCAGAGCGCCCTCTTGATCCTGTAGTTGCCTTTTACATATTCGATGTGCTATCATACAGACTGTAGTTCACAGGTTTTGGTCATGTACAATTGTTTGCACATGACAGTCTAAGTGTCTCACTTCTTGATAAACGTGACGTCTGAAAACGACGTGCTCAGTGGAGTCTTCCTTTCTACATTCACAGTGTGTTACTACATCCCACTCGATGCTAATATTTGCGATACGGGCCGTCACCTGTTAACAGGTACACCATACCTTCATCAAGAGCAAAACCATCACATTCTCGAATCTGACTCCAGGGTGCTTACACTATGCCACCTTACTTGGTAACATGACACTGTGTCTAGTCCCCATATGAACCACTAAAGGAGAGGAAACTCACGGTGGGAAGCATACCAAATCCAGCGCCGAGGCAGTCCGGTACATATGAGATGATCATAGATGTGGGAAGAAAGTGTCGTGGAGCACTGTCTTGGTGCAAACTGTTGCAGTAATTTTGGCATAAGCCATTGCTGCAGTTGGTTTAAGTACGCACATTCAGTCACATTTTTCTCCCAGAAGCTATTGCAGAGGACGTGGTACAGAAAACGTTAATTTCAGGTGAACCACGGTTGTCTTGTGTGCATGTTCTGGGCTTCACCTTTCCTGACACTTGAAACGTGACTTCATCGCCGGAGACTAAGTTCTGTGAAAAACGATCTTCCACCAGTAGCCGCTGCAAGTCATTACGGGAGTCAAAACGAAGATCATTGCCCCAAGCACTCAACAAGTGTAACAACTGCAGTTGGTACAGTTCTACACGTAGTTTGCAGAGAATGCGTCAGTCAGCTGACAGAGACGTCTGCAGTCCTCTGGTCGCAGGTGCCTTTTGGACTCATTCAGTCTCCTGACGACCGACTTCCACACAAGCTCCTCCTCCTCTGTTGAAGTTCTTTTCTTCTCACCACATAAGCAGTCCGCCTAATGGAATGTGCTGTACCACCCGTAGCTTGTTTTGTCTGTTGCTGCTGTAATCTGATATTTTGTACTAAATCATACCTGAGCGGTCAGAGCTGACTCACATTAGCTATTACAACACACGTAGCACAGACATCGCTCCTTTAAATGGCAATTTCTGACACATCTGTCACCTCTCTGGACTAGAGTTTTGAGCACTCCGTTCTTCTGTGCCGGATGGTGGCAGCTGTTGGTTTGCAGTGTGTGTTGGTTTGCGGCACACACTGTGCCCAAATGTGCCATCAGCCTTCCTCTTGACTAATACATCCAGGAATGGAAGTTGTCCATCATTTTCCATCTCCACTGTGAATGTTACATTCGGATGGCGAGAATTCAGATGTTGTATAAAATCATCTACCTTCTCTCTGCCACGGGGCCAAATGAGAAAGGTACACTATGTGATCAAAAGCATCCGGACACCCGGCTGAAAATGATTTAAAAGTACGCGGCGCCCTCCACCGGTAATCCTGGAATTCCCTGTGGTGTTGGCCCACCCTTAGATTTGATGACAGCTTCCACTCTCGCAGGCATACGTTCAATCTGGTGCTGGAAGGTTTCTTGGGGAATTGCAACGCATTATTCACGGAATTCTGCACTGAGGAGAGGTATCGATGTCGGTTGGTGAGGCCTGGCACGAAATCGGCGTTCCAAAACGTCCCACAGGTGTTCTAGAGGATTCAGCAACTCGACATGGCATGGACTCAACAAGTTGTTGGAAGTCCTCTTCAGAAACACAGAGCCATGCTGTCTCTATAGACGCCTATAATTGCAATAGTGTTGCCAGTGCAAGATTTTGTGCATAAACTGACCTCCTGATTATGTCCTATTAATTTGCTATGGGATTCCTGTTATGCGATGTGGATGACCAAATTACTTGCTCGAACTGTCCAGAATGTTCTTCAAACCTATCTCGAACACCTGTGACCTGGTGACATGGGACTTTATCATCGATAAAAATTACGCTGTAGTTGTCTCCAAGTCGCCAAAAATAAGCACTTCCAGTCAATGATCGGTTCAGCTGGACCAGAAGGTCCAGTTCATTCCAAGTAAACACAACGCACACTATTACGGAGCCACCTCCACACTGCCTCGTTGACAACTTGGGTCCATGGCTTCGGCGGGGACTGTGCCACATTCTAAGCCTACCATCAGCTCTAATCAACTGAAATCATGGCTCATCTGACCAGGGCTGATTTTTCCGGTGGTCTATGGTCCAACCGATACGGTCACGAGCTCATGAAAGGCGCTGCAGGCGATGCTGTGCTGTTAGCAAAGGCAGTCCCGTCGGAGGTCCGCTGCCACAGCCCATTGACGCCACATTTCGCCACACTGTCCTAACGCATCCATTCTTCGCACGTCCCACATTCATTTCTGCTGTTACCCCAAGCAGTACTTCTTGTCTCTTAGCACTGACAGCCCTAGCGAAAGACCGATGCTCTCGGTCGTTAAGCGATGACCATCGACCACTGCGTAATCTGTGGTAATGGGCAATGAGTCAAATTTGGTATTCTCGGCACACTCTTGACATGCGGAGTATTGAATTACCTAAAGATCTTCGAAAGGGAATGTCCCATGTGTCTTGCTCCAGTTACCATTTCGCATTCAGAATCCGTTATTTCTTGTCGTGCGCCCATGGTCACGTTGCAAACATCTTCACATGAATGACCTGAGTGCTAATGACAGCTCCTCCAATACGCCGCCCCTTTATACCTTGTGAACGTGATACTACCTCCATCTGTATACGTAAACACTTCTATCCTATGACTTTTGTGACCTGATTGTACACGAGCACTGTTGTTCATTCTGGGACCGTTACCAGGTGGTATAACACGAGGAATAGAGGAGATACGATGAAAAGGAACTCTAATGGCACACTGTACAAGAGACTCATTGAGTGTCGCGGGGTGGGTAACTGTTGAAATCGAACCCATTAATTCCTAGACGAGTCAACAAACACATTGCTACCTTCCAGGTACACTGCCTGACCAAATAGACAGAAGTACCCTCAAGGCGAGGAGGAAACGAAGCGAAACTTCATGCATTGAGTGGATATGTAGTGTTATCTCATTCATTACAAAATAAAGTCAAATTTACAAAAAACTTGCCACTATGGGCCCTCTTAGCATGACTTTGCACCCTCTCTGCCCTGGATGCATGGACTCGTTGTGCTGGGAAGGATGTCACAAAATAGCCGTATCCTCTTCTTACACAAAATGGTCCTCGCTAGTTGACGTTTTATACGGTCCCAGACACGTTTGTCTACATCTACATCTACATTTATACTCCGCAAACCACCCAACGGTGTGTGGCGGAGGGCACTTTACGTGCCACTGTCATTACCTCCCTTTCCTGTTCCAGTCGCTTATGGTTCACGGGAAGAACGACTGCCGGAAAGCCTCCGTGCGCGCTCGAATCTCTCTAATTTTACATTCGTGATCTCCTCGGGAGTTATAAGTAGGGGGAAGCAATATATTCGATATCTCATCCAGAAACGCACCCTCTCGAAACCTGGACAACAAGCTACACCGCGATGCAGAGCGCTTCTCTTGCACAGTCTGCCACTTGAGTTTGTTAAACATCTCCGTAACGCTATCACAGTTACCAAATAACCCTGTGACGAAACGCGCCGCTCTTCTTTGGATCTTCTCTATCTCCTCCGTCAACCCGATCTGGTACGGATCCCACACTGATGAGCAATACTCAAGTAAGGTCGAACGAGTGTTTTGTAAGCTACCTCTTTATTGATGGACTACATTTTCTAAGGACTCTCCCAATGAACCTCAAACTGGCACCCGCCTTACCAACAATTAATTTTATATGATCATTCCACTTCAAATCGTTCCGCACGCATACTCCCAGATATTTTACAGAAGTAACTGCTATCAGTGTTTGTTCCGCTATCATATAATCATACAATAAAGGATCCTTCTTTCTATGTATTCGCAATACATTACATTTGTCTATGTTAAGGGTCAGTTGCCACACCCTGCACCAAGTGCCTATCCGCTGCAGATCTTCCTGCATTTCGCTGCAATTTTGTAATGCTGCAACTTCTCTGTATACTACAGCACCATGGGCGAAAATCCGCATGAAACTTCCGACACTATATACTAGCTCATTTATAAATATTGTGAAAAGCGATGGTCCCATAACACTCCCCTGTGGCACGCCATAGGTTACTTTAACGTCTGTAGACGTGTCTTCATTGAGAACAACAGGCTGTGTTCTGTTTGCTAAAAACTCTTCAATCCAGTCACACAGCTGGTCTGATATTCCGTAGGCTCTTACTTTGTTTATCAGGCGACAGTGCGGAACTGTATCGAACGCCATCCGGAAGTCAAGGAAAATGGCATCTACCTGGGGACAGAGATGGGAATACTGCTGGACACGGGAGTGGTACCTCAGTATGATGCATACTGCATATTACCCAAACAAAACTTTATTTATTATTTGGTGGACAGTGCTTTTGCAGTACCGCGTTTCACCGCTAGCAGCGCATAGAGCGAATATTACAGTCAGTAAGCGGAGTTCCGTCGCTGACAACTGTTTTGTGTGATTGTCGTTCCTGCAGTGACTGATTTGCGTGAACAGCGTGTGGCGGTGAAATTCTGATTTTTGTTCAGAAAATTTGGAAAAGAGACACTTGAAATTTTAAAACGGGCTTACAAGGACGATGTTATGGAAAAATTCAAGCGTTTGAGTAGTTTTTCCGCTTCTAAGATGGCGAAATGTCAGTTGATGATAAACCTCTTTCTGGTCGTACTTCCACGGCTCCAGCACATGAAAATGTTGAAAAATTAAGATCGACGACGGACCATTGAAGAAACTGTGGAGCTTTCGGGAATGACCTGACGTTCAGTAGCAGAAGATTTTGGAATGGAAAGGGTAGCTGCCAAATTCGTGCCACGACTGCTGACTGCTGAACAAAAACAATGTCGTGTGAAAGCATGCTGTGCTTTGAAACAGGAATCCCGAATTTATGTAACTTTTTTCATTTTCTTTTTCTAATAGAATCACAGCAACAGTGAAGCTAGAGGAAGACTTTAATTTCGCATCGTCCCAAGAACTCTCTTCAGGTGAGATCAATTCTGATTTGCTTTTTCGATGTGAGAGGAATCATCCAGTCAGAGTTGGTCCTCAGGGTCAGACAGTTAACCGGGATTTCTACTTGAAAGTTTCGAAAAGATTGTGCAACAGTGTGCGGCGGAAGCAGGCTGATTTACGGCAGTCGGGTGACTGGTCTTTCCACCATGACAATGTGCCTGCTCACACATTGCTGTCTATATGAAAATTCCTCAGCAATAATTGTATGACCCCGTTCTTAACCTGTCCCATCCCCTCATACACAATCTCGCCCCATGAAACCTTATTTTGTTTCCTAGACTGAAAAGAGATACACGATGTGATCAAAAGTATCGAGACACCACAAAAACATACGTTTTTCATGTTAGGTGTATTGTGCTGCCACCTACTGCCATGTCAGCGACCTCAGTAGTCATCAGACATCGTGAGAGAGCAGAATGGGTCGTTCCGCGGAACTCACGGACTTCGAAAGTGGTCAGGTGATTGAGTGTCACTTGCATCATACGTCTGTACGCGAGATTTACACACTCCTAAACATCCCTAGGTCCACTCTTTGCGATGCGGTAGTAAAATGGAAACGTGAAGGAACACTTACAGTACAAAAAGGTACAGACCGACCTCGTGTGTTGAGTGACAGTGACCGTCGACAGTTGAAGAGGGTCGTAATGTGTAATAGGCAGACATCTATCCATACCATCACACAGTAATTCCAAGTTCATCAGGATCCACTGCAAGTACTATGACAGTTATGTGGGAGGTGAGAAAACTTGCATTTCATGATCTACTGGCTGCTCATAAGCCACACATCACACCGCTACATGCCAAACGACGCCTAGCTTCGTGTTAGGAGCGTAAACATTGGACGATTGAACAGTGGAAAAACGTTGTGTTGAGTGACGAAGCACTGTACACAATGTGACGATCCGATGACAGGGCATGGGTATGGCGAATGCCCGGTGAACGTCATCTGCCAGCGATTGTAGTGCAAACAATTAAATTCGGAGGAGGTGGTGCTATGGTGTGGTCGTATTTTTCGTGTAGGGAGCTTGCACCGCCTCTTGTTTTGCGTGGCACTATCACAGCTCAGACCTACATTGATGTTTTAAGCACCTTCTTGCTTCCCATTGTTGAAGAGCAATTCGGGGATGGCGATTGCATCTTTCAACACGATCGAACACTTGATAATAATGCACGGCCTGTGGCGGAGTGGTTACATGGCAGTGACATCCCTATAATGGACAGGCGTGCACAGATTCCTGACCTGAATCCTATAGAACATTTGTGGGATGTTTTGAAAAGCCGATTTCGTACCAGGCATCACCGACCGACATCAATACCTCTCCTCAGTGCAGCACTCCATGAAGAATGGGCTGCCATTCCCCAAGAAACCTTCCAGCACCAGATTGAACGTATGCCTGCGAGAGTGGAAGCTGTCGCCAAGGCTAAGGGTGGGTCAACACCAAACTGAATTCCAGCTTTACCGAGGGAGAGTGCCACGTACTTGTAAGTCATTATCAGCCAGGTGTCCGGATACTTTTGATCACATAGTGCATGAAAAGAAAGCGTTTTGCTGATTTTACTGAAGTGAAGACGAAAGACGAAGGCGCTGTCAGGCATTACATAAAATGAACTTGGACACTGTTTTGAAAAATGGAATAAAAAGTTGTCCAAGTGTATTTGTGCAAGTGGAGAGTATCTTGAAGTGGATTGATGGTTTATGCTTAAAATGTGAATAAATAAAATTAAAAATTAGGTTTCTTTTGTGTACCCCCTGGTACACTTCAGACGGACATGTACCAGGCGTGGAGGAGCCTTGTCCTGTCGAAAAACGGCACCACAGTACTGTTGTACGAGAGGTAACAAATGATTGCAGATGATACCCATAATGTACCGTTGTGGAGTCAAAGTTCACTCAGTCTCTGCCTGCCAGGAGCTAAAACAACACGCGATGGCTCCCCATACTGCTATGCCAGCAATATTACTGCCATGCCTCTGCACATCATTGAAAGAATGGCACTTCTCCTCGCGTTACCTCCATACTCGCCGAAAACGGTAATCCATGGTAGTGTACAAAGGAGATTCATCCCTGTGGACAATGGGACGCCATTCATCAGCAACCCACGCTTCACTTATCATGGAGTCCATTGCTTGTTCTCGGATGGCAGGGATAAAATGTGCCTGTTGCTCTGTGCCATTGTGGTCGTCAGACGTGGTCAGCCGAAACCTCGACACGAATATACCTGCCCTCTAAATCCCGTCCACTCCGACTATACCATTCGGATACTCCACAAATTTCGATACTGGAATATTCGACCAGCTGGCCAAACGGACACCGACAGTACGGCCTCATTCGTACTCTATGGGGTTCTGATAACGCTGTCTCATACGAATGCACGGCATCTCTGTGTCCTTAAAAGTGACCCTTCAGCGTCTGATGCTGTTCACACCTCCCGTACACCTTACGTGAGGTATCCCTAACAACGCTAAATACGAATAATCCTAATGCACTGTGGTGGCGGTTGTTTTACAAGTAACAGGGACTTGTAACTTCTAATCATTCAAATGCCTGCCGATCGTGTCTATGTGTAGAAAGTTACAATGACATCTGGCCATGTCTTCTTTGTGTTCACATTTTATGTGTACATTTCACTAAAAGAGCATCAAGGTAAAATGAGAGAGATTGAACTCACACAGGGAACTTGTTGTTCCCGGAAACCATTCACAGATGAAACAGGGAAGGAAGGAACGAGCAACGGTATCATACGTATCGAGCACCAGTTGAGAAGTGTGGATGTAGACGTACACTCAGGTGGCAAGTCATTGCATACGTGCTCGTATTGTATCAGACTTCCGTCTTGCCCGGCGTAATGCAGCAACTCGGCGTGCCATAGACTTATTCGAATTTCCCCGCAAAAATATTTACCAAGCGAGCTGCATAGGCGACCATAATTGCGAAAGTGTTGATGGTGCAGCACTTTGTGTACGGAACGACCTTTCGATTATGTTCTAGGTTTCATGTCGGGCGATATGTGTGGCCAAAATATATCGCTCTATTGTCTAGAATGTTCTTTAAAGCAATTACAAACAACTGTGGCCAAATAACGTGGCGCACTGTCAAGCAGAAAAATTCCCCAATTGCTTAGGAACATGAAGTATATGAGTGGTTGCAAATGGTCTCGAGGTAGCTGAACATAACCGAGGGCCCAGTCCACTCCATGTAAACACAGCGCACACCGTTATTAAACACAACCAGCTTGCACGGTGCCATGTCAACAACTTGGGTCCATGGCTTCGTTGGGACTGCGCCATACTTGAACCCTACTATCAGCTCTCACCAACTGAAATCGGGACTCGTTTGACCAGGCCACGGTCTTCCAGTCGTCTAGGATCCAACCATGTGGTCACGAGTCCAGGATAGGCGCTGCAGGTGATGTGCTGTTAGTAAAGGCACTCGCGTCGGTCGTCTGCTGCCATAGCCCACTAACGCCAGTTTTAACTGCACTGTCAAACTAACGGATAAGTTGTAGTACGTTTCAATTTGATTTCTGTGGCTATTTCATTCAGTGTTGCTTGTCTGTTAGCACTGACAACTCTGCGCAAACGCCCGCCGCACTCATCTACATCTACATCCATACTCCGCAAGCCACCTGACGGTGTGTGGCGGAGGGTACCCTGAGTACCTCTTTCGGTTCTCCCTTCTATTCTCGTCTCGTATTGTACGTGGAAAGAAGGATTGTCGCTATGATTCTGTGTGGGCTCTAATCTCTCTGATTTTATCCGCATGGTCTCTTCGCGAGATATACGTAGGAGGGAGCAATATACTGCTTGACTCTTCGGTGAAGGTATGTTCTCGGAACTTTAACAAACGCCCGTACCGAGCTACTGAGCGTCTCTCCTGCAGAGTCTTCCACTGGAGTTTATCTATCATCTCCGTAACGCTTTCGCGATTACTAAATGATCCTGTAACGAAGCGCGCTGCTCTCCGTTGGATCTTCTCTATCTCTTCTATCAACCCTATCTAGTGCGGATCCCACACTGCTGAGCAGTATTCAAGCAGTGGGCGAACAAGCGTACTGTAACCTACTTCCTTTGTTGTCGGATTGCATTTCCTTAGGATTCTTCCAATGAATGTCAGTCTGGCATCTGCTTTACCGACGATCAACTTTATATGATCATTCCATTTTAAATCATTCCTAATGCGTACTCCCAGATAATTTATGGAATTAACTGCTTCCAGTTGCTGACCTGCTATTTTGTAGCTAAATGATAAGGCATCTATCTTTCTTTGTATTCGCATCACATTACACTTGTCTACATTGAGATTCAATTGCCATTCCGTGCACCATGCGTCAATTCGCTGCAGATCCTCCTGCATTTCAGTACAATTTTCCATTGTTGCAACCTCTCGATACACCACAGCATCATCTGCAAAAAGCCTCAGTGAACTTCCGATGTCATCCACCAGGTCATTTATGTATATTGTGAATAGCAACAGTCCCATGACACTCCCCTGCGGCACACCTGAAATCACTCCTACTGAGGAAGACTTCTCTCCATTGAGAATGACATGCTGCGTTCTGTTATCTAGGAACTCCTCAATCCAATCACACAATTGATCTGATAGTCCGTATGCTCTTACTTTGTTCATTAAATGACTGTAGGGAACTGTGTCAAACGCCTTGCGGAAGTCAAGAAACACGGCATCTACCTGTGAACCCATGTCTAAGGCCCTCTGAGTCTCGTGGACGAATAGCGCGAGCTGGGTTTCACACGACCGTCTTTTTCGAAACCCATGCTGATTCCTACAGAGTAGATTTCTAGTCTCCAGAAAAGACATTATACTCGAACATAATACGTGTTCCAAAATTCTACAACTAATCGACGTTAAAGATATAGGTCTATAGTTCTGCACATCTGTTCGACGTCCCTTCTTGAAAACGGGGATGACCTGTGCCCTTTTCCAATCCTCTGGAACGCTTCGCTCTTCTAGAGACCTACGGTACACCGCTGCAAGAAGGGGGGCAAGTTCCTTCGCGTACTCTGTGTAAAATCGAAGTGGTATCCCATCAGGACCAGCGGCCTTTCCTCTTTTGAGCGATTTTAATTGTATCTCTATCCATCTGTCGTCTATTTCGATATCTATCTACTTGGTTGTTAAGTGAAGGCCGTCGGCCACTGCCTTGCCCGTGCAGAGAAGTAATGTCTGAAATTTGGTACTCTCCGGGCATTCTTGACACTGTGGATCTCGGAAAATTGAATTCCCTAACGATTTTCGAAATGCAATGGCCTATGCGCCTAGCCCCAACTACCACTCCGCTTTCTGTTAATTCCCGCCGAGTGGCGATTATATCGTCAGAAACACTTTCACATGAATCACCTGAGTACAAATGACATCTCTGTTAGTGCACTGCCGTGTCATACCTTGTGTACCGCCGGCTATATACGAGGGCTGTCCAGGAAGTAAGTTCCGAATGATCGCGAAATTGAAACTACAGTGAAAATCAGAAATGTTTTATTTGTAACAGTCAGCCACACACTCCAGCTGTTTCTCTACGTAGTCGCCGTTCTGATTTAGACACTTGCCGTAGCGTTGTACCAACTTTCCAACACCCTCATAATAGAAGGCAGCTGCCAGTGCTTTCTGCCATTTCTCTACGCCGGCCTACAGCTCGTACTCTGTGCCAAAATGTTGCCCCCATAGCCAGCGGTTCGAGCGAGCAGAGATGAAACTCAGAGGGAGACAATTAACGGGCTGCATTGTGGGTAATGAAATATTTCCAATTGAAAACCGTGCAGGGGCATCTTCATTGCCCATGCAGAATGCGGCTGAGAATTTTCTTGAAGAAGAAACAGCACGACAGTTATGTAATGTTGGCTGCATAGCTTCAGGCGAAATTTTTCACCAGGCCCTCATACTTCTATATCTATATCCATACTCTGCAAGCCACCTCACGATGTGTGGCGGAGGGTACCTTCAGTACCTCTATCGGTTCTCCCTTCTATTCCAGTCTCGTATTGTTCGTCGAAAAAAAGATTGTCGGTATGCCTCTGTGTATGCTCTAATCTCTCTGATGTTATCCTCATGGTCTCTTCGCGAGATACACGTAGTAGGGAGCAATGTACTGCTTGACTTCTCCGTGAAGGCATGTTCTCGAAACTTCAACAACAAAAGCCCGTACCGAGCTACTGAGCGTCTCTCATTCAGAGTCTTCCACTGGTGTTTATCTATCATCTCCGTAACGCTTTCGCGATTACTAAATGATCCTCTAACGAAGGGCGCTGCTCTCCACTGGCTCTTCTCTATCTCTTCTATCAACCCTATCTGGTACGGATCCCACACCGGTGAGCAGTTTCAAGCAGTGGGCGAACAAGTGTACTGTAATCTACATTTCCTTAGGATTCTTCCAATGAATCTCAGTCTGGTATCTGCTTTACCGACGCTTAATTTTATATGATCATTCCATTTTAAATCACTCCTAATGCCTACTCCCAGATAATTTATGGAATTAACTGCTTCCAGTTGCTGACCTACTACATTGTAGCTAAATTATAAAGGATCTTCCTTTCTATGTATTCGCAGCACATTACACTTGTCTACATTGAGATTAAATTGCCGTTCCCCGCACCTTGCGTCAATTCGTTGCAGATCCTCCTGCATTTCAGAACAGTTTTCCATTGTTACATCCTCTCGATATACTAAAGCATCATCCGCAAAAATCCTCAGTGAACTTCCGATATATCCACAAGGTCATTTATGTATATTGTGAATAGCAACAGTCCTACGACACTCTCCTGCGGCTCACCTGAAATCGCTCTTACTTTGGAAGACTTCTTTCCATTGAGAATGACATGGTGCGTTCTGTTATCTAGGAACTCTTCAATCCTATAACACAATTGGTCTGATAGTCCATATGTTCTTACTTTGTTCATTAAACGACTGTGAGGAACTCTATCAAAGGCCTTGCGAAAGTCAAGAAACACGGCATCTACCTGGGAACCCATGTCTATGGCCGTCTGAGTCTCGTGGACGAATAGCGCAAGATGGGTTTCACACGATCGTCTTTTTCTGTGTGGGCTCTAATCTGTCTGATTTTATCCTCATAGTCTCTTCGCGAGATATACGTAGGAGGGAGCAATATACTGCTTGACTCTTCGGTGAAGGTATGTTCTCGGAACTTTAACAAAAGCCCGTACCGAGCTACTGAGCGTCTCTCCTGCAGAGTCTTCCACTGGAGTTTATCTATCATCTCCGTAACGCTTTCGCGATTACTAAATGATCCTGTAACGAAGCGCGCTGCTCTCCGTTGGATCTTCTCTATCTCTTCTATCAACCCTATCTGGTGCGGATCCCACACTGGTGAGCAGTATTCAAGCAGTGGGCGAACAAGCATACTGTAAACTACTTCCTTTGTTGTCGGATTGCATTTCCTTAGGATTCTTCCAATGAATCTCAGTCTGGCATCTGCTTTACCGACGATCAACTTTATATGATCATTCCATTTTAAATCATTCCTAATGCGTATTCCCAGATAATTTATGGAATTAACTGCTTCCAGTTGCTGACCTGCTATTTTGTAGCTAAATGATAAGGCATCTATCTTTCTTTGTATTCGCATCACATTACACTTGTCTAAATTGAGATTCAATTGCCATTCCGTGCACCATGCGTCAATTCGCTGCAGATCCTCCTGCATTTCAGTACAATTTTCCATTGTTGCAACCTCTCGATACACCACAGCATCATCTGCAAAAAGCCTCAGTGAACTTCCGATGTCATCCACCAGGTCATTTATGTATATTGTGAATAGCAACAGTCCCATGACACTCCCCTGCGGCACACCTGAAATCACTCCTACTGAGGAAGACTTCTCTCCATTGAGAATGACATGCTGCGTTCTGTTATCTAGGAACTCCTCAATCCAATCACACAATTGATCTGATAGTCCACATGCTCTTACTTTGTTCATTAAATGACTGTAGGGAACTGTGTCAAACGCCTTGCGGAAGTCAAGAAACACGGCATCTACCTGTGAACCCATGTCTAAGGCCTTCTGAGTCTCGTGGACGAATAGCGCGAGCTGGGTTTCACACGACCGTCTTTTTCGAAACCCATGCTGATTCCTACAGAGTAGATTTCTAGTCTCCAGAAAAGACATTATACTCGAACATAATACGTGTTCCAAAATTCTACAACTAATCGACGTTAGAGATATAGGTCTATAGTTCTGCACATCTGTTCGACGTCCCTTCTTGAAAACGGGGATGACCTGTGCCCTTTTCCAATCCTCTGGAACGCTTCGCTCTTCTAGAGACCTACGGTACACCGCTGCAAGAAGGGGGGCAAGTTCCTTCGCGTACTCTGTGTAAAATCGAAGTGGTATCCCATCAGGACCAGCGGCCTTTCCTCTTTTGAGCGATTTTAATTGTATCTCTATCCCTCTGTCGTCTATTTCGATATCTATCTACTTGGTTGTTAAGTGAAGGCCGTCGGCCACTGCCTTGCCCGTGCAGAGAAGTAATGTCTGAAATTTGGTACTCTCCGGGCATTCTTGACACTGTGGATCTCGGAAAATTGAATTCCCTAACGATTTTCGAAATGCAATGGCCTATGCGCCTAGCCCCAACTACCATTCCGCTTTCTGTTAATTCCCACCGAGTGGCCATTATATCGTCAGAAACACTTTCACATGAATCACCTGAGTACAAATGACATCTCTGTTAGTGCACTGCCGTGTCATACCTTGTGTACCGCCGGCTATATACGAGGGCTGTCCAGGAAGTAAGTTCCGAATGATCGCGAAATTGAAACTACAGTGAAAATCAGATATGTTTTATTTGTAACAGTCAGCCACACACTCCAGCTGTTTCTCTACATAGTCGCCGTTCTGATTTAGACACTTGCCGTAGCGTTGTACCAACTTTCCAACACCCTCATAATAGAAGGCAGCTGCCAGTGCTTTCTGCCATTTCTCTACGCCGGCCTACAGCTCGTACTCTGTGCCAAAATGTTGCCCCCATAGCCAGCGGTTCGAGCGAGCAGAGATGAAACTCAGAGGGAGACAATTAACGGGTTGCATTGTGGGTAATGAAATATTTCCAATTGAAAACCGTGCAGGGGCATCTTCATTGCCCATGCAGAATGCGGCTGAGAATTTTCTTGAAGAAGAAACAGCACGACAGTTATGTAATGTTGGCTGCATAGCTTCAGGCGAAATTTTTCACCAGGCCCTCATACTTCTATATCTACACTCCTGGAAATGGAAAAAAGAACACATTGACACCGGTGTGTCAGACCCACCATACTTGCTCCGGACACTGCGAGAGGACTGTACAAGCAATGATCACACGCACGGCACAGCGGACACACCAGGAACCGCGGTGTTGGCCGTCGAATGGCGCTAGCTGCGCAGCATTTGTGCACCGCCGCCGTCACTGTCAGCCAGTTTGCCGTGGCATACGGAGCTCCATCGCAGTCTTTAACACTGGTAGCATGCCGCGACTGCGTGGACGTGAACCGTATGTGCAGTTGACGGACTTTGAGCGAGGGTGTATAGTGGGCATGCGGGAGGCCGGGTGGACGTACCGCCGAATTGCTCAACACGTGGGGCGTGAGGTCTCCACAGTACATCGATGTTGTCGCCAGTGGTCGGCGGAAGTGCACGTGCCCGTCGACCTGGGACCGGACCGCAGCGACGCACGGATGCACGCCAAGACCGTAGGATCCTACACAGTGCCGTAGGGGACCGCATCGCCACTTCCCAGCAAATTAGGGACACTGTTGCTCCTGGGGTATCGGCGAGGACCATTCGCAACCGTCTCCATGAAGCTGGGCTACGGTCCCGCACACCGTTAGGCCGTCTTCCGCTCACGCCCCAACATCGTGCAGCCCGCCTCCAGTGGTGTCGCGACAGGCGTGAATGGAGGGACGAATGGAGACGTGTCGTCTTCAGCGATGAGAGTCGCTTCTGCCTTGGTGCCAATGATGGTCGTATGCGTGTTTGGCGCCGTGCAGGTGAACGCCACAATCAGGACTGCATACGACCGAAGCACACAGGGCCAACACCCGGCATCATGGTGTGGGGAGCGATCTCCTACACTGGCCGTACACCACTGGTGATCGTCGAGGGGACACTGAATAGTGCACGGTACATCCAAACCGTCATCGAACCCATCGTTCTACCATTCCTAGACCGGCAAGGGAACTTGCTGTTCCAACAGGACAATGCACGTCCGCATGTATCCCGTGCCACCCAACGTGCTCTACAAGGTGTAAGTCAACTACCCTTGCCAGCAAGATCTCCGGATCTGTCCCCCATTGAGCATGTTTGGGACTGGATGAAGAGTCGTCTCACGCGGTCTGCACGTCCAGCACGAACGCTGGTCCAACTGAGGCGCCAGGTGGAAATGACATGGCAAGCCGTTCCACAGGACTACATCCAGCATCTCTACGATCGTCTCCATGGGAGAATAGCAGCCTGCATTGCTGCGAAAGGTGGATATACACTGTACTAGTGCCGACATTGTGCATGCTCTGTTGCCTGTGTCTATGTGCCTGTGGTTCTGTCAGTGTGAGCATGTGATGTATCTGACCCCAGGAATGTGTCAATAAAGTTTCCCCTTCCTGGGACAATGAATTCACGGTGTTCTTATTTCAATTTCCAGGAGTGTATATCCATACTCTGCAAGCCACCTCACGGTGTGTGGCGGAGGGTACCTTCAGTACCTCTATCGGTTCTCCCTTCTATTCCAGTCTGGTATTGTTCGTCTAAAGAAAGATTGTCGGTATGCCTCTGTGTATGCTCTAATCTCTCTGATGTTATCCTCATGGTCTCTTCGCGAGATACACGTAGTAGGGAGCAATGTACTGTTTGACTTCTCCGTGAAGGCATCTTCTCGAAACTTCAACAACAAAAGCCCGTACCTTGCTACTGAGCGTCTCTCATTCAGAGTGTTCCACTGGTGTTTATCTATCACCTCCGTAACGCTTTCGCGATTACTAAATGATCCTCTAACGAAGCGCGCTGCTCTCCGCTGGGTCTTCTCTATCTCTTCTATCAACCCTATCTGGTACGGATCCCACACCGGTGAGCAGTTTCAAGCAGTGGGCGAACAAGTGTACTGTAACTTACTTCCTTTGTTTTCAGATTGCATTTCCTTAGGATTCTTCCAATGAATCTCAGTCTGGTATCTGCTTTACCGACGATTAATTTTATATGATCATTCCATTTTAAATCACTCCTAATGTGTACTCTTAGATAATTTATGGAATTAACTGCTTCCAGTTGCTGACCTGCTATATTGTAGCTAAATGATAAGGGATCTTTCTTTCTATGTATTCGCAGCACATTACACTTGTCTACATTGAGATTCAATTGCCATTCCCTGCACCATGCGTCAATTCGCTGCAGATCCTCCTGCATTTCAGTACAATTTTCCATTGTTACAACCTCTCGATATACTAAAGCGTCATCCGCAAAAATCCTCAGTGAACTTCCGATGTTATCCACAAGGTCATTTATGTATATTGTGAATAGCAACAGTCCTACGACACTCTTCTGCGGATCACCTGAAATCGCTCTTACTTCGGAAGACTTCTTTCCATTGAGAATGTCATGCTGCGTTCTGTTATCTAGGAACTCTTCAATCCTATAACACAATTGGTCTGATAGTCCATTTGTTCTTACTTTGTTCATTAAACGACTGTGAGGGACTCTATCAAACGCCTTGCGAAAGTCAAGAAACACGGCATCTACCTGTGAACCCGTGTCTATGGCCGTCTGAGTCTCGTGGACGAATAGCGCGAGCTGGGTTTCACACGATCGTCTTTTTCGAAACCCATGCTGATTCCTGCAGAGTAAATTTTTAATCTCCAGGAAAGTCATTATACTCGAACATAACACGTGTTCCAAAATTCTACAACTGATCGACGTTAGAGATATAGGTCTATAGTTCTGCACATCTGTTCGACGTACCTCGTTGAAAACGGGGATGACCTGTGCCCTTTTCCAATCCTTTGGAACGCTACGCTCTTCTATGGTACACCTGTGCAAGAAGGGGGGCAAGTTCCTTCGCGTAAAATCGAACTGGTATCCCATCATGTCCAGCGACCTTTCCTCTTTTGGGTGATTTGAATTGTTTTTCTATCCCTCTGTCATCCATTTCGATATCTATCATTTTGTCAACTGTGCGACAATCTAGAGAAGGAAATACAGTGCAGTCTTCCTCTGCGAAACAGCTTGGCGAGAGACCTTTACGCGCTCACTGTGAGCTCTGAAATGAGAAGAGCGACGCTGTGCAGTGTCATACTAGAGACACTACCCAACACATCTGTGCAAAGCTTTATCGGATTTTCATAGTTTTTCCATTTCGCGACTGATCGGAACTTACTTTCTGGACACCCCTCCTACGTGCATATCGCTCTCCCATGGCTTTGTCACCTCCGTGTATACGGAGAAGTAGTGATGCTGATTGTGAAAGTTGCTTTTCCGTTTCCGAAGGAGGAACTGGAGGGGCGGATGCTGGCGTCGGAGGCGTCGGCGGCAGCATCGGCGGCGTCGGGGGCAGCATCGGGGGCGGAGCTGCTCCCCCCGCGCTGGTACTGCAGCCTATTGTTCTGGGCGGCGGTCGAGTGCGGCGGAGGCGGCGCGACGGGGGGCGGTCAGAGCCGGGGGCGGCCACTGGAGGCGGCACCGCGGACGCCATGTTCGGCGCGCTGCTCGCGTTCGCAGAAGGCTACGCCGGGGGCCGTGCGCGCCACCACCGCCACCTGGAGCTGTAGGCTTCCACCACCAGGCTTCTCTGCCTGCTCCGCAGTCGCGTGGACGCAGGGAGGCGGCTGCGAGACACCTTGTGCCTAGAGGCTGACCACAGGAGTCCATCTCCTCCCCCCCCCTTAATCCCAACCCCCCCCCCCCACACACACACATATACATACACACACAGTCACGCCACTGCCGCTCGATTTTGTTATACCACAGTCGTGAATCTATGTAGGGCAAAAAGTGCAACCTTTTGACAAATGAAGCGAAGCTAGCGCTCCAAGCGGCTAGCCTGTAGTACCCAGAGAGATCGAATACTATAGAGACGCCACACCCGGACCAGAGTAAATCAAACTGAACAACTCTCCGCCATGTTTTCTGGAGGCAAAAAAAACGGGCAAAATACATGGTAGTATGGAAGGAAATTATGAAACCTGGCCTAAAATAATAAATTCACACATCCACGTAAAGGAGTTATTTATACTCAGGAGAGGTTGCATGCGCTTACCGTAATTGTCTCAGTACCATAGAAACGTCGGCTTAGACCCTTAGTGTGCAATGGCGAAGCAATTTCTGTGTCCCATCGCTAATGGGAGGGTGCCAAGGCTAGAATAAACATGCAGAACTCAATCAGTTACAAGTTATTTATACTCAGGAGAGCTTTTCATGCACTTACTGTAATCGCCTCAGTACCATAGAAACGTTATTTCTTTGCTAGTGTATAACATAAATGAACAAAACCACCAGGAGATAATATTTTTAAACAGGGCGCTCATGAAATGAGATATATTCCTATTTTTACTGCTTTTGTGCTTGCAGTTATACATCTCACAAACTTTATGCATGATTTCCAAAAGAAATACGGCAACTGCATATCTTACAATTTCGCAAAGGTACTGTCTCGCTTTTCAAACAACCTTAGAATGACGAGTGACTAAATTGAGCAAGCCACAACCACTTTCGACTGGCGCTCGTCTGAAATCAGAAATCCGTCACGTGACGTCTTAGGCTCGTTCATTTTGAAATAATTCATCGTATTTCGTATTATACGAGGGTCAGTCAAAAAGTAATGCCACCTATTTTTTTTCTACGTTTAATTGTCAGGAAATTTAAATGCAATGACATAGGTTGAAAACCACAACATTGAGGATCATTTTGTCATTTTTCAATGTAATATCCGCCCATCTCTACAGTTTTGGTCCATCTTTGAACAAGGGCATGTATCCCAGCACGGTAAAAATCACAGCTCTGCTTCCTAAGCCATTGACGCACGGATGTTTTGACGGCCTCCTCATCTTCAAAATGAATCCCACGATGAGCTTCTTTTAGTGGCCCGAACAGATGGAAGTCTGATGGTGCCAGGTCAGGGCTGTATGGGGGATGAGGCAAAACTTCCCATCCAATTTTGACAATCTCGTCAGAGGTGTGACGACTGGTGTGTGGTCTTGCATTGTCATGCAAAAGAAGAACATCTGCCATTGATTTTGTTGGGCGAACTCGCTGAAGACGTGCTTTAAGTTTTTTGAGGGTTGTGACGTATTGAACAGAATTTATTGTGCATCCCTGCTCCAAAAAATCAACCAGAATCACACCCTCTGTATCCCAGAAAACTGTTGCCATAACTTTCCCTGCCGATCGTACAGTTTTGAATTTTTTCTTCCTCGGCGAGCTTGTGTGACGCCACTCCATTGACTGCCTCTTTGATTCGGGTTCAAAAAAATGCACCCATGTTTCGTCCCCGGTCACAATTTTTTTCAGAAACTCATCTCCCTCCAAACGGAAGCGCTGCAAGTGTTGGGAGGCTATTGTTTTCCTTGCCTCTTTATTCTGATCGGTTAACATTCTTGGAGCCCACAGTGCACAAACTTTTGAGTACCCCAATTGTTTAATAATCGTGATCACACTGCCTTTACTAAGAGAAATAATGCGACACACTTCATCTGCAGTCACCCGACGGTCACCACGAATGATGTCATCAACTTGCTGAATGTTGTGTGGAGTCACTGCACTCACCGGCCTGCCGCTCCGCTTTTCGTCAGTCAACGGTGTTTGCCCTTCAGCTTCCTTACAACGACGAACCCATCGTCTAACAGTGCTGACATCCACTGTCACAACACCATACACCTTCTTCAGTCTTTCATGAATGCGTATGGGCGTTTCACCTTCTGCATTCAAGAATTCAATCACACAATGCTGTCTCAAACGAACATCGATGTCGGCCATCTTACAAACTTCTGCTGTGCTGCCACTTGTTGACACAGAAAGTTACTACTGCAGTGGATTGCAGAAGAAGGTTTGAGGAATGGCGCCAAATTCAAATTTTTCACTTAACTTAATTTTTTTAAGTAGGAAAAAATGGGAGGCATTACTTTTTGACCGACCCTCGTAACTTGAGTGTTTTGAGAGTACGGTATTTTAGGCAAACGGTACATTGAAGATTTATCACAAACACGACACTCTAGTTACGATTTGTTACGATTAAATATCAGTAAGGGACACATCAACTAGCCGAGCGGTCTAGGGCGCTACAGTCATGGACTATGCGGCTGGTCCCGGCAGAGGTTCGAGTCCTCCCTCGGGCATGGGTGTGTGTGTTTGCCCTTAGGATAATTTAGGTTAAATAGTGTGTAAGCTTCGGGACTGATGACCTTAGCAGTTAAGTCCCATACGATTTCACACACATTTGAACATTTTTGACACATCAACTGTAAAAGTCCTTAGGAGAGTCTAAGACGAACTATATTAATTTTCGAAACTGTAATCCATCTCTGTGGTACGCGGTTAGAGATGTGGAGTATGTGAACCGAAATAAGTATGTTTGCGTCCCTATAAGCTTTTTTTTCATCTTCGCGTTTTATAACACACTTTGGGACCATTCTTTATGCACATAAGAATTATATTCTGCAACGTTCTATGCCATCCGCATATAAGAGCGTGTTCCATCAGGTATGACTTTCTTCTATTTCGTGACTTCGTTGGGATTAAAAAGCGAAAGACGACGCTGCTGCGAGTGAGACACAAATATGTGACCGTTTTTTTTTTGTTTTTTTTTTGTTTTTTCAAAATATTTAGCGACTGAAAGGTTGTGGTTAGGCAGGAGTCTAATCCAATTAGTGCGAGTGAAATGAGCAGCATTGACATTTATATTCTAGCATGGCACTAATATCTGGCTATTTATTCCCGAATATGTTGCGACTTCCGACAGTGTGAGTAGGAAGGAACCTAAGAGCACAGCTTGAATTGGCGCGAATGAATCAAGCAGCAGCCATAGTCTTATTTGTCACAATTATTCAGTTGCCATCGAATCCTTAACAACGATTTCGTAAATTTGGTGGTCGAAGCAAAGATCGCACCACACAGCAAGCAACTGACGCCACGTGGCCGGTTCCGGACGCCAGTTGCACGCGGCATTAATTGCTTATTTCAGTCACTCGTACACAACGATTTCCGAGAGTATGGCGGTTTAAAGTACTGTGTGGCACCGTAAGGAGCGCTGAACAACGTGTCACAGCATCTCTAAGTATTTTTCATCTCTCTGGTAGTAACACAAGAATGCCATAATACAAAAGGAGAACTTACTAATTTTAATGCTGTTTTTTGGGCACCGAAGGAGATGAATTTCCCAATAGGAACAGGAAAATGTAGTTAAAGTAATATCTCATTTCCTGATAACGTAAATCTATAGTAATAAAATGTCAGTGCAGTGTGATACATAAGGATCACAGTAGCAGAATCGTAATAGTAGAGTCGAAAATCGTATAAGACAGAGTAACCGGATGTGTGTAAGTTCAAAAAGAACGGATTACGATTACATCCGCGTACTTGGCCCATACTTTCAGGTGCTGTGCGCTAATTGTAGATCGTTGCACGAGAATTTGTTTTTCGCATTCCGGACTCATTTTAATACATTGAGAAATGGATACGATTTTTACATTTTTTGAGGTTAGCTGCTACTTCACCTTGTAACGCCCTTTTCGGCTTCTATCCGTTACGTGAACCCTATCATGTTTAAGCTGTGAGGCTTTCTTCTTATATCTTCATGTCTTAAACTACTGCATATACTTCTTCATAACATCGGTACTTCCTGGTACTTATAAGCCACTTCTTGCCCTTCTGGAGTGAAGATAAACAATTACTGAAACTTCCTGTTAGATTAAAGTTATGTGCCGGACTGAGATTCGAACTCGGGTCCTTTGCCTTTTGGGGCAAGTGCTCTACCAACTCTTTAAAAAAAAACAAGTTGGAGTTGTTGTATTATAAAACTGCAATATGCAAAATTGTACTATACGAAAATTAATACAATTTAATAAGGAACATCAGTTCCATACAATTTAAGGAATACAATTTACAAAACCATAGAATTTACAAAAACATACAATTTACAAAAACATTATGATGTAGGAATCCTTTTCGCAGAGAAAATGAACTTTCTTTATAGCAGAAATTTCTATTTTTTTTTCCTTCCATGCTGCAATGTACGAAATTTCATAGTATTTACAACAGTTATAAACGTCAAAGCAGTGTTTGAAGGATATTGTACTGTAAGATACAGACAGTGTGTAAACAGAAACAAGGTAATATTCAGTGATATGAAAAATTACATTAAACTTACCCCATACAACGAAAAGTTGCACAACGCAGAATGCCCCACTCTTCTCGAATGAGGCGTGCACGGCTGCTTTTTTTTTCTTTAATAAAAAAAACATTCATTGAAGAACCAGTGTTACATATTCCAAATACATAATAATTATCTATACTAACAATGTACACATGTTATACATGAAATGATTTAAACAAAAACAGTTTGATCATTGCAATTACGCTGATGTTAAAGAAATACAATAGAAGATTGTGTTACTGACTAAATTACCATAAAGAATTAATTTAAACATCAAGAAAAGCTTTTGAAGACATTTAAACTTCAAACATGAGTCAATAAAAACTGCACTTTGAATTACATGGGTTCCAATCTTTACAGAAGCATAAATAGGTCTTTATGAAGGATATCAGAAAGTTGGTGGGATAATTTTTAATATATTATTGTATACAAGGAAATCATCTCCGTGAGAGACAGGTTAAGGGTGAAACTGATCTTTAACCTCCTTAGCTCAAATGTATGGAAGTCACCCAATACAGAACATGGAAGATTTATGCCCGTTGCACATAAAAACAATTTAATAAGACAATTTCTGAAAAAATTGAGAATGGCGGGAAAGAGATGTGGTAAAGTTGACTAGCCTTCCAACTTCACTTTCTGGACATTAATCGAATGTTAAGTATCTGAAGTGATCAGACCTGTATAATAAGTCTGTAGCTTCAAAACTGACTTACAGATCACAGTGAAAAATTACATTATATCACATAGAATCTTATGGTTTTGACCAATCGCTAAGGACATTTCCAAAAAACTGTCAATTTCCATATTTATAATATATACCAATAATGCAGCTTTAACGTTCTGTGTTTTAATCAACTGAGGTACCCAAGTACTACTCAGGCGCCGTCCTCACAGCTTTACTTCGGCCACTACCTCGTCTCCTGCCTTCCAAACTTCACAGACGCTGTCCTGCGAAACTTTCAGTGCTCATGGAAGAAAGGACATTGCGGAGACATGGCTTTGCCACAGCCTGGGCGATGTTTCATTCTGGAAACAATTACTTATCAAGGAAACCACAAAGCATCCACATTGGACAACAAAACGTCTTACACTATCTCTAAAATATTATAATTATCTCTTAGTTTATACCGACATAATGTAGCCTAATGCAATCCAGTACGTTTCTTGCTTTCATGAACTTCTTATGGACTGCTAATTTTAACAATTTCTTGGCTGTTTATACACGACCATAGCAATTACTTGCAACTATTCGTTTCCTTAATCTAGTAGATGAGCACAAAAATACAGCGGTATGTACATTTTTGTGCAATTAAATCGGGAAACTAAGTAGGTCCTATTAAAATAGATATCGACTACTTATCTGCAACCGGCAAACGTGCTGACATTTTTATACGCCACGAAATGCTGGTTAGTATTTTGCGATTCTCCTTAAGAGCCAAAGTTCTGAAGACACTACGAGTGAATGGAAATGCTAAACATTTTGTCACGTTCCCGAAACTGTAACTAGCCATCCCTAAAATGAGTATTTGTTATTCTTAACGTTATTGACTAACCTCTCAGCATCCTTTGAAAATCGAAGAAAGAGATATTTCCGGATTATATTTTTGACTGGTGCTACAACGCACAGCGCCACAATAAGCTCCAAAATACAACTGCATTTTAATGTGCCTCTCACCTCCATTTACACATACACAATCGTTTTTACAGTATGTTATGTGTATAGGCCAGCCGCTTGGCAGCGCTGCAGTAGCGGACTTGCAGAAAATCTCTGGTATTTTCGTTAGTCATATGTTAGGCTCTGGCTATACGCTACGTCAGCAGCCCTCCACGCGGACAGAAGGTCACACTCCCGAAAACGACAGCCAACGAGCGCGAATGCTATCGTTTATATTGATTTGTAACATAGTTTAACAAACAGGGACTGTATATAATGCCATGATGATCAGCACTAACTAAAAAGTATCATTACATTTGTGTTTCCTTAGTTTCCTAAGGACCCTGGGAGCTTTGACAGTTTATGTCACAGGTCAGTTTATTTACAATTGATTTGTAATGTACAGATATTTACAGAAGAACGTCGTTTTCTTTTAAGAAACAAAAAATCAGTGGCATGCTGTGGCCATACAAATAGGTGAAACACTGAATATTGTAATTCTATTATTAATTACTTTATTGTTGTATGTCATACATTAATTATATGTATATTATAAATTAATTAGTTGGCAATACTGTTATTGTAATTTAAAATAAAAAATAAATAATAAATCAATGTACAGGCTCATCTCAGTAACACTCTCAACTAGTGATATTTTAAAACGAAAGAAAAATAACTGAAAGTGGAACCACAAGTGGTAATAGTTTAAATTGAAAGAATAGATATTTAAATGAATAGATCCAGGAGCAATTTATATTACTATAACCAAAATGTTATAGAAGATAGTTAGTTTAAGGCTTCAAATTTATCCTTGACACTTCAGAAGATACTTTTTCAACATCAACGGAACTGAATTCTTCGAGGAAGTGTCAGTTAGCTTCCACCTCAGCCAACGCAAATATTTTAGAATTTCGTTACCAGACTTAAAACTGTGGTCCCAGATTGGTAGGAGCTGCACAAGAGTAAATGTAATTTGCAAAACTCGATTTAGTAGTCGCTCTGTGCTATATGATTGATTTGAAAAATCTGGATTTCTTTTCTGAACGACTACAAGTACCGCACATATAATAAATAATAATGGGCATTGTAAATTACTAATAAATTCACCCAGTGTGAGATAAATACCACATCGAAGTGTTGCGTCCTCTCTATTAGAAATGCTGAAATGTACAACTCGTGATATAGTGAATAACGAAAGTAAACATGCCAGTTGAATAATCAGTAATAAAATACGACATAATTAATAGTATGTTGTAAAATTACTACAACTACATCCCACGACGATTGCATGTCAGAAGCTGGAGGTAGAAAGACAAGTGCGAACAGCAGACTTTCCCCAGCTGCTCTCAAAAAATTTGAATGCTGCACCTTCTTTTATTACACAGATAATACCAATAAAATCATCGACTCTTTGATTGGAAAATTTTTGGACAAATTTTTACATAAAATATAGGTTTTATAAAAGGGGTATTACACAAGCAAATTTGATAAGCGTCTCCTCAAGGAAATGTTTCTTTTTTCGGACTCTTCTACTAGGTGAGCTCCAATTCACATAACAAGGAAACGAGAGAATCTGTCTTCTCCAGTAGAGTTTCGATAAAGACTTTTGTTTCTCTCCAGCACTGAAGGCCACCTTTCCATTGCAAATGTACTCACGTGAGTTGTACATAGTAATGGCGCTAACATATTAAATTGTCGATACTTTTATGTAGCATTGACATAATGGTCAGTAGTCTTACTAGTTCGCTCGTGGTTTCTTTTCTAAACTCTTCAGTGCTGTACACCACAGTCAGCTTATTTTTCAATGGTTATGGAGCAGCGAGGTTTCTGTTTACAGTAGAAAATGCCACTCTCTTTGTCCTATAAGGATGTTGTACAACACATCGATGAAGACCAACACTTTTTCGAAAGTGTTCAACAGAAAAGTAAATTTGAAATTAACTAAAAGTGCTAACAAGCCATTAATTGAACCTCAACTCTCTGCATCAGTTTCATGAGGATGTTGCAACAAGGCACTAAAAACATCACACGGCTTAATTCTGTTCCTGCACACCGTGTTTACCAATTTTGTGGAGTGATTGTATCACGCTGGAGGACAATATTGAAAGAATTTTTCCAACAATTTTGCACGCTTAGGAAATCTTGAAAAAATCTGCGAGTCCATTAAGCAAACTAAAAAATATTTTATACTCCAGTATTTGGCTGTTGCTTTGAGATAAGTTCAGGTTTAGCACATGGGAATAACAGCGAAAAAATATGGGTTCAGGATGTGTGAATTTGGTTAATGCTTAAATCGCCTTTATTTTTTCCGCCATAGTTGCCACAGGGTCAAACTTTTGTGCTGTCAAGTTTTCGTTAAATCTAATTGTGGTACGAAGTGCCGCATACCTTCTGTAATACACCTGTAAGTAGGCTGTTTAGTTTTTTATGTTGGTAACTGACTATCCCGTGTGCAGTCTGTGGCTGGTTGGCATTGTTGGAATATTCGCTAGTGCAGTGTTAGTCTGTTGGATGCGACAGCGCGTAGCGTTGGGGGTTGAAGGTGAATCGCCAGCTGTGGTGGATGTGGAGAGAGAGATGCCAGAATTTTGAGAAGTTACTATAAGCGAACCATCTGGACGTGTGTATGCCAGAAAAAAGAAATTTGTAAAGATGGATGTCATGATCTGATTATATATGACTTTTGAACACTATTGAGGTAACTAAACTACTGGCCATTAAAATTGCTACACCACGAAGATGACGTGCTATAGACGCGAAATTTAACCGACACGAAGAAGATGCTGTGATATTCAAATGATTAGCTTTTCACAGCATTCACACAAGGTTGGCGCCGGTGGCGACAGCTACAATGTGCTGACGTGAAGAAATTTTCCAACCGATTTCTCATACACAAACAGCAGTTGACCGGCGTTGCCTCGTGAAACGTTGTTGTGATGCCTCGTGGAAGGAGGAGAAATGCGTATCATCACGTTTACGACTTTGATAAAGGTCGGATTGTAGCCTATCGCGATTGCGGTTTATCGTATAGCGACATTGCTGCTCGCGTTGGTCGAGATCCAATGACTGTTAGCAGAATATTGAATCGGTCGGTTCAGGAGGGTAATACGTAACGCCGTGCTGGATCCCAACGGCCTCATATCACTAGGAGTCGCGATGACAGGCATCTTATCCGCATGGCTGTAACGGATCGTGCAGCCACTTCTCGATCCCTGACTCAACAGATGGGGACCTTTGCAAGACAACAACCATCTGTACGAACAGTTCGACGACGTTTGCAGCAGCATGGACTGTCAGCTCGGAGACAATGGCTGCGGTTACCCTTGACGCTGCAACACAGACAGGAGCGCCTGCGATGGTGTACTCAACGACGAACCTGGGTGCACGAATGGCGAAACGTCATTTTTTCGGATCAATCCAGGTTCTGTTACAGCATCATGATGGTCGCATCCGTGTGTGACGACATCGCGGTGAACGCACATTGGAAGGGTGTATTCGTCATCGCCATACTGGCGTATCACCCGGTGTGATGGTATGGGGTCACATCTTGTTCGGATTGATGGCACTTTGAACAGTGGACATTTCAGATGTGTTACGACCCATGGCTCTACCCTTCATTCGATCCCTGCGAAACCCTACATTTCAGTAGGATAATGCACGACCGCATGTTGCAGGTCCTGTACGGGCCTTTCTGACTGCTGCCTTGGCCAGCACATTCTCCAGATCTCTCACCAATTGAAAACGTCTGGTCAATGGTAGTAGAACAACTGGTGCATCACTACCCTTGATGAACTGTGGTATCTTGTTGAAGCTGCATGGGCAGTTGTACCTGTACACGCCATCCAAGCTCTGTTTGACTAAATGCCCAGGCTTATCAAGGCCGTTATTACGGCCAGAAGTGGTTTTTCTGCGTAATGATTTTTCTGGACCTATGCACCCAAATTGCGTGAAAATGAAGGCCTAATCACATGTCAGTTCTAGTATAATATATTTGTCCAATGAATACCCGTTTATCATCTGCATTTCTTCTTGGTGTAGCAATTTTATTGGCCAGTAGTGTACATTGTTTTTTCTCTACGAAATCTTTCATTTTCTAATTATGCCTATCAGTAGTTAGTGCCTTCAGTAGTTAGAATTTTTTATTTAGCTGGCAGTTTTGGCGCTCGCTGTATTACAGTAGATCGAGTAACGAACATTTTTGTGAGGTAAGTGATTCATGAAAGGTATAGGTAATTGTTAGTGTGGTCAATTCCTTTATAGGGAATATTGAACGTCAAATTACTTTGTTCTAAAGATATTGTGTGTGCAGATCAGTGAAGATCAGAATAAGTAAAGAGAGAACTGTCTGAGTTTTGCGCAGCTGTTTGAAAATCAAATAACGTAAGAGTTTTTGCAGCACTGTCATTCATAGCTTTTCAAAGGGGACGTTTCACACTGAGGAGACAAAAGTGGCAGGATACGTCCCAACGTCGTGTGGGACCTCCTTTTGCCGGCTGTACTTTAGCAGCGCGGCATGACATGGGCTCAAGAAGTCGTTGGAAGTCCCCTGAAGAAATACTGTGCCACGTTGGCTCTATAGCTGTCCATATTGGAGAAAGTGTTTCCGGTGCAGGATTAACTGCACGAACTGACCTCACGAATACTTCCCACAAATGTTCCATGGTGTTCATGTCGGGCGATATGGTTGGTCATATTCGTTTGAATTGTCCACAATGTTCTCCAAACCAATCGCGAACAATTGTGGCCCGGTGACATGGCGCGCTGTCACCCAGATACTAGCGCCATATGTACACTCCTGGAAATTGAAATAACAACACCGTGAATCCATTGTCCCAGGAAGGGGAAACTTTATTGACACATTCCTGGGGTCAGATACATCACATGCTCACACTGACAGAACCACAGGCACATAGACACAGGCAACAGAGCATGCACAATGTCGGCACTAGTACAGTGTATATCCACCTTTCGCAGCAATGCAGGCTGCTATTCTCCCATGGAGACGATCGTAGAGATGCTGGATGTAGTCCTGTGGAACGGCTTGCCATGTCATTTCCACCTGGCGCCTCAGTTGGACCAGCGTTCGTGCTGGACGTGCAGACCGCGTGAGACGACGCTTCATCCAGTCCCAAACATGCTCAATGGGGGACAGATCCGGAGATCTTGCTGGCCAGGGTAGTTGACTTACACCTTCTAGAGCACGTTGGGTGGCACCGGATACATGCGGACGTGCATTGTCCTGTTGGAACACCAAGTTCCCTTGCCGGTCTAGGAATGGTAGAACGATGGGTTCGATGACGGTTTGGATGTACCGTGCACTATTCAGTGTCCCCTCGACGATCACCAGAGGTGTACGGCCAGTGTAGGAGATCGCTCCCCACACCATGATGCCGGGTGTTGGCCCTGTGTGCCTCGGTCGTATGCAGTCCTGATTGTGGCGCTCACCTGCACGGCGCCAAACACGCATACGACCATCATTGGCACCAAGGCAGAAACGACTCTCATCTCTGAGGACGACACGTCTCCATTCGTCCCTCCATTCACGCCTGTCGCGACACTACTGGAGGCGGGCTGCACGATGTTGGGGCGTGAGCGGAAGACGGCCTAACGGTGTGCCGGACCGTAGCCCAGCTTCATGGAGACGGTTGCGAATGGTCCTCGCCGATACCCCAGGAGCAACAGTGTCCCTAATTTACTGGGAAGTGGCGGTGCGGTCCCCTACGGCACTGTGTAGGATCCTACGTTCTTGGCGTGCATCCGTGCGTCGCTGCGGTCCGGTCCCAGGTCGACGGGCACGTGCACTTCCGCCGACCACTGGCGACAACATCGATGTACTGTGGAGACCTCACGCCCCACGTGTTGAGCACGTCCACAGTGTACAACACCACAAGAGGACCGATATCTCACCATCAGTAACCACAGACGGCCACGGAGTACTGCAGGTAGCCTTACTCGGGACCTTACCGCAGCCACTGGAACAGTTGTCTCCAGACACACAGTCTACAGACGACTGAACAGACACGGTTTATTCGCCCTGAGACCTCAAGGTTCCCCCTGGTGACAGGAGAGCCCGTAAAGCCTGGTGTCAAGTACATGGTCATTGGAATGGTGGTCCCAGGTTATGTTCACGGACGAGTATAGTCTTAACAGTGATTCTCGCCGGGTTTTCATCTGTCGTGAACCAGGAACCAGATGCCAACCCCTTAATATCCTTGAAAGGTCGTGGTTTGATGGTGTGGGGTGAGACTATGATTGGTGCACGTACACCCGTGCATGTCTTTGACAGAGGAACTGTAACAGGTCAGATGTATCGGGACGTCATTTTGCACCAGTATGTCCACCTTTTCAGGGGTGCAGTGCGTGCCACATTTCCTGCTGATGGATGATAACGCACGGCCCTACCGAGCTGGCATCGTGGAGGAGTAGCTGAAGATATCAGACAAATGGAGTGACCTGCCTGTTCTCCAGACCAAAACCTCATCGAGAAGGTTTGGGATGCTCTCGGTCGACGTATCACTGCACGTCTTCAAACCCCTACGACAGTTCAGGAGCTCCGACAGGCACTGGTGCAAGAATGGGAGGCTATACCTCAGCAGCTGCTCGACCACCTGATCCAGAGTATGCTCACCCGTCGTGCGGCCTGTGTACGTGTGCATGGTGATCATATCCCATACTGATGTCAGGGTACATGCGCAGGAAACAGTGGCGTTTTGTAGCACATGCGTTTCGGGACGGTTTTCTCAACTTATCACCAACAGCATGGACTTGCAGATCTGTGTCGAGAGTGTTCCCTATGCGCCAGTTTCGTGTAGTGCAACGTTGTGTGGCACCTCATTCTGCAATTATCCTTAATTTATGAGCATGAGTGTACATATGGTCGCATGCAGACTTCGTTATTCAGAACGGCAAATGAGAAGTTGCCCTATACAATATAAAAGTCAAACATCGTTGGCCTGGTGTCAGCTGATACCGTGCGTCTAAAGCGAGAATGGAGGTCGCTACCGAAAAGTGAATGAACAATATGGCACCAGCTTGTTACATTTCCAAATAACTTCTTCGGAGAGCACACCACACTAGGATTAAATGGAATGAGAGAGCGCAGTGTTGTTGAGCCGAGTGGCCGTCTATTTGGGGGGACGGATGCTTAGGTCTTCATCTGGTCCTCCTGATTTAGTTAGTCAGTGGGCTCCCTCAACTACTTCAAAAGCAAATCCCAGAATGGCCCCCACTGTGAGGGCACGTCACGACCGGGCGCCTTTGTAAATCTTCTCGAACTAGTCACGTAAGCACCTAAATGCTTGTAGATAGAAATTATGTGTTTTTTGTTCTCAAACTGTAATAGCTCGTTGTAAACAGCCCTCTCTTCCTTCCAACAAATACACAAGTACAAAACGTGTGTTGGAAATTTTATCGCATACTGAGGAAAGAAAGAGCATCAAAATTGCGAGTATGTAATGACAGAATACGTAACTCGTTTTAACTGTAGCATTCTTAAACGATGTAAATGATACGTCACTGTACACACTGCAGCTGGGACGCATGCAAGTTTAAAACTTAAGATCTCCATTGCTGTCCTGTAGATGAAGATTTAGAAATGTCGTAATTATTATTCCGTTAGCGCATTTTCAGAAAAAGATTCGTGCGCGTAGCCACGAAATGTGCCTCTCGAGAAATTACGGATTACTGGACCACACAGCTTTCCACTATGTGCTCTGCTCCACATCTGTTCATCAGGAGCTTCGGGTCAGAACATGTCGTCAGGAGCTCTGTATATCTACACCACAACTCCTCTCTGCAGACTGAGGTTTCAGCAATGTTGGCGCCAAAACAAAGAAGACAAATACGATAGAAAGCATGACTGTGAAACTGATCTACATAATACAGGGCAATTCAGGACGACTGCCACATAATTTTTGAGATGATCCTACATGTGAAAATAAAAAGAAGAAGTCCTATGAATATCTGTCCGATTTTCGATCGTTACGGAACTGGATCTTGTGGAAGACGACACACATCCATGAATGATTACGAAGACAAGTGGGAATATTACCGAAATGCTGTGTAGTCGCTGCGATGGACAGAATAATGGTGCGACTGATGGCTGAACCATCCTACAAGAGCTGTGGAAAACGTCCCCCACACATTGCAGTGTACTTTTCAAGTCATGGAAGGGTGTGCTGTGTTGCACGTCGGCGGGCTTTAATGCGGGCAACATCGTCGGTGACGCGAACAAGAAGTTCTTCACGTGTTTCCGCTTTCGTATCGTACACGTAGCCCTGTAACCAGCTCCATAAACAGAAGTCTAAAGAGGTTAGGTCGGTTAATGTGACAGGCCAGTTAATTTGTCCGCCGTGTCCAATCCACCACTGAGGAAATCTTTCCATTCCTGTAAATTAATAGAATAACATTAATGCATATTAATGCTATTAAGGCCTCTATAGGCCTTTATCAGATTACTAACGACACAATATCGTATACGTATCCAAGTTTCTAGAAGCCCATGCCATGGAAACTCCCACGCAGAGCTGCCACACTGTCACCATGGCATCTTGACAGCAACAGCTACGCTAGGGGATGATGTGTTACTATATTCGATATCACTAATGGCGCTGGAGAATACTATTTACTTTTATACAGCGTTTTCAGTAAGATCACTTCCATTTCAGCACCTAATTTGTCATTAAAATGTTCACGTGATTTGTGCCAATTATGAGGCACGCGCCGACATGAGGTAGCGATGTTTCTTAGTTTTCTCAGCAATTAATGAGTTTCTGCACAACCGCCTTCGAAGAAATCGACCTGCATCGGTATCTTGATCGCAGGCGGCATCCCCAAGGGTACTTCTTTTGTTTCTTAGATGCCACTTCGGCCGTTACGTTACCATAAAAACGGCGTCCCTTTCAGTACACACTTCAGTGATTCCATGGCGGCTATCTTCACTTTTACGTCGCCTAGACAGCGGCGTCGTTTTGAATTCAGACTAGAGGGCACTGCCTAGTAAATATACAACGACGTGTATATACGAGCGTAACCCCAAAAGTAAGGGCTGCTATTTTTTTTTTAAGTACAAAACTCTGTTTGTGTGGCAATTGGTCACACTGTTATGAAGAGTGCTTCACGCACTGTGTGTAAACATGCGCACGCAGCGCTGAGGCGCTCAGTCTTGGCTTGACAGCCGTTGAGAATGGAGCTCCCGTTGGATGTTACCGCCAAGTGCGAACTGCGAGCAGTTATTCGGTTTTTTAACGCGAAGGGCACTGCGCAGATTGAAATCGATCACCAATTGACGGGAGTGTATGGTAAGTCGTGCGTAGACATCATAAAAGTTCGTAAGAGAGTTTGCAGCTGACGAACAAGGAGCGGGAGACCGTCAATTTCTGAGGAGAGAGTGTTGAAGGTTGAGCAAAGCATGGGTAAAAATCGGCGGATCACCCTGGATCATCTCTGCACATTGGTTCCTGAGGTTTCCCGAAGCACCGCTCACAGAATTTAAACGGAAACATTGAACTGCCAGAAGGTGTGCGCAAGATGAGTGCCACGCATGCTGACTGAGGACCACATGCGGCAACGAGTTGATGCTTCCCGCACATTTCTTCACCGCCTTGCAGCCGAACAGGACAACTTTCTGGACTCAGTTGTTACGGGTGACGAAACCTGGGCATACCACTTTACACCTGAGACAAAGTAACAGTCACGCCAGTGGCGGCATCCTTCTCCGCCAAAGCCGCGGAAATTCAAACAAACACAGTCCGCCGGCAAAGTCATGACAACCGTTTTTACCGTTTTTCGGGATCCGAAAGGGGTATTGTAGGTCGGCTTTATGCCCACTGGGACTACAATTAACGCTGAAAAGTACTGTGAGACTCTGAAAAAACTCAAACCGGCAGTTCAGAACCGGAGGAGAGGAATGTTGAGCAAGGGCGTACACATTCTCCATGACAACGCTCGCCCACACATCGCTCGGCAAACCGTTGCTCTCCTGCAGCAGTTTAAGTGGAACATAATCACCCACCCACCCTATAGTCCTGACTTGGTGCCCAGTGACTATCACCTTCAAACCTTCCTGTCTCGTCTATACCTCTTGTGTTATTGATAACCTTCCCTTTTACAACAAACTATGTAACCTTTTCTTAGGATTTCTATCTCTTGCTTAATAATAGCAAATGAAATCTTCCCTTAGAAATTTATTCTCTTTCTCAATCTTCGCATACAAATTTAATTGGTGCTTATTAAAAGTGATTTTCTGATTATTTCGACGAAACATAGAATGTGTCGTCGTCGTGGCCCTCAGTCGTTATCTGCAATAACCCAAAACTGTTCCTTACCTTTTTTACTGTTACTGGATCGACATCTGACTGCTACATCGAACTGCGACATGGATATACTTACTCTGTTTTACTATACTCTATTAGCTGCTGGTGGGCTTTCATAATAAGTGGCTGTATTTATTACTAAAGCTGACGTTTTTCTTTAATAGCAAAGCTGACGTTGTCCATAATTAATTTGACTGAAATTACGTAATTCATAGTTAAACTTTTTCTTGAGAACAATAAAATTTTGCGAAGTTTTACGTTGATGGTTTTTGGGATGGATTATAATTAGAAATGCAATATTGCTGGCAGAAGTTAATTATATTCTGAACGAAATGATTTTACAAACGTTCAAATGGGACTTACTTTTTAGAATAATCTTACAACTAGCAATGCGCAAACATACCTTCAGTAGTCTTGAGTTTCTCAAAAAAGTAATTCAATAATATTAGTTTCTCTTATTATAATAGTTAGCTGATGTCTCTGTACATCCGTTTATTATCTCTTGTAAATCATAGCTAGTGGCTAGCAGGCACACCGCTCCTCTCAACCTCTCGCTTCAGACCTGCTACCGACTCGCTTCACTTCTCGCCTACAATTGACTTCCTACGAACGCTAAAGTGCGGTCTCTTCTGCCAACAATGCTTTCTGGTGCAGACAATCCCTGCTACCATTACAAAATATATCAATGCTTGGTCTTTCCCGCTGTTTTCTTAAAATGTATCCATACGCTGTCTCTCCCATCCTTTTTTAAAATTATATCAATTTGCGATCTCTCTTTGCAACAATACTTTGATGCAGTCATTCCCTACTACCACAATTATTTCGAATATGACAAATATTAATTATTCCTACTTAATCCTATTAATAAGATATAAACATCTTTCATAAATTGTGATTTGACAACAAACAATAGAAATACATACGTCTTACAAGCTGTTCCCTAGCTTAAAAGAGCATTTGGCCTAAAAGCGATTCAGCTCCGACGACGAGGTGAAACTAACGTCCATTACTTTCTGAACAGCATGGCGGCGAGCTGATATGACATGGGCATACACAAACTGCCACAGCGGCTACAAAAATGATGGACAGAAATGGTGATTATGTCGAAAAATAGCTAAATGTTCAAGCTGTAAGCTGATGTAAACCATAGTAGAAATAAACATGTCTATGTACTTATAACAATAGGAGACCTTACTTTTGAGATTACCCTCGTATTTTAATGATTGCATCTTTTAATGTAATTTTACCTGCTATTATGTCTTCACAGCCAACGGCCTTGCCGCAGTGTTAACACCGTTTCCCGTCAGATTACCGAAATTAAGTGGTGTCGGGCTGGGTTAGCACTTGGATGAGTGACCATCCGGTCGGCCGAGCGCTGGGTGCACTCAGCCCTTGTGAGGCAAACTAAGGAGCTACTTGACTGAGAAGTAGCGGCTCCGGTCTCGTAAACTGACATACGGCCGGGAGAGCCGTGTGCTGACCACATGGCTCTCCATATCCGCTGTACGCTGAGGATGACACGGCAGCCGGTCGATACCACTGGACCTTGATGAACTGTCCGGGCGGAGTTATGTTTTTAGTTTTTCTTATGTCTTTATGTAAAATACGTATATGCATATCATTACCACTCTCTAGTTTATCGACAAAACAGATTAACAACGATGTGTTTGTGATTCATGCCACTGTCAATACATTACATTGCTTCTTCTCTCGTTCTGCACGTTTATTTACCTTATTTTAACATAAAAGACTACCTGTCTGATGGTTTATGATATTTCAACTTCTTATGTTCTCATATTTGGTCTACGAGAACTTACTTCTCAAATTTCATACAGCAACGACATTTACATTCGTATGAAGCGTTTCCCATTCGCTGTTGCTGACGTAATCCATAGTTGGCGCGGCAATTGCGCACTGTGTAAAGTCTTGTACAGCAAGGAAGCAAGGGAGAGGATGTTATTATGGGTGGCCGGTATCCTCTTTCTAGAAGAGAAATGTACACGCGGATTAATACGGTTTTTTACTTACATGAACAGGAAGCTGTTACTTAACTTGAATTAGTCCATGTTTTGTGGAAAATGGAAATTTTTGGTAATATCTTATGGCACCAAACTGGTGATGTCGTCGGTCCCTAGGCTTACACTCTACTTAATCTAACTTAAGCTAACTTACGCTAAGGACAACACACAGTCCCATGCCCGAGGGAGGACTCGAACCTCCGAAGGGGGGACCCGCGCGGACCGTGAAAGACGCCTCACACCGAGCCAAGTGTTGTAGCACAAGCTCATCAGTAATAGTCCTCTTGCAGACTGATGTAATGTCAGTAAAACTAGTTCCTCTATAGCCCCTAACCTGGTCGCTATGTACTGTGTTAACCCGTGATGAACTAAACCCGCTCTGCGAGTATACTGGTAGATGCCAAACTGGGTGATAGAGTGAGTAGAGAGTGAGTGAGTGAGTGAGGCCCTCCGGTCACTGACGGCGGCCTAAATACATGCTGTTGAGAGGGTGATGGCGGCATGTTGCTTGTCAGTGTGTCTCTGGCCTCTCTCGTGATAGGCGCTCTTGATCCTGCGCCTACTAATCGATCTTCACTCTTCATCTTTGCCGACCAGAGTGCTGGCGATAGCTTACGCCAGCGCACACTATTTAACCTCTGGCTCCACACTCGTCAGTCACGGTCAACGAGTGTGGTATCACGTAAAAAACCGAAGAGCCGCCAGCAACACACGTAGGGGTAAGCGCTGCAGCATTTCTCCATTTTGTTTTAACTCCCTATGTAGTAGAACTGTTTGTAACTTTGCTGTTCCTTCCCTTGCAAGGCCCAAAAAATCTGAGGCTGGCTTTAACATAAGCCGAAACCAGTCACAATGAACAAACGTTATTGCGTACTCGTCTGGTGATCTAACCTAAGTATAGCACCAGATCGATGCTCTCCACGGACAATATTGTGGAAATTTATGAGTAATAATACACTTGTCTTCACATTCCTTCATGAATGTGTGTAGTCTTCGACCCGTTCCTGCTCCGTAACGATCGAAAATCGGACCCATGTTCAAAGGACTTTTTCGGTTTATTTTCACATGTTGAATCAACTCAGCCGGTCGCTATGGCCGAGCGTCCTAGGCGCTTTAGTCTGGAACCGCTCTGCTGATACGGTCGCAGGTTCGAATCCTGCTTCGGGCATGGGTGTGTGTGATGTCCTTAGGTTAGTTAGGTTTAAGTAGTTCTAAGTCTAGGGGACTGATGACCTCAGATGTTAAGTCCCATAGTGCTTAGAGCCATTTGTACCATTTTTTAATCAAGTCACAAAATATGTGACATTCTTCCTGAATCACGCTGCAGAACGTTTTTAGTCCAGTACTATCATCGATTCACAAGAAGATAATATTCAGTGTGAAACTTCGTGAGAGATTAGAAAAATTTATGTAGCAGATTCTGACTCGAAACAATAACTTTTGCCTTTCCCGGATATGTACTCTCTCTCACTGAGCTACTGGGGCACGGCATTACTCCTTACGGGTGCTCCGCAACTTACAATTCGTTTCTTCCGCCAGTACATCTACTTGTCAAAAGCTGTCGTTGAGTCGTGAGTCATTCTGTGATAGCTCAATCGGTAGAGCATTTGTTCGTAAAAAATAAAAGGTCACATCTTTTAATCACGGTGCGACAGATAATTGTAAGATGTCAGAAAGTTACAAAGAAGTGCATATTCCTCTGCAGAGTCAAAATTTAATCTATGAGTAATGTTCAGTTCATTATTTTTTTATTTTACATTACATTTTGTGGACTTTTGTGGCAGAGTGCTGTTTCGATTGAAGTCTTTGCTGAAGCTATTTGTCTGCAGTGTAGCCTTGTAAAGAAGATAAACATTTCACATAAGAAGAGAACAGAATTTCTGAAAAAGGTGAGTTTGGTGACATCAAACATAAATTTAAGTGTTAGAAAGTCTCGTCTGGAGGTACCATTTTACGGAAGTGGAACGTGGACGATAAACAGTTCAGACGAGAAGAGAATGGAAGCGTTTGAAACGTGGTGCCATCCGTCGATCTCGATGGACCGGTCGATCGCCGTGGCTTTATGAGCATATCTTACAAAACCTTTCTCCAAAATCTGTTTAAGTGAGCTGTTTCTAATGTACTTGTGAAAAATGAGTGCAGCTAAACACAGGAAAAAGTACCGCTTCTCCGGTGAGTGGCAAGAAGAATTTTTTTGTTACATTACGTAAAGATACGTGTATATGTTCGATATGCAATGCTGCCTCAGCTTTACCTAAATAGAAAAATATAGAACGCCATTTTAGAACAGTCACAGCGACTTTCAATCGGACGCAGCTCTTTGTAAGGAGTTAAGGAGGAAGAAACTTTCTAATCTTAAAATTAAATTTCAATCACAGCAGACGTTTCTTGTAGAACTTGTACAAAAGTCTTACATCAAGCATACCATCATTTCGTCTATCGGAAGTATTGATGAAACAAGCAAAACCATTTGACGATGGCACAATTGTTAATGAATGCCTTCTGGCAGATTTTGAATCCTGGTTTTCCACCTCAAATTATGGTTTTTGTAAGACTGATTTTTTAGGATTTCAACAGAAGACTTGCTTACAATTTTGACACGGGAAGACACTACAAGAGGAGCAGATTTTTGCCATGCATTCAGATCATTTCCTTTCTGAAAATCGATTTCCCGTTTCAGAAACTTGCGTCTGTTACTACCGATAGAGCGCCTTGCATGGCAGGCAAACATAAAGGATTTGTTGCCGTGCGTGCAAACGACGAATCTTTCCCGCGGTGTTCGTTAGGTATCACTGTATCGTGCATCAGTAAGCGCTCTGTGGACATAGTTTTGAAAATGTCACATGAGTACTGTCACAAAAGTTGTTAATTTAGTTCGCTCACAATCACTACAGAAAACAAAATTTAGAGTGCTTTTCTAAGACCTGGATAGCCAACATGGAAACATACTATTGCACACTTAAGTTCGATTGCTTAGAAGGGGCATGGTTCAAAACAAATTTAAAGAGCTTCTGCCATCAATGAAATCTTTTGTGTCTGAAAGAGAGGAACGTTATTAACAAATATATGAACTGAGCTGGTTGTTGGTTTGTAAGTGGTATGGCAGTTAAACGAAATCAGTTAAACAAAGAACTTCAAGAAAACATCCAAACTGTCATAACTCTTAAGTCTTCCATAAAGTTTTTCATACAAAAACTTGACATTTAGATAGCCCAGTTACAGAAGTTAAACGAGAAACACTTTCCTCAAATACAGTCAGAATTGTCCCATTAACAAATATATTTGGGTCAAGAAAATACAAAGAAGTATACGGCCAACCTGGCAGCACTGAAGACGGAGTTTGAAAAACGATTTTCAGATTTAAAGGCAATGGAACTTATTCTATCTTTCATAGCTCAACTTTTCCAAATACTTGATGTGGAAGATACTTCAGATAAACTGAGTACACTTTTCTCTTTTGCTGCCACTGAACTGTGGTGTCACCGCCAGACACCACACTTGCTAGGTGGTAGCCTTTAAATCGGCCGCCGTCCGGTAGTATACGTCGGACCCGCGTGTCGCCACTATCAGTGATTGCAGACCGAGCGCCGCCACACGGCAGGTCTAGAGAGACTTCCTAGCACTCGCCCCAGTTGTACAGCCGACTTTGCTAGCGATGGTTCACTGACAAATTACGCTCTCATTTGCCGAGACGATAGTTAGCATAGCCTTCAGCTATGTTATTTGCTACGACCTAGCAAGGCGCCATTATCATTTTCTATTGATATTGTAAATCATGTACCGTCAAGAGCGACGTTCGTCATTAATGGATTAAAGTTAAGTATTCCACCAACTACGTCCGTTTTCCTCACTTCTAATTCCCTTGTTATGTTCCAGACCTCACGCCAGCCTGCGTGAGCTAAAACGCGTGCATTTCGGCCTCCTTTAGTAACACAGTGTTGGCTCTCCTGCCAACCACAACGTGAACTTAATGAGGAAATAATTCGATTTCAAAATGACGTTTCCTTAAATTCATAATACAATGAAGATAACTTTTGGAAGTAAGTAATTGTAAAATCCTAGCCTAACATTGTGACAGTGGAATTGTGTGTTTTACCGCTTTTTGGATTATCACTGTGAGACAGCGTTTTCAGCCATGAAGTTAGATAAATCTAAGTGTAGGAATAAACTGACTTATCCTCGTCCTTGACTGTAAAAGTTTGGCTCTGACAAATTATTCATCTGATTATAACTTGCCAATGGCATGGAAAGCCAAGTATCCCAATAAAGCTTTTTCAACGTTTATGATTGTGTAGATTCTCATTCATTTTTTTCAGATGTCTAATGTCTTGAAATCTGGGCATCAGACCTACAACTTTTCACGAGAGAAAATTAGCTTATGTGTATTTTGTGTATTTATAATGGTTACTTTTAGCAACTGTATTGTTTTGTTCTTAAGCCTCTGTGAAATTTAAGTCAATATATCTCTAAATGGACTAAATTGCATCCAGCAGATGTCAAGCCTGAATAGATTGAACCCCATTCCTATAGAGGAATGTTGAAAGGTAGATGGGTGGATAGATTAAGTAAAGAGGTGGTGCGTTCTGGTGTAGTGAAAATGTGTTTTACTACGTTATTGGTGGAAAATACTTGTTATAGTTACGTATGCATCACAACATTTCAGCATGACGTGGGGAATGGAAGTGATTGCCACACGAAATCATGACAAGCTACCTGTAGTAATTAACACAAAAGTGATCCAGAAAGTTCATACACACAAAATGTAAAGAATAAATTTAAAAAAAAAACGAAAACCCACTGATGATGGCACAGTGGTGCCGTAACATGTTTGGGTACTGAGAAGAACGGTGTTTTGCATAACTGGCGGACCTCACATTTTTAACTGTAAATACGGCCAATACAAGGAGCTGCATATCAAAAGATGGAAAATGAATTTAGTTTATAGGAAACATTATGTGACATTAACGAATTGTCAGTTTGGTTTTGTATGGAAGTGAAGGAGATGAAAACTTTAGAGGAACACAGACATGAGTGGAGTTAGCTGGTTCAAGTGGATGTAAGTCACAGGATTTATCTGCTCGGATAGGCGAGCGCGTAATGCACTGCTTTTGGGACGAGGAAGGGAGCGTGACCCGTATTGAATGCGCTCCGCAGATTAGTGTCGAGCGGTGCTGAATCGGCTAAAATGATGTGGTTGAGACGCCCTTCTAAACCCGCAGGGCAGGACAGGTAGTTTAAGTTGTGGAAAGGGACCAAAATAAGTGTCTGTCAGTTACACTCGAATACACAACTTTATTTATCTGACCAAACATTACAAGAGCTAAGAAATTACAAAAAAAACACATAGCATTAATTTTTGGAACTTAATTACCAGTTGAATGCGCCATATAGTCTCAAGCCTTAAGGGCAAGACCACTTTAAAATCGACTGAAGGCCGATAACTTAAGACTCAAACCAAAATCAGAAATTTAAAAGGCAGAAGGCCTTGTCTTAAATCGGTTCTTCCAATTAGGCTGAAGACCCAAACGATCTTATACCTTAAGAGCAAAACAAGTTTAATTTAAAAATCGGCTAGAAGCCATACAAATACAAACAACAAGAACAAATAAGACAAGACAGTACACCCAACGGCGTTCAGAAGTTTTCGAGGATCGGCGTGGAATTCAAACACTAACGCTCCCTTAGGTGAGACAGGCAATCGCCCTAACCATTCTCGATCCGACGACAACCCAGCCGACAGACAGTCAACGGACCCACCGACAAGACAACTTCCGCTACACTCGACCGGCACACAACAGGGAGATCAGTGGAACAACCTAGAAGGTATTGCGCCTACAACCAATTATACACTGAGCTGTCAAACTACACACCGTGCTGGACAGCAACAACACAGTTGTAAGGTGTCAGGCAAATCCAACACCTTCCATGAAAACCCTGGCATGATAAGCAAATCCAGTAGTATGTCACATAGCTCCGAATAAATCGTGACATTAAATTAACCAAAGTAACACGAGTAACGAGTGAGCAAATGGAATACCACAGACTAACACAAGAATGCCTAAATGCATGTCATACCTTCCCACCGTGAGGCAGACGCAGTTCCGAGGGGAGAAACGAGAACAGAAGCCGAGAGCAGAACCGTGTTAAGCTAGAAGGCCCTACGATAAGGGACGGACTGGACACCCACGTCGCCAGCTAACCACAAGGGCCACACATCCCGCACGTTTTAGCGTGAGACTGTTTCGCGTCTCTGTTACGTCAACGACCACCATGTTAAAAGCTAGAGCCCTCCAGAAGAACAGTATAGATCTTACGATAACACAAAAAGGGCCACTACCACCAGCAAGTTTTAGCGTGAGACTTTTTCGCGTGTCTGTTACATTAGGACCACCTTCCCAGCCCATGTTAAATGATAGAGCCCTCCAGAAGAACAGTATAGATCTTACCAGCTGCAAGTTTTAGCGTGAGAATTTTTCGCGTCTCTGTTATGTTGCAAACTTTAAAAACATTGCCCCACCATGAAAAGTATAACGTTTCTCATTGGATAGACAGAATTTTTGTAGGCAGAGCTTAAGGTTAACATTGAGACCCTGATTGGTCAGATGAAAACACAGCCAGATAGTTTTTTTAAACCAACTTCGGTAAATTGTAATAAGGAGAAGTTAGGAGAGAGTTAGTTCCGAGACGGCGAGCTGAATAGCTGCTGCGCCGGCTGCTATCGCCCTGACGCTGCCTAAACACCGACAAGGTAATGAACGCACGCGATGCCGCATTTTTGAGCGCATAAGGTTTCACTCAGAACTGCAGAAGTCTCATCTGTTACACCCCCTTTTTGCGTAATACTAGTGTCGATCGTAAATTAAAACTCATGGTGTTCACATTGGCCACTTGAAGTAAAGATCTGAAACGTGATGATTTTTTTCTGTTGTATAGTTATTGAGAAGCCACATCAGCCACTGTAATTTACGACAAGTTAGATAAGTAATTGAAGATAATTGAGGGTCACTGTAGACCAATTTGATAGTTTTCTCTTTTGTGAAACTTAATTTAAACCTAGATTATAGATGTGATATGGCATAGATCAGCCTTCGATGCATTGTAGAACTTGGAAACCCACTCAGGGAATATTCGTTCGCATTTTTGTTGAACGCAGTTGGTTTTTACCATCTTGTATTACAACATTTCCTTTTATGAATAGTGCAGTTTATAAACCATGTTTTGTGAGGAGAATAAAATTTCCAATGGTAAACTTAACTGCTTTTTCGACGTTATTTTACCAGCTAACTAAAAATAGGAAAGCCTTGAACCCCTTCCACTAAATTTAGTTAGTATTAAGATTCTTTTACAAGGAGTGCAGTGGAGCTGACGCTGAAATTATTAAGTATTTGGTTATATCATCGCTAGTCTCACTGTACTCTTCTGAATTATACATGTAATGTGTGGTCTGGCGTCTCCTTACCAGCAACAGGTCCCAGGTTCAAACTAGCCAATTCCCTAAAAAAAAAAACGCTCAGAGCGTCGTTGCGCGAAAGTGGTAGGGAGACACGATATGGAACAAACAGACACCACCATGAATGTTTAGACAATAAGGAAATTACACTACCTGAATTTATGTCAACACCCAGGGCAGGTAACCGGAACGTTAATGGCCACAAGGCAGAAGAATCCATTGGTGCTCTTCAATTCAAAATAACCAAGTACAGTCAAACTACACTGGGGGAGGGGGGGGGAGGTTAAAATTTGTCAACTTGAAAACATACGTTGTTGCTCGCGGGAATGTCCCAACAGCCGACTACGAAATCCAAACGACACGATGTGAACGGTAGTGACTTGCTGGTAGATTAAGTCAAAACTCAACTTTCGTGTCCAGGATCGGTGCGCCACGGACCTCGTAGCAATGGGAACAGCTCCACACACTCCGACCGCGCGTGGACCTCGCCAGCGGCCTTGGCCAAACTGCGCGCCGCAGAGATTTCCACGCCAGCCGACCAACTCCCGGGCCCGGGTGAAGGGACCACGTATAGGGCGGCCGATGAGACGACCAACCAACGGTCGTCCCGCTCCAATCTCCCTCCATCGGACAGTTCATGTGAGTCGCCAGTGGTCGGCGAGCACTGCCTGTCCGCGCCTCACAGGCGCTCCGTCCCCGACTCCACTGCTGCTGCGTCCCGACTGCACTGCTGGTCCGTCTCCGAACTGTCTGCCAGACACACGACGACCTGGAAATCCTATCGGGCGCTCCATAGATGGTACGACAGCGCACTTACCGATACGCGCTGCTGCTGCCGCTCACGGGCAAGTAAGGCAGGAAGTTAGTGACGCCAGTAAATGGAATAAGGAAACGAGGCGGCAGTTCCGCAATAGAAGATGACAAACGATAAATGGCATGAACACGAGCTGTGCACGGCTCAGCGGTGTTTTGGAATGGTACCCAGTCCTACCTAAGATGCATTTTAGCCTAACATTCAGAAAACGTGCTCACACTTGCATCTATGGTCAACTCTGGACACAGACAAATGGGATAGACAGATTCGGTCGTGGGGTGTGAACAAGGAACTGATGACTTTACTACCGGATTTTTTACTGCGGAGATTCGAGTTTAGTCTTTAATTACAACCAAACCAATAGGCCTGTTTCAAAATGAGTCATATCAATATTTTTTACGTTTAGTTCTGCGTTAGGATATATATGAGGGTTGGAACTTAAATAGTGGAAACTATTTATTCACAACCGATACAAAAGAGTTACATGTCTGCACCTGTCCACGAAAGAAGTCACCATGGACTGTGCGGCTGGTCCCGGCTGAGGTTCGAGTCCTCCCTCAGGCGTGGGTGTGTGTGATTGTCCTTAGGATAATTTAAGTTAAGTAGTGTATAAGCTTAGGGACTGATGACCTTAACAGTTAAGTCCCATAAGATTTCACACTCATTTGAACAACCACCTCTGGCCGTAATAACGGCCTTTATACGCCTGGGCATTGAGTCGAACAGAGCTTGGATGGCGTGTACAGATACAGCTGCCCATGCAGCTTCGACACGATACCACAGTTTATCAAGAGTAGTGACTGGCGTATTGTGGCGAGCCAGTTGCCCGGCCAACATTAACCAGACGTTTTCAATTGGTGAGAGATCTGGAGAATGTGCTGGCCAGGGCAGCAGTCGAACATTTTCTGTATCCAGAAAGGCCGGTACAAGACCTGAAACATGCGGTCGTGCGTTATCCTACTGAAATGTAGGGTTTCGAAGGGATCGAATGAAGGGTAGAGCCACGAGTCGTAACACGCCTGTAATGTAACGTCCACTGTTCAAAGTGCCGTCGGTGCGAACAAGAGGTGATGGCACCCCATACCATGACACCGGGTGATACGCCAGTATGGCGATGACGAATACACGCTTCCAATGTGCGTTTACCGCCATGTCGCCCAACACGGATGCGACCGTCATGATGCTGTAAACAGAATCTGTATTTATCCGAAAAAATGACGTTTTGCCATTCCGTGCACCCAGGTTCGTCTTTGAGTACACCATCGCAGGCGCTCTTGTCTGTGATGCAGCGTCAAGGGTAACTGCAGCCATGGTCTCTGAGCTGATAGTCCATGCTGTTTCAAACGTCGTCGAACTGTTCGTGCAGTGGTTGTCGTCTTGCAAACGTCCCCATCTGCTGACTCAGGGATCGAGACGTGGCTGCACGATGCGTTACAGCCATCAGGGTAAGATGCATGTCATCTCGACTGCTGGTGATACGAGGCCGTTGGGATCAAGCACGGCGTTCCGTATTACCCTCCTGAAGCCATATATTCCATCTTCTGCTAACAGTCATTGGATCTCGACCAACGCGAGCAGCAATGTCGCGATACGATAAACCGCAATCACGATAGGCTACAATCCGACCTTTGTCAAAGTCGGAAACGTGATGGAACGCATTTCTCCTCCTTACACGAGGCATCACAACAACGTTTCACCAGGCAACGCCGGTCTGCTGTTTGTGTATGAGAAATCGGTTGGAAACTTTCCTCATTTCAGCACGTTGTAGGTGTCGCCACCGGCACCAACGTTGTGTGAATGCTTTGAAAAGCTAATCATTTGCATATCACAGCATCTTCTTCCGGTCGGTTAAATTTCGCGTGTGTAGCACGTCATCTTCGTGGTGTAGCAATTTTAATGGCCAGTAGTGTATATTAGATTATAGTAATGATTATGCAGTTTTCAGAGTCTTCGCTACGAACTGCTCATGTCAGACATCTATAGCTAGAAAAGTATCTGTCCGATGGTAACGAAATTTTAATGGGTTATAGGCAAATATATTGCTAGTGGAAATCCCAACTTAACAGAATTTGTAAATGAGTAAAAAATATGTTCTTGTGAGTCTAACAGCACGGGGTTAACACACAACCGAAAGCGTGGTTCTTTATAAAGTGATATTTAAGACTGGTTCTATCCTTGCTGCACCTCAGAATTAACATTGTGCCTGGCTGCGAAAATGAATGCCTCGTTGCCGCGAAACTCCGGGCTGTCGGAAAACGGTCTGCCAGTGTCTGGCAACGTAGTGCCTCATTCCGCCACCGCGCCCACTGTTACTCCTGCTGTCCATTACGCACAGAACCAGTCTTAAATACCACTCGTTACAAAATCCGCATCATACTGTAGCTTCTTGCAGCTACAGAAGAGACCTTGAAAACAAACACACGGTTTCTGTTATGTGTTTATCCTGGGCTTAGAAATAGTTCTTTTAGAATAATCATAAGATCTTTTCCTTGGCAACTGAAAAATTTTGCAATATGAGATTTCCTCTAACAATATATGTGCCTATAACCTGTAAAAAATTTCATTAATATCTTAGAAATAAAGTTAACGGTATATAGTTTTGAGCTGAGCAGCTCTTAGCGAAGACATCGAAAACCGGACAATCCTTAATTGAGTCTAAAATAAAAAATATAGATATTGACCTTTAAAAGCAAATTGTTCCACATAGCTTAATGCAGAATAAAACTAGGAAAATATTCTTATAACTCATTTTGCGATGGACCTATTGGTTCGCTTGTAATTAAAGCTTAAACTCGAATCTCCATAATAAAAAGAAGTCCGATAGTAGATACTTAGTCTACAAATTTAGACAACGTAGTTGTATGGAGATAAACAGCGATTAATTTATTTATAATCAATTACTCAAAATGACAGTCACAATCGCATCATTTATTTTGCCGCCAACCGGTTTCAACCCGCGATGGGGTCATCTTCAGGGCAATTTACACTGTAAACTTATAATATCAGTAAGTAATCATGTAAGTAATCTACAAGCAATTAGTCAAAGTTACATAAATAAACAGATCTTTATACCCATTTGGTCGCTCGCTGGAGTCACCACCCCGCCCGCACACGGTGCATGGTTGGCTCTCTGCATGAGCTTAAATAACGGCCAACAACACGTGGGCAGAGGTAACGTCCTCCACGCCCTCCGCTATGACGACGGAATCCTAGCCAAATTGGCTAAGGGGCACTTCATGTACAACTGTTTCTAATATGTTAATTTTATAACGGAGAATACACTGATTTTGAAGTTTTTTATTAATTACTAGGAACAACTTTTGTGGATAGCAGCCAGAACACAGCATGACAACGCATGCTGTGCAAAGATAACGCCTCAGCAGAATACCACATGGATTGACAACAACATGGCGGAAGAATGGCTATGGTACGCCGTTGGATAAGCAGCTGCAGCAGCAAGTCGTATAACCCTAGCTTACTTATTTGTTAGATAGTTTAATTAATTTCTTTGCGTGTTTTGGGGTACTTGCATTGTTTAATTCATATATTTCGGGCGTATTATAGTATTTGAGGGTTGTAGCATCCCGCCTTAGTACCTGAATAGTGCAAATTCGCGTAGTCGTCTGTCTTCTGTTTTTGTTTTGAACAGCCAGTGTCGGTTGGTCACAGTCATTGTGTTCCCTGCCGCCGTTGGATAAGCAGCTGCAGCAGCAAGTCGTATAACCCTAGCTTACTTATTTGTTAGATAGTTTAATTAATTTCTTTGCGTGTTTTTGGGTACTCGTATTGTTTAATTCATATATTTCGGGCGTATTATACTATTTGAGGGTTGTAGCATCGCGCTTTAGTGTCTACTTGGTAGATTCTTGTTTAAATTGCGTGTGAGTTTCGTATAGGAGGTGCAATTTCGAGTTTTAGTTACTGTAATCGTAAATTCAGCAGATTGTAGCGCAGTCGTTAGGCATTTGTACAGGTTAGTTGATACATTCTTTGCGTGTTTCGCTTGCGTTCTCTAGGCACGGACTCGTGTTTCAGTAACTGTTGTTCAACATCGATTATAATGGACAGGGACTGCGATTGCTGTGTTCGGATGAGGGCTGACAGCATCCCTTCGCTCACAGCTGCAATCGGCGCTGACTTCGGTCGCGCAGCTTGAGGCTGTGGCCAATGGGCACCACTGTGGGGAGCCGGACTCGGGTATCACGGGGATGTCAACCTCGTCCCGTCTGTCCCCAGAACGGTCCGCCGCTGTGGTTGCCCCGGTTGCTGCCCGCAGTGGGGCTGAGCCCTCGCCTGTAGTTGATTGGGAGGTCGTTCCAAGGCGTGGCAGGCAGCGAAAGGCGTCCCCGGAGGCTGATCAGAAAGCCTCCCCAGTGCGTCTGACAAACCGGTTTCAGGCACTGTCTCTGGCTGAGCCAGATGCAGCTGCCTGCCCTGTTTCAGAGGATCATTCTCAGCCTTCAAGGTCCGGGTAATCGCAGAGGGTGGGCTTACTGGTAGTTGGGAGCTCCAATGTTAGGCGCGTAATGGGGCCCCTTAGGGATACGGCGGCTAAGGAGGGGAAGAAATCCAGTGTACACTCCGTGTGCATACCGGGAGGAGTCATTCCTGATGTGGAAAGGGTCCTTCCGGATGCCATGAAGAGCACAGGGTGCAGCCAGCTGCAGGTAGTGGCACATGTCGGCACAAATGACGTGTGTCGCTTTGGATCTGAGGAAATTCTCTCTGGATTCCAGCGGCTATCTGATTTGGTGAAGGCTGCCGGTCTTGCTTACGAGATGAAGGCAGAGCTCACCATCTGCAGCATCGTTGACAGAACCGACTGCGGACCTTTGGTGCAGAGCCGGGTGGAGGGTCTGAATCAGAGGCTCAGACGGTTTTGCGACCGTGTTGGCTGCAGATTCCTTGACTTGCGCCATAGGGTGGTGGGGTTTCGGGTTCATGTGAATAGGTCAGGAGTTCACTACACTCAGCTGGCGGCTACACGGGTAGCGGAGGCTGTGTGGCGTGGACTGGGCGGTGTTTTAGGTTAGAAGGCCTCGGGAAGGTACGGGGTGGGCTGCAATGTCCAAGGGTGCATGGCAATTACAGGACGTGCTTGGATCAAGGAACAGTCGGAATTATAGTTGTAAATTGTTGTAGTTGCGCTGGAAAAGTCCCTAAGCTTCAAGCGCTAATAGAAAGCACAGAAGCTGATATCGTTATAGGTACAGAAAGCTGGCTAAAGCCTGAAATAAGTTCTGCAGAAATTTTTACGAAGTCTCAGACAGTGTCCAGGAAAGATAGATTAGGCAGAATTGGTGGTGGAGTGTTTGTGTCTGTCAGTAGTGGTTTATCTTGCAGTGAAGTCGAAGTAGATACTCCGTGCGAATTGGTATGGGTGGAGGTTATACTTAACAGCCGAATTAAGTTAATAATTGGCTCCTTCTACCGACCCCCAGACTCAGATGATACAGTTGCGGAACAGTTCAGAGAAAGTTTGAGTCTCGTAACAAATAAATACCCCACTCATACGGTTATAGTTGGTGGGGACTTCAACCTACCCTCGGTATGTTGGCAAAAATACTTGTTCAAAACCGGTGGTAGGCAGAAAACGTCTTCCGAGATTGTCCTAAATGCTTTCTCCGAAAATTATTTCGAGCAGTTAGTCCACGAACCCACGCGAATTGTAAATGGTTGCGAAAACACACTTGACCTCTTAGCGACGAACAATCCAGAGCTGATAGAGAGTATCATGACTGACACAGGGATTAGTGATCACAAGGTCGTTGTAGCTAGGTTCAATACAGTTTCTTCCAAATCCATCAGAAACAAACGCAAAATAATTTTATTTAAAAAAGCGGATAAAGTGTCACTAGATGCCTTCCTAAAAGACAATTTCCATTCCTTCCGAACTGACTATGCGAATGTAGACGAGATGTGGCTCAAATTCAAAGATATAGTAGCAACAGCAATTGAGAGATTCATACCTCATAAATTGGTAAGAGATGGAACGGATCCCCCGTGGTACACAAAAAAGGTCCGAACGCTGTTGCAGAGACAACGGAAAAAACATGCGAAGTTCAGAAGAACGCGAAATCCCGAAGATGGGCTAAAATTTACAGACGTGCGAAATTTGGCACGTACTTCGATGCGAGATGCCTTTAATAGGTTCCACAACGAAACATTGTCTCGAAATTTGGTAGAAAATCCGAAGAAATTCTGGTCGTATGTAAAGTACACAAGCGGCAAGACGCAGTCAATACCTTCGCTGCGCAGTGCCGATGGTACTGTTATCGACGACTGTGCCGCTAAAGCGGAGTTATTGAACACAGTTTTTCGAAATTGCTTCACCAGGGAAGACGAATGGAATATTCCAGAATTTGAAACACGAACATCTGCTAGCATGAGTTTCTTAGAAGTAGATACCTTAGGGGCTGTGAAGCAACTCAAATTGCTTGATACGGGCAAGTCTTCAGGTCCAGATTGTATGCCGATTAGGTTCCTTTCAGATTACGCTGATACTATAGCTCCCTACTTAGCACTCATATACAACCGCTCGCTCACCGATAGATCTGTACCTACAGATTGGAAAATTGCGCAGGTCGCACCAGTGTTCTAGAAGGGTAGTAGGAGTAATCCATTTAACTACAGACCTATATCAAAAAATGGTTCAAATGGCTCTGAGCACTATGGGACTCAACTGCTGTGGTCATTAGTCCCCTAGAACTTAGAACTACTTAAACCTAACTAACCTAAGAACATCACACACATCCATGCCCGAGGCAGGATTCGAACCTGCGACCGTAGCAGTCGCACGGTTCTGGACTGCGCGCCCAGAACCGCGAGACCACCGCGGCCGGCCAGACCTATATCATTGACGTCGGTTGGCAGTAGGGTTTTGAAGCATATACTGTATTCAAACATTATGAATCACCTCGAAGGGAACAATCTATTGACACGTAATCAGCATGGCTTCAGAAAACATCGCTCTTGTGCAACGCAGCTAGCTCTTTATTCGCACGAAGTAATGGCCGCTATCGACAGGGGATCTCAAGTTGATTCCATATTTCTAGATTTCCGGAAAGCTTTTGACACCGTTCCTCACAAGCGACTTCTAATCAAGCTGCGGAGCTATGGGGTATCGTCTCAGTTGTGCGACTGGATTCGTGATTTCCTGTCAGGAAGGTCGCAGTTCGTAGTAATAGACGGCAAATCATCGAGTAAAACTGAAGTGATATCAGGTGTTCCCCAGGGAAGCGTCTTGGGACCTCTGCTGTTCCTGATCTATATAAATGACATGGGTGACAATCTGAGTAGTTCTCTTAGATTGTTCGCAGATGATGCTGTAATTTACCGTCTAGTAAGGTAATCCGAAGACCAGTATCAGTTGCAAAGCGATTTAGAAAAGATTGCTGTATGGTGTGTCAGGTGGCAGTTGACGCTAAATAACGAAAAGTGTGAGATGATCCACATGAGTTCCAAAAGAAATCCGTTGGAATTCGATTACTCGATAAATAGTACAATTCTCAAGGCTGTCAATTCAACTAAGTACCTGGGTGTTAAAATTACGAACAACTTCAGTTGGAAGGACCACATAGGTAATATTGTCGGGAAGGCGAGCCAAAGGTTGCGTTTCATTGGCAGGACACTTAGAAGATGCAACAAGTCCACTAAAGAGACAGCTTACACTACACTCGTTCGTCCTCTGTTAGAATATTGCTGCGCGGTGTGGGATCCTTACCAGGTGGGATTGACGGAGGACATCGAAAGGGTGCAAAAAAGGGCAGCTCGTTTTGTATTATCACGTTATAGAGGAGAGAGTGTGGCAGATATGATACACGAGTTGGGATGGAAGTCATTACAGCATAGACGTTTTTCGTCGCGGCGAGACCTTTTTACGAAATTTCAGTCACCAACTTTCTCTTCCGAATGCGAAAATATTTTGTTGAGCCCAACCTACATAGGTAGGAATGATCATCAGAATAAAATACGAGAAATCAGAGCTCGAACAGAAAGGTTTAGGTGTTCGTTTTTCCCGCTCGCTGTTCGGGAGTGGAATAGTAGAGAGATAGTATGATTGTGGTTCGATGAACCCTCTGCCAAGCACTTAAATGTGAATTGCAGAGTAGTCATGTAGATGTAGAACGTCGCGCAAATATGATATTACAGCAGACGACTTATACGAAGCGGCTACCATGACGACAGCGTCCCAACGACACAGGCTAGGGGGCGCTTGATATATACTATTATCGCCCATGGTAACAGCATCCCTACCACAAAAGATAGAGGGCTCTGCTCTATCCACAACTGATGTGAAAAATGAATGGGAGAATAGTTACCTGAATTTTAAATAATTGTAAATTTCTCGAGATTTAATTTGTTATATTTATTATTTATTATGTTTTATATTACAACTGGAGCAATCTTTAAAATCTACGATTTCTTGCTTAAGCATGTAACTACCGTTGGTCACTGAGGAGGGCGCTACCGTCTGCCCACGTGTTGTTGGCCGTTATTTAAGCTGGTGCAAACTCCTCTCTGGCCGGACATGGAGGTTGAACCCCTCTACCATCCTCCACACCTACAAATCCTTAATCCATCCCATCCTCTGTTATGCCAGTCCCACCTGGATATCCGCCCTCCCCCCCCCCCCCAAATTCTATAAGTCCCTCCAGATCCTCGAGCGTCATGCACTCTGCCTTGCCTTCAGTATAAACCTACCGTCCCCCACGCGGATCCTCTATGACCTCATTCCTTTTCCCCATCTGCTCCTATTCCTCGAACATATCTGCATCCTCTACACCTCCCGCCGCCTTGATCCCCCTCACCCCCTGGTTGCTCCTCTCCTCTCCCATCCCCGCCACCTACCGCGCCTTCACTGTTGTGTCCCCCCTACCCTCCATCTCTACATCCTTCATGTCCTTTCCCAAGGCGGCCCTCCTGGATGATGCCCTTTTTCTCTCCATTTACTCCTCCAATCAACTCTGATCCTCACACCCCCTCCTTTCCTCTCTTCTTTTCCTGGGCTCCCTCTTCCCCCTCCTTCTATCCTGCTTTCTCTGCCAACTAAGCCCTCCCTACCTCCTTTCTTCCCTCCGAGTCCTTTTGTATTCCCCTCCTCTCCCTTCCCCACTCCCTGTCGCGTCTGCCCAGCACCCCCTACCCCTCTTACGGGTCCTCATCCTCTATCGGCTCCTTTCCCCCCTCTCCCCTTCGTTTTTCCTCTCCTTCCCCCCCTTTTATTTTCTCATCATCTGTCCAGTTTCCCACCACCTGCTCTCGTCTGTGGAATGTATTATTTGTCAACTCTTTAGTGCAGTGTTCAAGTTAGCATTCAGTGTTGTTTCGTTCTTCCCCAGTGTTGTGAACAGAAACAATGCTGTCGCTGGGTGTGAATTTCCACAATTTTTTTTATCCATGTTACCATTTAAGTTTCCGATTTTATCGCCTGTTTTATTACTTATTATCTTCATGTTTTTAAAACAAAATCTGTAGGCTGAAGAGCGGCATACTAAGCTGTTGCCAGGCCGATCCCTTCAGGGGAGAATCAAAACTCAATAAAGAAAAAAAAAGCCAACCATGCATAGTTACCAACCGTGCAGAGGCGGGGTGGTGACTCCAGCGAGCGACCAAATGGGTATAAAAATCTGTTTATTTGTGTAACTTTGACTAATTGCTTCTAGATTACGTACCCATAATTACTCACTAATATTATAACTTTACAGTGTAAATTGCTCAGAAGACGACCCCATCGCGGGTTGACACCGGTTGGCGGCAAAATAAATAATGCGATTGTGACTGTCATTTTGAATAATTGATTATAGATACTTAGTCTCTTCGAAGCCTTAATCAGCGGCAGTAATTGTGCAGACGCGGGGAGTCTTACAGAGGGCAGATTGGCACGGGGAGCCTCCTCAGACTGGTCTTGTTATTGACTACAACAACTCGATGGACTGTATCATTTCGATCTTTAGTAATCTACCCGGTGTAGTGTGCCATTGTATTGTTTGGTAAGCTGCCCGATATACTGTTCCAGGACGTTCTTTAGGTAGCTACCGTATTCACGGTATTCTGTTATAAGGGCCACTAACTGTGCTAAAGTGATCAGCAGATGAATAGAACTGTTCTTTGAGCGAGAAGTGTGTGTGTTGGCGGAGAGAGAGGATGTTTCAGTTGGAGGGAGTGCTTCGCTGATGGAGTGCCTGCCAGGGCGACGCCGGTGGCCGCTAGAGCTACACGTGTGTGTGTATGAGTGCGTGTGCGTGAAGAGCCCACTTGTGCCGGCAACAAAGGCAGCGGTTAGCGGCCCGCCGCCCTCCGTCTGCTATACAGAGGCGCTCGCCGTGTAAACAGACGGCGCGCAAACAGCAGCAGGCGGCGGCGCTCTGGGCTGGGATATCTTTGAGGATGAGCTCAGGGGCCGGCTACTGATTACTGGCTACTGGCTGCTCGGTCGCGTTACACCCACAGAGTAGAGAAACCTCTGGAGTGCGCATTCGAATGCGCAGAACAGCTTTTTGTGTTGTCAACATACATCGCCAGCGTGGTCACGTGATCTCGGGACGTCATATGCCAGTTTTACACGATGGACCAACTTGTAACCGACTGACAACCAGCTGCGTGAATGGCGGCCGTGTATCGTGTGAACAGGCTCACTATTGCCGCTGCGTTAGCAGCGACGCGCGGTAGCTCTAGGGATAAAGGAATAGGTCCAGTTCTAAATTCGGTACTAGTGGCCTCACTGCGCATGCGCCAACAGCAGTCTGCTGAATTCTGTGACTGCCATATTCCGGCCTGGTTGGTAATTTTCTCTTCCCGAGACTGGGTGTTTGTGTTGTCCTTATCATTTCATCATCATCATCTTCATCACTTCCGATAATGCCTAAATTGGATTGTGAAAAAAAGGGACTGTGGAAGAATTGGGACTGGGTACGGGCGCTGATAACCAGGCAGTTGAGCACCCCACAAGCCAAACATAATCATTATCATCATCATCTGCCATATTACTTTCTGCTGCACTTACCCTATGTTGAGTTTTGTTTCTCTTTATGGTCGTTCCGTTATTACAAGGAACTTTCTGGGCGAGTGAGTATAGAGCACATTTCGTAAATATTTTCACGAAAGTTTTTAAATCTTTGTAAATTCCAGAATTGACGATATGCTGATGTGATATCATGACTTTGGCACTGTTTTTCTAGTAGCGGTACGCTGTGTTTACGTTTGTCATTCAAACACGCAGCAACAAGTTCTTGTACGAGTTTATAGTTCGGGCCTAGCACGCTTGGGGCGCTTCGGTAGACTATAATCTTTCGTGAACACTTTCGTTCATCGTGTAAAAATGTCTTTACGTTTGCTCGTAAGGCGCTCTATACATTTAGAATAGCCGGCCGCGGTGGCCGAGCGGTTCTAGGCGCTTCAGTCCGGAAACGCGCGACTGCTACGGTCGCAGGTTCGAATCCTGCCTCGGGCATGGATGTATGTGATGTCCTTAGGTTAGTTAGGTTTACGCAGTTCTAAGTGCTACTGGACTGATGACCTAACATGTTAAGTCTCATAGTGCTCAGAGCCATTTGAACCGACATTTAGAATATCATTACATCACTAGTACAGACAGATCCTCTTCGTAGGTGCCGTGTACAAGGCGTAGTCGTTTCGTAAAAAACATCATGACAATTTGTTTTTGGTACCTAGAATATACCGCTCTGAAGAGAAATTAAACGAAAGCGAGAAGCTGAAACTTTCCAAATGTTCACATTTGTGTGAATTCCTAACGGACCAAACTGCTGTACTCATCGGTCCCTAGACTTACACACTAGTTAAACTAACTTATGCTAAGAATAACACACACATCCACACCCAAGGGAGAACTCGAACCTCCGGCGGGAGACGTCGCGCAATCCGTCACAGGAAGACTCTAACCGTTCGACCACTCCGCGCAGTGCAGAAACTTTGAAGAGCTCCTTTGTTACAAGTGTCACAGCTCAGATGCATCCATTTCCGAAGCAGAATGTACAGTCTAGGTGTCAGGATGCCGCTGTTGTGGTAAAAATAAAGAAAGCAATTGTTCTGTACTAAACTTGCGCAGAAAACGTGTTTAAGGTAAATGCTACAAATCGCTCAGTGCAACACTTCGTATCTTCCAGTTTTGTTGTAGTTCGCTTGCCTATTCGCATAAATTTAACTTCCTGTTTACTTTCAGTTTTCTATACTCTAATAAGCTGATTCTCTGTCTCTCTCTCTCTCAAACACACACACACAAACACACACACACACACACACACAGACACACACACACACACACACACATGCAAATTCAATTTGTCTTCTCTTTTTTGCAAAACAATCTGTCTGACCTAGAGTGGAACGTTCTAGGAACATTTTGCTTTTCAATAATACACGAAACTCTTTATTCATGTTATAAGGTACCAATTAGGAAGTATATTTCGGTTTAAAATAAACAAAGTGACCACATACTACGGAGCTGCGAGCTATCAGAAATGCATAAAGAGAAAAAAAGCGTAAGTTCTACGTCTTTTCGGACGTTTACCACTGCCAAAAGAAATCGCAGTTCTCCGAGCTATGGTTTTAAATAACCTACTATGTGTCAAACTCAAGGCAAGACACACATTTCGTACAGACAGTAACCGATTTGAAACATTTACTCAAAATGTAAACAGACCCAAACAACACGTAAAACTATTCATGACAAATAACTCTCCTTACATGTACCTTTGCGCCAGTAGCAACAACAGTAAGTCACTATGCTATTTTGGACAATTAAATGGTGAAAATGCAAGAATTACGAGTAATATAAGTTTCGAGCTCTGCAGAAAGCATAAGCAGACGACGCTATCTTGAGAGCACATGACAATCCCAAGTTAATGTGGACAACGTGTGTGGAACGTAATGCTCACTCCAGAGGTATTTCTACTCTATGGTTACGCCGTCCGACTGTATAGTATTGTGTGTGTCCTGTCACTGAACTGTTCACAGTGACATAGTCTCTGCCCTACCTTCCTATTCATAATGAATCCTACTCCGTATACCATTTCTGTTGCTATTGATATTATTACCCTCTACTCATCTGATCAGAAATCCTTGTCTTCTTTCCACTATATCTAGATTGAGCCTTTGCATTTCCCTTTTCAAAATGGTTCAAATGGCTCTAAGCACTATGGGACTTAACATCTGAGGTCACCAGTCCCCTAGACTTAGAACTAAGGACATCACACACATTGATGCTCGATGCAGGATTTGAACCTGTGACAGTAGCAGCTGCGCAGTTCCGGACTGAAGCACCTAGAATCGCTCGGACACAGCGCTCGGCTTCCCTCTTCAGATTTTCAAGTTTCCCTACCACGTTTTGATTATCCACAGCCCATTCGTAGAACGTTGATCTTCTGTTGATTAATCTTTTTCTCATAGTAATCTCCCCCTTGGCAGTCCCCTCCTGGAGATCCGAATGGGGGTTATTCTGTAATCTTTTGCCAATGGAGAGATCATCATGACACTTCTTCAATTACAGACCAGATGTCCTGTGGATACACGTTACGTTTCTTTAATGCAGTTGTTTCCATTGTCTTCTGCATCCTCATGCCGTTGATCATTGCTGATTGTTCCGCTTTTAGGGTCAGTTTCCCACCCCTAGGACAAGAGAGTGCCCTGAACCTCTGTTCACTCCTCCGCCCTCTTTGATGAGGCCAATGGCAGAATGACACGTGACTTCTTATGCCGGAAGTCATTGGTCGCCAATGCTGATTTTTAATGAAAATTTAAGCAGCAGTGGGATTCGAACCCGAAAAGGAAACATTTTGATAGTGACTCAAAGTCGCTACCCCGTGGCCCATGGGTGCATCCTTTACACCTGTACTAAAGGTACATTTCCACATGCACACTTTACGGCTGTGCTTGCCCCACACGCAAGTAGATGCAATGGTGTACAGATAAGCCTCCCTTTTGAGCTCGAGCGCACAGGTGGTTGTGTTCACAGCTAGATACTTTACCCACTTTGGCACGCTTTTCTGGCGGAACAAATGAGGGCACACATCGGCTGCTTTATATTTTTTCGCAAAGTATATTGCGGAAAATACAGCAGCCGGCCGCGGTTTTCGAGCGGTTCTAGGCACTACAGTCCGGAACCATGCGGCTGCTACGGTCGCAGGATCGAATCCTGCCTTGGGCATGGATGTGAGTGATGTTCTTATGTTAGTAAGGGTCAAGTAGTTCTAGGTCAAGGGGACTGATGACCTCAGATGTTAGGTCCCATAGTGCTTAGAGCCATTTGATCCACTTGAAAGTATAGCGTGAAAACTATTTATTGTTCAGTTATTTATAGCCCTAGGTATTTGCTTCATGATGAACTGTGCGTATCTTTTCGTTAACTGTCATAGTTCTTATATTTAGGGACTGTATAGGTCACAACATGAAATTCGAACAGTTTGCAATGAAAAATAGAGGTTGCCCTGATTTTGCGTTTGGGCAAATAAAGACATTATTGCTGTGTATCAACTGAATTTTTCTTTAGACTTGGGAGGAAGTCTATATCCGTCTTCAATCTTGTGAAACTCACTTCCAACTGTGCACGCAGTGGAAAAGCTTTCATAATTTACTCATAATATCCATCATGTTTCATAAACTGTTAAAGGTATCGAAATGAGTTCTTGGCAAATGGTAGAACAAAGAGAAGAGTATTTAGGAATGTCATTAATAAGTGAAATTTTCTTATAAGGGCATCAGAAGAAAATATATAGTTTTTAAAAGGAATCTTTTTTCGTTCATTTGAATACCTTAATCGTTTTACATGAACTTCATTAATTATATTCTAAGTAACACAAATATTATCATTATTTTTATGAAAAATGCATGACTTCTTGTTCCTAATTACATTTCAAACGGAAAATTCCAGAGTACATTGCATAGACAAATACTCACTGATCGACATTTTGTAATAAATTTATCATGTTTCTTAATGTAAACATCTTTACCAATTTTTTAAATATTATATCAATAATTAACGATCTACATTTATCATTTAATTTGGAATTTTTTGTGATCTGAACTGCTGAGAACCAAAGTGGTCTTCATCAAAAAAATTTAGTTTTTGAGCTATACCACACGGTTTACTCACAAGATATGGAAAATCATTGTGGAGAGGTGGTTCAATAAAGAACGATCATAATTTTTTATGAGTAGAATTATTTTGTAGGTTCTGGACCACTAGACCAATCTTCTAAAAAATAAAAAATTACTCGTTAACACTCATACTTTTTCTTTTCTATAAGATTGATCAAATAGCTCGTAAACACTTGTATTTTTTATTTTCTATAAGATTGATCTAATGATCCAGAACCTACAAATTGAGCCTACTTTCCCTTTTACCTAATAATAATACAATAATAATTATAATAAAAAGCATTTATTTTATATACATTTTCTATAGGTGAATTTAATGTAATTAAATAAATTAGAGAAATAACTATTATTTTAAAATTCAATTTTTAAAAACAGCACATTTTACAACTTTTCCTTAGCCCAAAAATGTCCAATTTTTTACTTCAGTGAAAAACGCGTTTTAAAAAAATTATATTAAAGAATAAGTACATACAATTATTCACTTTCTACTTTAGCATCTATAAGATTACATAGATGAAGTGAATATGATTTCAGGTTCTAAATTTCTTAGACTCTGTTTTTTTTTTTAAATCTAACTCAGATAGATATGAAATTACTTTAATTTCAGCTACTTTTTGAATAACGTAAGTAAATTCTTTAAATAACTTAGTTAACTAAGTATATTTTTAAAACTATATCTTTAATATAAACTACAAATATATATTTATAGAAACTAACAAAAAATTTTCTGTATGAATGGAGACTACTTTACTGAAGAAGCTAAATAATTTAAGTATTACTAAAAAAATTAAAAAAGTACATGAGCTAGAGATAAATGTATTATATAATACTACAGACAGTGAATATTTTAATACTAATTTGGAGAACTACTTTGTCTAGAATTTAATAATGTTTTAAAGTTATTTTACCAAATAGATTTTCTAAATTTATTGAGGTTTTGAATTTGATATAATTAAAAGAGGACAAATTAAATGAAAATGTAAGGGAATATAGAAACTTAAAATGTAAATAATGAATTTCATGATATTCATTTTTTATTTTTTATAAATCTAAAAAAACTTATTTCTTATAAATGGACCAAAACGAAATGCAAACTAAAGAAAACGATGCTTCTGCACTAGTTGAGGTATGTGAAAAAGATGTTGACTCTCCTATTTGTTTAAGTGATGAATATAATAATCAGTTTGTTAAAACAAACTGCAAACATATTTTTCATAACGAATGTATTGATGAATGGTTAAAGGAAAAAGAAAATTGACCACTTTTTAGAACTTTTATCAAAAATAAAATAACACAAAAAATTGAAATATCTGATATATATGCTATATTTGATGCTAAAAATGATGCAGCTTATCATGGTGATTATGATGATGATGATTATTGGTGATGATTATTTTTAAAATAATTCATATAAATAATATAAAATTTAAAAAATTACTTTTTTAAAATTCTGACAAATTTTTTCTATATAAATAAAACAAGCGCCAACTGAAGCAGGCTTAAGCCAGTGTCAAATTCAACAAGATTGTTCTGTGAAAACTAATTTTCGTAAATATTGCAATACAGAGATATCAATTGATAATTTTACTTTACAAAACTACACAAAAGATGGTTATAGAAGTACATGTAGATCATATTTAAATAAATATCATGTTGAAAATTACAATAAAAATCGAACTCCTCATGTATGTGGAAAAGTGTTGCTAAATATTATTTCAAGGAACATCTAAGACGAAATCCAAGTTAAGAACATGCGAAAATGTAAAATGAATCTGCAATGAACAGTGAAGAAGTTATAAGTGAGGAAAAATAGAAATGTAAAATTTGTTATGAAATTAACGATTTAAATTGTTTTTATGTACATCCATCACATAAAAATAAACATAATAACAAATATAAGAAATAAACTTTAGAATATTTTAAGAATAATAAAACATTAACTATCCCTTTATGGTTAATTATCTATTATATAATACTATTTATCCATCTATTTAATAATTATCATTTTATTAATAAAAATAATTTTTAAAAAATCTGAAGAATTTCTTTTGAAAAAATAGAGGAACAAACTAAATGATGGTTAAACTAAATAGTAAACTAATTCCTTTAAAAACTAATTGATCGTTACATTAATTCTCTTTTTCATAAACTATTTATTAAAGTATAATCTTTTAAATAGTATCACAATGTTAATGAAAATGTTTTTCAAAATCTAAAAATATGTTTTGTAATAAATAGAAGAGAAAAAACAGAAAGTAACATCGCTGCTCAACTAGAGAAACTTGCTAATCAACTACAACAATTTCCCAATGTAAGACTTAGTGAATTTTGTAGAATAAATAATTAACAAGGATTGAAGTTTAGGTAAAGCTGATGTAATTAGATTTATTATAAGTGAACGATCAATTATTGTCCGAAAACATCCAATTACTTTTGGAAATAATACATCTGATCACAGATCTGAGATGGCTACAAGTATTGGTGAATTAAGTGAAAATAAAGTAAATATTGCTGAAGATAATACGTCTGAAGTAATTGGAAATCATAAAAATTATATAACATAAGTAACTAAAAAATATAAAAATAATGTTAGTATTTATATACCTGAAGAAGTTAGTGATAATCAAACGAATATGGTTACAAAAATTAAGTTGAAGTAGGACATAATCTTGGGAAAAAGGTACCATATTATGATATTTATGATGTTTTTCTAACTATAGAAGATAAGACATAAAAAATAATATTCCAATTTTCTACAAATATATTTGTAAAACCAAAAGACAAAAAAACAATTGAAGATTACTTACTTGAAAAGGCATTTGGGGACAGTTTACAAACTATAAATATTGAAAATAATATGTATTTGTTACTAATCATTTCTTAAATGCAGTACAAACAAAAAATTTTAAGATTGTTAAAGATTAATTAAAAGTACATCATGGTGTATAGATAAATTTTTATTTATATTTTGAATATAAACTACAAACAAATGAAAGAAATGAAGTAAATGAAAAACTTCAAGGATTTGGACAACAAACCAAACTATACTATTTTAACAGAAAAAGATTTTAATAAAAATTCAAATATTGTATTTTTGAATTTTTTTCAAATATGGTAAAAGACATATGTAAGAAAAAATATCTAATTTTCAAGCATAAGAATCAAATGCTCATTAAATAGGATAATTTGTTTAAAATTAGCAAATTAGAGGATCATCTTGATTTACCTGATAATATTAAAAATAAAAACGCATATGTTAATGTGAAACATAATGATCAAAAATGTTTTCTGTGGGCTATAAAATCAGCATTAAAAATAACAGACTCTAAAAAAGAAAAACATGTAAATCTACTTTATTTCAAGAAAGATAATAATTCACATTATTTTTATATAAAAATGTATTAAAAGTACAAGTTCTACAAAATGAACAGTTGTCTTTTATAATTTTTTCAAATCTAATGAATTTCTTTTGTAATAAATAGTACACATTTTGTAGAATTGCGAACCAAATCCAGAAACACCATAAACAATGACATTTAGAAAACATGAACCAAGCGTATTCTGTTACTATATTAAATATATATGGAAATTATCAATTAGATAAAATAAAAAATATGTTTCTTCAGAATTATTTAACTAAGTAATTATAAATTAGAATCCATTACTTTAAATGGATTATTGGAAAAAAATTTGAAGAAACACAATTACCTACGAAAGACAAATTTTACACTGAATTAAATGATTGTAATATAAGAGATGAAGATTATGAACATGCAAAATTAGTTTGGAAAAAAATCAATATTAAAAACCTTGGTTAATATCATGATTTATATCTTACAGCTGTTGTATTATTGTTAATTGGTGTTTGTAAAAATTTTATAAAAACATGTATATAAACATATAACCTAGATCCTTCCTGGCTTTTTGCAGCAGCAAGTTTATCTTGGGATGCATTATTAAAAAATATTAAACAAAAACTTGAATTATTGCATGATTATGATATGCTTCTAATGGTTGAAAAACGAATAATAGGTAGAATTTCACAAAGCTGTAAAAGATATCTAAAAACAAATAATAAATATTCAAAAGATTATAATAATAAAGAAATAACAATTTATATCTAGATGCATGTATCTAGATGAAATTATTTATATGGTTATACTATGAATCAATATTTACCATATGGCCCATTTAAATGGGAAGAACTGGTTAATTTTAATTGTACAAGAATCAGTGTAATGTCAAACAATAATCATGATGATATTTGTAGTAGATCTAAACCATCAAAAAACATTTCCATGATTTACATAAAGATTTACCACTAGTTACTGAATCAAAACATGTTACAGGTACAAATGAAATTAAATTAATAACTACTCTAGATAAAAACATAATTACATAGTACATTATAGAAATCTCAAACTATATCTATGTCTAGGAATGCAATTTTACAAAAATACTCAAAGTTTTAAAATTTAAAGAAACTGATTGGTTAAGAAGTATATAAATCTAAGAACACAATTAAGAACTAAACCTAAAAATGATTTTGAAAAGGTTTCTATAAATTATTGAATAACTTTGTATTTGGTAAAACAATGGAGAATATTAGAAACAGACAAGATATAAAATTAGTTGCAAATAGTTATGTACGTGATAAACTAGTAGCTAAACCAAATGTTAAACATAGAGCTTATTTCTAGAGCTTATATCCTGATATTCTAGTTGCTATTCTTATCAAAATACCTAAAATAATATTTAATAAACACATTAATGTAGGATTAAGTATACTTGATTAATTTAAAGAATTGATGTACAATATAAACAATAGAGTTATCAAACATGGAGAAAATACATAAATAATTCATCAACAAAGAGATATTTGTATTTATAATATTTAAACAGATTATTTCTATGAAGATATGAAATCAATGATTGATTTTATGATACAAGTGATTATCTTACAGATAATGTATTATATTCCACAAGCAAACACAAAAGTTGTTAGAAAATCAAAGATGAATGTAATGCAAAAATTATAGAAGATATTTGTGGTTTAAGAGCAGAGATGTATGGACTTAAATTGGTGACAAAAAAGAAAAGAATTCAGAAAGAATTACAAAATATGTTTTAATACCAAAATAACTTTTGGAAGATTATAAAGATAGTTTATTTATCAATATAGAACAATATAAAAAATTTAATGTAATTAAAGGTCAAGAACATGAAATCTATACATTTAAAGTGAACAAAAATGACTAAGTAAATGGTCATTATACGTTCTTAAATTAATAAAATTATTTCTATATAAAATTAATTCAATTTTTAATATAAAAAATTTATCTCTATAAATGGAAATGTTTTACAAAGATTTACAAAACACAAAAATTATAGTTTAGCAAAGCTAGAAATATTGAATAAAGTAAACACAGAAATTATTCAAATAAAATATGATAGAATTACATAAAAGATAAAAGTATTAAAATAAAAGATGAAAGAATTAAGTAAAAGATGAAACAATGTACAAAACGATCAAATTCAAAAATTGGTGGAAAGAGTTAAATCTCATTTAAAAAGTAATTGATTGTTAAACAAATTAATTATTATACTAAATTACAAACTATTTCTTTGCGACAGCAAAAAGCTGCATCCAGACTGTGTCTTTATAAAATTACTTTACCTTTAAAAACTTATCTTATTTTTTTTGACCCAATTATTGTGTGAATTATCAAAGACTGATGACAATAGATGTTAATTCCGATAGTGCTCAGAGTCAGAATTATCAAAACCCAACCATTTAACATAATCTTTATCTCCTTTCCTTCTTAAAACGTATTCAACTAAGTATACATCTTGATAGTTCGTTTTCTGCAGTCCTCGTTCATGAAAACTTCCCTTCATAACTTTTTAATTTATATGTAATTGGATACGAATATATATCTTCTTCAATTTCAAAAATTTGTGTTGACGAATTAGCTGTTGTCCTTTTTCAAAAAGACCTTTAAGTTTACTAATTCTAACTTTATCACCTTCTTTAAATTTAGCTTGTTCTTTAGCTATAATGTCACTTACATTTTTTAAAAAAATTAACTTCTATTGGTTTAATTCTTATTGTAGAATGTTTTGTATTATTGTATTCATCATCTAGATCTTACACTAAGATTATTCATTTATAATTTCCTTGTAAATCAAATATCTTCCACATTTTTTCTTTAAGTGTTCTGTTAATTCGTTCAACAACAGAAGCTTTTAATTCTGAAAAAATTGAATAATGATGAATGTTATTTTTTCATTTATTATTTAAATTCTTTGTTATAGTATTCTTGACCAGTATCTGTTTGTAAATTATTTGGATTTCTATCAATACATTTTTCTAAAGCATCAAGTATATTTTTAGATGTCTTATCTTTAATAGGAACAGCAAAAAATTTATAACCTTTGTTTATTTTAGAAATTCCTTTTAAATTACCAGAATCCATTTCAACTAAATCAGCTTGCCATAAATCATCTATACTAATGAATCACCATTTCCTCTTTGAAAATTCTTTCCAATCGGTTTATGTAATTCATTTATTATATTTTCGCAACATTATTACTATTTAAACATTCACCAGCACTTACAAATTATTTTTAACAAATTACTCTTTTTACTTTTACATATTGTACAAAAAGCTTCAATTCTTCGTCTATCATTTTTAGCTGTTACTCCATGTGGATTACCTGTATCAGTAAAGTTTTAACACTTTAAACAATAAATATGATAGCCATGTTAAGTATGATTTTCCTCTTACATAGATAAAAAATTTAGTAGATTTTAAAAATTTATTTAAGTTAAAATTATGATTTATCTAAGAATGTATCATCAAATCTTCACTTTCTTTGTTATGTAAGGCGTTATTAATTTGTGATTCTAATGTTTTAAAATTACTTATTAGTGAATCAACAATGTATAATATTTCAATGAGGTTTTTTTGTATTTCAATTATTTTATTATTATATTGTTCCAAAACCCCTTCAATAATAGAATTTCTTTGCTTCAGATGTTAAAGGAAATTGTTTAAATCCGTTTGAATCTCGTTATAATCTTCTTTATTATCATAGTTATTAAATTGTGTTAAAATATTTATATAAACAGGTTTTGTAACAAAATTTAAGAGTTCATTAACAAAATAATGTTAGTTAACTACATCTATTGTATCAATTGGCTCATTTCCATTTAGAAGCCTTTTATTTTTAAAACTAATATTGCCTTTAATTAATTTCTTTTTGAAATTGTTTTATTACATTAGTTATCTTTGGATCTGTTGATGATTGTAGTTGTTTAATACTACTTTCAATTTTTTCTGAATCGAACATAGATGTAATATGTACTTGTTTATTTTGATTTATTATGTGTTCCTTATTTTCAGAAACGTCTGTTTATATAATCTAAATCTCATGAAAATTATTATTTTTACAAAACAATTTTAACACCCATAAACATAAATGACCACATATTACTTCATCAAAATATTGTATTCCTTCTGTAAAGTAATATACTTCCTTTTGTTCCTAGATAGTGAACTAATTGTTTTGCTAAAATACCACCAAATTAATGACAAACAACTTTTTTGTTTTTATTTTTATGATAACAAATCCTGTGCATGCCAGTATTATCAGACGTATCTAAATTTACTATTCCACATTCAATTTTAATGATTTATTTACTAATTCACCAATCTTGTATACACCACGAAAGTTTTTAATTTTTAATTGTTTAGTAAGTTCTTCTGAATCAAAATTACTTAATGCCTTAGGAAGTTTATCAATTACTATTTGGAATTTTTATTTTTCTTTATTCCATCACCAGCTTTGTTTTCCATTTCTAAATTATTTCTTTTTTCTTCTTCTAATTCTTTATTAGCTTTCTTCTTAGTTTTAACTGCATTTGCAATTGCTGCAGATCAACCAGCTAAAGAACCAGTTTTTGCTAAAGAAGTTAATGCAGCTAATAATAGTGATAACAATCCGCGTCTATGCTGTGGTAGTCCTTTACCATCTTTCTTTCTTATTATTCATTAATGTCTTTGTTTATATCCGATATATACTATTCATGAAGAAATTTCTTAAATATTTACTGTGTTTTAGATAGTGCAGAGACATTTGGCTACTGGCTTACCTTTTGCTGCTATTCCTTTGATACATGTTTATTTAATTTTTTATGTATTTAATATTGTGCGTTAGAGCGTGCTTATGGTCAAGTCGTAGAAGTATTTATTTAATTTCAAGTTAGTTAAATCTAAATCCAGTATTTCGTATGTGCATAAATATGATGGTGAGTGTACGTTGGCTTGGAGACATGGAGGGAGCGCTCTAGCCAATGACAGCGCTCGTTAATTGTTAGACTGTATTGGAAGTGGGGGAAGAGGATCGTTTCGAGAGAGGACACGGGGCAGTTCGGGGGAGTACGGGACAGGACACGGGAAGTGCTGGATGCAACGCAGCGACGGACGCGGAGTCGGCGCAAAGACTTGGACAATGGAGCGGTTTGCACGTGGTCGCGTCAGATAGAAATACTTCGGAGTGCCGACTTGTGGACTTGTGAGATTTCCGTGGCTTCTACAGTGAAGACGTAGTGTGCGTTTAGAAGTGAATATGTCACGAGCTGTGTTGTCGTACGTAACTTATTACGTGCCATAGGAATCTATTGTTTCCCTGTTATTCAACTTATATTTCATTTAATTGCTGGACCATCGACAACAATAAGTTTTTTGCAGAAATGTACCGCATTCTCAAAAGTACTTCAACTTTCGTGCTCATCCTTTAAAGTCGTTAAGATAGTACCTGCAGATTTTATTTAATTACAATCTTTCATTTAAAAATTTACAGGGTGAAAAGTATTAAAACCGATAAACTCTGGGAGATTGTAGGGGACATCAAAACAAATATTTTTCCCTAATGTCATTTTTTCTTATGAGGAGTATTTAAACCGGTAGAGGAAGATTTCTCTGGTGGCAATTTAACTAAACCAACAAACACTTTTCCATTTTTTATCACCAAGAGACAACACATTAACACAATCCAATTTCAATTACAGTAGTTTTTCAAAAATTCCTCCATTGACACGTAAACAAAGGTTACACCGTCGGATCATGTTCTGTCTGATACGGGAAAAAACCCCAGGGGTATTGTGCTGCTGCTGCTACTATCCGGAAAGCCAGATCCTCTTCTGATGCGACAGGAGTTGCGTAAACAAGGTTGGGCATCTCTCCCCACACAAAAAGTTAAGAGGGGATATATCTGGGGATCGAGCAGGCCATTGTATACGACCACCTCTGCCAATCCACGTTTCTGAGAACCGTCGATCCAGGAATCGACGCACACGACGACTGAAATCTGCCGGCGACCGGTCATGTTGGAACCACATGCGTTGTCTTGTAGGGAGCGGGACGTCTATCAGCAATTCTGGCAATGCTCTGGCGAGAAAATTGCAATAGTTCCTACCATTTAATGCTCTAGGTAGCAGATACTGGCCAATTAAAAAGTCCCCAACAACACCGATCCGCACATTAACGAAGAACCGCAGTTGATGAGCGCTAGTAACTGTGGCATGTGGGTTATCCTCACTCCAAACATGCGAACCGTGCATGTTGAAGACTCCATCACGCCCGAACGTTGCTTCATCGGTAAACAACACAGAGGATAGACAAGCAGGATGCATTTATCACTGTTCAAGGTAACATTGCGAAAAATGTGCTCTGGGTGGATAATTAACTGGTTCCAGGTTGTGGACACGCTGTAAGTGACGTAACAATTGCCCTCGAAGGACTGTTCTTACATTCTTCTGATTCGTCCCCATATTACGTGCAATTGCACGAGATCTGACTGAAGGATCCTGCTTCACATGCTGCAAGAGAGCTTCCTTAAATTGCAGCGTTCTTACCGTGCGACGGTCTCCCTGTCCAGGTAATCTGCTAAATGACCCGGTCTCACACAGACGTTGGTACAAAGCAGCAATGGTCGTGTGATACGGGATACAGCGATTAGGATATTGTTGTTGATAAACCTGCTGTGCAGCTCGTCCGTTGTGGTGCGGTACGTAGTACGCACCAACCATCAGTGCACTCACTCCAAGTGTATCGCTCCATTAGTAAACAGAGACAATGCACTACGACAGTGGGTGACATCGGCTGCCTATAACTGAAGAGCGTAATACGGCCTCCACCTGCTTAAATAATGCTCATAGGAAAAATGACATTAGGGAAAAATATTTGTTTTGACGTCCCCTACAACCTCCCAGAGTTTGTCGGTTTAAATACTTTTCACCCTGTATATGTTAGATTCATAACTCGCAGTTGCCGAGTGACAGAAACCTTCGACCATTCGATTCATGTGTTGATTCTTATCGTGTACTGTAGACTCAGCGGTATTTGGCCTGTAATGCGGCAACTACATATGCCAGCCCCTAGACAACGAAACCAGCCAAAACTTTTAATATTGCAACTCTGAGTCGGAGTGTACGTGGTTGAGGGCTACCTCACTCAACACACCACACCGTTTCATCATTTTATTATTGTGAAAGCCTGCAGAATGAAGGGAGACAGGTGAGAGGTGGTGATGAGGACTGAGGGCTTACAAGAGATGCTGATGAAGCAAGGTGGCGGTGGGAGGCAAGGAGAGAGGGGTAAGTGGTATTGGGACCTATAGATTGAGAGGAAACGGATGATGGGGGAGGTGTGGTACGGGGAGAGGAGGAGGAGGAGGAGGGATTCCTTGCGGGGGTGGAAAGGGAAGGATGGTTACAGAGTTCGTAGAAAGGGTACATGACAAGCCGGATTTCGTGATCTGGTACAGGGAGACTTGAAAAATTTATTTACGAGAGGATCTGGAGGATGTCCATTGGACGGTTGGTGCGATGTGCAGGTAGAAGCCTGGCAGCACATTAGGACTAGAAAGGAGAGGGGACACAATAGATTTGCTGGAGTCCAGTTTAGCGATGGTGTAAGCTATTTGGAGCTGTTCAGTATGAGTGGAAGTGGTGGAAATTTGTTGAGTTGGTAAAGGATGGTTGTGGAAGATGGTAAGTGAAGACGGTAAGGCAGAGAGCGTGGCGTTCGAGGATCTGAAGGAACTCTGAGAAGTTAGTGGGGATCGATATCCATGCATTATTTGCGTGGCAAAAGATTCGGCTGATCAGCGATTTGTGCGTGTGAAGGACAGTGAAGAGGTGTCGTCCCGGTGTTCGGCCATTAAGTAGTTTTAGTCTGTCGTGGGCTTTCTCTTGTATTCTTATTAGGTGACGTGTCTTTTTTAAAAGCAAATGACAGCCGTCATTACATATCTGTAGGCTAGAGGAGTACCGTTAATAAACTGCCCTATAATGTAACATTTCGTAGCTCCTGTGGTGCTTACAAAGCCAAAGAAAGACAAATGTGACGTCGTTTTCAGATATTGTCGATTTTCACAGCACTACGTGCACTCACTACTGTAAAAACTATGTGACGAATCAGCAGAAACCGTACGGTCTACACTCATCCGATATCGTAGTAGTGTAGCTTTCTGTCCGCGTGGGGTGCTACTGACGCTGTGGAACAAAAATGAGCAGCAGTGTCGAGATTATTGGGGTTAAGGTGCGTTTTGTGCGGCTTCCCGTGCACACTACGCGCCTGCGGCCGTTGCACGAAGAGGCGTGGCAGCTCGTGTCTCTACTGCCGACGTTTACGTAACGGCTACATATCGAAGAAGAAGAGCGACTCTGGAGCCCGCGACGCGCCAAAGCCGTCCTGCTTCCCCTACAAGCCGCTTTCCTTCGTTGTCGATGGGCGACAGATATGGCACGGCACAGTTTTCAGCATTACAGAACTGCATGCTTTCTATGTAAAGCCACCAGCGTCGGAACTCTTCCACCATTTCAAAATCAAGTTTGACTTAACAACCAATCTTCTATAGAGTTTGAAGTTGAATATAAATGAAAAACATGATCCGTTACTACAGGTTATCCTTCTTGAGCTGACTGCAATCTAATTAAAAAGAATTACACCAGACGCATTTCGCTTTTATTTGTACAGCATCTTCCGTGGTTATTCTGTAAATTGGATGCATACGTTTGTACATTTTAGACTGTCTTAGGTTAAAAAAAGCACTTTCCTTATAAAGTTGGTCTGCAAGTTGCTTACGGTGTTTCTTTACATATTCTGCTCCTTCCCTACTTGCTAACAGCGGTCGCTGCCAGACAGCTTCATTTCACATTTGCACTTGGCCGTTTCTGGCACTCCACTTTCTCAATCTGTTTCTCATTTCGCACTGCCACATCAGTGGTTGTCTGTTCGTTTATTTACGTTCGTTCGTGTGTGTGTGTGTGTGTGTGTGTGTGTGTGTGTGTGTGTGTGTCTGTGTGTGTATGTGTGTGTGTGTGTGAGAGAGAGAGAGAGTGAGAGAGAGAGAAAGTTAGTGATATGTTGTTAAATGTCTTGTATGTATGTAAAAGACGTGAGAGGAGTGGGGGGTGGGTTGACTTTTCATTACAATGGAGGGGGCAGGGGAGGAGAAGGCGAGGATGGATCTGGACAGTGATTATAGGATAGAATCTGGGAGCTGGGAGGCGGTGGTAGTGGTAAATGGAGCCTTTGGTTTTATGTGTACATTTAATGTTACATTAAGTGGTCAACCAGCTTAATGAGTGTTTGGTTTGCCAAGTTGGTCTAATCATTTGTGAGTTGTTTCCTTTCTGTTATGGTTTTTTGGATGTGGTAGTTTTCTTGTAAGGTGAGAAGGTGTTTTTTATTGGTCTTTATCCTTATGATTTCCATGTCTGTGTCTCTGGTTGTAATTTAATGTTGGTGTTGGTGTAAATGTTTTGCAAAAGTAGAATGACTTGTCTTATACTTCCCTGCTCTTACATGTTGTTTGTATCTGGTGTCAAAATATCCTCCTGGTTTGACCTATATATTTGTCATCACATGTATTGCATTTCAGTTTGGTATATTCCAGTTTTCTGATACAGGTCAGTTTTTCATTTTGTCTTTGGGAAGTATTTCTCAGTTGAGTTGCAGGTTTGTTGTGCTACTTGTATGGATATTCTTTGTGTGTATTTATGTCTTTTATTTTCTGTTTCTCTCGCTCTTTCTGTTGTTTTATACTTGTGTATTTGTTTGTTTGTGATATTGTCCTTGTGTCTGTGACAGCTGGGTGTTTGTTCTTTTTGTGGCTATTTCTATTATGGTATTCATTTCTTTTTTGTAATTATCTGTATCTACTGATTCTGTGTTTAGTCTATGGAGCATGTATCTAAGTGCTGCCTGCTTTTGAGTACTGCGGTGTTGTGATGCCTCATGTATAATTCTGTCTGTTCTAGGTTTCTGGTATATGTCAAATGTGTGGTTCAAATGGCTCTAAGCACTATGGTACATCTGAGGTCATCAGTCCCATAGACTTAGAACTACTTAAACCTAACTAAACTAGAAACATCACACACATCCATGCCCAAGGCAGGATTCGAACCTGTGACCATAGCAGCAGCGCAGTTCCAGACTGAAGCGCCTAGAAACACTCGGCCACAGCGGCCGGCTGTCATATGTGCGTTGGTTGTTTTGAATCTTTATGGTGTTGTCCAAGAAATTTAACTGTTTATTTTGCTCTTTCTCTATTGTAAAACGTCTGTGTGTAATTGTTCAATTTTATTTTTTTGATTCATCTGTCAGCGACAATATGTCATCCATAAACCTAATCCAGTATAGGATTTTGTACCTGTTTGACACTATTTGGTTAAATATAACTTGTTCTACACAAAACTTAGTTTCTCAAAACAGTTAGACGCATCTCTCAAAATTTCAGGAGAAAATTGGCCCTGAAAAACCTGATGTCTCTCTCTCTCCTTCTCTCGGTTTCTCTGTATCAGGCAAGTGGCCTCCCATTTACCTTAATGTAGCTTTCCACAGATTTCAACAGAGCCTGGCAAACATCTGGTATTACGTTATGTAGTGATGCAGTATCTTGAATGGAACACTAAACTGAGGTAATTGTCCCCAGTAGAAAGAAACCAAAGTGCCACAGCTAATTTTGTAGCTGTCGGTATAGCGTCTCTGTATTTCGTATTCTGTTTGCTATCAATGATCCAACAAGATGAAGTATTGCTTCAAAATCATTCGATAAGATACGAGTGAAGTTCTTAAACATCACCCAACTTGACATCTTTATTTCTTCCACCACACTTGTACATACATTATGACACAGAAGATATTCGTTAACCCAGCACTTGAGCTTATTTCTGCGATTTCGACGTTTTGTCAAAATAATGCCTACTGCGGCGACAGCTGCTGCTAGCAAAGCAGACATCTTATCACTCTAATAGCGTAGATGCATTTCTTCAGGTGTGAATCCAATCACACATCTGCATATTTTTGGAAAGAAGTATGAACGTACCGCCATCTGCTTCGCGAATTTCATTTTCCAATTCATCTGGCGTACAAGAAGACCATGTGCCAGTCGGATTTTCCTAATTTTTATGTTTATTGTACACAAAGTTCAAACAAAAAAATTAGATTCTCAAAACAGGTCAACGCAACTCTCAAAATTTCTAGAGAAAATTGACCTTGAAATTTTTTGTGAAACTTTACTTGTAATTCTCTAATATCACCGCAATACATATAACAGGTGGTCTGGCTCAGCCGGTAACGTTCGAGAATGGTAATTTGGTAAACTATGTACTTCTGGTTAGAATCTTGTGAGGTCTTATTTTTTCACTCATTTAGAATTCCTGCATCATGTTATATAAAAATCATACATATCTTCTTGTTTCCAATTGGATACGACCCAATGAGAACCAGTGTGGTATAACTCAATTTTTGCCACTTCTGAGATTTGAAAGAGTTTGCATTTCATTTAATATAAGTTCATGCTTTACAATAATTCGTACTTCATTTGCTGAAGTGTAGAAATAAAATATAAATACGTTTCCTACAGACATTTCAATTATTTGTATGTTAAATTCATTTTTATCGTCCCTAAAAGTTGGAGTATCACTTTTCCTCTCAGAAACTTACTCGCAGTGATAGGTAAAGTGGTATAAATCAAGAGTTTTACCACATTTCTTATAAAATTTTTGGTGATGTTGAATATCTGAGGAGAAATACGCTATCTTTTAATCTCTTTAATTGGAATTTATTTTTAAAACATAAACATACTGTGATAACAGTAATTGTGAGTCTGCACTTATTGCTCACATTATGTGCTTTTTCTCATTAATTGAGTTAAAATAGTTACGTAATTGTTGTTAATTACTAGAATGGTACCTACTGAGTCTGTGTAACAGTTCAGCAGTGCGTTCATCTATAGATTATAGATAAATTGTTGCTTCTAAATGTCGAAATTTGTTTAAATATGCCAGGCAGGGTGGCTGAGCGGTTATAGGCGCTACAGTCAGGAACTGCGCTAACCTTACGGTTGCAGGTTCGAATCCTGCCTTGGGCATGGTTGTGTGTGATGTTTTTAGGTTTGTTATGTTCAAGTAGTTCTAAGTTCTAGAGGACAGATGACCTCAAAAGTTAAGTCACATAGTGCTCAGATCCATTTTTTTGTTAAAATGTTCTTGTCATGCTGATATTTCAAGAGGCTTTATAATGTAGCATGTCTGTTTACTCGATGTGACCATCCACATCGTTTTCCTTTGCCAAAAGTTCAACATGTCCAAGTAGAGATTCCTGAGATTAACTTGTAATTGTTAGTTGCTTGAAGAAAGCGTGGTGCACCGTGGGAGTGGCATCATGTCTTTCGTTGTCACCTCGATGGCACGTTGCACAGCAGTGTTGAGAGAGATGAGTTGAAATGATTTATGTATTTAATGTGAGACATCACTGCTTGATTAGTGTAGTTGTTAACATAGACTTCCACATGAAGTGTAAACTTCTTTTATAAAGACAATTTCTGCTTTAATAACATCTGGATAATACTAATCTAAAGAAAGAAAACAAGCTAACATTTACTACCACTGTTATGATACCTTTTTTATTTTAGACCGTAAATAAACACGGAAAACAACACAGAACAAGAGGACCACATTTTCGTGCCGCTTGACTTAAGACCAGTACTCTCACTCTAGCAGGAGAGGCAGAACGCATTTGGAGCTCTGAAGTTGTACAAAGGCTATTCAATAAAGAATGATTGTATTTTTTTTTTGACAACTTACCTTTATCCATCCTTATCAAAGTAGTCTCCCATAAATGCGATGCAAATGTCCTATCGTTTTTAAGAGTCTTCAAATACATTCTTGAAACTATTTTTCGAGAGGTCCTTCAAAATCACCTTTGCAGCCGTCACTGCTGCTTCTGATGATTGATAATTCCTCTCACGAAAGTGTTTCTTCATGTTAGGGAATAGAAAAATGTCACATGGGGCTAAATCCGGACTATAGGGAGAGTGAGGGATGCACTTCACGTTGATTGTAGCAAGATATTCAGCAACAACATTGCCAATATACGGCCGTGCATTATCGTGGTGCAACATCCAGCCTGGTTCATGGAAATCTGTTCTTTTGCGCATGATATGGATTTGTAATGTTTTCAGGACCCCTCTGTAATATTGTCCAGTTACTGATGGTTATGCAGGTACAACGATTCCACGAATATCAAAGAATGGGACGACCATAACGTTCCCAGCACAAGCAACCACTTTTGCTTTTTTGGGGGTTGGTGATGAAGGTGATTTCCACAATGAGCTTTGCTGATTGTTCTCAGAATCAAAATGATTAAGCCAAGTTTCATCACCAGTGATTAAATTTGAAAGAAACTCTGGATGTTCCTCTAACATCAACTTTAACTGTGTGCAGACCTGCAGGCGAATGTCCTTTTGTTTGGGAATTATCAGTCTATCACCAACGTGTGGGTGGCACCCAATTCAATGTTCAGTATTTCAGAAAGTGCTCTTATGGTAACTCGTGGATCCTCTCTCACAATTATAGCAGCAGTGTTGATGTATTCTGTTGTAAGAGTAGTAACTGGAGCACCAGATCCACCTTCCTTTGAAACTGATTGTCACCCTACTTTAAACATTTGAAATCACCTTTGAGCTGTGCTGAAGGGAAGAACAGACTCTTCATATGCCTCCTGTAACACTGTATAGGCCTCAGCTGAAGATTTGTTGAGACGAAACCAGAATTTTAAAGCCGCATATTGTTCCTCGCATGTTACCTACACTTCAGTGGTAGACGATACTGATCATGTCTGACCTTGCCTCATTCTCACAGGCAGGAACTACTACAGCGTGTTTGTTGCACATTAAGCTAACAGAATATCATAAGATTAAATTTTAGAGCGAGAAATTATGCCCATAAAAGTAGAATCATTTTGTAGGTTCTGGACCAGTAGACTAATCTTATAAAAAATAAAAAATTCCTCATTAACACTCGTATTTTTTATTTTCCATAAGATTTATCTAATGATCCAGAACTACAAAATGATTCTACTTTCTCTTTTACCTAATAATAATTTAATATAATAATAACTATAATAAAAAATCATTTATTTTACATACATTTCCAATAGGTGAGTATAATGTAATTAAATAAATTAGAGAATTATCTATTATGCTAATAACAATTATTTTTAAAAAGCAATTTTTACAATACTTTTGTAGACCCAAAAAATGTCCAATTTTTTACTTCTGTGAAAAACGCGTTTTTTAAAAATTATATTAAAGAATAAGTACATAAAATTATTTACTTTCTGCTTTTGTATCTATAAAATTAAATGAAACAAATCAGAAATCATTTAAAAAATGTAAGATACTAAAATTTTCAATTTTTATTTTTTGTATCTTTCTTAAAATATTTCAGAAATGTGTATAAGCATTATTACTTTTATAAATTTTCTCATTCGTTTATATAGAAGCAAATGTTAATAATTAAAAATTTTCAGTAAGTAATCTATATTGTGCTTCATATGTAAGATTCTTTTTATCATACATAATTACATAAGCAAGTGTATCATTTGGAATTTTATCATTAAAAGTTGCACAAAGTTTCATAGTAGTTTTCTGTGTAGTTACAACATTATTTCTGCATGTCATACTGATTACATAAATTGAATAATTAATTATAAAACTAATGAATTAATATTAATATCTGATTATAGCAAAGTAATTCGTTATAATTTAGAAATGCATTATATGTTTAAGAAAATTATTTCGTGGATTAATATTCCACATTCCTTGAGGAAAAACTTAGTTTGTCCCATTTTTTAAATAAATACTCTGCATGATCAAATAATGACAATTCAACTAATTGATTATTTTTACGATTCCTTTGAAATGTAACAAATACAAAGTATGGTATATCAAATTCTGTAGATTTATAATAATTTGTCATATCTAGTTCAAAACTGTTTTTACCAGGTAAACCAGCAACTTCTTGTGTAAGGAGTTCATAAAAAGAAATAGAAATTTTCGGATTTTTAAGAATAACTTTGCGTTGTTCAATTTCATAATTGGTTTCATATTTTACAGCTGGTTCACGAATTTCCATAGATTCTATATTTTTCCTTCTTTAGGAAGTGTATCTGTTATTTCAATTCCAGCATCATTTTCATCATCCCAAAGAAGAATTACGTCTCCAGAAGATGAACTATGTGTAAAAACCTATAGTTAAGTCTCATTCAACATAATTTCATTATAATCTTTAAAAAATCTGCCAAGTAATGATAATGGATAAAGTACTTCATTTGTTTTACTATTTATTTTTTCTGTATGATATGTCACTCTAAACTTATTTTGTCAGTAATGGATGAAGTTAGATGAAGTAAAACAGATGAAGAAATAAAAGGATGTTCAATTCTAGATAAAATATTATTTCCTTTCTTTATTGTTACAAGATCAAACTGTTTTCCTAAATAATTATCAATAAATTTTTTGTCTGATTTTCCATAATAAGTTCGATAATCCATACCATCATTTCCAATAATAATAAAATTCATGTACAATTGTGCATGATTTGGATGAAGCCAACAGTCACCAATATTTATTTCAATTTCTGTATCTTTGTTAGGAAAATTTAAATTATTTTTAATTTTCCCATTCACAGGGAATGAGTAAAACTGACAACTTTAAATTTTTTTCATGATACAGTCTATGATTGGTTTAGCTATCACTGATTTATTAAGGAAAAAATTATTAAGATATTTCTAAAACAACTGTTACATTAGCACCAGTAAACTCAATTAAATTATCAATTTTCATCAGTTATAGTAACTTCTGAATTTTGAATTGTGTCAAAAATAGGAACATTTACAAGATATTTTGGTTAATAAATTATTGGTCCAACAAACTGTGCATTATGTTTAAATAAAGCAATAATATTAGTTTCTTTATGAAAATGATCATTATGTTTAACATACATGCCATCAGCAAGATTAAAATTTATATTTATTAATTGAAAAGGAATTATTTTAGGAATAAAAACCAGCTTGTGAAACATTAGTACAATTATCATGTATTGGAACAGTTATTGTTAAGTATACTAGATCTATCACTAAGTTGACAAAGGCAGCTCATTTATTACTGCAAAATTATTAAACAAATAAACAAAACAGATTGGGAACCTAAAGTAAGAATTGCAGAAAATAAGTTAAGAAAAACATGGTAAACTTTGAACTTCCTGGCAGATTAAAACTGTGTGCCAGACTGAGAGTCGAACTCACGACCTTTGCACTTAACAGGCAAGTGCTCTAGCAACTGAGCTAACCAAGCACGACTCATGCCTCGTCCTCATAGCTTTACTTCTGCCAGTACCTCGTCTCCTACCTTCGAAACTTTACAGAAGCTCTCCTGCCAACATTGAAGAAAAAGCACTCCTGAAAGAAAGGATATTGCAGAGACATGGCACAGCCACAGCCTGGGGATGTTTCTAGAATGAAATTGTCACTCTACAGCAGGTGGCTAAGCCATGTCTCTGCAATATCCTTTCTTTCATGACTGCTAGTTCTGCAAGGTTTGCAGGAGAGCTTCTGTAAAGTTTGGAAGGTGGAGACAAGGTAGTGGCAGAAGTAAAGCTATGAGGACAAGGCGTGAGTGGAACTTGGGTAGCTCAGTTGGTAGAGCACCTGCCCCCAAAAGGCAAAGGTCCCAAGTTCGAGTCTCAGTCCAGCACACTGTTTTAATCTTCCAGGAAGTTTCATATCAGTGCACACTCCACTGTTGAGTGAAAATTTCATTATGGTAAACTTTTACCAAATTCTATTAGATGTGCAGTAATTGGACCAAGTGGTTGTGGAAAAACAACATTAATGATTGATAATCATATTTTAGCTCCAGGTTGGTTAAATTGGAATAAAATTCAACATTTATATATATTTATTCACAAAGTATAGATAAACAAGAATATCAAGAATTTATAAAACAAGGGAAAAAATTGAGGATAAAATTAAAGCAAATATTGTTATTTTTATTGAAAATAATGAAGAAATTATTCCATTAGGTAATTGTGAAAAAATTCAATTATGTTATCCATAATTTCATTTCAGAAAATCAAGATATTGTAAGAGAATATTTTACTAGAGGAAGCAATTGTTTTTATTTAGGTCAAAGATATTCAAAAATAGCACAGCAGATAGAGAATTTAAATTTTTTGAATATATTTTGACAAGATGACACTAATTTAAATAATATTTTCCATGAGTTTGTTGGTGTAGATTTAAAGATTGATAATTTAAAGGAAATGTGTAGTAAATGTTGGAATGATGAATTTGGATTTTTCACAAGTGACATGACTAGAAAACCAAATGAAGGTAAATTTGGAAATGAAATACATCATTTCTTCACAACATAAATATAAAATAAAAACACAAACATTAATGTTACACATAAAAGTAAAACATAAACATAAACATAAATGTTATACATAAACATAAATTTTAAACATTAACATTAAACATAAATATTAAATATAAACATATACATTAAACATAAATACTAAATATAAATGTTAAAGGTAATTAACGTATTTCTTCCTTTATAAATGTAAAAGAAATGAAGTACTTTATCCATTATCATTACTTGGCAGATTTTTTAAAGATTATAATGAAATTATGTTGAATGAGACTTAACTATAGGTTTTTACACATAGTTCATCTTCTGGAGACGTAATTCTTCTTTGGGATGATGAAAATGATGCTGGAATTGAAATAACAGATACACTTCCTAAAGAAGGAAAAATATAGAATCTATGGAAATTCGTGAACCAGCTGTAAAATATGAAACCAATTATGAAATTGAACAACGCAAAGTTATTCTTAAAAATCCGAAAATTTCTATTTCTTTTTATGAACTCCTTACACAAGAAGTTGCTGGTTTACCTGGTAAAAACAGTTTTGAACTAGATATGACAAATTATTATAAATCTACAGAATTTGATATACCATACTTTGTATTTGTTACATTTCAAAGGAATCGTAAAAATAATCAATTAGTTGAATTGTCATTATTTGATCATGCAGAGTATTTATTTAAAAAATGGGACAAACTAAGTTTTTCCTCAAGGAATGTGGAATATTAATCCACGAAATAATTTTCTTAAACATATAATGCATTTCTAAATTATAACGAATTACTTTGCTATAATCAGATATTAATATTAATTCATTAGTTTTATAATTAATTATTCAATTTATGTAATCAGTATGACATGCAGAAATAATGTTGTAACTACACAGAAAACTACTATGAAACTTTGTGCAACTTTTAATGATAAAATTCCAAATGATACACTTGCTTATGTAATTATGTATGATAAAAAGAATCTTACATATGAAGCACAATATAGATTACTTACTGAAAATTTTTAATTATTAACATTTGCTTCTATATAAACGAATGAGAAAATTTATAAAAGTAATAATGCTTATACACATTTCTGAAATATTTTAAGAAAGATACAAAAAATAAAAATTGAAAATTTTAGTATCTTACATTTTTTAAATGATTTCTGATTTGTTTCATTTAATTTTATAGATACAAAAGCAGAAAGTAAATAATTTTATGTACTTATTCTTTAATATAATTTTTAAAAAACGCGTTTTTCACAGAAGTAAAAAATTGGACATTTTTTGGGTCTACAAAAGTATTGTAAAAATTGCTTTTTAAAAATAATTGTTATTAGCATAATAGTTAATTCTCTAATTTATTTAATTACATTATACTCACCTATTGGAAATGTATGTAAAATAAATGATTTTTTATTATAGTTATTATTATATTAAATTATTATTAGGTAAAAGAGAAAGTAGAATCATTTTGTAGTTCTGGATCATTAGATAAATCTTATGGAAAATAAAAAATACGAGTGTTAATGAGGAATTTTTTATTTTTTATAAGATTAGTCTACTGGTCCAGAACCTACAAAATGATTCTACTTTTATGGGCATAATTTCTCGCTCTAAAATTTAATCTTATGATATTCTGTTAGCTTAATGTGCAACAAACACGCCGTAGTAGTTCCTGCCTGTGAGAATGAGGCAAGGTCAGACATGATCAGTATCGTCTACCACTGAAGTGTAGGTAACATGCGAGGAACAATATGCGGCTTTAAAATTCTGGTTTCGTCTCAACAAATCTTCAGCTGAGGCCTATACAGTGTTACAGGAGGCATATGAAGAGTCTGTTCTTCCCTTCAGCACAGCTCAAAGGTGATTTCAAATGTTTAAAGTAGGGTGACAATCAGTTTCAAAGGAAGGTGGATCTGGTGCTCCAGTTACTACTCTTACAACAGAATACATCAACACTGCTGCTATAATTGTGAGAGAGGATCCACGAGTTACCATAAGAGCACTTTCTGAAATACTGAACATTGAATTGGGTGCCACCCACACGTTGGTGATAGACTGATAATTCCCAAACAAAAGGACATTCGCCTGCAGGTCTGCACACAGTTAAAGTTGATGTTAGAGGAACATCCAGAGTTTCTTTCAAATTTAATCACTGGTGATGAAACTTGGCTTAATCATTTTGATTCTGAGAACAATCAGCAAAGCTCATTGTGGAAATCACCTTCATCACCAACCCCCAAAAAAGCAAAAGTGGTTGCTTGTGCTGGGAACGTTATGGTCGTCCCATTCTTTGATATTCGTGGAATCGTTGTACCTGCATAACCATCAGTAACTGGACAATATTACAGAGGGGTCCTGAAAACATTACAAATCCATATCATGCGCAAAAGAACAGATTTCCATGAACCAGGCTGGATGTTGCACCACAATAATGCACGGCCGTATATTGGCAATGTTGTTGCTGAATATCTTGCTACAATCAACGTGAAGTGCATCCCTCACCCTCCCTATAGTCCGGATTTAGCCCCATGTGACATTTTTCTATTCCCTAACATGAAGAAACGCTTTCGTGAGAGGAATTATCAATCATCAGAAGCAGCAGTGACGGCTGCAAAGGTGATTTTGAAGGACCTCTCGAAAAATAGTTTCAAGAATGTATTTGAAGACTCTTAAAAACGATAGGACATTTGCATCGCATTTATGGGAGACTACTTTGATAAGGATGGATAAAGGTAAGTTGTCAAAAAAATACAATCATTCTTTATTGAATAGCCTTTGTACAACTTCAGAGCTCCAAATGCGTTCTGCCTCTCCTGCTAGAGTGAGAGTACTGGTCTTAAGTCAAGCGGCACGAAAATGTGGTCCTCTTGTTCTGTGTTGTTTTCCGTGTTTATTTACGGTCTAAAATAAAAAAGGTATCATAACAGTGGTAGCAAATATTAGCTTGTTTTCTTTCTTTAGATTAGTATTATCCAGATGTTATTAAAGCAGAAATTGTCTTTATAAAAGAAGTTTACACTTCATGTGGAAGTCTATGTTAACAACTACACTAATCAAGCAGTGATGTCTCACATTAAATACATAAACCATTTCAACTCATCCCTCTCAACACTGCTGTGCAACGTGCCATCGAGGTGACAACGAAAGACATGATGCCACTCCCACGGTGCACCACGCTTTCTTCAAGCAACTAACAATTACAAGTTAATCTCAGGAATCTCTACTTGGACATGTTGAACTTTTGGCAAAGGAAAACGATGTGGATGGTCACATCGAGTAAACAGACATGCTACATTATAAAGCCTCTTGAAATATCAGCATGACAAGAACATTTTAACAAAAAAATGGATCTGAGCACTATGTGACTTAACTTTTGAGGTCATCTGTCCTCTAGAACTTAGAACTACTTGAACATAACAAACCTAAAAACATCACACACAACCATGCCCAAGGCAGGATTCGAACCTGCAACCGTAAGGTTAGCGCAGTTCCTGACTGTAGCGCCTATAACCGCTCAGCCACCCTGCCTGGCATATTTTAACAAATTTCGACATTTAGAAGCAACAATTTATCTATAATCTATAGATGAACGCACTGCTGAACTGTTACACAGACTCAGTAGGTACCCTTCTAGTAATTAACAACAATTACGCAACTATTTTAACTCAATTATGAGAAAAAGCACATAATGTGAGCAATAAGTGCAGACTCACAATTACTGTTATCACAGTATGTTTATGTTTTAAAAATAAATTCCAATTAAAGAGATTAAAAGATAGCGTATTTCTCCTCAGATATTCAACATCACCAAAAATTTTATAAGAAATGTGGTAAAACTCTTGATTTATACCACTTTACCTATCACTGCGAGTAAGTTTCTGAGAGGAAAAGTGATACTCCAACTTTTAGGGACGATAAAAATGAATTTAACATACAAATAATTGAAATGTCTGTAGGAAACGTATTTATATTTTATTTCTACACTTCAGCAAATGAAGTACGAATTATTGTAAAGCATGAACTTATATTAAATGAAATGCAAACTCTTTCAAATCTCAGAAGTGGCAAAAATTGAGTTATACCACACTGGTTCTCATTGGGTCGTATCCAATTGGAAACAAGAAGATATGCATGATTTTAATATAACATGATGCAGGAATTCTAAATGAGTGAAAAAATAAGACCTCACAAGATTCTAACCAGAAGTACATAGTTTACCAATTTACAATTCTCGAATGTTACCGGCTGAGCCAGACCACCTGTTATATGTATTGCGGTGATATTAGAGAATTACAAGTAAAGTTTCACAAAAAATTTCAAGGTCAATTTTCTCTAGAAATTTTGAGAGTTGCGTTGACCTGTTTTGAGAATTTAATTTTTTTGTTTGAACTTTGTGTACAATAAACATAAAAATTAGGAAAATCCGACTGGCACATGGTCTTCTTGTACGCCAGATGCATTGGAAAATGAAATTCGCGAAGCAGATGGCGGTACGTTCATACTTCTTTCCAAAAATATGCAGATGTGTGATTGGATTCACACCTGAAGAAATGCATCTACGCTATTAGAGTGATAAGATGTCTGCTTTGCTAGCAGCAGCTGTCGCCGCAGTAGGCATTATTTTGACAAAACGTCGAAATCGCAGAAATAAGCTCAAGTGCTGGGTTAACGAATATCTTCTGTGTCATAATGTATGTACAAGTGTGGTGGAAGAAATAAAGATGTCAAGTTGGGTGATGTTTAAGAACTTCACTCGTATCTTATCGAATGATTTTGAAGCAATACTTCATCTTGTTGGATCATTGATAGCAAACAGAATACGAAATACAGAGACGCTATACCGACAGCTACAAAATTAGCTGTGGCACTTTGGTTTCTTTCTACTGGGGACAATTACCTCAGTTTAGTGTTCCATTCAAGATACTGCATCACTACATAACGTAATACCAGATGTTTGCCAGGCTCTGTTGAAATCTGTGGAAAGCTACATTAAGGTAAATGGGAGGCCACTTGCCTGATACAGAGAAACCGAGAGAAGGAGAGAGAGAGACATCAGGTTTTTCAGGGCCAATTTTCTCCTGAAATTTTGAGAGATGCGTCTAACTGTTTTGAGAAACTAAGTTTTGTGTAGAACAAGTTATATTTAACCAAATAGTGTCAAACAGGTACAAAATCCTATACTGGATTAGGTTTATGGATGACATATTGTCGCTGACAGATGAATCAAAAAAATAAAATTGAACAATTACACACAGACGTTTTACAATAGAGAAAGAGCAAAATAAACAGTTAAATTTCTTGGACAACACCATAAAGATTCAAAACAACCAACGCACATATGACAGCCGGCCGCTGTGGCCGAGTGTTTCTAGGCGCTTCAGTCTGGAACTGCGCTGCTGCTATGGTCACAGGTTCGAATCCTGCCTTGGGCATGGATGTGTGTGATGTTTCTAGTTTAGTTAGGTTTAAGTAGTTCTAAGTCTATGGGACTGATGACCTCAGATGTACCATAGTGCTTAGAGCCATTTGAACCACACATTTGACATATACCAGAAACCTAGAACAGACAGAATTATACATGAGGCATCACAACACCGCAGTACTCAAAAGCAGGCAGCACTTAGATACATGCTCCATAGACTAAACACAGAATCAGTAGATACAGATAATTACAAAAAAGAAATGAATACCATAATAGAAATAGCCACAAAAAGAACAAACACCCAGCTGTCACAGACACAAGGACAATATCACAAACAAACAAATACACAAGTATAAAACAACAGAAAGAGCGAGAGAAACAGAAAATAAAAGACATAAATACACACAAAGAATATCCATACAAGTAGCACAACAAACCTGCAACTCAACTGAGAAATACTTCCCAAAGACAAAATGAAAAACTGACCTGTATCAGAAAACTGGAATATACCAAACTGAAATGCAATACATGTGATGACAAATATATAGGTCAAACCAGGAGGATATTTTGACACCAGATACAAACAACATGTAAGAGCAGGGAAGTATAAGACAAGTCATTCTACTTTTGCAAAACATTTACACCAACACCAACATTAAATTACAACCAGAGACACAGACATGGAAATCATAAGGATAAAGACCAATAAAAAACACCTTCTCACCTTACAAGAAAACTACCACATCCAAAAAACCATAACAGAAAGGAAACAACTCACAAATGATTAGACCAACTTGGCAAACCAAACACTCATTAAGCTGGTTGACCACTTAATGTAACATTAAATGTACACATAAAACCAAAGGCTCCATTTACCACTACCACCGCCTCCCAGCTCCCAGATTCTATCCTATAATCACTGTCCAGATCCATCCTCGCCTTCTCCTCCCCTGCCCCCTCCATTGTAATGAAAAGTCAACCCACCCCCCACTCCTCTCACGTCTTTTACATACATACAAGACATTTAACAACATATCACTAACTTTCTCTCTCTCTCACTCTCTCTCTCTCTCACACACACACACACATACACACACAGACACACACACACACACACACACACACACACACACGAACGAACGTAAATAAACGAACAGACAACCACTGATGTGGCAGTGCGAAATGAGAAACAGATTGAGAAAGTGGAGTGCCAGAAACGGCCAAGTGCAAATGTGAAATGAAGCTGTCTGGCAGCGACCGCTGTTAGCAAGTAGGGAAGGAGCAGAATATGTAAAGAAACACCGTAAGCAACTTGCAGACCAACTTTATAAGGAAAGTGCTTTTTTTTAACCTAAGACAGTCTAAAATGTACAAACGTATGCATCCAATTTACAGAATAACCACGGAAGATGCTGTACAAATAAAAGCGAAATGCGTCTGGTGTAATTCTTTTTAATTAGATTGCAGTCAGCTCAAGAAGGATAACCTGTAGTAACGGATCATGTTTTTCATTTATATTCAACTTCAAACTCTATAGAAGATTGGTTGTTAAGTCAAACTTGATTTTGAAATGGTGGAAGAGTTCCGACGCTGGTGGCTTTACATAGAAAGCATGCAGTTCTGTAATGCTGAAAACTGTGCCGTGCCATATCTGTCGCCCATCGACAACGAAGGAAAGCGGCTCGTAGGGGAAGCAGGACGGCTTTGGCGCGTCGCGGGCTCCAGAGTCGCTCTTCTTCTTCGATATGTAGCCGTTACGTAAACGTCGGCAGTAGAGACACGAGCTGCCACGCCTCTTCGTGCAACGGCCGCAGGCGCGTAGTGTGCACGGGAAGCCGCACAAAACGCACCTTAACCCCAATAATCTCGACACTGCTGCTCATTTTTGTTCCACAGCGTCAGTAGCACCCCACGCGGACAGAAAGCTACACTACTACGATATCGGATGAGTGTAGATCGTACGGTTTCTGCTGATTCGTCACATAGTTTTTACAGTAGTGAGTGCACGTAGTGCTGTGAAAATCGACAATATCTGAAAACGACGTCACATTTGTCTTTCTTTGGCTTTGTAAGCACCACAGGAGCTACGAAATGTTACATTATAGGGCAGTTTATTAACGGTACTCCTCTAGCCTACAGATATGTAATGACGGCTGTCATTTGCTTTTAAAAAAGACACGTCACCTAATAAGAATACAAGAGAAAGCCCACGACAGACTAAAACTACTTAATGGACGAACACCGGGACGACACCTCTTCACTGTCCTTCACACGCACAAATCGCTGATCAGCCGAATCTTTTGCCACGCAAATAATGCATGGATATCGATCCCCACTAACTTCTCAGAGTTCCTTCAGATCCTCGAACGCCACGCTCTCTGCCTTACCGTCTTCACTTACCATCTTCCACAACCATCCTTTACCAACTCAACAAATTTCCACCACTTCCACTCATACTGAACAGCTCCAAATAGCTTACACCATCGCTAAACTGGACTCCAGCAAATCTATTGTGTCCCCTCTCCTTTCTAGTCCTAATGTGCTGCCAGGCTTCTACCTGCACATCGCACCAACCGTCCAATGGACATCCTCCAGATCCTCTCGTAAATAAATTTTTCAAGTCTCCCTGTACCAGATCACGAAATCCGGCTTGTCATGTACCCTTTCTACGAACTCTGAAACCATCCTTCCCTTTCCACCCCCGCAAGGAATCCCTCCTCCTCCTCCTTCTCCTCTCCCCATACCACTCCTCCTCCGTCATCCTTTTCCTCTCAATCTATATGTCCCAATACCACTTACCCCTCTCTCCTTACCTCCCACCTTGCTTCATCGGCATCTCTTACAAGCCCTCAGTCCTCATCACCACCTCTCACCTGTCTCCCTCCATACTGCAGGCTTTCACAATAATAAAATGATGAAACGGTGTGGTGTGTTGAGTGAGGTAGCCCTCAATCACGTACACTCCGACTCAGAGTTGCAGTATTAAAAGTTTTGGCTGGTTTCGTTGTCTAGGGTCTGGGATACGTAGTTGCCGCATTACAGGCCAAATACTGCTGAATCTACAGTACACGATAAGAATCGACACATGAATCGAATGGTCGAAGGTTTCTGTCACTCGGCAACTGCGAGTTATGAATGTAACATATACAGGGTGAAAAGTATTTAAACCGACAAACTCTGGGAGGTTGTAGGGGACGTCAAAACAAATATTTTTCCCTAATGTCATTTTTTCCTATGAGCATTATTTAAGCAGGTGGAGGCCGTATTACGCTCTTCAGTTATAGGCAGCCGATGTCCACCAGTGTAGAAGTGCCTTGTCTCTGTTTACTAATGGAGCGATACACTTGGAGTAAGTGCACTGATGGTTGGTGCGTACTACGTACCGCACCACAACGGACGAGCTGCACAGCAGGTTTATCAACAACAATATCCTAATCGCCGTTTCCCGTATCACACGACCTTTGCTGCTTTGTACCAACGTCTGTGTGAGACCAGGTCATTTAGCAGATTACCTGGACAGGGAGACCGTCGCACGGTAAGAACGCTGCAATTTAAGGAAGCTGTCTTGCAGCATGTGAAGCGGTATCCTTCAGCCACATCTCGTGCAATTGCACGTAATATGGGGACGAATCAGAAGAATGTAAGAACAGTCCTTCGAGAGCAATTGTTACGTCCTTTTCACTTACAGCGTGTCCACAACCTGGAACCAGTTAATTATCCACCCAGAGCACAGTTTTCGCAATGTTACCTGGAACAGTGAGAAATGCATCCTGCTTGTCTATCCTCTGTGTTGTTTACCGATGAAGCAACGTTCGGGCGTGATGGAGTCTTCAACATCCACAGTTCGCATGTTTGGAGTGAGGATAACCCACATGCCACAGTTACTGGCGCTCATCAACTGCGGTTCTTCGTTAATGTGCGGGTCGGTGTTGTTGGGGGCTGTTTAATTGGGCCGTATCTGCTACCTAGGCCATTAAATGGCAGGCACTATTACAATTTTCTCGCCAGAGCATTGCCAGAATTGCTGGAAGACGTCCCGCTCCCTACAAGACAACGCATGTGGTTCCAACATGACGGGGCACCGGCACATTTCAGTCGTCGTGTGCGTCGATTCCTGGACCGACGGTTCCCAGAAACGTGGATTGGCAGAGGTGGTCCTGTACAATGGCCTGCTCGATCCCCAGATATATCCCCTCTGGACTTTTTGTGTGGGGAGAGATGCCCAACCTTGTTTACGCAACTCCTGTCGCATCAGAAGAGGATCTGGCTTTCCGGATAGTAGCAGTAGCAGCAGGATACCCTTGGGGTTTTTTCCCGTATCAGACAGAACATGATCCGACGGTGTAACCTTTGTTTACGTGTCAATGGAGGAATTTTTGAAAAACTACTGTAATTGAAATTGGATTGTGTTAATGTGTTGTCTCTTGGTCATAAAAAATGGAAAAGTGTTTGTTGGTTTAGTTAATTTGCCACCAGAGAAATCTTCCTCTACCGGTTTAAATACTCCTCATAAGAAAAAATGACATTAGGGAAAAATATTTGTTTTGGTGTTCCCTACAACCTCCCAGAGTTTATCGGTTTAAATACTTTTCACCCTGTAAATTTATAAATGAAAGATTGCAATTAAATAAAAACTGCAGGTACTATCTTAACGACTTTAAAGGATTAGCACGATAGTAGAAGTACTTTTGAGAATGCAGTACATTTCTGCAAAACGCTTATTGTTGTCGATGGTCTAGCAATTAAATGAAATATAAGTTGAATAACAGGGAAACAATAGATCCCTATGGCACGTAATAAGTTACCAACGACAACACAGCTCGCGACATATTCACTTCTAAACGCACACTACGTCTTCACTGTAGAAGCCACGGAAATCTCACAAGTCCACAAGTCGGCACTCCGAAGTATTTCTATCTGACGCGACCACGTGCAAACCGCTCCATTGTCCAAGTCTTTCCGCCGACTCCGCGTCCGTCGCTCCGTTGCATCCAGCACTTCCCGTGTCCTGTTCCATACTCCCCCGAACTGCCTCGTGTCCTCTCTCGAAACGATCCTCTTCCCCCACTTCCAATACAGTCTCACCATTCACGAGCGCTGTGATTGGCTAGAGCGCTCCCTCCATGTCTCCAAGCCAACGTACACTCACCAACATATTTATGCACATACGAAATACTGGATTTAGATTTAAATAACTTGAAATTAAGTAAATACTTCTACGGCTGGACCATAAACACGCTCTAACGCACAATATTAAATACATAAAAAATTAAATAAACATATATCAAAGGAATAGCAGCAAAAGGTAAGCCAGTAGCCAAATGTCTCTGCGCTATCTAAAACACAGTAAATATTTAAGAAATTTCTTCATGAATAGTATATATCGGATATAAACAAAGACATAAATGAATAAATATATTTATAAGTATGCTGCTACCGTTTTTTCGTGTAACTGTGGAGTATTTATGGCCTGCCGTGATCGATAGTAATTGACCATTGTGACCTTCAATGACTCATGTACTATTCAAGTTACATGCCTGTAATTTATACCAATTTAGGTTTACACTAATAGTTTTCTAAAGACATGGCGATCGACAAAATCGGATGAACCGTTGAAACCTTCCCGTCTCCTCTATTTGTCTCTTTTGTTACGCAATAACCGTCTCCTCTATATCTCTTTTGTTACGCAACCTTCCCTTCTACAATAACCTATGAAACCTTTCCTTAGGATTTCTATCTCTTGCTTAATAATAACAAATGAAATCTTCCCTTTGAAATTTATTCGCTTTCTCAATCTTCGCATACAAATTTAATTTCTGCTTATTAAAAGTGATTTTCTGATTATTTGGACGAAACATAGGATGTGTCGTTGTCGTGGCCCTCAGTCGTTACCTGCGATAACCCAAAAAATTGGCCGGCCGGAGTGGCAGTGCGGTTCTAGGCGCTGCAGTCTGGAGCCGAGCGACCGCTACGGTCGCAGGTTCGAATCCTGCCTCGGGCATGGATGTGTGTGATGTCCTTAGGTTAGTTAGGTTTAATTAGTTCTAAGCTCTAGGCGACTGATGACCTCAGAAGTTAAGTCACATAGTGCTCAGAGCCATTTGAAACATTTTGAACCAAAACTGTTCCTTACCTTTTTTAGTATTACTGGATCGATATCTGACTGCTACATTGAACTGCGACATGAAAATACTTACTCTGGTGGGCTGTCATAATAAGTGCCTGTATTTATTACCAAAGCAGACGTTATTCTTTAATACCAAAGGTGACGTTATTCTTTAATAGCAAAGCTGGCGTTGTTCTTTAATTAATTTGATTGAAGTTACGTAATTCATAGCACCACTTTTTCTTGAGAACAATAAAATTTTTGCAAAGTTCTACGTTGATGGTTTTCTGGGATGGACTACAATGAGTAATGCAACATTGTTGGCAAAAATTAATTATATTCTGAAAACGTTTCTTCAAATATTTACTGCTGGTAATGAAATGATTTTAAAAACGTTCAAATGGGACTTACTTTCTACAATAATCTTACAACTAGCATTGCTCAAACATACCTTCAGTAGTCTTGAGTTTCGCAAAGAATATAATTCAATAATACTGGTTCCTCTTATGATAATAGTTAGCTGATGTCTCTGTAGATCCGTGTACAATCTCTTGTAAATCATAGCTGGTGGCTGGCAGGCATACTGCTCCTCTCAACCTCTCGCTTCAGACCTGCTACCGACTCGCTTCACTTCTCGCTTACTACTGACTCCTACGAACGCTAAAGTGCGGTCTCTTCTGCCAACAATGCTTTCTGGTGCAGACAGTCTCTGCTAACATTACAAAATGTATCAATGCGCGGTCTTTCTCGCTCTTTTCTTAAAATGTATCCATATGCGGTCTCTCCGGCCCTTTTCAAAATTATATCAAATTGCCGTCTCTCTTGCCAACAAAACTTTGGTGCAGACATTCCCTTCAACCACAATTATTTCCAACTTGACAAATATAAATTATTCCTACTTAATCCTATTAATAAAATATCTTTCATAAATTGTGGTTTGACAATAGACAATAGAAATATACACGTCTTACACCGTTTAGCTTTTGGATTTTCGTTGCTGGGTGTTACTTGTATAATTTACCGTTAGATACTCGACTTGAAACTAGTAAAGCTATTGAAAATCTGATTACACCATCAGAATCGTCGTGAAAATAATGGTAATGTACATGTTTCTTTTTGAGGTATCGCGGTTCATCTGGTTACTATTCATTTCTATACGAACTGTGAAATGTCTGCCATTAAGGTTTCACAATGTCGCCATCTTTGGCCCTCTCGGCGCACAGCGACACCAAGGAATTCCCAGCCACGTGCTCGATGGACCACGCGGTTCGGCCGTTGTGCAGCATCACGCGCTTGCTAGCGAGCACAGCCCTGCAGCGATGCCCGAGCGGTGGCCGCCAACTCTGAAGTTGGAATATTTCCAGGGCGCCGCAACTCGCCCGTTACCTCCCAATACCCCCCCCCCCCCCTTTCTTTTCTTTTCATTTAAATTCTACAGTCCCACGACAGGTAGTTTTCTAGTGAAAGTGCACGCTGGTATGATTTTAATATTAAGTGTATCTTTTGTTGTGTTCAGTGTTCTCTCAGTGTTTTTCTGTGTAGTGTTCTTCTAATGTTTTAACTGCTGGCTGAAGGGCGAGATATTTATACCAGTACCCTCCCCCCCCCCTTCGACATAGGATGAGAGGGCATGAAATAACAATAAATAAAGGATTCTTTTAAGAGCAAAAAATTGCTTGTAAACATCGGAAGATCTGGCCTTTCGTAAACAGTCGTACATCTAATCGACAACGTGAGGTTCTCTTCACTGCACTTCCGGTCAAATATGTGACTGTAGGACATAGGAACTTTGTATAGAAAGCAATTCTTACACTGTTTAACGTATTATGTAAGCCACCTCAACATAGCTGAAGGGAAAACCACACGGACGTCATAATAAAACTTCAAAAGCAATAAAACTGTTTTCCAGCAAAAAAGGAAACAGTTCCACAATTGTTGCTACAGCTGACCCTCAAACTGCAAGAATTTTCAACACAATCGGTTCTGAAGCAAAAGTAATTACATTTTCAAAAATTTTCGTGTGTTAGAAAGTCGAGTGAGGTCTACGAATTTGCGAATTATTAGGCTTCCTACAGAACTGTTATAGAGGGTGTTCAGAAATTCCCGTTGCAAATTTCTGGGAGGTGTAGAAGGGTGTGAGCACATAATATTTTGAGGATAAGCCCACGTCACGAACCGTCATCCAACGGCACTTCAGAGTGTCAGAGGCACCAGTGCTTGTAAATGTGCGCAGTCTCTTAGAAAAGAATCCGACGTTATTTTCCTTTTGCGAACACCTGAAGGATTTGAATCTAGCGCGTTTGCATGAACCGACCTTGAACCTTCATGTGCATGCGTGAATTTTTCTCCGCCTGTCCATAGGTTCAGCTGCTGGCAAATAGCAGTTCGTGTGTAGTGTTCGCGTCACTTTTCATTGGAAGGGAAGTGACAGAACGGCTTGAGCAGCGCTGCTGCGCCAAATTTTGTCAGAAATTGGGAGACAGCCGAGTGGAAACCATTAGGCAGATTCAGACGGTTCTTGGTGACGATGCTATGGGCATCACACAGGTTAAGGAGTGGTACGACCCGTTTTAAGACAGCTGCACATCAATGGAGAGCGAGCCCCGCCCCGGTCGGTCATTAAAATGCCGAAATGACCAGTTCATCGCCAAAGTGAAAGCTATGGTACTGCGGAACTTTTTTCGGCACATTCCACTGTGACGGAAGATTTGGTCACGAAAAGAGTGTCGGCGAAATACGTGTCGAAGCTGCTAACGTCATAGCAAAAGCAATTTCCCGCTGAAGTCTCACTGGACATGGTATATTCCACAAACAGTGAGCCCTACTTCATGAACACCATAATCAATGAGGACGAGTCCTGGGTATACGACCCAGAAAGCAAATTCCAGACGTCACAGTGGAAGCATTCCTCGTCACCAAGACCAAAGAAGGCCCGCCAAGAGTGCAGCAACGTGAAAATGATGCTGGCCGCTTTCTCTGACTCCTGCAGTGTGGTACACCACGAGTATGCACCATGGGGTGAAACAATCTCCAAATGGTACCACAGGAATGTCCTCTGTCCTCTATGGGATGCCAGGCGGCGCAAGAGACAAGACTTGTGGTCAACAGGAGATTGGCGCCTCCATCACGATAATACTCCAGCACGTTCCTCTCATTTCATTCAGACTGTTTTGCCGAAAAACCAGATTTCTGTGCCTCAACGGGCTCCTTACTCTCCTCGTATGGCCCTCCGCGGCTTCTCGCTGTTACAGAAAATTCAAGAGACCATTGAAGGGGACCCGTTTCCAGACAAGAGAGGACATTACTGCAGCAACGATAGTCGAGCTAAACTCCATCCTGAAAGAGGTTTTTCCGGCATGCTTCCAACAATGGCGGCACCGCTGGGAGGAATGTGTGGAGTCCCAAGGGAACTACCTTGAGGTTGATTAGGTGTCAAAAACTCCAGGTAAGCCGATTTTTGTCCCAGTCAGAGGTAAATACTTTTCTAACGGCTTCGTATGTAAATATAGGGTGATTCTGTGATGATGTTACAGACTTTCTAGGATGCTAGATAATGATAAACGTATGAAACTGAGGTAAAGTTCCCTGTACCATGCCGGCCGGGGTGGCCGAGCGGTTCTAGGCGCTATATTCTGGAACCGTGCGACCTCTACGGTCGCAGGTTCGAATCCTGTCTCGGGCATGGATGTGTGTGATGTCCTAGGTTAGTTAGGTTTAAGTAGTTCTAAGGGACTGATGACCTCAGAAGTTAAGTCCCATAGTGCTCAGAGCCATTTGAACCATTTTGAACCTTGTACCACAACCGAACGAGTCGAAAATTACAAGCGAAAACCGTTCTGATACCGCTGTCAGTGGAATGCAAATACCGGTTCTGTTTTGCTAAAACTGCAGGGTAGGTAACTTTCGGAGGTGGCAGTATGGACCAAAACAACAAAAAATGTGCTTGAAACATAGGCGCTAAAATGTATACCTTAAGAACTATGAGCATTTGATCAGTAGAGAAGATGTGTTTCACAGTAGCGAAGATGATCAAGTGCTCATAGCTACTAACATATGAGTCTTAGAGCCTATGCTTACTGGATGTCATTTCCTTGTTTTGGTCTACACTGCCACCCCTGAAGTTGCATACCTTACAGTCGTAGCAACAAAAGTACCACTAATGTACTCCATTGTCAGAGGTATCAGAACGGTTTTCACTTATAGCTTTCGTCTCTTTCGTTTCAGGTACGGCGACCCCTACCTCAAATTGATACATTTATCGCCGACCGCTGTGGCCGAGCGGTTCTAGGCGCTTCAGTCAGGAACCCCGCAGCTGCTACGCTAGCAGGTTCGAATCCTGCTTCGGGCATGGGCGTGTGTGATATCCTGATGTTAATTAGATTAAAGTAGTTCTAAGTGTAGGGGACTGATGACCTCAGATGTTATGTCCCATAGTGCTTAGAGCCGTTTGAACCATTTTTGACACATTTATCCATCTCCATCATCCTAGAAATTTTGTAATATTATCACGGGATCGTCCTAACGTACATTCATTTACAGGCGCTGGCACATATAACTTTGACGCTATGTAGTTTCGTTGGCTGACATTTGCGGACATGACTTCCTATTCAAAATGTTATGTGCTCATTCCCCTATACAGTTCATAGAAATTTGCAAGAGAAATTCTCGAACACCCGCTATATTAAGACAGTGTCTATCTTAATAAACGTAAGAAACAAACAACTATATCCTTCTCATGCCTGAAGAATGTCTTTTTAAATTTTTTTTTCTTTTAGCGGGGCAAGCTGCAATTATACACATATTCGAAAGTATTTCTTCATAAATAGGTTGTACCTCATCAGTGAGATTCCTCTGTTTTTAGATTTACTCCATGACCATTCATGTCTCTTGGTAATTTAGAAATGCTTGGAACGCTGAAACAAAGGGAGTTTCAGAAGTGATGGTCAATGTTCAAGGATGTGACAGGAATGACCATTACAAACAAAGAAGTCCAGTAAAAGTGGCTCTGGGCACTATGGGACTTAACATCTGAGGTCATCAGTCCCCTAGAACTTAGAACTACATTAACCTAACCTAACCTAACGACATCACACACATCCATGCCCGAGGCAGGATTCGAACCTGCGACCGTAACAGTTGCGTGGTTCCGGACTGAAGCGCGTAAGACCGCTCGGCCACAATGAAAGAAGTAGAAAGGGGTCTAAAACACATACCTTACAAGCTGTGAGCTCTTTGCTTTCCATATTTTTGTAAGTGATAGTATGGACCAAACGGAGAAGAAAATGTCCAGTAAACATGTTCTGTAAAATGAATACCTTATGAGCTATGAACACTTGTTCATCTTCGCTACTTTGAAACAAAACTCTCCTAATGAACAAGTGCTCATAAGTTTTAAGGTATGCATTTTAGAGCACAAGCTTACTGGACATTTTTTTCTTGTTTTGCTCCATACTACCACTTCCCAAAATATGCAAAGCAAACAATTTGCACTAGAAAAGATTTGTTTCACATTCGTGTGTCCGTATGAAAGTTAATTTATGTAGTCAGATAAAAAAAAGCTTACTAGCCAGTGCCAGCCGGCCGGAGTGACCGAGCGGTTCTAGGCGCTACAGTCTGGAATCGCGCGACCGCTACGGTCGCAGGTTCGAATCCTGCCTCAGGCATGGATGTGTGCGCTGTTCTTAGGTTAGTTAAGTTTAAGTAGTTCTACATTCATTTTAGGTCCCTACTGTGGTGAATCTCGGCTGTTTTGCGCCTCCAGAATCGGGACTGTGTGAAGACAGTCAGACACTGAGTATTGAACTCAAGACAGGCTCGCGGCCATGAGCCCGGCCTGCGACCTGTTGTGGCACTGGCCGGGTGTCTACCAGGCAGGTAGGGAGCCACGGCGACAAGTCTGGCTTCTACATCTACATTTATGCTCCGCAAGCCACTCAATGATATGTGGCGGAGGGCATTTTACGTGTCACTGTCATTACCTCCCTTTCCTGCTCCAGTCGCGTAAGGTTCGCGGGAAGAACGACTGCCGGAAAGCCTCCGTGCGCGCTCGAATCTATCTGATTTTACGTTCGTGATCTCCTCGGGAGGTATAAGTAGGCGGAAGCAATATATTCGATACCTCATCCAGAAACGCATACTCTCGAAACCTGGACAGCTAGCTACACCGCGATGCAGAGCGCCTCTCTTGCAGAGTCTGCCACTTGAGTTTGTTAAACATCTCCGTAACGCTGTCACGGTTAACAAATAACCCTGTGGCGAAACGCGCCGCTCTTCTTTGTATGTTCTCTATCTCCTCCGTCAATACGATCTGGTACGGATCCCACACTGATGAGCAATACTCAAGTATAGGTCGAACGAGTGTTTTGTAAGCCACCTCCTTTGTTGATGGACTACATTTTCTAAGGACTCTCCCAATGAATCTCAACCTGGTACCCGCCTTACCAAGAATTAATTTTATATGATCATTCCCACTTTAAATCGTTCCGCACGTATACTCCCAGATATTCTACAGAAGTAACTGCAACCAGTGTTTGTTCCGCTATCATATAACCATACAATAAAGGATCCTTCTTTCCCACTGCATCTCCACAGCTGCTGCCGCCGCCTCCTTTACTCTGTTTCCCAACTACTCTACGACTAGTCACTAGGCAAACGTCTTTGAAACTGTCAACAACAGTTATGAACGCTTCAATAACGTAATGGGTATCTCTCTCCTAGCTACAGCTAAATTTGTGACTCATGACAGAGTCAACTTCGACACGAATATACCTATCGATGAAACAATCAAAATGCTTCAAATGGCTCTAAGCACTATGGGACATAACATCTGAGGTCATCAGTCCCCTACAACTTACAACTACTTAAACCTAACTAACCTAAGGACATCACACACTTCCATGCCCGAGGTAGGATTCGAACCTGCGACCGTAGCAGCAGCGCGGTTCCGGACTGAACCGCCTAGAACCACTCGGTCACAGCGGCCGGCGTGGAAACAATCGTTATAATGACAGACAACGTACTAAAATATGAAATAATGTTTATAGTGGCCTCGCAAAGATTCTGGAGTTTACACAGTGAGTTGACAAAAGTCACAAAATACCTCCCAATATCGGATCGGACCTCCGTTTGCATCGGTACTTTCGCGTTCTCGTCAATACGATACCAGATCGTTTAAATTTCTGATGACACTCTTTTTCTGTTTAACGAAAAAAGGTGAGAAAAAGCAAGTCTATCCGAATAAATTCACAAATTACATTAGAAAATTCAGTTCACTCTTGAGGTCGAATGCCCATATGGAATTAACTATCATAACGTAAATATGTATAATAAAAACTATAAGCATCAGTTTCAAATTTTCAGAAACCTGTTCGAAATTCTTCTTGACGTAGACATCAACATAAAAATACATTTTACAGATCAATGGTTAATTCCTTGTTTAGTATAACAATGAAAAAAATGAAATACAGAGTATTTCACAATTCATGTTACACACTTCTAGAGGTTGCAGAGGGAACTTAGTAGATGAAGTTTCGCATGGGAACCCATGTCCGGAAAGATCATCCAACAGAGCGCCATAGATATATGTGCCGACGCCTGTAGATGATCTCGTGATGGTGTTACAAACTTTCTGGGATGATACAGAAGGATAAATGTATCAGTTCGAGACAAGATTGCTTCAAACGGAAACGAAAGAGTCAAAAGTTATAAGGGAAAATTATTGTGACATCTCGGACAGTGGAATACATCTACACGCACTGTTGATACTGAGAATGTAGGGTATGTAAACTACTGGCCATCAAAATTTATACACCACGTAGATGACCTGCTACAGACCCGAAATGTAACCGACAGGGAGAAGATGCTGTGACATGCAAATGATTAGCTTTTCAGGGCATTCAAACAAGGTTGGCGCCGGTGGTGACACCTACAACGTGCTGACACGAGGAAAGTTTCCAACCGATTTCTCAACCACAAACAACAGTTGACTGGCGTTGCCTGGTGAAACGTTGTTGTGATGCCTCGTGTAAGGAGGAGAAATGCGTACCATCACGTTTCCGACTTTGATAAAGGTCGGATTGTAGCGTATCGCGATTGCGGTTTATCGTATCGCGATATTGCTGCTCGCGTTGGTCGAGATCCAAAGTTAGCAGAATATGGATTCGGTGGGTTCAGGAGGGTAATACGGAACGCTGTGCTGAGTCCCAACGGCCTCGTATTACTAGCAGTCGAGATCACAGGCATCTTATCCGCATGGCTGTAACGGATCGTGCAGCCACGTCTCGATCCCTGAGTCAACAGATGGGGACGTTTACAACACAACAACCATCTGCACGATCAGTTCGACGACGTTTGCAGCAGCATGGACTATCAGCTCGAAGACAATGGCTGCGGTTAGCCTTGACGCTACATCACAGACAGGAGCGCCTGCGATGGTGTACTCAACGACGAACCTGGGTGCACGAATGGCAAAACATCATTTTCTAGGATGAATCCAGGTTCTGTTTACAGCATCGTGATGGTCGCATCCGTGTTTGGTGACATCGCGGTGAACGAACATTGGAAGCGTGTATTCGTCATCGCCATACAGGCGTATCACCCGGCGTGATGGTATGGGGTGCCTCCTGTTCGAATTGACGGCACTTTGAACATTGAACGTTACATTTCAGACGTGTTACGACCCGAGTCTCTACCCTTCATTCGATCCCTGCGAAACCCTACATTTCACATTTCAGCAGGATAATGCACGGATGCATGTTGCAGGTCCTGTACGGCATTTCTGCATACAGAAACTGTTCGACTTCTGCCCTGACCAGCACATTCTCCAGCTCTCTCACCAATTGAAAACGTCTGGTCAATGGTGGCCGAGCAACTGGCTTGTCACAATACGTCAGTCACTAATCTTGATGAACTGTGGTATGGTATTGAAGCTGCATGGGCAGCTGTACCTGTACACGCCATCCAAGCTCTGAATCAATGCCCAGTCGTATCAAGGCCGTTATTAGGGCCAGAAGTTGTTGTTCTGGGTACTGATTTCTCAGTATCTATGCACCCAAATTGCGTGAAAATGTAATCACATGTCAGCTCTAGTATAACATATTTGTTCAACGAATACCCGTTTATCATCTGCATTTCTTCTTGGTGTAGCAATTTTAATGGCCAGTAGTGAAACTCAGAGGTGGTAGTATGGATCAAGAGAAGAGTGTCCAGTAAGCACAAGCTCTAACATGCATACCTGTGGAGTCATGAGCGCTTGTTCATATTCAATACCGCGAAACACATCTCCCCTATTGAACAAGAGCTCACAGCTCTTAACGTATGCATTTTAGGGCCCATGTTTACAGGACTTTTTTTCCTTGTTTTGGAGCATACTGCCTTTCTGAAAGTTGCCTATCATACAGTCTTAGCAACAACAGTACCGGTAGAACCAGTCAACTTATAACACTACCGTCTGTCTGCTACTGCTATACCATAACCTTAACGTTGGAAGCAGGTCGTGAAATAAAACTATCTTGTTAAAGCAGTTATGGTATAAAGCAACAGAGCAGTGTTACCCTCTGAGAGGAATTTTGTTATTTTGACCGTGTTGTACCTAACGGAGGTGGCTTATCGGAAATGAAAGTCAGAATTACGTAAATATTTGAACAATAACAAATAAAATTTTGCCTATCTGCACTGTTCAGCGGATAAAAAAAACGGTCGCCAGCCTAACTAGGCATTCTCGTTCAAGAAAATAGTTATTAGTAACTTTAATGGATAAACACAACCTATACTTGGCCACACGCGAGTGCAGTGAACTCTGACACATACATGTGTTTACGGTAAGATTAAAACTAACAGTTAGAGCAGCACACAAAGTATTTGCAAGATTATAACAGATACCGAAACACACTATTACTTTCAGGGCTTAAACAAACTGAATGGTCTTTATAACGTTATTATTGCTATTCACTGCAGAATCATTAATTGGATATAGGTTAAGTCTCTTTCAGTTGAATACTTTACTATTTAAAATGAATGTTAATTGGAATCCACTAACAGGTTGCTTCTCAGTATCATTTGAATAAAGAAATTATGGTTTTCATAATTAATGGTCTTTCCGTTACTTTTTACCGAGTATTAACACAATAGACAAACTGTGGATTCTGGTATACTATTCATATACACTTCTAATACACAAGAGAAACAAACACTTAGCAAACATGAGTCTATAACGTTTCACACTGCAGTTTTCCAATTTTACTACATTGAGAGACAAAATTAACATATATGTAAGGTACTGACTCACCTTCTGCGATTTACAACAGGCAGTAATGTGATCATTTACTAAGCAAAACTTTATAAGCCTCAGTCTTACGAACTCTTAATTTGAAGTTGGCAACAACACATTAATAAGCAGTTTCACTAGGAAAATTATTTTCAGCAAGCATCATTAACTTTAACTCACTCTCTTTCCACATTAACTTTAACTTTCTTTTTACTATGTTCAAGAGGCATTAATTAGCAAAAACACTGGTCTTTAATGTTATTTCAGTAGGGACACTCGGAAATCACTTTAGTTCAAACGGAGAGGAACCTGAGAGGTGTTATGATAAGGAGAAAAATTAATTGTAGGTACATAAATTCAGTTATAAATTACCTTATATTTGAGCACACTAACACATCCATTAAGCTGATCCTTCACTGTACATTACTATAGTGCTCCATTATAGTGATTGCGCAAAGTGGTGGCGATTGCATGTCGGTAGGTGGAATTGCAGGTAGAATTGCTGGACTCTGTCATTTCTTGGTGGCGATGATAGATACAAATTCCAGAATAGTTTCAGCTATTTATCCATCCATCCGAGGCATTGGAAAGTAGCAGAAAAAGCCTCTCTCGGGGCCAGCACAATATGCAACATTTACGTGGAAGTGCACAGTTTGGTAGCTCGTCCCCGACTTGTAACTCGCCCCCGACTGACTCTTGTTCCACCTTTTCTACCTAGGCCAACCACAATTAGCGCGAGCTACACAGTTCCGTTTCTGAGGGGAACCACTACACCTTTTACATACAAACTAACTAAGAAACGTAAGTGAGGATCAGCAGTTTATATAACAGCAAACAAATACAATAAATAAAACAGAACATTTGCACATATTGACATTTCTACCAAAAATTATTCACACAAAATTACAATTATATACAGTAAGTTTTGTTCCCTCCAAATGGGACAAAGAATTTAAAGGACAGATACACTACTTTGCATAGAATCAAATCAAGACATCAAAGTTCTTACAAAGAAAGGAGTATACAGTTCTGTGTTATCTATTCAATCAAAAACATTTACAGAAGCTTAAAGATGTAATATTAAAGGAAACAAAAACCAAAATAAATCATTGGAGTATCAGAGCTATGGTGTTATAAACTGTCAGAGGTTTCAGAACGGTTTTCGTTTATAACTTTTGACTCATTCGTTTACGTTTCAGGTAATCTTACCTGAATTGATATATTTATCCTTCTCTATAGACCTATAAAATTTGTAAGATCATCACGGGATCAGCCGGTATATACATACATCTACAGGCGCTGGAACATATAACTTTTGAGCTCTGTAGCATCTTAGGATGACGTTTCCGTACATGGGACCCTATGAGAAACTTTATCTACTGAGTGATGAACTGTTCTCGGGTGATCAGTCGAATAGCGGCGTCGTCTTGTCGCAACATTGTAAATAAAGAAATGAAAATTATAAAATCAGTTGTCTTCAGTAATGAATATAGTCATACTTCAATTAAGAAGCTTATTCACACAACAAAATCCAACCAAGCAATTGCTTATCGACCACTCACAACGAAGAAAACCACGTTTGTAAGCCACCTTCCCCATGAAAAATCTTTTACGAAACTGCCAATCTCTTTAAGCCACACGAAGTTATGATAAGCCTGAATAACAACAAGAAAATACAAAATAAAATTATTGGCAGTGCCCAGTTATGCAACAATCTGAAGTGAGGTATGGAAAGTATAATTGTACACGTGTGCGAGTCGGTACATACAAACTGGTAGAAGCTTTGGAAAGAGCACACATGGATGCATATCCGAAGAAATGCAGCTTTGTCACACGTGCTGACCAACATAGCCATTCTGCAAACAACACGGAGTTGCACTTCATCCCGCTAACTCGACCTTCTCGAAGAACTCACGACTGCAGTGAACCGCGGTCAGCGCCTGCCGTGCCGTCCACCCGCAGAGGAGCAAAGCGTTGCGGGCTGCCTGCACTACCACCATCAGGGGACATCCGACACACTTCCTGACCACCAGAACTAGACAGGAAGTGCCTCCCAACAGCTGCACTAAGCCGCGCATGTTTCAGATCGTTAAGCACACCAGACGCGGCTTACACCGTGCTTCGTGTACGGTCAGAAAGGAGATGATGCATCACACGGAACGTGCTCTTCATAGTGATTTGAGACCACAGCCCTCCCCAACAGCGGTTGTCAGCTGTGTCTAGCTCGAAAGTCACAGTTTATTTACGAGAATGGATGCTCGTAAAACTGCTACGTTAGCTCTATTAAAACGCACATTTTCTCCCCTGTCTATTTCCCAACTACGCTGGTCTGTCTGTTGCATACAAAACGTGTTATAAGGCAAAGAAGAAAGGTTCACGTCAGTGCCGGCCGGTGTGACCGAGCGGTTCTAGAGCGCTTCAGTCCGGAACCGCGCTACCGCTACGGTCGCAGGTTCGAATTCTGCCTCGGGCATGGATGTGTGTGATGTCCTTAGGTTAGTTAGGTTTAAGTAGTTCTAAGTTCTAGGAGACTGATGACCTCAGAAGTTAAGTCCCATAGTGCTCAGAGCCATTTTGAACCAGCGCTGGAATACAGACATACCTGTGTACGTTGATGGCACCACCTATTGGCGTCACGCACTTACTTGCAATGCAGTCAATGAGTAAGCCAACAGCTACATCAGTAAACTTGAAACCGGCATCAATAAATGGACCGACCTAACCCATTCAAGAGTCAGTTTATTCTATTCAGACAGAGAAATGTTACTAATCGCCAACAACGGGAGTCTCACAAACTCAACGTTCGACTTTCGGAACAGAAAATTACTGAGCAACCAAATGTGAAATACCTCGGAATCTATCTAGATGAACTCTTAAACTGTCAGCAAAAGACATCTGAAAAATTAGACAAACTGAAATCCGATTTAATTTAGTATGTCTCATGAAATACCGAACATGTGGAGAGGAACAACCAGTTGCTCTTCTTACATACAAAATATGTGTCCCAGTCATTCTCAAATATGGATATCAGTATGAATTATATCATCTAACGAGACGAAAAAGGTAGGCCTCGAAGAGGAACTTTATTTACACAGCTAGCAGCAGATGTGAAACATCCCAATTTACCCTCAAATCACAAGTTATTTTTTCTTAATTACCGCAATTATTGTCAAGCAATTTTTTTTCTAGGTGTAGACCTCACGCTGGTCAGTTTGATATCCAAATGTCAACTTCCCAAACTTTTCGCATAACTATATGCAGTTTCACCTATTGTCGTATAAAGGCAACTGGTTATTTGTGGGAAAAACGTGTTTATTTACGCATTTGGTACTGTATCCATTTTTTTCCGTACAGTTTACAACAAAATCGTTCAAATGGCTCTGAGCACTATGGGACTTAACACCTGAGGTCATCCGTACCCTAGAACTTAGAACTACTTAAACCTAACTAACCTAAGGACATCACACACATTCATGCCCGAGGCAGTATTCGAACCTGCGACCGTAGCAGTCGCGTGGTTCCGGACTGAAGCGCTTAGAACCGCTCGGCCGACACGGACGGCAGTTTACAACAAAGCAAAACAAAATACATTCTCATTTCACCATTAGCAAAGAGGCTGAGTACTTAAAAACTGAAGCTGCGCGGGATTAGCCGAGCTGTCTTAGGTGCTGCAGTCATGGACTGTGCGGCTGGTCCTAGCGGAGGTTCGAACCCTACCTCGGGCATGGGTGTGTGTGTGTGTGTGTGTGTGTGTGTGTGTGTGTGTGTGTGTGTGTGTGTGTGTTGTCCTTAGGATAATTTAGGTTATGTAGTGTGTAAGCTTAGGGACTGATGACCTTAGCAGCTAAGTCCCATAAGATTTCACACACATTTGAACATTTAAAAACTGAAGAAAATGCGTTCTTTCGGGCACGAAGTGTTCGATTTTGATATAAAGGCAGGTCCGCCAGATGACGTGCACAGTCATGAATGCCAACAGTTCGCTACAGTCAACAGTCTGGAGGTGTGTCTGCTGACGTCGCACGGCAGTTGCTGTGATAATGCTGAGTAGAACGCCTCTATCGAGTGAAGAGCAAGAAAGTGTTATGGCATACAAAGACACTGGCCTGTCTGTTTGCCAGACTGCTGAGATATTACGGCCTTTCGGTTGTTATTCATAGTTTTTTCAGACTGGGTGCACAGTATGGCTAAAATGAAAAATACGGCTGACGTGAAAATTGTCAGCATCAGAGACCTGCTTGATTCTGCCTCGAGACACGAATCTGTTACTCAAGAAACGGCTCCGTAGAAAACTTTAAAGAACGCGCATGAGGAGGATCGACTGCAGTTTGTGGAGGATCACGTGTCGTGGACCGCAGAATGGAACAAAGTAATTTTCAGTGATGAGAAGAAGTTTAATTTGGATAGGCTAGATGGTGTGCAGTATTAGTGGCATGACCTCCGTACAGAAGAACACGATCGAACGAATAGTTACTTTGGCGGTGGCGGCGTTATGATGTGGCCAGCATTTTGCGTTAAAGGCACGTCTAACATAGCACGGTCGCTCCCCGATGTGAAGTCTGATGATCATAGAAGAATCCTGGAAACTGAATCGGTTCGTATGTATGACGAACTTCACGATGATAATTTAGTATTCCAACGCGATAGCGTTGACATTCATAGGTCCGCAGCCGGCCGCTGTGGCCGAGCGGTTCTAGGGGGCTTCAGTCCGGAACCACGCTACTGCTACGGTCGCAGGTTCGAATCCTGCCTCGGGCATTGATCTGTGTAATGTCCTTAGGTTAGTTAGCTTTAAGTAGTTCTAGGGGGCTGATGACCTCAGATGTTAAGTCCCATAGTGCTTAGATCCATTTGAACCATTTGAACTACCACGAGTGCAGCAGTCGTTCAGTACCACACTGGAAGCGTGTACTGCCGCTGCCTGTGGTCATTTAGATAACAAGTTGTGAAGATCATTTATCTCGTTACTGGCCAGACTCCACTTGACTAGTGTATGCACTTGTGCTGTTCTTTAGTGTGTTGTACAACTGTCGGTGTGGGAACTTCTCAAAATATGCATTTCGTAAACGACTCGCACTAGACTGCAACAAACACCGCTGACATTGTGATTTACAGTAATTTTAATCTGTTGATGTCAATAGGTGTTGTTCCATTTTAAAAAAAAGTGTATGTTTGCACAAAAATGCACTTTGTATTATAACAATCTTTTAATTGGCTAACATTATAAGCCCCTGAATACCAATCTACTCCAAGAAAACCGTATATCAATAGCAGTTTCCATTTACTCAGTATCTAGGTAGTTCAGTCAGTTTCTCGCAGCAGATCTGGTGGGGCAGCAGCACATGGCAGAGCTTACGTTCTGATGTGGGCAGCACAGAAACACGTGTCATACTTACGGGGCTTATGCTGGGCATCAAAACGTCACAAAAAGTTCATATCAACATGGGTCCGAAAAAATCCTCCTTTGAAGCGTATGAATGGATGTATTATTCAAGGAGACAAATGATACATTTATCAACAAAATTTACATCCCTGAAAGCACTTATTATTCGTGGGACAAAAATGATGAATTTACCAAAGAAATTTACACTCACAAAAATTACTCGAAGCGACCACCTCCTGCATTCCATGTTTTGGCGTACGTTGTGTGTTTTGTACACTCATCCTCAAAACAGTGGCGCTACGTACGAGACGTGAGTTCCCAAATTTTTTTAGCGTTGCGAAATGAAAAAATCAACTGGCTTAAAATCTGGCGATTGGACAGGCCGTGCAATAGGTCGCCATCGACCAATCCACCTGTTCGGAAATTGACTATCGAGGTATTGATGAACTATCCTTGTACAGAGAGATTCGTTGCATAGCGGCTATAAGAACATCGTCGAGTAAATTAGGCAACTGACGTCTGAGAAGCTGTAGACACATTCGTGCAGTAAGGGTTGGGTTGTTTGGGGAAGGAGACCAGACAGCGAGGTCCTCGGTCTCATCGGATTAGAGAAGGATGAGGAAGGAAATCGGCCGTGCCCTTTCAAAGGAACCATCCCGGCATTTGCCTGGAGCGATTTAGGGAAATCACGGATAACCTAAATCAGGATGGCCGGACGCGGGATTGAACCATCGTCCTCCCGAATGCGAATCCAGTGTTCAACCACTGCACCACCTCGCTCGGTCGCGCAGTAAGGCTTTCGGCAAAACGTAGGGGTCGATGACGTGGTCAGGAATGATTACACCACACACCTCGATTCTGAACATGTGTTGTTGCCTATATTGTCGCATTTTATAAGCGTTTTTATAAGCGCAGACGTGTTTGTTATGATAACTGAAGATCAACAATGTTCAAATGCAAATGTGTGTGAACTCTTATTGGACTTAACTGCTTAGGACATCACTCCCTAAGATTACACACTACTTAGCCTAAATTATTCTAAGGACAAACACACACACCCATGCCCGAGGACTCGATCCTCCGCCGGGACCAGCCGCACAGTCCATGACTGCAGCGCCCGAGACCGCTCGGCTAATCCCGCGCGGCCAATTGAAGATCCCATCGCGTGGAAACCTAGCGTCATCAGTGAATAAGATGCACGCTAAGGACTGCAGAAGCACAGCGTACTGCCGAAACATGATAGAAAGTTTTCCTTTGCTGAAAGTCTGTCGCATTTAATCCCTGCACCCCTTGAAGGTGATGCGCCTACAGAAGATTCCAGATCGTCAGGTGATTAACGCTTTCCCTACCCGCAGATCCTCTTGTACAAGTTGATGGAGTTTCATCCACGATATGAAGAACGCGTTCTCTCCCAAACGCTGGTGGAGGCGTACCAAACTTCTTACACAACGTAACTGCATCTCAGGTAAATCATCAGCATAAAGTTGACGTCCTACCATATTTCCATCTGCCAGTCCTTACATGCAATCCACATTCGCCATTGCAGACACAACACATCGTCGCGGTGTGTTCTGATGGAAGTCACTCTAAAACAGAACAAACGCCAATGAGACACAAAACAAGTGCCATGACCAACTGTAAAGAAGAAGCTGACTAAAAATACACGTCTGAGGTATATTACACAACCAAGAATCACTACAAGCAATTTCTTTCATGCCTCCCAAATGAAGGCTTTTCGGAACCATGTTCCTGTGAAATTTTTGGTAACATTTTGTGTTTTGACCTCAGGAAAAAATCCTTAAACTTCCTGACACATTCTTTTGTACACCTTGGACCGTATCAATAAAACGGAGAATGTACTTTATAATCGAAAGTTAGGAGGATGTGTGGCTATTATGAGGTTCGCATGAATAAAGGGAGTCGAAGAATGTGCTTCACCCGAGAATGGCCTCAGCGTGAGTAAATGGAAAGGGGGGAGTTGCTCGAAGCAAAGAACGTTCTCCGATGTCGTACGAATAAGATTTCCTAACAAGCGAACATTCTCAGAGATTTGAAGTGAGCTTTGTAGCATTCTTCGATGTGAATAAGTTCTGTAGAGGTTCTACCGACTTTTGGTAGTAGTGGCAGAATTTATATTGTTTGGGAGGCAAAAAAAGGGTAGGATATAAGAGCCCGAAGAAATACTGAAGAGTGAAACTGTAGAAGTTAATACGGGTTTAACAATAAAAATATTGCCGGCCTGGGTGGCCGAGCGGTTCTAGGAGCTACAGTCTGGAACTACGCGACTGCTACGGTCACAGGTTCGAATGTGTGGATGTGTGTTATGTCCTTGGGTTAGTTAGGTTTAAAGTATCTCTAAGTTCTAGAGGACTGATGACCTCAGATGTTAAGTCCCATAGTTCTCAGAGCCATTTGAACCATTTTAACCATTCTAAAATTCGAAAATAAATCTCCCAAGTAATACGAGGACCCAAAGGGTGATCCATAGCATCTACCCTGTTTAAATGTTATCTGAACGAAGTTCTTAAACAATTTTTGGAGGAATGGGCTTAGAAATAACCGGATATTACCTATCGAATTTACTGTTCGCTGACGATAAAATTATATTGGCTGCGATGACTATGATGTAGATTAAATGATGAAGAAAATTGTAGAAACATTCAATAAGGCCGGAGTAACAGGAAGTTTTTCTAAAACAAAATCTGTCTATAGTAAGTAGACTGATAATTGTGGCAAGTCAAAAGTATAAATATCTCAGAGTTATAATCTGAGATCAGAGTATTACTAAAAAAAATAAGGCAGAGAACAAAAAAGAGACTAACAAGCAGTCGATAAGACGAGTTTCATCCTTTGGTCAGACAAAATTAAAAAAGACCAAAAAGATTATATGCATCAGTTAAAAAAATAAAAAATAAAAAAAGCGGAACTCTGAGAAATAACAAAAACAAGACAAAAGAAGAGCCGAAAACGTGCATATCGGTTTGTTTGAGAAGAAGTTTTAGAATTTCAAGGCGAGAGAGGATCCTAAATAAGGAAATCGGGAACCGAATGCAAACTTCCACGTACATCACCGAAGAGATGAAAAAATGGCGTTCAAAATGGCAAGGACTTGTTACCAGATCAGGGGAATGCACAATGGACCAGAAAAGCACTTTGTTGGCAGCCTCCACACAAGATGAAACGAGGAAGACACCGTGTAGAATGGAAAAATCATATAAAGTATATTGTCCAACGAAGAAATTTGAAAGAAGATTTGTACAAAAATCGCAAGGCTGCTATGTCTACATAGATACTCTGAAGCCCATCGTGGACGACCCGTAGCGGGCGGGTACCCCGCACCACTGACTGCTTGTCATTTCCTTTCCTGTTCCACTCCCAAAGAGAGAGAGAGAGAGAGAGAGCAAAAAGTGACTGTCTGTTCGCCGCCGTACGAGGCCCGATTCCTCGTATCTTACCATCGCGGTCTTTATACGCAACGAAAGTTGGAGGCAGTAAAGTCGTTCTGCAGGCAGCTTCAAATGCTGGTTCTCTACATTTTATCACTAGTGTTTCTTGAAAAGAATGTCGCCTTCCTTCCAGGAATTCCCGTTTGAGTTCCCGAAGCATCTCCGTCACACTTGCATGTTGTTAGAACCTACTAGTAACAAATCTAGCAGGCCGCCTGTGAATTGCTTCGATGTCTTCCTTTCATCCGAGCTGGTATTCGCATTAGCGTCCTAGATGCGGTCTCCTTCCGGATGAAACACACTTCTTTAGAATTCTCCCAAGGAACAGTAGTCGACCATTCACCTTTCCTACAATTCCGTTCAATTGCTCTTCCACGTCCTTTGCTGTCTCTGACAGAATTACAATGTCATCGGCGAACCTCAAAGCTTTTATTTCTTCTCCATAGATTTTAATACCTACTCCGAATTTTTCTTTTGTTTCCTTCACTGCTTGCTCAATATACAAAATAACATCGGGGAGAGGCTACAACCCTGTTTCACTCTCTTCCAAACCACTGCTTCCCTTTCATGTCCCTCGACTCTTATAACTGCCATCTCGTTTGTGTCCAAATTCTAAATAGCCTTTCGCTCTCTGTATTTGACCCCTGCCACGTTCAGAATTTGAGAGTATTCCAGTCAACATTGTCAAAAACTTTCTCTAAGTCTACAAATGCTACAAACGTAGGTTTGCCTTTCCTTAGTCTATCTTCTAACATAAGTCGTAGGGTCAGTATTGTCTCACGTCTTCCAGTATTTCTACGGAATCCAAACTAGCTTCTACTATTTTTTCCGTTAATCTGTAGAGAATTCGGATTATTATTTTGCAGCAGTGACTTATTAAGCTGATAGTTCGGTAATTTTTACATCTGTCAACACCTGCTTTCTTTGGGATTGGAATTATTATATTCTTCTTGAAGTCTGAGGGTATTTCGCCTGTTTCATACATCTTGCTCACCAGATGGTAGAGTTTTGACAGGACTGGCTCTCCCAGGGCTGTCAGTAGTTCTTATGGATTGTTGTCTACTCCTGGGGCCTTGTTTCGGCTCAGGTCTTTCAGTGCTCTGTCAAACTCTTCACGCAGTATCGTATCTCCCATTTCATCTTCATCTACATCCTCTTCCATTTCCATAATATTGTACTCAAGTACATCGCCCTTGTATAGACCCTCTATATACTCCTTCTACCTTTCTGCTTTCCCTTCTTTGCTTAGAACTGGGTTTCCATCTGAGCATTTCATATCACTGTGCGACGGTACGCCCTGACATTTAAACGACGTGACTGTATCCGAACATTGCACGTTTGTTTTTCCTATTCATCCACATTAACTTACATCTTTCTATATTTAGACCTAGCACCTATTCGTTACACCAACTAAAAATTTTGTCTAAGTCATCTTGTATGCTCCTACAGTCATAAAACTTCGACACCTTTCCGTATACCACGGCACCATCAGCAAGCAACCGCAGACTGCTGCCCACCCTGTCCGCCAAATCATTTATGTATACAGAGAACAACAGCTGTCCTATCACACTTCTTCCCTGGGGCACTCCTGAGGACACCCTGGTCTCTGGTAAACACTCGCCGTTGAGGACGACCTACTGGGTTCTATTATTTAAAAAGTCTTTGAGACACTCGCGTATCTGTGACTCCATAATATCGTCTCTTGTTTAACAGTATGCAAAGGGGAACCGTGTCAAACACTTCCTGGAAATGTAGAAATGTGGAATCTGTTTGTTGCTCTTCGCCCATAATTCGCAGTACATCATGTGAAAAATGTGAAACGTCCCCTTAGAAAAATTTAAGAATTACTGTTCTAATAAACCTCTTACATTATTTGATTTTGAAACAGCTGAGCAGAACTGAACGTACTCAGACATTTCTCACTTTACTTATTCTGATCATCACTAAACTGACACACAACATTTTTAGCGCAACGCAATCTGACTTTCAATAATCCCTACAAAAGAATGGCCCTGACTGACAATAACCTATACCTTTCATGAATCACTTACCTCACAAAAATCTTCGTTACTCCAACTACTGCAATATAGCGAGTGCCAATACTGCCAGCTAAATAAAAGATTCAAACTACTGAAGGCACTAACTACTGATAGGCATAGTTAGCAAATGAAACATTTTGATGGAGAACAAACAATGTATTTACTTTAATAGTTTTCAATATATATCCAGCTCATGACATCCAATCTTACAAATTTACTGTCTCTGATGGACACACTTCCAGATCATCCGCTCTCAAAACTCCGCCATCTCTCTCCCCACATCCACCACTGCTGGAGGCTCACCTCCAACTGCGCAAATCTACGTACTGTTCACATCCAACTGCCCAACACTACAATAACGAATGTTCCAAAAATGCCAACCAGCCACAGACTGCACACAGCACAGTCAGTGATTTTGATATAGCACTCTACGTGGCATTACCAACATACAAACCTAAACAGCCTACTTACAAATGGATAAGCTGAGTTTCACACGAGTAATACTTTCTGAGACCGTGTTGATCCCTGGCTATACGTCTCAAGAAATATTATATTCGAACTAAGAATGTGTTCAACGATAACCTAATCTTACCTAACCGAACTGTTTGGATAGAAGGTTTCTGGAAACGACCTCAAGAGCTGTACATAACTCCCAATACATATAATATACTGAATTATAGGCGGTGAACGGACTGTTGTTTGCAAAATGTTTGTGTCCCAGTGTCTCCGCGTGTTCGGTGTTAGGCCCCTAAGGATTCGCTTGAGAAATCATTTGCATCAGTCTGCTTGCAATGTTGTTCAAAAATATTCAAATGTGTGTGAAATCTTATGGGACTTAACTGCTAAGCTCACACACTACTTAACCTAAATTATCCTAAGGACAAACACACACTCATACCCCAAGGGAGAACTCGAATCTCCGCTGGGACCAGCCGCACAGTCCGTGACTGCAGCGCCCGAGACCGCTCGGCTAATCCCGCGCGGCCCTCCCATGTTGTTGTTGTTGTTGTTGCTGCTGCTGCTGCGACTGCGATGCCCTCCACTCCACTTTCCCGGCCGTGTGACGGGCGCCCGAAGTCTGCAGGAATGTGTGCCGCGCCGTTATCTGGCGCGGGCGTCGAACCCGGGACCGGGTGCGGCGAGCTTCCCACGGCCGCGGCGGATTGCCGAGTCCTGCTGACACGGTCCTAACAGGTCGGCGGAAGGTCCGCTGCTTACCTGGCAGCTAGGTGAGCCGAGAACTCTTACGTGACTTTTTCCGTTTCTAGCCGCGAGTCGGGGACTGTTGGAGCATTGGGTGAGCCCGACCAGTGGCATACGTCGCAACCGCGCCGCTAGAGAGCAGCACCCGCTACTTGCTAGGAAGGTCTTTTGCGAACAAGCGTGGTGCAGAAATATCGCTGTCATTTTCGTGTTGCTTCTGAAGAAAAATCACTTTCCATGTTTCCATGTTCCGGTAAGCCTAAAAGTGTCATCGGGCAGTTGCATAACTTTACTTCAGAGTTTAGTGTGCCCAACATTGACGCAGGTTTTTCTTTTTCTTAATTGCGAGAGAGACACTAGTGAAACTAAATTGAAATTACCTGCAGATAGAAATCGAGGTGATCCATCTCTGCTAGATAATCGGGCGAGATAGACGAGTGCTGTTTGGGTGAGATGGACCACTTGTTTTAACGTGAGAGAGCTGGAACAAAATTAACTTTAGCTTCAAGGTGTGTGGAATAATGCCACTGAGCATGGCTGCAGCCTCCGATTATACTTATTTGTCGGAATCAAATAGAACAGCTGAATCTCACACACAGGCCAATTAACTGTTTCAGAACTCATGAAATGACCTACCGATACCAAGCACGCCAAAAGAGCAGAAACACCTGTATAGGTCAAACTCCTTCATTCATACAACTGCGGACTCCATTGCTGCTAAGCGCAACACTTCGAAGATTACCACTTGAAAATACAGCCAACACAGACATCAACTATTCCTTCTATTGATACATCTGTGAATTTTAAGAGGAAGGTTGCAACTGTATCTAATGTTCGTAACTCTGCTGAAAAAACTGAAACTAAAGAAAAAGATGGTTAAGAAAAGAAAGGAAACAAGAAAGGCGCAAAAATGATCATTAAATTAAAATACCAGTAAAGCGAAAATGGACCATATAACCTAAAATAGAAAACAATACCGCAAATTATTCACCATGTTCGTCAGATGCACTAAGTCACGACTTTCAAACCGTCTTAGAAGATTACGAAAGTAACTTTGATGAATGGGATGAAGATGAATAAGTTGGGTGTGGGGAAATGTATTACGAATCAAAAAAAAATTGGATCAGTGAGTTTCTTGTCTACATTCTTCACATAAATCTTGTTCAACATTTGGTAATAAGTGCAACAGCTGTCCTGAGAGAAGGAAAGACTAATGCTTGAGAAAAACCAACAACTGATTAGAAAAGCCAGTCTTTACTGATGAAACTGTTTTGGGCTAAAATATTGAATAGTATGATCCTGTATTCATTACAACATATTCCAAAGAAAAATATGTAATATTAATTGAATCTTTTCTTCGCGTATAGCCATTTTTTGTGATATGTCTCCCCCAGTACACTGATCCAGTATTCATTACAACATATTCCAAAGAAAAATATGTAATATTAATCGAATCTTTTCTTCGCGTATAGCCATTTTCTGTGATATGTCTCCCACAGTACACTGGCCCATCTCACCCATACACCTATGGGTGAGATGAACCACTCATGCTATTTTCGTTTTACCACATTTCCTGTATTTTAAGTAACAGTGAATGAATAATGTATTGCACTTAAGTTTATATGTTACACAATACGATAATCCCGTTAAAAGTAACAAAAAGTTGAATGGTACAGAAATTTTACGCTTAAAAAATGGTCCAGCTCTCCCGGACTTACCCTGTAATCACCAGTCATTTAAAGAATGTCGGTCCATGTATAAGAGAGCTTCAAACGTCTGACTACTTCAGAAATCTATTAATGTGTTAAGCATTTGTCGCTATTCGTGTAAGCGACAAAAAGCTAGATAGAACTAGTTTTCACTAAATTTATTTAGGGGAAATATTAAAATTAAGAGCAACTACGTGTTGATTGAAATAAAAAACAGCATTTTTGTATTGTGCATTGCAATATTTATTGAGAATGTTGATCATACGTCTAAGTCATTAATATTAACTACAGCAATACAAAAATAACCATACATTGAAGAAGCATTTTAAGAAACATTATAGAGCCATATTAACAGTAATAGTTACGAAAGTGGAAACAAAATAATCATACAATAGAAGTTTATTAATTACTCATACATTTGACAAAAGTTCCTACAGTCTTAATAACAGAGAAACGTAGCAAAAAATTTAGCAATTAAATTTTCGATTATTTGTTATTGCAGTGGAAACTGTCGTGACATTTTGAGTTACGAAGGTTTCCTTTTTTCCTGCAAAAGCACAGTTTTCAAATACATGCCTTCTTACACACACAGTGAACAAATCCTTGACCTGATCGTAAGACTGCCATCTTGGCAGCAGTTCTTAATGATACCTTTGTCTCTGGCACGTCTTCCAGCAACAAGAATTTCTCTTTGGACACGTCGAATTCGGATATGGAAGAGACCTTTTAATTAGCTTGTTTGAAAGGCGATTAGCTACTTAATACATATTATTAATTATATTACAATGTAAGTATTAAATCTTACAATATTAATTAATTACTTGAATAGTTAGCAACATTTTCAGAGCATAAAATCAATTAAGTAATGAATATGTCTGACATTTTTTCTTAATTATTGAAATCAATTCAGAAATACATACTTGCAATACACTTTGTCGAGTATCCCATATTTCGTTCCAATCTTGTGCAAGCCTTGTTCATCTTTTCACTTTTCACTTCACCAGAACACAGTGTGTGAAAAGTGTTTTACTACGTTATTTGTGGAAAATACTTGTTATAGTTACGTGTGCATCACAACATCTAAACATGATGCGGAGAATGGAAGTACTTGCCACACGAAAACATGACAAGCTACCTGTAGTAATTAACTCACAAGTGATCCAGAAAATTCATGCACATCAAATGTAAAGAATAAATAAAAACGTAAACCCACTGATGATGGCACAGTGGTGCCGAAACATGTTTGGGTACTGAAAATGTTATCGGGGGGAGCGGAGGAGGGCGGAAGGGGGAAATCTCCTGCAGTGCTGACGTCTGAACCTCATGTTACATTCTGAGCTCTTGCTGGGATGGAACTGACTCAAGGAAGAATCGAGGTTGCATGAAAGCACGCTACAGCTATGTTCATGATTACATCTTGTACTTATTTGTAGCTATGAATATGAAATGAAATTAAACTAATAGCACATTTCAGGGTCAAGTAGTTTACTACGTTAAGGCTAGTGCAGTGCAATTTAGTGTCAGCTCGTGTAGGCTGAGAAGCATGGTGTCGAGCGTCACGAGAACTTGCGGATTGCGTCGACGAACTCCGAGCAGTACTAAGGGGCACTGCCTCACTAAGCTGTATGGTATGATCACGTTACGCGAATGCAGTCACCCTTAGTGTACCAAGTAAGAAGCTGCAAGGTTACTTGATGCAAACGTTTAAGTATGAACGTTAAGTATGATGCGGGCCAATTGCTTCGATCGCAGCTGCATGAATGTGAAAGAAAAGGTAATTGTATGTTACATGTCCGCTACTTTTACTTAGGTCTAAAACCTTTTAGATTTTAAATAAATAACAAGAAAAACAGATAGTAACTTGTGAACAGTATTAAGCCAATCACGCTTTTTCATTTAAACCCAGAATACTAATAAAGCAGCTGCCAGCAGAAAGTCGTATACTATTAGCTCACTTATTTGTTACATAGTTTAATTGCTAATTTATTTGTGTGTTTTTGGCACTTGCATTGTTTAATTCATAAATTTCGGGCGTATTATAGTATTTGACAGTTGTAGCAACGCGTTTTAGTACCTGCATAGTGTAAATTCGCATAGTCGTCTGTCTTCTGTTTTTGTTTTGAACGGCCAGTGTCGGTTGTTCACAGCCATCTTGCTCCCTGCCGCCGTTGGATAAGCAGCTGCCAGCAGCAAGTCGTATACTCCTAGCTCATTTATTTGTTACATAATTTAATTCTTAATTTCTTTGCGTGTTTTTGGTACTTGCATAGTTTAATTCATAAATTTCGGGCGTATTATTGTATTTGAGAGTTGTAGCATCGCGTTTTAGTACCTGAAAGTGTAAAATCGCGTAGTCTCCTTCCGCCGCCGAGCAGTGTGTCAGCAGTGCGCAAGTAGCAGCATTACTGCATTTACTAGGCAGTCTTGAATTTTAATAACCGTTTAAATTTTATGTCGATTTGTTTGTGCTCTCTGTAGATTAGTTCAGACGTTCTTTGCACAACAGTTTTTAGCATGGATAGGGACTGCAACTGCTGTGTTCGGATGCAGGCTGAGTTGGCATCCCTCCGCTCCCAGCTTCAGACAGTGTTGGCTTTGGCCACACAGCTTGAGGCTGTTGCCAATGGGCATCACTGTGGGGGTCCGGATGGGGGTTTGTCGGGGACGGCCAGCTCGTCCCACGCATCCCCCGATCGGACTATGACTGTGGCTACCCGGGATACTGCCCACATTGAGGCTGATCCCTCACCTGTGGTAGAGTGGGAGGTCGTCTCGAGGTGTGGCAGGGGGCGAAAGACATTCTGGAGGGCTGAACGGAAGGCCTCTCCAGTTTGTCTGACGAACCGGTTTCAGGCTCTGTCTCAAGCTGATACTGATATTCGGCCGGACACGGCTGCTTGTCCTGTTCCAGAGGTTGCCCCTCAGACTGCAAGATCCGGGCGGTCGCAGAGGGTAGGCTTACTGATAGTTGGGAGCTCCCACGTCAGGCGCGTAATGGGCCCCTTAGGAATATGGCAGCAAGAGAGGGGAAGAAAACCAATGTGCACTCAGTGTGCATACTGGGGTGAGTCAATCCAGATGTGGAAAGGGTCCTTCCGGATGCCATGAAGGGTACAGGGTGCACCCATCGGCAGGTGGTCGCTCATGTCGGCACCAATGATGTGTGTCGCTATGGATTGGAGGAAATACTCTCTGGCTTCTGGCGGCTATCTGGTTTGGTGAAGACTGCCCGTCTCGCTAGCGGGATGAAAGCAGAGCTCACCATCTGCAGCATCGTCGACAGGACAGACTGCGGACCTCTGGTACAGAACCGAGTGGAGGGTCTGAATCAGAGGCTGAGACGGTTCTGCGACCGTGTGGGCTGCAGATTTCTCGACTTACGCCATAGGGCGGTGGGGTATCGGGTCCCGCTGGATAGGTCAGGAGTCCACTACACGCAGCAAGCGGCTACACGGGTAGCAGGGGTTGTGTGGCGTGGACTGGGCGGTTTTTTAAGTTAGATGGCCTCGGGCAAGTACAGAAAGGGCAATAGCCTCAAAGGGTGCGGGGCAAAGTCAGGACATGCGGGGACCAAGCAGCAATCGGTATTGTAATTGTCGAAGCTGCATTGGTAAAGTACCGAAATTTCAAGCGCTGATAGAAAGCAGAAAAGCTGAAATCGTTATAGGTACGGAAAGCTGGATGAAGCCAGAGATAAATTCTGCCGAAATTTTTACAAAGGCGCAGACGGTGTTTAGAAAGGATGGATTGCACGCAACCTGTGGTGGCATGTTTGTCGCTTTTAGTAGTAGTTTATCCTGTAGTGAAGTAGAAGTGGATAGTTCCTGTAAATTATTATGGGTGGAGGTTACACTCAACAAACGAGCTAGGTTAATAACTGGCTCCTTTTACCGATCTCCCGGTTCAGCAGCATTAGTGGCAGAACAACTGAGAGAAAATTTGGAATACAACTCACATAAATTTTCTCAGCCTGTTATAGTCTTAGGTGGAGATTTCAGTTTACCAGATATAGACTGGGACACTCAGATGTTTAGGACGGGTAATAGGGATAGAGCATCGAGTGACGTTATACTGAGTGCACTATCCGAAAATTATCTCGAGCAATTAAACAGAGAACCGACTCGTGGAGATAACATCTTGGACCTACTGATAACAAACAGACCGGAACTTTTCGACTCTGTAAGTGCAGAACAGGGAATCAGTGATCATAAGGCCGTTGCAGCATCCCTGAATATGAAAGTTAATAGGAATATAAAAAAAGGGAGGAAGGTTTATCTGGTTAGCAAGAGTAATAGAAGGCAGATTCCAAACTACCTAATACAAAACGTAAATTTCTGTTCCGACACTGACAATGTTGAGTGTTTATGGAAAAAGTTCAAGGCAATCGTAAAATGCGTTTTAGACAGGTACGTGCCGAGTAAAACTGTAAGGGACGGGAAAAACCCACCATGGTTCAACAACAATGTCAGGAAACTACTGCGAAAGCAAAGAGAGCTTCACTCCAAAACCTCTCAGACAAACGATGACAAAGTTAGCGTAAGGAGGGCTATGAGTGAAGCGTTCAGTGAATTCGAAAGAAAAATTCTATGTACCGACTTGACAGAAAATTCCAGGAAGTTCTGGTCTTACGTTAAATCAGTAAGTGACTCGAAACAGCATATCCAGACACTCCGGGATGATGATGGCATTGAAACAGAGGATGACACGCCTAAAGCTGAAATACTAAACACCTTTTTCCGAAGTTGTTTCACAGAGGAAGACCGCTCTGCAGTTACTTCTCTAAATCCTCGCACAAACAAAAAAATGGCTGACATCGAAATAAGTGTCCAAGGAACAGAAAAGCAACTGGAATCACTCAACAGAGGAAAGTCTACTGGACCTGACGGGATACCAATTCGATTCTACACAGAGTACGTGAAAGAACTTGCCCCCTTCTAACAGTCGTGTACCGCAAGTCTCTAGAAGAACGGAAGATTCCAAATGATTGGAAAAGAGCACAGGTAGTCCCAGTCTTCAAGAAGGGTCGTCGAGCAGATGCGCAAAATTATAAACCTATATCTCTGACGTCGATCTGTTGTAGAATTTTAGAATATGTTTTTTGCTCGAGTATCATGTCGTTTTTGGAAACCCAGAATCTACTCTGCAGCAATCTACATGGATTCCGGAAACAGCGATCGTGTGAGACCCAAATCGCTTTATTTGTTCATGAGACCCAGAAAATATTAGATACAGGCTCCCAGGTAGATGCTATTTTCGTTGACTTCCGGAAGGCGTTCGATACAGTTCCGCACTATCGCCTGATAAACAAAGTAAGAGCGTACGTAATATCAGACCAGCTGTGTAGCTGGATTGAAGAGTTTTTAGCAAACAGAACACAGCATGTTGTTCTCAATGGAGAGACATCTACAGACGTTAAAGTAACCTCTGGCGTGCCACAGGGGAGTGTTATGGGACCATTGCTTTTCACAATATATATAAATGACCTAGTAGATTGTGTCGGAAGTTCCATGCGGCTTTTCGCGGATGATGCTGTAGTATACACAGAAGTCGCAGCATTAGAAAATTGTAGCGAAATGCAGTAAGATCTGCAGCGGATAGGCACTTGGTGCAGGGAGTGGCAACTGACCATTAACATAGACAAATGTTATGTATTGCGAATACATAGAAAGCAGGATCCTTTATTGTATGATTATATGACAGCGGAACAAACACTGGTAGCAGTTACTTCTATAAAATATCTGGGAGTGTGCGTGCGGAACGATTTGAAGTGGAATGATCATCTAAAATCAATTTTTGGTAAGGCGGGTGCCACGTTGAGATTCATTGGGAGAGTCCTTAGAAAATGTAGTCCATCAACAAAGGAGGTGGCTTACAAAACACTCGTTCGACCTATACTTGAGTATTGCTCATCAGTGTGGGATCCGTACCAGGTCGGGTTGACGCAGGAAATAGAGAGGATCCAAAGAAGAGCGGCGCGTTTCGTCACAGGGTTATTTTGTAAGCTTGATAACGTTACGGACATGTTTAGCAAACTCAAGTGGAAGAGTCTGTAAGAGAGGCACTCTGCATCGCGGTGTAGCTTGCTGTCCAGGTTTCGAGAAGTGCATCTCTGGATGAGGTATCGAATATATTGCTTCCCCCAACTTATACCTCCCGAGGAGATCACGAGAGATTCGAGCGCGCACGGAGGATTTCAGACAGTCGTTCTTCCCGCGAACCATTCGCGACTGGAACAGAAAAGGGAAGTAATGACAGTGGCACGTAAAGTGCCCTCCGCCGCACACCGTTGGGTGGCTTGCGGAGTATAAATGTAGATGTAGATGTACTTCAAAATAGAAGTGTAAGTCATATAAACCTAACTCGTCAGGTTTCTATCAAACTCTTCAGTTTACCCGATGCAGCGTATGAACCATTGAAAAAAAAATAATTTACGTATTGTCATACCAGTATCTTCAAAAGTAATAGTTATCTTCCAAATAACTTCCGGGAATTTAGACAGGTAACTCTTTCAGCGACAGGAGATATTTCGGCGAGAGAACACCCCGCCATTTTCAAGGCAAACTGCAACGGACAGGCGGCGTACATGCAAATTTAAAACCTCGGTTCTCGGACTGAAGCAGGAAAGATAACACACTCACTGAACACTAGTGCCACCAAAGATGACCAAAATCAGAGATATCGATAGTGAGAGTATGAATTCGCAGGTGAGGTTGCATTGACTCTGTCCCTCTGTTTTTGACAAGGGAAAGAGCCGGATTCCAAACAGAGTTTATCCCTGTTAACGAGGTTGCTCCCTAATTTAATCTCAACTGCCTCCTTAATAACACTGTCCCAATAGCTGGACGTGCATGCCAATATCTCGGTGTTATTATATAACATGGGATGACCAGTATCCAAGCAATGTTCGGCAATAGCAGATCTACTTGGCTGCTGTAATCTTGTGTGCCGTTTATGCTCAGTACATCGGCCCTACACGGCCCTGATAATTTGACCAATATATGCCATGCCGCAGCTACAAGAAATGCGATATACAACCGCCTTACGCAGACCAAGATCGTCCGTAACAGTACTCAAAACCACTCTAATTTTTGATGGAGGTCGGAAAATACATTTCACATCGTATTTCCGTAAAATATGACCGATCTTGTTGAAAGTGTTTCCTACGTAAGGCAAAAAGGCAGTAGACTTACGTGTTGACACAGAATCATCATCAATCACCCGATGTACAGTTGGTCGATAGCGCACATTCAATCTGTCTATCACTATAACCATTTTGACGAAACGTAACTTCAACATGGGACAGCTCAGCTGGCAAAGTCTCAGTGTCAGAAACGACATGTGCCCTGTGTACCCTTCACGCTGAGACGAATGGTGACAACTATTAGAATGTAAGTACCCTACTGGCCAATAAAATTGCTATACCACGAAGATGACGTGCTACAGACACGAAATTTAATCGACAGGAAGAAGATGCTGTGATACGCAAATGACTAGCTTTTCTGAGCATTCACACAAGGTTGGCGGCGGTGGCGACACCTACAACGTGCTGACATGAGGAAAGGTTCCAACCAATTTCTCATACACAAACAGAAGTTGACTGGCGTTGCCTGGTGAAACGTTGTTGTGATGCCTCGTGTAAGGAGGAGAAATGCGAACCATCACCTTTCCGACTTTGATAAAGCTCGGATTGTAGCCTATCGCGATTGCCGTTTATCCTATCACGACATTGCTTCGCCCGTTGGTCGAGATCCAACGACTGTTAGCAGAATATGGAATCGGTGGGATCAGGAGGGTAATACGGACCGCCGTGCTGGGTCCAAACGGCCTCGTATCACTAGCAGTCGAAATGACAGGCATCTTATCCGCATGGCTGTAACGGATCGTGCAGCCACGTCTAGATCCCTGAGTCAACAGATGGGGACGTCTGCAAGACAACAACCATCTGCACGAACAGTTCGACGACGTTTGCAGCAGCATGGACTATCAGCTCGGAGACCATGGCTGCGGTTACCCTTGACGATGCATCGCAGACAGGAGCGCCTGCGATGATGTACTCAACGACGAACCTGGGTGCACGAATGGCAAATGTCATTTTTTCGGATGAATCTAAGTTCTGTTTACAGCATGGTGATGGTCGCATCCGTGTTTGGCGACATTGCGGTGAACGCAGCGTGTATTCGTCATCACCATACTGGCGTATCACCCGGCGTGATGGCTCAAATGGTTCAAATGGCTCTGAGCACTATGGGACTTCTGAGGTCATCAGTCCCCTAGAAGTTAGAACTACTTAAACCTAACTAACCTAAGGACATCACACACATCCATGCCCGAGGTAGGATTCGAACCAACGACCGTAGCAGTAGCGCGATTCCAGACTGTAGTGCCTAGAACCGCTCGGTCACGTCGGCCGGCCCCGGCGTGATGAAATGGGGTGCCATTGTTTACATGTCTCGATCACCTCTTGTTCGCATTGACGTCACTTTGAACAGTGGACGTTACAATTCAGATGTGTTACGAGCGGTGGCTCTACCCCTCATTCGATCCCTGCGAAACCCTACATTTCAACAGGATAATGCACGACCGCATGATGCAGGTCCTCTACGGGCCTTTCTGGATACAGAAAATGTTCGACTGCTGCCCTGGCCAGCACATTCTCCAGATCTCTCACCAACTGAAAACGTCTGGTCAATCAATGGTGGCCGAGCAACTGGCTCGTCACAATACGCCAGTCACTACTCTTGATGAACCGTGGTGTCGTGTTGAAGCTGCATGGACAGCTGTACCTGTACACGCCATCCAAGCTCTGTTTGACTCAATGCCCCGGCGTATCAAGGCCGTTATTACAGACAGATGTGGTTGTTCTGGGTAGTGATTTATCAGGATCTATGCACACAAGTTGCGTGAAAATATAATCACATGTCAGTTCTAGTACAATATATTTGTCCAATGAATAAACGTTTATCATCTGCATTTCTTCTTGGTGTAGCAATTTTAATGGCCAGTAGTGTACAAGTCGGTGTGAGTACGTTTCCTGTAGACTGCATGTCCCTATAATCCATCATCCTTTCTCCTAACCAAACACGTCAAGAAAGGGAAGGCAACCATCCTCTTCCACCTCCATCGTAAAACGAATGTTCGGGTGGATCGAGTTCAGATGTTCTAAAAAGGCATTCAAATTCTCCCTGCCATGAGGCCAAACAACAAAGTTATCGTCAACATACCTGAAGAAAGAGGCGGGTGTCAAAGGCGCCGACTCCGGTGCACAATACTCGAAGGATAAACAAATTTGCGATCACAGGAGACAACGAACTACCCATCGCAACTCCATCTGTCTGCTCGTAATACTGGGCATTGAATAAAAACTGGATGTCAACATATGCCGAAAGAGATTAGTTAATTCAGCACCAAACCTAGCCTCCAGTATCTGCAACGAATCAGACAGAGGAACACGAGACCACATCAAAACTCACTAAAATATCATTCAATTGCAGTCCCTTCAAACGACGTAAAAAATCAGCTGATTTCCTGATATGAAGTTCACACCGACCTACTTGTGGGCTCAACAGAGAAGCAATATGCTTGGTTACACGATATGTTGGAGCGCCGATGTTACTGTAGGACGGAAAGGAACCCCTTCCTTGTGAACCTTCGGAAGGCCATATAACCTAGGGGGAACAGCACTATAGGTGTTAAGACTCTTGATAGTGTCCTGCGACAAACCACTCTTCTTCAGGAGGCTGTTGTTCTTTCTCTCGACACTTTTTGTGGGGTCAGCACCGATTCGGAAAGTGTTACTTGGCTGAATTCCTGTAAGTTATTTGAAAGTTGTATACACCAGGAGAAACTCAGGTCTCACAATAATTATCTTGTTGTAATGAATAAGAAATTGTGGGGATTGGCTTTTTCCGAATCTTTTGTAATATTACCAAAGTTAGTCTGTGGAATTTTTAAACATATTCTAAGTAATTTCTCACTTTTCAAATTACTAATTAGAAAACACATTTCAGAAAATCACCTTACTTCGACTTCTTCCGTTTTTTTTTACTTTAACGTACGGTATTTATAATTATTTTAGACCTGCAACGCCACAAAATTTCAAGGAATCTCATAGTCGTAGCAGCTACAAGTCTCTGTTTTCCGTTGGTTTAGAGAAAATGATATGTATTTGTGTGGCCATTACAAGCATGAAATAACTGGTAGTAAACTATAATCTGTCAAACCAACATTAAGGGTTTTCTTTTACAATGTGCGGGTGTATAAATTAACTATGCATCAAACTGTCATACATTGTAGGAAATAAAGAGTTATTTAGAAAATTTACAACTTTGGACACAGGAGCTGAAGAACTTTATACTAAAATTAGAAAGTTTCTATCAGCAACGGCAGCAACTACATAAATTTTATAGGATATGGTCGAAATTTAACAAGTGGAAAGAAATAGGTTATTTTTTCCCAATCTTGACGACGTAGCCCACATCATTGCTCTGAAAATTTTTACAAAGGAAAAAAGTAACCAGTTTTTGATCAATCGACTGTTGGAAAGCTCCAAAGGAACATGCATAGAATCAGTCACCAGCTAGTTGAGAAAGAGAACTCCTGGACGAACACAGTTAACAGTTAATAGACAAGAGTGAAACGAAGGCGAAAATCACAAATCAGTAAATTACCTATTAATCTACGTAAAAGAAAAATTTTACAAGCAAATGTATTTGAAATTAAAAGGAAATAAAAGCCCTATACTGGTTCAATGGTGATAATTTTACTCATGTTTCGTTCTTTTAAATTACTACGTAAATGGGCAGGAAAGAGTTATCCATAAACTAACACTGAACGGCTTGTTTGTTAAGTCATTAGTTTCTATCACAACGGTATAATATATGACCCCTTTTAGAGGTGCGTGCGTTTTGATTTAAAACATATTGGAGAAAGCTCTACTGTGCTTACCTTGTATATGCGACGATTAAATTGATAGTTTTTGAATTACTTGCGAATTGTCTTCTCATGGTATATCTCTCCGTGCTCCAAAGGGATCCATCATGCAAGGTGGATGAGGAAAGCTATTTACAAGTATGTATTGAAAGAAATTATGTTCCCAGATGAAGCTAAACTGCGACCACAAAAACAGACTGAAATTTGATCTGTTTGTATTTTCCTTACCGCTTCAGAGGACAAATCACTGTATTTGGATTTCAGAAATCTTTCAAGACTTCACATGTGTGTATCAGGTTGTCGATAGTAATATACCGCGAGTGATTTTACAGAAACTGAAATATTATTCAATGATCTGCTGAACCAAATATTAAAACAGTCACTACACTGGACCGTGAAGCAGAACCAACAGACAGGGATACATAAGGATTCAAGGAGATACATAGGAACTCAGGTAGGAATCCATCAAATTCCAAAAATTATGACTTATGGGACTGGCCTGCTTGTTTCTAACGCAATAAGAGTATACTTAAAAAGTTTGACGTGAGTGACAAGTGCCTTACGACAGCCTCTTCACAGCAGCATGTAAATGAATATGGCAACATTCTAGACCTATTTACTAAGCTAAACGTTGTAAATTATCGTTGCAAATTATCCAGTTGAGACTGTCATGAAGTTTATATAAGACAGTGACAAATAATTGGCAAAAAAATAACAAAGTTATACATACTTCAGGTTGTGTCTGAATATCCTCATAAGTTTCCAGGGCAAAAAAAAGAAAGACAGTTCATCGAAGAATATTCGTGTTTGAAAGAAAACATGATTTTCTCTTTATATTTGCCTCATACACTTAGTAAATACTGGGTTTATACGTTGTATTATTAAAGTTAATGCCACGATACAATACTAATAATTAAGTTGAAAGTAATAAAGTTTTTCACTGAAAACGTAGCTGTGAATAATATTTTTTGAGATATAAAATAAATAGGATTTTATACCATTCAACGATTTTTCAAATGGAGAGGCACGTCTTCGCATTTTCTTACCGTGCCGAAATCACAAACAACTCATTTTTTTGTGTAAAGAAACAAAACTAGGGGATAACACAAGGAAACAAAAAAAAGGTGAAAAATAAGACCTTCCCTAAGTGTCACATATTTCATAGGAATCCTGAATTCGCAAGTTTTATGTGAACTTCCTTACATTATAATCAAGAAAGTGATTAAACGTTGTATTAAAAGCTAGCCTTCAGTCAAGCAGATCAAACCAGAAAATCTATGAATAAAAAAAGAAACTTGGCTTGTGATAATTGTGTGTTCCATGGTTGGCCAAAACGACGAAAAGGGAAGTAGTTTTCTTTGTTTACCGCCTGAAAAATGTGTGTACCACATGCAAGTTGTTTTTTATAGAAATTATACAGGTTGTTTCACAATTCAAGTTACACACTTGCTCGAGGTTGTAGAGGTGACGTAGTAGATCAAGTTTCACATAGGAAACCCACGTCATCCAACGACACTCAGAGTTACGGGCACCAACGCCTATATCACGGAATCAATCTATATATATGTATAGGGGTTCATTCCGTCATGAACTTAGAAGCTTTCAAGCATGATGGAGACGGATGAATGTATCAATTTGAGGTAAGGGTGCCTGAACCGGAAACAAACGAGTCGAAAGTTACAAGCTTAAAGCGTTTTGATACCTCTGAAAATCGGATACACGGACTGGTACTGTTGTTGCTGCTATTTTATGGTAGGCGAGTTTCAGAGGTGGTTGCGTGGACCAAAACAAGGAAAAAATGTTTGGTAAACATAGACTGTAAAATACGTTCGTGAGGAGTTATGAGCACTTGTTCATCTTCGCTACTGTATAACGTATCTCCTCTAATGTGTTATTAACTAGTCAGGTTTTGTTGGAGTGTGTAAGTGTGTGTTAGAAACTGTAACAACCGAGTCTCACTGTGATTTACGTTAGTTTATTTTCTACGAGTCATGAATTTATGTCTTGAACTGCTCTATTTGAAACAGTGCCAATATTGCAAACAACATCCTTTACTACCAAGCTAGTGTCGTCGCAAACAGAAATATTTTAGAATCACCTGTAATACCAGAAGGCATATCAGTTGCCCCATTCGGAATCTGCACCACAGCTATTCTCAGTACCGTGGAGAATAACTTTTTGTTGTCTGCATTTACAATAAGAGGTGAAAAGGAAATGTCGTGTGACGAGGGCCTCCCGTCGGGTAGACCGTTCGCCTGGTGCAAGTCTTTCGATTTGACGCCACTTCGGTGACTTGCGCGTCAATGGGGATGAAATGATGATGATTGAGACAAAACAACACCCAATCCCTGAGCGAAGAAAATCTCCGACCCAGCCGGGAATAGAACCCGGGCACTTGGGATTGACAGTCCGTCGCGCTGACCACTCAGCTACCGCGGGCGGACACAATAAGAGGTGAACCAGTTGTGAGTTACTCCCCATATTCCATAGTGGTCCAACTTCTGGAGCGATACTTTGTGATCAATACAATCAAACGCCTAGTTAAGTCAAAAATCATTCCTAGCGTGCGAAACCTTTTGTTTATTCCATTCAGCAGCCCAGAGAGAAAAGAGAGTATAGCGTTTTCAATTGTTAAACCACTTTTAAAACAAAATTGTACTGGCGTACACAGCCTTTCCAATAACTTTATCAAACACTGGTGGCATAAAAATAGATCTAAAATTATTTATGTTATCCGTTTTTATAAAGCGGCTCTACTACTGAGTACTTTAATCGTTCCGAAAACTGATCATTCTGGGAGAAAAATGAGAAATATCGCTAAATACGAAGCTAGCTAGTCACTCGTGGTCTAGGGGTAGTGCCTTTGATTAGTAATCGGTCCCGAGGTCCAAACCCGTCACTGCTTAAATTTTGATTAATAATGAGCATTTGCGGTCGAAGACTTCGGGCATAAGAAGACACCCGTCACTCTGCAAACGCCTCGCCAAAGAGGGAAGGAGGAGCTTACAGAGGTTCATGGCACTGTCTTGTCATACAGGTGGGAAATTGCCCCTAAAGATGGAAGAATCAGGAATGGTCAACGGCATGGGGGTGCAGAAGGTAATGGAAAGCAGTGCATTAAAGAAATGTAACGTGTATCCACAGGACATGGGGCACTTAACCGAAAAAGTGTCATGATGATATCTCCATCGGCAAAAAATTCCGGAATAGTCCCCCATTCGAATCTTCGGCAGGGGACTGCCAAGCGGGAGGTGACCATGAGAAAAAGATTAAATAATCAACGAAAGTGTAATGTTCTACGAGTCGGGGCGTGGAATGTCAGAAGCTTGAACATGGTACGGGAACTAGTAAATTTAAAAAGGGAAATGCAAAGGCTCAATCTAGATATAGTAGGGGTCAGTGAAGTGAAGTGGAAGGAAGACAAGGATTTCTGGTCAGATGAGTATCGGGTAATATCAACAGCAGCAGAAAATGGTATAACAGGTGTAGGATTCGTTATGAATAGGAAGGTAGGGCAGAGGGTGTGTTAATGTGAACAGTTCAGTGGGGCCGGGTTGTTCTAATTAGAATCGACAGCAGACCAACACCGACAACGATAGTTCAGGTATACATGCCGACGTCGCAATCTGAAGATAAACAGATAGAGAAAGTGTATGAGGATATTGAAAGGGTAATAAAGTATGTAAATGGAGATGAGACTCTAATACTCATGGGGGACTGGAATGCAGTTGTTGGGGGAAGGAGAAGAAGAAAAAGTTACAGGAGAATATGGGCTTGAGACAAGGAATGAGAGAGAGGAGAAAGACTAATTGAGTTCTGTAACACATTTCAGCTAGTAATAGCCAGACAGTGATTCCGAAATCACCAACTGGACTGTAAGGTGTACCCAAGAGCAGATATACACTCAGATCACAATATAGTAGTGATGAAGAGTAGGCTGAAGTTAAGACATACTAAAGTACTAAGAAATGACGAGATATGCTTGAAGTTCTCTAAGGTTATAGATACAGCTCAGTAGGCAGTACAGTTGAAGAAGAATGGACATCTCTAAAAAGGGCCATCACAGAATTTGGGAAGGAAAACTTAGGTACAAAGAGGATAACTGCGGAGAAACCATGGGTAACAGAAGAATTACTTCAATTAGTCGATGAAAGGAGGAAGCACGAAAATCTTCTGCGAAACTCAGGAATACAGAAATACAAGTCGCTGAGGAATGAAATGAATCAGAAGTGCAGGGAAGCTAAGACGAAATGGCTGCATGAAAAATATAAAGAAATCGAAAAAGAAATGACTGTCGGAAGGCCAGACTCAGCATGCAGGAAAGTCATAACAATCTTCGATCACATTAAAAGCAAAGGTGGTAACATTCAGAGTGCAACGGGAATTCCACTGTAAAATACGGAGAGGAGAGCGCATGGGTGGAAAGAATACATTGAAAGCCTCTATGAGGGGGAAGATTTGTCTGATGTGATAGAAAAAGAAAGAGGAGTCGATTTAGAAGAGATAGGGGATCCTGTATTAAAATCAGAATTTAAAAGAGCTTTGGAGGATTTAAGATCAAATAAGGCAGAATGGGCAGATAATATTCCATCAGAATTTCTAAAATCATTGGGGAAAGTGGCAACAAAACGACTATTCAGGTCGGTGTGTAGCCTGCATGAATCTGGCGACATGCCATATGACTTCCGGAAAAATATCATCCACACAATTCCGAAGCTTGCAGGAGCTGAAAAGTGCGAGAATTATCGCACAATAAGCTTAACAGTTCATGCAGCCAATTTGCTTACAAGAATAATATACAGAAGACTGAGGATATAAAAACGAGGATAAGCTACCTAACGATCAGTTTTGCTCTAGAAAAGGCCAAGGCATGAGAGTGTGGCAATTGTGATGTTGCGGTTGGAATTAAGACTAAAGAAAAATCAAAGTACGCTCATAAGATTTGTCCACCTGGAAAAAGCGTTCGACAATGTAAAATGGTTCAAGATGTTTGAAATTCTGCGTAAAATAGGGGTAAGCCATAGAGAGAGAGACAGGTAATATATAATACGTGCCAAAAGGGAATAATGAGAGTGGGCGACCAAGAAAGAAGTGTTCGGATTAAAAATGGGTGCAAGACAAGAATGTAGTCTTTCGTCCCTGCAGTTCAAACTGTACATCGAAGAAACAGTGTTGGAAATAATGGGAAAGGTTCAGGAGTGGAATAAAAATTTAAGGTGAAAGGATATCAATTCGCTGATGGCACTGCTATCCCGAGTGAATGGAATGAACAGTCTAATGAGTAGAGAATACTGATTGAGAGTAAATCGAAGGAAGACTAAAATAATGAGAGGTAGTAGAAATGAGAAGAGCGAGAAAGTTAACATCAGGGTTGATGGTCAAGAAATAGATCAAGTTAAAGAATTCTGCTAGCTAGGCAGCAAAATAACCAACAACGGACAGAGCAAGGAGGACATCAAAAGCGGAGTAGCAATGGAAAAAACGGCGTTCGTGTCCAAGAGAAGTCTACTAGTATCAAACATAGGCCTTAATTTGAGGAAGACATTTCTGAGAATGTACGTCTGGAGTACAGCATTGTATGGTAGTGATACATGGTCTGTGGGAAAACCAGAAGAGAATCTAAGCATTTGGGAGGTGGTGCTACAGACGAATGCAGAAAATTTGGCGGAGTGATAAGGTAGACAATGAGGAGGTTATGCGCTGAATCGGAGAGGAGTGGAATATGTGGAAAACACTGATAAAGAGAAGGGACAGGATGATAGCACATCTTTTAAGACATGAGGGTATTGCTTCCATTGTACTAGAGGGAGCTGTAGAGGGCAAAAACTATAGAGGAAGACAGAGTTTGGAATACATCCAGAAAATAATTGAGGACGTTTATTTCTTTATTTATACGTCTATTTCCGTAGGAACAAACTAAGGAACAAATGTCCAAGGTCATGAAACGTGTCAGCACATGAAATTACAACATAAAAGTAATAACAGATAAAATAAAATAACCCATAAAAAGTCAAGCCATAAGTTTAAGTAAACGCAATCAACAACATAAGAAACGCCTAATTTTTCAGGGATCTCCTCAAGAGAATAGAAGGAATGACGCATGAGGAAACTCTTTAGTTTCGATTTAAAAGCGAGTGGATTACTGCTGAGATTTTTGAATTCTTGTGGTAGCTTATTGAAAATGTACGCAGCAATATTTTGGACACATTTCTGCACAAAAGTGAAGGAAGTGCGATCAGATTGTAGACTGGATTTCTGCCGACTATTAACTGAGTGAAAGCTGCTAATTCTTGGGGATAAGCTGATACTGTTAACAAGAAAGGACAGTAAAGAATATATATATTGAGAGGCCTATGTCAAAATACCAAGACTAATAAACAAGGGCCGGCAAGAGGTTCGTGGTCTCACACCACTTACTGCCCGAACCGTCCGTTTCTGAACCAAAAATATCCGTTTGGAATGAGAATAGTTCTCCCAAAATATAATACCATACGACGTAAGTGAATGAAACTAAGCAAAGTAGACCAATTTTCGCGTGGAAGGGTCGCTTACTTCAGATCTGTTCGAATAATAAAAATGGCAGCATTAAGTCTTTGAACAGGATCCCGAACGTGGGCTTTCCACGACCGTGAACTATCTATGTGAACAACTATAAATTTGAGCTGTTCAGTTTGACTAATCTTATGCCCATTCTGTGAAATTAAAACGTCGAGTTTCTTTGAATTGTGTGTTAGAAACTGTAAAATCTGAGTCTTATTGTGATTCAGCATTGGTTTATTTTCCACAAGCCATGAACTTATGTCATGAACTGCACTATTTGAAACAGAACCAACGTTACACGTAACAACCTTTACTAATAAGCTAGTGTCATCAGCAAACAGAAATGTTTTAGAATTACCCGTAATAGTAGAGGGCATATAATTTATATAAATAAGGAACAGGAGTGGCTCCAACACTGATTCCTGGGGCACCCCACATTAGACTGTAACCCACCCAGACCCTACATCACAGCAATTCTCAGCGCTGTGAATAATGACCTTTTGCTGTGTGTTCTTTAAGTAAGAGGTGAACCAACTGTAAGCTACTTCCCATATTCCGTAATTGACCAACTTCTCTATTTCCAAATTCATGTGCACAGTTGGGCTGGCGTACGTTTATTGTTTCATTCGTGTATGAATTTTACTACTTTCATTAACCTCAAAGTTAAAACGTGTTTAGTTTATCCGTTAATTGCAATATATTCCAAATTAAAGTCCGAAACCTTTATCTGGCAATGGCAAGGAATGCGCTTCTGAAGAAAAATTTGTCAAGATCGAGTGTAGATTTAAGTGTCACGAAGTCGTTTCTGAAAGTATTAGTATGGAGTGTAGCCATGTATAGAAGTGAAACATGGACGATAAATAGTTTGGACAAAAGAGAATAGAAGCTTTCGAAATGTGGTGCTACAGAAGAATGCTGAAGATTAGATGGGTAGATCACATAAATAATGAGGAGGTACTGAATAGAATTGCGGAGAAGTGGAGTTTGTGGGACAACTTGACTAGAAGAAGGGCATGTTCTGAGGCCTCAAGGGATCACCTATTTAGTATTGGACGGCAGCGTGGAGGGTAAAAATCGTAGAGGGAGAGCAAGAGATGAATACACTAAGCAGATTCAGAAGGATGTAGGTTGCAGTAGGTACTGAGAGATGGAGAAGCTTGCACAGAATAGAGTAGCAGAGAGAGCTGCATCAAACCAGCCTCTGGACTGAAGACCACAACAACAACAACAACAACAACAGGTTTTGGGCTTTGTGAGTTTATGTTTTCTTTCAGTCCCGGGCACCTCTAAGCCACATCCGTATTCAGTTGTAGGAAACAGTGGACGTATTGGAAGTACGGGGGTTTGGTTTTGTTAGGTCCACCCCCGCCTCGGCCCAGAGGCCGCGTGTGACGAGTCCACAGGCCGGCCAGCCGCAGAGAAAGCTGCCGTGGTGGGGCTGTGCCGGCCCGACCCGCCGTTGCGTCAGCCGCACAGCTGAGCTGGCGAGGCGGGCCGAGGAAAGTCCGGGCCGACTCTCCCTCCCAGTGTCTGTGTCGTCTGCACACGGGGGGCGCGCCACTGGCCTCAGACAATGACGTGGCAGACGGGGGGTTGCGCTAGTCCAGGTCCCAGCTAAAGTCACGCGGCTTCTCGCGTTACATCTCTGAATACTGCGCGAACGACAGACTCACAATAGCAGCTAACAAAACTGTCTACCTAATACTAAGAGGGACATCGAAATGACATCCAATTATAAAGTCAAACAACGTATCTACACTACTGGCCATTAAAATTGCTACACCAATAAGAAATGCATATGATAAACGGGTATTCATTGGACAAATATATTATACTACAATGCAATTTGAGTGCATAGATCCTGAGAAATCAATACCCAGAACAACCACCTTTTGCGATAATAACGGCCTTGATACGCCTGGGCATTGAGTCAAACAGAGCTTGGTTGGCGTGGACAGGTACTTCTGCCCATCCAGTTTCAACGCAATAGTAGAGTAGCGACTGGCGTATTGTGACGAACCAGTTTCTCGGCCACTATTGACCAGACGTTTTCAGTTGGTGAGAGATCTGGAGAAAGTGCTGGACAGGACAGCAGTCGAACATTTTCTGTATCCAGAAAGGCCCGTACAGGACCTGAAACATGCAATCGTGCATTATCCTGCTGGAATGTAGGGTATCGCAGGGATTGAACGAAGGGTAGAGCCACGGGCCGTAACACAGCAGTAATGTAACGTCCACTGTTCAAAGTGCCGTCAATGTGAACAAGAGGTGATCGAGACGTGTAACCAATGGAACGTCATACCATCACGCCGGGTGATACGCCAGTATGGCGATGACGGATACACGCTTCCAATGTGCGTTCACCGCGATGTCTCCAAACACGGACGTGACCATCACGACGCTGTAAACAGAACCTTGATTCATCCGAAAAAATGACGTTTTGCCATTCGTGCACCCAGGTTCGTCGTCGAGAACACCATCGCAGGCGCTGCTGTCTGTGATGCGGCGTCAAGGGTAACCACAGCCACGGTCTCCGAGCTTATCGTCCACGCTGCTGCAAACGTCGTCGAACTATTCGTGCAAATGGTTGTTGTCGTGCAGACGTCCCCATCTGTTGACTCAGGGATCGAGACGTGGCTGTACGATCCGTTACAGCCGTGCTGATAAGATGCCTGTCATCTCGACTGCTTGTGAAACGAGGCCGTTGGGATCCAGCACGGCGTTCCGTATTACCCTCCTGAACCCACCGATTCCATATTCTGCTAACAGTCATTGGATCTCGACCGACGCGAGCGGCAATGTCGCGATACGATAAACCGCAATCGCGGTAGGCTACAATCCGACCGTTATCAAAGTCCGTAACGTGATGGTACGCATTTCTTCTCCTTACACGAGGCATCACACAACGTTTCACCAGGCAACGCCGGTCAACTTCTGTTTGTGTATGAGAAATCGGTTGTAAACTTTCCTCATGTCAGCACGTTGTAGGTGTCGCCACCGGCGCCAACTTTGTGTGAATGCTCTGAAATGCTACTCATTTGCATATCACAGCATCTTCTTTCTGTCGGTTAAATTTCGCGTCTGTAGCACGTCATCTTCGTGGTGTAGCAATTTTAATGGTCAGTAGTGTATATAGAGGAAAGCTATGACAAGATACCCAGGCATTTACAGTTTAACGAACATGTCGGACCAACAATTAACAAAGCGACGAAACTCATGCGGAAACTCGCAAGACTGAATTCTGTACGATACAGACTGTCCCTTCGGATAATGAGGACATATTATTCAGCAGTCTTTGAGTCAGTAAATTGTTTTGCTGTTAGTGCTTGGACACATCGATTACGCTTAAGTAGGCATAAAACCATTATGAGCCGCGCCCAAGGAATGTTCCTCTCTGAATCTCGGAAGCTTTCGGCAAGCTTTCGACTGACGCACTGTGTGTGGTACTGGGGGTTTTCCCTACATTTATTACAATTTATTACAGTTTATTACTGGCTGAAGAGGGGAAGACGCGAAAAATGAGAGAAATAACTGGACAAGACATAACCGACAAACGGAAATCAAACAAGTGGAGAATTGACACATGACACAACTGACAAGGAAAGACGAATCTACGATTTCTTCCTCAGTGTCCGAGCGCCGACGAATTTGAAGTACCTGAACTCAACACCCGGCGTGGCACACTTTCTCACTGGCCACGGCCCGTATCCTGTGCACCTCCGCAGGTTTGGCCTAAAACAGAGTCACACTTGTGGCTGTAGTGAGAATGGCACACCTAAACACATAGTGCTCGTCTGCGGTGCCCTAGAATATATAAGACCAAGGTTAGGGGACAAAGACATAGGACAATTAATACACCAACAGGACGCCTGGAAATCTATATAAACAACGTGACAGACTACCGCGACACACAGCATACAAACAGGAGAGGTTTCTTATTTCGACATAACTGACATCAAGGTGTGTGACTGAATAAAATTTAAAATGTTTCTTTAACACCACTAACGGTCTTCAAGCTATGAAATTTTTAAAAGGTTACATAATTAGTTTCCATGCACTGAGTCGTCATTTTCAAATGTAATCACAAACCTCGAAAACTGAATTAATAATTGCAGCCACACTTCTTTCCAATATTACGAAAAACACACTAAGAGCAGTAAACTGAAAGCAGCAGAAACAAGTCGCAAGACGTCATGACAGTTATTGGTTAAACAGTCGTTTCAGACCTTAATGCAGTGTGGTGCTATCCCAATGCAGTTTTTATCTACCCTGAATTATAGTGTTAAATGACTGATCAACCAATATGAATGATATGAACGGGTGGTGTCTGTTCTGCCGGACATGGTGTGTTTTACGTGTTAACAAATCAAACTTCGTATTTAGAAGAGTAAATGTTTTGTATTGAAGAAGAACATTTTAATCAAAACTTTTTATCTATTGCTTTATGTGGACTTCAAAGAGGTGGACAGTTTTCTTGATTAGAAGCAGAATATTTATTCTTTCTCTTCTTTTATTCCTGGAATCTTTATTAAGTTTGTTCTAAAGTGAAAACTGTTGTACTTTGGCAAAACCCCTCAGGTGCCGAATTTTGTTTCATTTGTTGAAAAATATATGGCTTCTTTACAGACATCACATGCATCCAATGCATAATAACTTAAATTGTGGAAATGTTTTCGAATGAATGTTTGTTATGGATTTTTCCCGTCACCTTTTTGCCTTTTATCAGGAACTCTCACCATTGAAAGTGGCATCTGTTATTTAATTTACCTTAATTACTATTTCAGTTTTGTTTTCCAATTTAAGGCATGTATGGGAATAAACATAAGATGAGAAACATAGAAGTAGATATCCTCGTAGTAACGAAGCAGCTTAAATAACTTAATAAAGGCAAGGCCTCAGGTCCAGGTTGTACACGAGTCACGTTCCTCTCGGAGTATGCTGATTAAATAGCTCCATATTTAGCAATTACATACAACCACTCGCTCACAGAAAGATCCGTACCTAAACACTGAAAAATTGCTCGGGTCACACCAATATCCAAAAAGAGAAGTAGGAGTAATCCGCTGAATTACAGTCCTATATCACTAATGTCCATTTGCAGTAGGGTTTTGGAACATATACTGTAGTCAAACATTATGAAGTCCGTCGAAGAAAACGATTTATTGACACATAGTCAGCACAGTTTCAGAAAATGTCGTTCTTGTGAAACACAACTAGCTCTTTATACTCATGAACTAATAAGTGCTATGGACAGGGGATGTCAAATTGATTCCATGTTTGTAGATTTCCAGAAGGCTTTCGACACCGTTCCTCACAAGCGTCTTCTAACGAAACTGCGTGCGACTGGATTCATGATTTCCTGTCAGAAAGGTCACAGTTCGTAGTAATAGACGGAAAGTGACCGAGAAAACAGAAGTAAGATCCGGCCCTCTATTGTTCCTGATCTATATTAACGACATAGGAGACAACCTGAGTAGCCATCTTAGATTGTTGGCAGATGATGCTGTCATTTACCGTCTTGTAAAGTCATCAAATGATCAAAACGACTTGCAAAATGATTTCGATAAGATATCTGTATGGTGCAAAAAGTGGCAATTGACCCTGAATAAAGAAAAGTGTGAAGTTACTCACATGAGTACTAAAAGAAATCTGCTAAATTTCGATTACGCGATAAGTCACACAAATCTGAAGGCTGTAAATTCAACTAAATATTTAGGGATTACTATTGCAACTGACCTAAATTGGAACGATCACATAAATAATATTGTGGGTAGAGCAAACCAAAGACTGCGATTCGTTGGCCGAACACTTAGAAGGTGCAATAGTTCTAAAGAGACTGCTTACACCACGCTTGTCCGCCCTACTCTGGAGTATTGCTGTGCGGTGTGGGATCCGCATCACGGGGAACTGACGGATGACATCGAAAAAGTACAGAGAAGGGCAGCTCGTTTTGTATTATAGCGAAATATAGGAGATAGTGTCATAGACATGATACGTGAAATGGAGTGGGAATCATTAAAACAAAGGCGATTTTCGTTGTGACGGGATCTTCTCATGAAATTTCAATCACCAGTTTTCTCCTCTGATTGCGAAAACATTCTGTTGGCACTCACCTACATAGGGAGAAATGATCGTCACGATAAAATAAGAGAAATCAGGGCTCGCAGAGAAAAATTTAAGTGCTCGTTTTTCCCGCGTGCCGTTCGAGAGTGGAACGGTAGGGACACAGCTTGAAGGTGGTTCATTGAACCCTCTGCCAGGCACTTTATTGTGAATAGAAGAATAATCACGTAGATGTAGATGTATACCGTGCTTCGCGTCGAAATTTCTTCCCTTTTTTAAAAAAAATGACACATGGGAATAACGGAGCGACTGAGTGACAGGTATGGGGGAGGCCTTGCAATCTTCCGCCCTTGCCCTCTTTACCTCTGCCTGCCTGATCCTGAAAGTCTTCTCCAATAAAATAAAAACAGAAAAAAGATATGTTAAAAAATGTGAATGGGTGGCAGATATGGGGGCGGCATTAAAAAAATGGCGAAGTGGTCAGCGCAACCGCCTAGTTAGCTGGAAACCCACGTGGTTTGGAATCCTGGCCATGGTAAAAATTTTCATTCGTCACCTCAGTAAAAAAATAAAATAAAATGGCGCAATGGTCAACGCACCTGCCTAGCCAGCAGGAGATCGCGGGCTCGAATCCCGGTCCGGTACACGTTTCCACTCGTCGCCGCTGACAACAGTGATCCCCTTCAGTTTACATACAACCAGTAATTATCATGACCTCATGTGACCCTTTTCCGCTGTCTTAGCTTCAGTTTACTAGTTACAGTGTATTTTTCGTAATATTTGAGAGAAATGTGATTGCTGTTATTAACGTAGTTTTCCAAGTTTATGATTGCATTTGAAAATGGCGACTCATTGCCTCGAAACTAGTTAGTAACCTTTTAAGAATTTTACAGTTTTAATGACTGTAACTCGACCACCGTTGGTGGCGTCAAATAAAAATTTTAAACAGGAGACCTATGCTAGAATAAGAGAGGCTCCACATCTGACAGATAAGCAGTGCATACTAAACGACGCAGATACAAACATAGACACTGACTCGGGTGCTATATCATACACAGGAAATTAAGAAACACATGCAAACATAGTAAGCTAAGTTTTTCCAACAGTTAATCAACCTGAAAAGGTAACTGTGTGTGTGGTTGGTTGTTATAGCATTTCATAACATGTAACGCAATCTGATTATGTGACATTTCTCCTTGTTTCGCTGCATCAAGTGTGACTGCCTCAAAATTTTATCTAGCTGTCGCACTTGTTGCAGCTGACTATGACATAAAATCGACTCCCTATCTCCACTGTTAACCTACGTTCAGAAACACATGGCAATCCAATCAATGAATACATTATTAATTGAGTACTACCACAGTCAAGCAACATATGTAAGAGATGTATACCAAACACATAGGAGGTATAAAGGGGAGAACTGTCAAATCATAAGTCAAATTTATTGTCAACTTTCATGTCTTCCATTAAATACAATTTTAGTTTTAACTCAAAATACATCGACACTCTATTACATATCTTATTTGTCACAATTATCTAAATTAGCAACAAATTTAAGGAGCATGTATATATACGTTTGTACTTTTTCTGTTTTTTTTCTTTTTTGCCTTCTGTAAAATTCACAAAAAGTGCTAGTAACAAAGCTAAATTTGTATGACACAACGAAGTATACGACCTGATATATAATAACAGGCAGCAGATCTTTATGTGAGAAATAAAAAAACTAATATAAACTAGTCTGCATGTTCCCTACTGCACGCTATTGGCTGGGCTGGTTACCGAAGACACTGCCGCGCCCAGTATTATTGCGTGATTCAGAAACTATCGTTCTCGTGTAACCACCTAGCTCTTTATCCTCAAGAATTAATGTGTGCTATCAACAGGGGACGTCAAATTGATACTTAGATTTCTAATAGAGTTTTGACACTGTTCCTTACAACAGACTTTTGATTAGGCCTAAGTAGCGTGCATATGGAGTATTGTCTCAATTGTATGACTAGATTCGTAATTTCTTTTCGTAAAGGTCGCTGCTCTTATTAACTGAATCGTCAAGTAAAACAGAAGTAGTACTTGATAACCCCAAGGAAGTGTTACAGGCCGTCTGTTGTTCCTGCCCCACATGAGCGATTTCGGAGACAATCTAAGCAGTTCTCTTAGATTGTTTCAAACTGATGCTGTCATTTACCGTCATGAAAACTCATCATATGAACAAAACAAATTGCAAAATCATTTAGACATGATTTAGACAATATTTCTAGATGTTGCAAAAAGTGGCAACTGACTAAATCATGGAAAGTGTGAACCACATGAGAACTATAAGGATCTGTTAAATTTCAGTTAACACCATAAATCACACAAATCTAAAGGCTGTATACTCAACTAAATACTTAGAGGTTACCAGCACGAATAACTTAAATTGGAACGACCACATAGATAATGTTGTGGGGGAAGCTAACCAAAGACTGTGAGTTATTAGCAGGACACTTTGAAATGTAACAGGTCTACTAAAGAAACTGATCACACTACGTTTGTCCCCCGTCTCCTGGAGTATTGCTGCGCGGTTTGAGATCCTTACCAGGTAGGACTGACGGAGGACAACTAAAAGTTCAAAGACGGGCAGCTCGTTCTGTATAATCGCGAAATAGGGGAGAGAGTGTCACGGATATGTTACAAGAATTGGGACGGCAGTCATTAAAACAAAGGTGTTTTTTACTGCAGGTGGACCTTCTCATGAAATTTCATTCACCAACTTTATCCTCAGAGTGTGAAAATATTTTGTTGCTCTCATCTATACAGGGTGTAACAAAAAGATACGGCCAAACTTTCAGGAAACATTCCTCACACACAAATACAGAAAAGATGTTATGTGGACATGTGTCCGGAAACGCTTAATTTCCATGTTAGAGCTCATTTTAGTTTCGTCAGTATGTACTGTACTTCCTCGATTCACCGCCATTATTTCATACGGGATACTCTACCTGTGCTGCTAGAACATGTGCCTTTACAAGTACGACACAACATGTGGTTCATGCACAATGGAGCTCCTGCACATTTCAGTCGAAGTGTTCGTACGCTTCTCAGCAACAGATTCCATGGCCTCCACGCTCTCCTGACCTCAAGCCTCTTGACTTTCATTTACGGGGGCATTTGAAAGCTCTTGTCTACGCAACCCCGGTACCAAATGTAGAGACTCTTCGTGCTCGTTTTGTGGACGGCTGTAATGCAATACGCCATTCTCCAGGGCTGCATCAGCGCATCACGGATTCCATGCGACGGAGAGTGGATGCATGTATCCTCACTAACTGAGGACATTTTGAACATTTCCAGTAACAAAGTGTTTGAAGTCACGCTGGTACGTTCTGTTGCTGTGTGTTTCCATTCCATGATTAATGTGATTTGAAGAGAAGTAATAAAATGAGCTCTAACATGGAAAGTAAGCGTTTCCGGACACATGTCCACATAACATCTTTTCTGTATTTGTGTGTGAGGTATGTTTTCTGAAAGTTTGGCCGTACCTTTTTGTAACACCCTGTATAGGGAGAAATGATCATCATAATAGAATAAGAGCACGGAAAGCTTTAAGTGTTCCTTTTTTCCCACAAGCTGCTTGAGAGTGGTACAGTAGAGAAGTATCTTAAAGACGGTTGGATGAAATCCTGCCAGGCACTTAATTATGAATCGGTAGTAATCATGTAGATGTAGATGTAAAGATTCTGCCTGCACTCCATAACCGAATGGAACGGGAAGAACCCTAATAGCTGGTACAATGGTAGGTACCCTCTTCCATGCACTTGACAGTGGTTTGCAAAGAATCTGTATAGGCAGTGAATGTGTAGGCAATCAGCCTCTTCAAAGGAACCATCCCAGCATTCGGATTAAGCAACTTAAGGGAACCGCTTGCTCGAGCAAGGAGAGCCACTGTAATGTACAGAGCCGTCTCTGTGCACTGACATCTTAACCCTGTCCTTGAAAGTCTGTCTCACCGAACTGTATGATGGAGCAATCGGTGTTCTTGCTGTGACCGTGTCTGACCTCAGTGACAGGGAAGCTGTTTCGAGAAGCAGAATCGCTGCATGTACGTTCTTCTACTGCAACTGCAGGAATACTGTTGCTGCATTTCAACATAGCTGTCATGAAGGAGTGTGACTGAATGAAATTGAAGTTTATTTTACTCCACCAACGGGCGTCAAGCCACAGTCACTAAAACAATGAAATTTTTAAAAGTTTACAAAACTAGTTTCGACGCGAGTCGTCATTTTCAAATCTAATCACAAAGCTGAAGAACTGCATTAACAATTACAACCACACTTCTTTCAAATATTACGAAAAATACACTAAAACCAGTAAACTGAAGCAAAGGCAACAGAATCGGCTCATGTCATGACTGTTTCTGATTGATCAGTCATTTCACATCTTAATGCAGTGTAGACGAAAACTGCATCGGGATGAAAGATATTATATACATTTGCATTACCTCCTGCTGTGATACAACGATCATTTTCCAAACAAAGGCTCAGACGCCTGACAATCTAAAAAAAAAAATAACACGTTCATTTAACTAACATCATGGTGAAAGCTGCCACGAGCTATGTAGTTATCAGTGGCTCACCGTAATCTTATAATGTGCAGCAAGGCCAAAACCAGAACACAACAAGCAGTCGTACTATGTTATGCTAATGAAACGATACACCCCCATTTGGGGTTAACACAAGACTAGTCTGCAAGCATGATATCGCTTCAGTTGCCTGGTCTCACATCAAATCACTACAGGGCACACGTGTAGCGTACACAAATTGAAGACAAAAAGGGATCTACAGAGAGTTTACAATAACAAGAGCTAGAAGGCGCCACTGCCAAATTTCTACTAACATGTCTCTCCTACTTCTACTTCTACATGGATACTCTGCAAATCACACTTAAGTGCCTGGCAGAGGGTTCATCGAACTACCTTCACAATTCCCCATAATTCCAATCTCACATAGCGTAAGGAAAGGATGAACACCTATATATTTCCGTACGAGCTCTGATTTCCCTTATTTTATCTTGGTGATCGTTCCTCCCTATATAGGTCGGTGTCAACAAAATATTTTCGCATTCGGAGGAGAAAGCTGGTGATTGGAATTTCGTGAGAAGACTCCGTCACAACGAAAAACGCCTTTCCTTTAATTATTTCCAGCCCAAATCCTGTATCATTTCTGTGACACTCTCTCCCATATTTCTCGATAACACAAAACGTGCTGCCTTTCTTTGAACATTTTCGATGTATTCCGTCAGTCCTATCTGGTAAGGATCCCACACCGCGCAGCAGTATTCTAAAAGAGGACGGACAAGCGTAGTGTAGGCAGTCTCCTGGTAGGTCTGTTACATTTTCTAAGTGTTCAAATGGTTCAAATGGCTCTGAACACTATGGGACTTAACATCGGAGGTCATCAATCCCCTAGAACTTAGAACTACTTAAACCTAACTAACCTAAGGTCATCACACACATCCATGCCCGAGGCAGGATTCGAACCTGCGACCGTAGCGGTCGCGCGGTTCCGGACTGTAGCGCCTAGAACCGCTCGGCTTTTCTAAGTGTCCTGCCAATAAAAAGCAGTCTTTGGCTAGTCTTCCTCACAACATTTTCTATATGTTCCTTCCAATTTAAGTTGTTGGTAATTGTTATACCTAGGTATTTAGTTGAATTTACGGCTTTTAGATTAGACTGATTTATCGTGTAACCGAAGTTTAACGAGTTCCTTTTAGTACTCATGTGGATGACCTCACACTTTTCGTTATTTAGGGTCAACTGCCACTTTTCGCACCATTCTTGCTAAAACATAAACGCTAACCAGAATGTATAACGGGCGTTCAAAAACAAACGAGCCGGAGGCATAATTACAGAAACAGGTACCTGTATGTTAGAAGTATTGACCCTGGCTGTTGAGACGCTTGTTCCACTGTGACACAAGGCGGTGAGTGGCTGTCTCATAAAATTCCCGGGGCTGCGATGTTAACCAGTTCCGTGCGTGCAGCTGGACGTCGCCGTCCGAGGTGAATCTCTTGCCCCCTAATAGACTTTTTGAGGGGACCAAAAATGGCGTAATGACAGGCTGACAGGTCCCGACTGTGTGGACGGTGGCCGACAACCTCTCATTTTAATTTCTGCAGGAGCGCCGCGACTGTGTTGCCCGTATGAGGCTTTGCATTGTAGTGGAGCAGAATGAACCCACAGGTGAGATGGCCTGGTCCTTTTGATTTGATCGCTTGGGAAAGGGTAGTTAAGGTTTGCGAGGAACGCTGGGCATTCACTGTTGTCCTGTGTTGCAGGAAGTGAATCAGAAGGAATGAATTTTTGGTCCCCTTAAAAAGGGCAAACGATTCACCACGGATGACGACGTCCGGCTGTACGTGGGGAACTGGTTAACACCGCAGTCGCAGGAATTTTATGAGACAGCCACTCACCGTCTTGTGTCACAGTGGGACAAGCGTCTCTACAGCCAAGGTCAATACTTCTAACATACAGGTACTGGTTTCTGTAATTATGCCCCAGGCTTGTTTCTTTTTGAATGCCCCTTATACTATTCGTTATTTGCACCTTTAAAGGCAGTTGGCAGAGTGTATGATCGTAGCAGACGAATTGTAACCGTTTACACAAGAAATTTTCTTACAGTGCAGCATTTTGTTTGTGGTGTCATTTAAACATTTTCAATACAGTTTCTCTTTTTTATGACGTCGTGGTCAGTAAGTATTTGGAAGCGCGAATGATGGGACTCGAGAGGGTCTTGGGATGTCTTGACACGTGAGGAGCACCACTCTACCAGACACATCTGATTCCACTTCATCTATTCGATATTCCACTATACGACCAACTTACTAAAACGGTCAAATCTTTTATGTGTGCTCCTTTTTCCGGATTAAAGCACCGTGGTTGGTTCGAGATTAAAAAATAGAGCATTCACACTACTGGCCATTAAAATTGCTACACCAAGAAGAAATGCAGATGATATATGGGTATTCATTGGACAAATATATTATACTAGAACTGACATGTGATTACATTTTCATGCAGTTTGGGTGCATAGATCCTGAGAAATCAGCACCCAGAAGAACCACCTCTGGCCGTAATAACGGCCTTGATACTCCTGGGCATTGAGTCAAACAGAGCTTGGATGGCTTTTACAGGTACAGCTGCCCATGCATCTTCAACACAATACCACACTTCATCAAGACTAGTGACTGGCGTATTGTGACGAGCCAGTTGCTCCGCCACCATTGACCACACGTTTACAATTGGTGAGAGATCTGGAGAATGTGCTGGCCAGGGCAGCAGACGAACATTTTCTGTATCCAGAAAGGCCGGTACAGGACCTGCAACATGCGGTCGTGCATTATCCTGCTGAAATGTAAGGTTTCGCAGGGATCGAATGAAGGGTAGAGCCACGAGTCGTAACACAGCAGAAATGTAACGTCCACTGTTCAAAGTGCCGTCAATGCGAACAAGAGGCACCCCATACCATCACGCCGGATTATACGCCTGTATGGCAATGACGAATACACGCTTCCAATGTTCGTTCACCGCGATGTCGCCAAACACGGATGCGACAATCACGATACTGTAAACAGAACCTGGATTCATCCGAGAAAATGACGTTTTGCCATTCGTGCACCCAGGTTCGTCGTTGAGTACACCATCGCAGGCGCTCCTGTCTGTGATGCAGCGTCAAGGCTAACCGCAGCCATGGTCTTCGAGCTGATAGTCCATGCTGCTGCAAACGTCGTCGAACTGTTCGTGCAGATGGTTGTTGTCTTGCAAACGTCCCCCATCTGTTGACTCAGGGATCGAGACTTGGCTGCATGATCCGTTACAGCCATGCGGATAAGATGCCTGTCTTCTCGATTGCTAGAGATACGAGGCCGTTGGGATCCAGTACAGCGTTCCGTATTACCCTCCTGAACCCACCGATTCCATATTCTGTTAACAGTCATTGGATCCCGACCAATGCGAGCAGCAATGTCGCGATACGATAAACCGGAATCGCGATAGGCTACAATCCGACTTTTATCAAAGTCGGAAACGTGATGGTAGGCATTTCTCCTCCTGACACGAGGCATCACAACAACGTTTCACCAGCCAACGCCGGTCAACCACTGTTTTTGTATGAGAAATCGGTTGGCAACTTTCTTCATGTCAAGACGTTGTAGGTGTCGCCACCGGCGCCAGCCTTGTGTGAATGCTCCGAAAAGCTAATCATTTGCAAATCGCAGCATCTTCTTCCTGTCGGTTAAATTTCGCACGTCACATTCGTGGTGTAGTAGTTTTAATGGCCAGTAGTGTATAAGTTTGCTCTAGTTGTTGATGTCAAAACAGCCTGTTGAAGTGTCTCTTAGTGCACTGCTGGATGGTGTCTGTCTAAATCTAGAACTCCCCAGTCGCTGGCGCTGGCCCATTCGGCCTGTTTCCACTTTCACCTGCAACGCTGCTCAATTTCTGATGCAACTCATTCACGACTATGGCGCATAATTGTTTTGATTATATTGCCGTCATGCAGCTATAATTACGTCGGGAACCTTTTCACAATAATCACCTGAGTACAAATGACACCTCCGAAAATGCACTGCCCTTTTATACCTCGTGTAGGCGATGCTACCGCCGTCTGTGCATTAGCATATCGCTGTTCCATCACTTTTCTTCACCTTAGTGTACAATGCAGGTTAGTGCTCCAAGTTCAATGGCATGGTGTCTAGGGTCGCTTGAAGGTGGTCACGTGGTCGAAACCGGCCAGCGGTAGAGCGTAAAGTAGTAACGCAGCCCGCCAAGTACAGGCTGACTTTCCGGGACACTGACCTCGGGCGACCTGATTGTGGCGTGAAGGAAAGTTTTCGTACTGCTTCGTTTCATTCGCGCCAAGACGCGCTTCTCATCCCAACACATCCACATCTGGTTTATTACGTTCAGATTTCCACCAGTACAGCATTTCTAACAACTGACTTTTGTTACACTACGTTTACATATGACACATCTTCCGAAAGACGAAAACCGAATTTCGGAAACCGTTTTTCGCTTCGTGTTTACATGATAAGATCTAAAGAGGATTTGCTGGCCCAGTTAAATACGGCGCCTGGAAAACAACTGCTATAGTTTCTCATTTAGTCAGCACAATCGCTACTTCTCTTCAGTTATACGAGGCGAAACAGCTCCAGTCTAATACTTCTTCTTATCCTTTACTTTACAAAAAGCCACTTCGTCCATATTAACCGAAAATTCTTAAAAACAAGATGAAACGTGACACCCCCAGCGCCGGCCGGGGTGGCCGAGCGGTTCTAGGCCCTACAGTCTGGGACCGCGCGACCACTGCGGTCGCAGGTTCGAATCCTGCCTCGGGCATGGATGTGTGTGCTGTCCTTAGGTTAGTTACGTTTGAGTAGTTCTAAGTTCTAGGGGACTGATGACCTCTGAAGTTAAGTCCCATAGTCCTCAGAGCCATTTGAACTATTTTTTGACACCCCCAGCACGTTTCAAACCCGGTTGCATTTACATGGGAGCGAAAACCTATTGCGGAATTGGAAAACTGGCAACTAGCTACGGATTTCCAGAATCGATTTTGAAGTGTTTACGTGACCCCTCAGAAGCGGTATTGGTAAATCGGTTTACGAAACCCGGTTTTGGGAGCCCCATGTGAACGGAGTGATAGGGACAGCTGCCTTTCGTTCTTAACTCGTGGCCCCCTTGCACGCCTAGGACTCAGTCTTTTAGATACACTGATGTACCAACTGCTGTGTTTCTACGAGTATTTTATTTAGTTTTAGCAAAGAAAAACGGTCCACATCGCAATAAATTATTTGTTTTTAATTCCGGTAGCCAGTTTATGTCTGCAAGCGGCGCAGCGCCTTGCATTGCGTCTATGTAAGTAATAGAAGAAAGCGAGCTGCAAGTAGTTACCGCTGTGGCCACTAGATGTCAGCATCTTACAAACTATGAAATCATCAAATAGTTAAAACTGCATTTTTGGGAAACAAATCTATATTTATTGCGATCATTGCGACTTCCATTAATTATTCCTAATTTGTTTAGTTATTAGTGAGAACGATGGTGGTAATGCGAAGTTTTAAATAAATGAATATTTTTATGTCTATTAACTGGGTACACGTTAGCTTGAGAAATTTGATTGTACTGAGAAAGTGAATTGGACACTATCAAGGGAATTTTTTAATGTGGAATTAGCAAGTTTATGGGGCTGGGAAAACAAGAAACATTTTACGACAGTTTTGTTAGTTCAGGGACAGCTATTTCAATATTGGTGGAATTTTAAAATTTGTTCACTCAGTAAACTGTTCAGAAAAGCAGTTAAGTCGTGATTGGTCAAATATAAATGATGCGGGTTAGCGCGATGTAATACTAACGTCTGATTGGCTATAATGTATATCAACAAATCAGAGGACAGTACGTTCACGTTCGCGCGTGTTTTGTGAGCTAAAGAATTGCATTATGAAGTGTACAGAGTTCATTTTGGAGTTCAGCCATCATCATGTTCGGATGCGGATATAAGGAGCTCTTAATAGGTATGATAACTTTGCAGAATAATGCTTAAAGATTGACCGTAGGGTGCCTGTAACGGAACCTATTAAAGGCTTTATTATAACGAAGTATGCGATACCCTCCTAATTCAACCAGTTTAACTCGCAATTGTGATAATAGAAAAGTAATTTTGTATGTTAGCAATGATTGCATAATATGTCTACATAAACAGCCAACCCATCTACATAAACAGTGAACCCATTAAAATATAATTAATAACTGGCCCACGCAAAAGTTAACATCACTTGAACACTGATACAGCAGGTGTCATTATGTAAAAACACTATATTCAACTGAAATAATTAATATGAAATATGAATAATATTGGTCAACTTACGTATTTTGGATCTCCTTAAATAAAAGTTATCCAGTGAAACCTATTTATTCACTAGGACTGTTTTCAGCCAGTATTCACGTAACACATATATTTTAAACGAGAACCACTGTAATTTTTAATAATTCACGTTATTTACTTACGTATGCAAAATAGAGAAGTCAATAGCTGTACCTTTGAAAAACGGCCTTTTTGCAACAAAGAATTGTTCTGACAGGTTGACAAATCTGCCTGTAATTTTAATGACCTGTTAAATTATGTCACTCGATGTAAATTAATAACTTTTTGCACAAATTACGATAAAAGATGGATGTCAGACTTATAAACCACGTCTCTTCTTAGTAGTTCTTTGACAACTTTATAAATACAAGCAGCAAGAAGCCTCGTCAGCTCAGTCTTGATAGAACTTTGGTAAAGTGTGTATGTTATTGTCTCATGTGGAAAAACAATGGAAAGATGTTGTAAAAGAAGTGTTACTCTGTACTGTGACAATGTCTTTGGGTGGTCAGCGGAGTTAAGATAGCTACCATGCCAAGTTCACTTATGCTGTCGTGCATTATTTATCAACAAGCACATCAACAACACGGGACCTCATCTTTTTACTCCTAGAAGAATACATATAGAGCCAACATTAACATCAAGTTACAGCATTGAACCAACCAGCAGCAGCAGCAACTACTACTATAAAATTTAATGGCGCCATCCCAATTCTCTACATCAGGTGCTATCAAGCTTCGTATATTGGGGTGATATAGTGCGAATATAAGAATATCAACGATTGGGCGACCGTTATATGCCGCAAAGTGGATGTAAATGTGTGAGAAAAACGAACAAAGAAATTTCCGACATTAATATGTCAAGTGTCACTTTTGAATAACCAAAATCCACGAAACATGTTATACAAGCTGTGACCGCAAACTGAACATTCGAAGCAGTTGAAACGTCCCCTTTGAACAATTATACATGATTGTGCTTAAACTGACACACAATAATTTTAGCGCAACGCAATCTGACTTCCAAAAATCCCTACAAAAGAATGGCCCTGACTAACATTAACCTATACGTTTCACAAATCACTTACCTCACAACAATTTTGGTTACTCGAACTACTGCAATACAGCGAGCGCCACTACTGCCAGTTAAATAAAAGATTCAAACTACTGAAGGCACTAACTACTGATAGGCATAGTTAGCTAATGAAAGATTTTGATAGAGAACAAACAATGTATTTACCTTAATAGTGTTGAAAAATCATAATATACATAGCAGTTCATGACATCCAGTCTTACAAATTTCAAAACTCCACCATTTCTCTCCCCACATCCGCCACTACTGGCGGCTCACCTCCAACGCTACGCGGTTATCCAGCTGCCCAACACTACAATGGCAGACAACAATGCAAACGAGCCACAGACTGCACACAGCACAGCCAGTGATTTTCATACAGAGCGCTACGTGGCGTTTCCAATATAAAAACCTAAACAGCCTACTTACACAGTGAAATTGTGTAACATTTAAGCGAGCACTCTGTCACAGATGATCCGTTTGGTAATCCTTTCTGGTATTAGGTTCGGTTTGATTACCATATTCTGGCTACTACTATTGACTATGATAGCGTGTGGGTGTTGAGACTAGAACTTAAGATTTGGAGTACTTTGCATGAAACAAATGGCAATATATTGAGGTTTTCGGACACAAACTACCTTTCAATTAATCGCTCAGTTCACCCGACACTGAAAAACATTTGCTGCACCCGTTGGATTCATTTAATGTTACTGTTTCTACTACAGCTTTTCCAATAGAATACCATCATTTGTTTTTCACAGGGATAGCGTGTGGACCGGAGTGCAGAAGAAGAAGTTTACCACAAGGTGAGTGAATATTATTTCTGTAGGACGTAAAAAAACAACGGCGTCGCTGCACGTACGACGATCTTCAGACAAGAGACTCCGAAATGTAGGCAATTTATAAAGGAGCATGTAAGAGAAAAGTAATTTATCTTAAAAACTAAAGTAAGAGCAACATAGTTGTAAACTAAAATAATGTGTTACCAGGTGAAGTGAGCAGTCGGTACAAGGAGCTGTTGTGAGTACCAGTACCAGATAGTACCAGTCACCAGTTGCTAGCTACACAAGAAAGACTAGGCCTTATACACCACCGGCCACTGTTGCCGAGCGGTTCTAGGCGCTTCAGTCCGAAGACTCGCTGCTGCTACGGTTGCAGGTTCGAATCCTGCCTCGGGCATGGATGGGTGTGATGTCCTTACGTGAGTTAGGTTTAAGTAGTTCTAAGTCTAGGGGACTGATGACCTCAGATGTTAAGTCCCATAGTGCTTAGAGCCATCGGAACCTTGTGCACCATAATAGACGGCAGTGTATCGTCAGAGTCATTACTGTGTTTCATTGTAAGATGTCTTAAATCGCTCATGGTAACACCAATAAGTAACTCTCTATGTCTGCAGATACAGATGGGCAGGGGGTGGACCAAATATATGGAAGAACTAAAAACACAACACATTGCCATGCCTAAATATGGTGTATTAAACCCGTCAGCATTCAAAACAGCTTCCTGTAGGAATGGATAAATGCACGTCCTTTGTGCTTCCAATTGATGAAAGGAGAAAATATAAAAATACAGTAAATGAAGCAGACGAAAGGGAGTACAAAAGTCTAAAAATAAGATTGACAGCAAGTGCAAAATGGCTAAGTAGGAATCTCTAGAGGATAAATGTAAGGATTTAGAAACATATGCCACTAGGGGAAGACAGGTACCACCTAGAAGAAAATTAAATAGGCCTTAAGAGAAACCGGAAGCAGCTATATGAACATCAAAAGCTCAGATGGAAAATTAGGCTTAACCAAAGACGGGAAAGCTGAAAGATGGAAGGAGTATATAGAGGGTCTATACAAGGGAGATGAACTTTCAGGCAATATTACAGGAAGAGAAGAAGACGTAGATGAATATGAGATATGAGACATGAGAAGAATTTGGCAGACCACTGAAAGACCCAAGTCGAAACAACCAGGAGTAGACGATGTCCCGTCAGAAGTACTTACAGCCTCGCGAGCACCAGCCGTGACAAAACTCTTCCATGTGGTGTGCAAGATGTGTGAAACAGGCGAAATACCCTCAGATTTCAAGAAGTAATCACTACAATTCCAATGAAAAAATTCTGACAGTTGTGAATATTTACGAACTTCTAGCATGCTGTAGTAACTTGGGCCAGCGAATTCTGTTAATCAATAGAACAAAAAAGCAGTCCAAGTTGCAAACATTTTATTTTTCATTCACATATGTCAGCGATATGTGTAATGTACTTTTACGGTGCAGAGTTACCTGTATGCACTGTAAATGTACATTACATGTTTTGCTGACACCTTCGGAAATCGCATTTTCGACTTGGTTATATCGGTTTGAAAATGAGCCTCGGCCAGAAACTAGTCATCGACTGAAAAATAAAATATTTGCAACTTGGACTCGTTTTTCGTGCTATTGAGAAGTGAATATTACCGAACTATCAGTTTAATAACAGTTGCAAAAACCAGCACGAATTCTTTGCAGAAGAATGGAGAAACTGATAGAGGCAGATCTCAGGGATATTTTGGATTGCCGGGCCTTGTGGCTTAGTTAGTTTTACGTGGTTCTAAGTCTAGGGGACTGATGACCTCAGACGTTAAGTCCCATAGTGCTTAGAGCCATTTGAAGCTGGGATTCCGGAGAAATGCAGGAACATGCGGGATAATACTAACCCTACGACTCCTCTTAGAAGATAGTAAGGATAGGCAACTCTAGGTTTATAGCGTTTGTAGCCGCGCTGGCTGAGACGCCTCGCCACAGTTCTAAGTCAGTTTAGATTAAGTAGTGTGTAAGCCTTGGGTTCAAATGGCTCTGAGCACTATGGGAGTTAACTTCAGAGGTCATCAGTGCCCTGAACGTAGAACTACTTAAACCTAACTAACCTAAGGACATCACACACATCCATGCCCGAGGCCGGATTCGAACTTGCGACCGTAGCGGTCGCGTGGCTCCAGACTGTAGCGCCTAGAACTGCTCAGCGACTCCGGTCGGCAGGGACCGATGACCTCAGCAGTTTGGACTTATAAGAAGTTACCGCAAATTAAATGAAACAGCATTTGTAGACTGAGTTGACTTTTGACAATGTTGATTGAAATGCTCTCTTTGAAGTTATGAAGGTAGCAGGGGTGAAATACAGCACTTACTTGAGAAGAGAGTGAGACAAGATTGTAGCCCATCCTCGGTGTTATTCGTACATTGAGCAAGCTGTAAAGAAATAAAACAGAAATTTGGAGTAGGAGTTAAAGTTCCGGGAGAAAAAATAAAATTTTTGAGGTTTGCCGATGATATTGTAATTCTGTCACAGGCTCTAAAGGACTCGGAAGAGCAGTAGAACGGAACGACCAGTGTCTTCAGAGGACGATATAAGACGAACGTCAACAAAAGCAGGAGAAGGATAATAAAGTGTAGTCGAATAAAATCGGGTCATGATGGGGAATTCGATTACAAAAAAAAGACTGTTAAAGTATTAGACGAATTTTGTGGCTTGGGCAGCAAATTAACAGATGATGGTTGAAATAGAAAGGATATAAAATGTAATGTAGCAATGGAAAGAAAAGCATTTCTGAAGAAGAGAAGTTTGTTGACATAGTGAGAGACTTAACTGTTAGGAAGTCTTTTCTGAAGGTATTTGTATGGAGTGAAGCCATGTACGGAAGTGAAACACGGACGATCAACAATTTAGACAAGAAGAGAATAGATGATTTTGAAATGTAGTGCTGCAGAAGAACGCTGAAGACTAGATGGGCAGATTATGTAACTAATGACGAATTATCGAATGGAATTGGGGAGACAAGAAATTAGTGGCACGACCTGACAAAGAAGGGATCGGTTGATGGCACACATTCTGAGACATCAAGGGGTCACCAGTTTAGTACTGTAGGGGAGTGTAAAGATTTAGAGGGAGACCAAGAGATGAATACAGTAAACAAATTCAGATAACTTGCAGTAATTACTCGGAGATTAAGAGTCATGCACAGGATAGGTTAGCATGGAGAGCTGCATCAAACCAGTCTCGAAATCTGGCAGAAAGCTCAAAGAGATTGTGGTCATACGTAAAGCACACCAGTGGCAAGACACAATCAATACCTTCACTGCGCGATAATAACGGTGAAGTCACTGATGACAGTGCCACTAAAGCAGAGTTGTTAAACACGATGTTCCGAAACTCCTTCACCAAAGAGGACGAAGTAAATACACTCCTGGAAATTGCAATAAGAACACCGTGAATTCATTGTCCCAGGAAGGGGAAACTTTATTGACACATTCCTGTGGTCAGATACATCACATGACCACACTGACAGAACCACAGGCACACAGACACAGGCAACAGAGCATGCACAATGTCCGCACTAGTACAGTGTATATCCACCTTTCGCAGCAATGCAGGGTGCTATTCTCCCATGGAGACGATCGTAGAGATGCTGGATATAGTCCTGTGGAACGGCTTGCCATGCCATTTCCACCTGGCGCCTCAGCTGGACCAGCGCTCGTGCTGGACGTGCAGACCGCATGAGACGACGCTTCATCCAGTCCCAAACATGCTCAATGGGGAACAGATCCGGAGATCTTGCTTGCCAGGGTAGTTGACTTACACCTTCTAGAGCACGTTGGGTGGCACGGGATACATGCGGACGTGCATTGTCCTGTTGGAACAGCAAGTTCCCTTGCCGGTCTAAGAATGGTAGAACGATGGGTTCGATGACGGTTTGGATGTACCGTGCACTATTCAGTGTCCCCTCGACGATCACCAGAGGTGTACGGCCAGTGTAGGAGATCGCTCCCCACACCATGATGCCGGGTGTTGGCCCTGTGTGCCTCGGTCGTATGCATTCCTGATTGTGGCGCTCACCTGCACGGCGCCAAACACGCATACGACCATCATTGGCACCAAGGCAGAAGCGACTCTCATCGCTGAAGACGACACGTCTCCATTCGTCCCTCCATTCACGCCTGTCGCGACACCACTGGAGGCGGGCAGCACGATGTTGGGGCGTGAGCGGAAGACGGCCTAACGGTGTGCGGGACCGTAGCCCAGCTTCATGGAGACGGTTGCGAATGGTCCTCGCCGATACCCCAGGAGCAACAGTGTCCCTAATTTGCTGGGAAGTGGCGGTGCGGTCCCCTACGGCACTGCGTGGGATCGTACGGTCTTGGCGTGCATGCGTGCGTCTCTGCGGTCCGGTCCCAGGTCGACGGGCACGTGCACCTTCCGCCGACCACTGGCGACAACATCGATGTACTGTGGAGACCTCACGCCCCACGTGTTGAGCCATTCGGCGGTACGTCCATCCGGCCTCCCGCATGCCCACTATACGCCCTCGCTCAAAGTCCGTCAACTGCACATACGGTTCACGTCCACGCTGTCGCGGCATGCTACCAGTGTTAAATGCGATGGAACTCCGTATGCCACGGCAAACTGGCTGACACTGACGGCGGCGGTGCACAAATGCTGCGCAGCTAGCGCCATTCGACGGTCAACACCGCGGTTCCTGGTGTGTCCGCTGTGCCGTGCGTGTGATCATTGCTTGTACAGCCCTCTCGCAGTGTCCGGAGCAAGTATGGTGGGTCTGACACACCGGTGTCAATGTGTTCTTTTTTCCATTTCCAGGAGCGTATTTGTGAATTCCAATCAAGAACAACTGTCAAGATGAGAAACATAGAAAAAGATATCCTTGCTGTAACGAAGCAGCTTAAATCACTTAATAAAGGCAAGGCCTGCGGTCCGGATGATATACCAGCCAGGTTCCTCTCAGAGTATGCTGATGTAATAGCTCCATATTTAGCAATTATATACAACCGCTCGCTCACAGAATGATCCGTACCCAAAGACTGGAAAGTCACACCAATACCCAAAAAGGGAAGTAGGAGTAATCCGCTGAATTACAGGCCTATATCGCTAACGTCGATTTGCAGTAGGGTTTTAGAACAAATACTGTATTCAAACATTATGAAGTCTGTCGAAGAAAACGATTTATTGACATATAGTCAGCACGGATTCAGAAAATATCGTTCTTGTGAAACACAACTAGCTCTTTATACTCATAAAAATGCTATCGATAGGGGATGTCAAATTTATTCCATATTTTTAGATTTCCAGAAGGCTTTCGACACCGTTCCTCCCAAGCGTCTTCTAATCAAACTGCGTGCCTACGGAGTATCGCCTCAGTTGTGCGACTGGATTCGTGACTTCCTGTCAGAAAGGTCACAGTTTATAGTAATAGGCGGAAAGTCATCGAGTGAAACAGAAGTACTATCCGGCGTTCCCCAAGGAAGTGTTATAGGCCCTCTATTGTTCCTGACCTATATTAACAACATAGGAGACAATCTGAGTAGTCGTCTTCGATTGTTTGCAGATGATGCTGTCATTTACCGTCTTGTAAACTCATCAGATGATCAAAACGACTTGCAAAATGATTTAGATAGGATATATGTGTGGTGCGAATAGTGGCAATTGACCCTGAATAAAGAAAACTGCGAAGTTATTAACATTGGTACTAAAAGAAATGCACTAATTTTCGATTACGCGAAAAGTCACACAAATATGAGGGCCATAAATTCAACTAAATACTTCCGGATTAAAATTACAAATAAACAAATTGGAACGATCACATAGATAATATTGTGGGTAGAGCAAACCAAAGACTGCGATTCATTGGCAGAACACTTAGAAGGTGCAACATTTTTACTAAAGAGACTGCTTACACCACGCTTGTCCGCCCTATTCTGGAGTACTGCTGTGCAGTGTGAGATCCGCATCACGGGGAACTGACGGATGACATCGAAAAAGTACGGAGAAGGGCAGCTCGTTTTGTGCTTTCGCGAAATAGGGGAGATAGTGTCACAGACATGATACGTGAAATGGAGTGGGAATCATTAAAACAAAGGCGATTTTCGTTGTGACGGGATCTTCTCATGAAATTTCAATCACCAGTTTTCTCCTCTGATTGCGAAAATATTCTGTTGGCACTCACCTACATAGGGAGAAATGATCGTCACGATAAAATAAGAGAAATCAGGGCTCGCAGAGAAACATTTAAGTGCTCGTTTTTCCCGCGTGCCGTTCGAGAGTGGAACGGTACAGAGACAGCACGAAGGTGGTTAATTGAACCCTCTGCCAGGCACTGTATTGTGAATATGAGAGTAATCACGTAGATGTAGACGTAGTCTTCGGACAACAACATAACATGACTTTGAACGAGGAATGGTAGTTGTAGCAAGGCGTAAGGGCATTTCGGAAATTGTTAGGGAACTCATATTCCGAGATCCACAGCGTCAAGAACGCACCGAGAATACCATTAAAGCTCACCACAGGCAAGGCGATAGCCGACGGCCTGCACTTATAGACTGAGAGCAGCGGAGTTTGCGTAGAGTTGCCAGTCAGACCAGCAACTCTGCGTGAAATAACTGCCGAAATCGATGTGGGACGTACGACGAACGTATCAGTTAGGCCAGTGCAGCGAAACCTGGCGTCAGTGGGCTGTGGCGGCAGACGTCCGACGCGAGTGCCTTTGCTGACAGCACGACATCGCCTGCAGCGCCTCTCCTGGGCTCGTGACCGCATCGAGTCATAGCGCGGAATGGCCGCGTGGTTTGAAGCGCCTTGCCTCGATTCGCTCTGCGACCCCCGTCAGAGGTCCGCGTCCTCCCTCGGGCATGGGTGTGTCTGTTGTCCGCAGCGTAAGTTAGTTTAAGTTAGATTAAGTAGGATGTAAGCATAGGGAGCGATGACATCAGCAGGAGCTTACCAAAGTTTTGTTTATCAGGCGTTTTGCGTTCTTGTGGAGATCTTTCCATAGTAACGTTGCTCCCCTAACAAATATTTCTTTATATCTAACCGCTAAGTGAAATACCAATTTTCATAAATCTAGGTTTAAAATTTTTTAATGCCACGAAATATTTTCTTAGAAACTTCCGTCCGCTATTGCGCTCCCTTAGGAGTTGAATTTCCGAAAACGGTGAAACATGTTTTTTTTTTTAATTTCTAACCGAGAAGTCGAATACCAGTTGTCATAGACCTAGCCTTAATAATCATTTAATAGTTGTTCGGTAATGACTTATTTTCATAAAAGCATTCACCCAGTATTTTACTTCCTTAGTAGTTGAATTTTCAACAAAGCTGAAACACGTATTCTTCATTTTCTGGCTTTGAAACCAAAACCAATTTTCGTAGTTCTAGCTTCCACATTCCCTTAACAACGACATACTTTCAAGCTGTCTTTTGTCCCTGTTTCACCCACTTAGGAGTCGAATTTCGGACAATCCCTTCTTAAACAATGGCTAAAGTATAACATTCACACCCTCTCCAAACCTGAAGTTTCTACCCTTAGCCGTTTGGGCAGGGCGATGATGAGTCAGTAAATCAGTCTGACCATATTTCACCCCATTATGTGCTCAATTTCCAAAAACAGTGAAACACCTATTTTTTCGTCTCCAACCGATAATCCAAACAACAATTTTTAAAAGATTTAGTTTTAAAAATGGTTTCGCAATAAAATATGTTCATAAAACCTTTCACCCGGTATGTCACCCCCTTAAGGGTTGAATATTTGAAAAGTGACATGTGTATGTTTTATTACTAACAGAGAAGTCAAATACGAATTTTCATAGACCTTGCCCATTTAAATATTTCCATAAATAGTTCAATTTTCACCGCCATACTGGTTGAATTTCCAAAAACAGTGAAACACGTGAAACTTCCTGGCAGATTAAATCTGTGTGCCCGACCGAGACTCAAACTCGGGACCTTTGCCTTTCGCGGGCAAGTGCTCTACCATCTGAGCTACCGAAGAACGACTCACGCTCGGTCCTCACAGCTTTACTTCTGCCAGTATCTCGTCTCCTACCTTCCAACCTTCACAGAAGCTCTCCTGCGAACCATGCAGAACTAGCATTCCTGAAAGAAAGGATACTCGCAGACATGGCTTAGCCACAGCCTGGGCGATGTTTCCAGAATGAGATTTTCACTCTGCAGAGGAGTGAGCGCTGATGTGAAACTTCCTGGCAGATTAAATCTGTGTGGCCGACCGAGACTCGAACTCGGAACCTTTGCCTTCCGCGGGGAAGTGCTCTACCATCTGAGCTACCGCACACTCTGCTGCAGAGTGAAAATCTCATTCTGGAAACATCCCCCAGGCTGTGTGCAATCCGTATTGTAAACAAGAAGTTGTGGGGCAATTTGTGTTATGATCCTCAACATCAAACTTAATATATTCACATTTTTTTGATCCCTAGAAAATTTAATGCCAAAAGAGGAACAAATGTTTCGTAGTGATGAAATTTTCTCTGTACAAAAGCGTGTCCGGTTCTCACGTAACGTTTCTTTATGGTGTAACAACTGAGAAACAACAGTTGAAAACATTAGAGCGTCCCCTCAAGTAAGATTTTGTCAGCTGTGTTACTGAAGACGTTACTTAGGACCCGACCAGTAGCTGCTTTCGCGGAGCAGCTCGTAGCACTTTCGTTGTACTGACACAGTTCACCTGGTCATGTGTACCGGTCACTCGCCTGTGACTGTTGATTGATACCTGTTAATAACTAGAGTGTAATAGCTATAGTGGTGAATAACAAAACAAAAAGAATGGTTCAAATGGCTCTGAGTATTGTGGGACTTAACTTCTAAGGTCATCATTCCCCTAGAACTTAGAACTACTTAAACCTCACTAACCTAAGGACATCACACACATCCATGCCCGAGACAGGATTCGAACCTTCGACCGTAGCGTCACGCGGTTCTGAACTGGAGCGCCTAGAACCGCTCGGCCACAGCGGCCAGCTATTATTATTTTCCTGAAATACATACATAAGGATTATTTTTAGGTTAAGGAATGTGATACATCAGATATTATTGTCATTTAAGCTGTATGTGCACTTTATTTTACATTGTCACAGGTCTAAATTAGTACACCATACTGCAAACACGAAGGATGGTGGAACTTAGTCAGCATCGAATTCTGTGGTTTAAAACGAATCTTTAAAATGTCTGTACTGATAAAATTCGTGGCATATGCCGTTCTTGGCATTAACATAGCAATATTTTGCTAGTCTGTAGCTGTGAAGTTTGTTTTTATCTATCGAAATTGTTTTTGTGTACTTGACCTGAACCTGTCAACACCGAAAATGTTTTATAAGGCTGAGGTATGGCGATCAGTTTCGCGTAGTTTATTCACGGATTATGATTCCTATTTTGTCAGTTTTAACTGACGGTTTTACATTGTGTGCGTCCTGTGGGTGCGAGCCGAAGTCTAAGTTAGTACACTATGTCGTCTGTAAACATGAAGGATGTTAGAAAATCGTCTGCATGGAATATTTTTTGTTGATCAGCCAATCTTTAAAATGTATGTTCTGGTAAAATTTACAAAAGATCAGGACAAAATGTGAGAAACAAGTGTCGAAATACGAAACGTGATCCACGAATAACAAATAGCACGAAATTGTTCACTATATCTAAGCTACACAAAATTTTGTCGAACGCCACAGGTTCAGGTCAACTATATAAAAGCACTTCTAAAGATAAAAATAAACATGTTACGGCTGAGAACTTGCAAAATACTACTATCATAAGGTCAAAAACGGGCATTATGGATTGAATAATAAAAAAAATCGATGCACACGAATTTCTAACACCTCCTGTGGTTGCTGATGACATGCTGTACTAATTTAGACCTGTGGCTGATTTTGGTTGTCAACCGCAGGACATACATAATGTAAAAAACGGATAAAGTGCAGATGTATTGCAAATGATAACAAAATCGTATCATGTTCCTTAACCTAAAAAATAACCTGTACGTACGAGGGGTGTTTGAAAAGTCCGTGAAAAGTCCGAGAGATGGCACCACCAGAGCGTATCGAGATCATGTTTGGTTAGTAGCATCTTTGGAAAGTTTCAGCCATATTGGTCTATATCTTTGTGTCTGGCATTCGTGTGGATCAAGGAAGTCGAGTGATTGTCAAAAAATGGACGAAGAAGAATTTTGTGTGGTGATTAAACATTACTTTATGAAAGGCAAGACGCCTCAGGAGACTAAAGAGAAGCTTGATAAATATTGCGGTGACTCTGCACCTCCGATTAGAACAGTTTATAAGTGGTTTCAAAATTTTCGGAGTGGCCATATGGGCACAATTGATGCTGAACGTTCTGGATGCCCTGTGGAGGTTACGACTCCAGAAATCATTGATAAAATCCACGATATGGTGATGGATGACAGGGGAGTTGAGGTGTGTGAGATTGCTAGTGCTGTGAGCACCTGGAATGAACAGGTACATAATATTTTGCATAAACATTTAGGCATGAGAAAGCTATCTGCAAGATGGGTTCCACGATTGCTCATGCTTGACCAAAAATGGAACCTTGTGAAGTGTTTCAAGGAATGGTTGCAGATGTTCAGGAAGAATCCACAGGACTTCAAGTGTCGTTTCTTCACTGTGGATGAAACATGGATACATTATTATACTTCTGAGGCCAAACAACAATCTAAACAATGGGTCACTAAGGGAGAATCTGCACCATAAAAGTCGAAGACCAGTTCTTCGGCCAGAAAGGTTATGGCGACTGTCTTTTAGGATTCGCAAGGGATAATCCTCATCGACTATCTGGAAAAGGGTAAAACTATTACAGGTGCATATAATTCATCGTTATTGGACCGTTTGGAAACCGAGCTGCAAGAAAAAGGTCGGCGGTTGGACTGCAAAAAAGTCCTTTTCCATCAAGACAATGCACCGGCACACACATCAGCAATTGTGATCGCAAAATTAATGGAAATAGGATTCCACCTCGTTTCACATCCTCTCTATTCTCAAGACTTGGCTCCCTAGGAATACTATTTGTTCCATAATTTGAAGAAATGGCTGATGGGACAGATTTTATTCAAACAAGGAGGTGATTGCAGCAACTAATAGTTGTTTTGCAGACTTGGACAGTTCCTATTATTCGGAAGGGATAAACAAATTAGAAGAGCGTTGGACGAAGTGTATAGGTCTAAAAGGAGACTATGCCGAAAAATAAAAAAGGTTTGCCCCTAACACGTAAGTAGTTTTTGTTTTTGCACGGACTTTTCTGACGGCCCTCATATATATTTCAGAAAAATAATTAAAAAACCACTGACAATGCCACAACTGTGGTGAAACATATTTGGGCGGTAAAACAATAATTGTGGAGCCATCCTAATTCATTATCTAAAATATCAATTAAAACCGAAACAAATCACATCCGCAAAGTCCAGTTACCGAAAAGTAGCACTGACAGAAATAACTGTTACCGCAAGGTCACGGTTGAGGCCGTCCGTTCGCTACTTTTTATGTGGGTGCCACCTGCCAAGAGGTGAGTGGCCTCAGCGCTGTGGTGTACTTCCCGGCCGCGGTGCGGCGCTGCGGTCGCCTTTTGGGCGGGGAGGGGAAGGGTAGGGAAGGGAAGGGAAGCGAAGGTCACCCGACGGCCGCGTGACCCAGCCTCCAGCAGCCTGGAACCGCAACTGCTGGAAGCGAGCTCTCTGGAACGTCCGCCGGAGACTTTCTCCAGGCCTGGGAGCACAATCCAGCTGCAGCAGCACGTGACTCGCTGGACCGTGCACTGCCCAAGGCACGCTTCCAGTACGTGGCCGGTATAAACTGCGACCCGTCATTTTATGAAATAGTCGTTCATTCCCAGAAAACGGTTACAGTTGCAGCCGGTAGATTAAGAGGGACATCTGTCCAAACAACCGCATCCAACATTTTGTGTCTTCAAAACATTTCTTGAACAGGAAAATATGCCGGTAGCATTCAGTGCGTTAGCAAGTATAATTTAAACCTTCATCTAACAATTTTACTTCGATACCTAAATATAAAAAACCGAGCGGGGTGGCGCAGTGGATAGACACTGGACTCGCATTCGGGAGGACGACGGTTCAATCCCGCGTCAGGCCATCCTGATTTATGTTTTCCGTAATTTCCCTATATCACTCCAGGCAAATGCCGGGATGGTTCCTTTGAAAGGGCACGGCCGACTTCCTTCCCGGTACTTCCCTAATCCGATGAGACCGATGACCTCGCTGTCTGGTCTCCTTCCCCAAACCAACCAACCAACCAACTAAATATAAAAATTTACACACAAATATTAATATTTTCTGCAAGTGAGACAGTAATTTATGTAATAAAATTAAAACGATATAATACGTTTGCAGGTGAAGTCCAGTCTTCTTTCCTTCCCTCCAGCAAAGTCTTCAGTTATAAGCTTATTAAAGTTACGAACAATCAAAAGTGTTTTTTCTATAGTGAACATACACCGAAGAACCAGAGGAACTGACACACCTGCCTAATATCGTGCAAGCACGCGTAGGTGCCGCAACTCGACGGGCGTGGACTCGCCTAATGTCTGAAGTAGTACTGGAGGAAATTGACACCATGAATGCTGCAGGACTGTCCATAAATCCGTAAGAGTGCGAGGGACTGGAGATCTCTTCTGAACAGCACGTTGCAAGGCATCTCAGATACGCTCAATAACGATCATATCTGGGGAGTTTGATGGCCAGCAGTAGCATTTAAACCCAGAAGAGTGTTCCTGAAGCCACTCTGTAGCCGTTGTGGACGTGTGGTGTGTCGCGTTGCCCTGCTGGAATTGCCCAAGTCCTTCGTAATGCACAATGGACATGAATGGACGCAGGTGATGATACAAGACGCTCACGTACGTGTCGCCTGTCAGAGACGTATCAGGGGTCTCATATCACGCCAACTGCACACGCACCACACAATTACAGAGCCTCCACCAGCTTCAACAGTACCCTCTGGCATGCAGCGTAGATGGATTCATGACGTTGCCTCCATACCTGTACACGTCCATCCGACCGATACAATTTAAAATGAACATCGTCCGTCCAGCCGTTTCCAGTCATCGACAGTCCAATGTTGGTGTTGACGAGCCCACGCGAGGCGTAAAGCTTTGTGCCGTGCAGTCATCAAGGGTACGCGAGTAGGCGTTCCTCTCCGAAAGTCCATATCGATGACGTTTCGTCGAATGGTTCGCACGCTGACACTTGTTGATTGCCCACCATTGAAAGCTGCAGCAATTTGCGGAAGAGTTGCACTTGTGTCATGTTGAACGATTCTCTTCAATCGTTGTTGGTCCCGTTCTTGTAGGATCTTTTTCCGGGCGCAGCGATGTCGGAGATTTGATGTCTTACCGGATTCCTGATATTCACGGTACACTCGTGAAATGGTCGTACGGGAAAATCCCCACTTCATCGCTACCTCGGAAATGCTGTGCCCCATCGCTCGTGCGCCGACGATAACACCATGATCAAGCTCACTTAAATCTTGATAACCTGCCATTGTCGGTCTAAGGCGCCTTGTCATGGTTCGAGGGGCTCCCCCAGTCGGAGATTCGAGTCCTCCCTCGGGCATGGGTGTGTGTTGTCCTTACCGTAAGTTAGCTTAAGTTAGGTTAAGTAGTATGTAAGCCTAGAGACCTATGATCTCAGGAGTTTGGTCCCATAGGAACTTGCCATAAATTTCCAGTTTTCTGCCATTGTAGCAGCAGTAACAGATCTAACAACTGTGCCAGACACTTGTTGTCTTAAATAGGCGTTGCCGACGGCAATGCTATATTCTGCATGTTTACACCACATCTCTGTATTTGAGTGTTCATGACTACATCAGGTTCTTTGACGCTACAATGTAACTAACGCACTTAATCTCTTTTCTTTCATTGTTTTTCTAGTGAAAGCCTTTATCCTTTTCACTGTGGCGAAACACGTCTCGCTTTCCGGTGTTGTCACTGGTATCGTACAAATAATTCGTAGTAGTTTCACTGATTCCGATAACCACAAAAGCGGCTCGTAGTAAAATTGCGTGCTTGTGGAATATCGTCTCAGTTTTGTGACTGGTTTTGCGATTTCCTGTCACAGAGGTCACAGTTCGCAGTAACTGACGGAAAGTCATCGAGTAAAACAGAAGTGATTTCAGGCGTTCCCCAAGGTTGTATTATAGGCCCTTTGCTGTTTCTTATCTATATAAAATGTTTGGGAGACAATCTGAGCAGCCGTCTTCGGTTGTTTGCAGATGACACTCTCGTTTATCGACTAATAAAGTCATCAAAAGATCAAAATAAACCGCAAAACGATTTAGAAAAAATATCTGAATAGTGCGAAAAGTGGCAGTTGACCCTAAATAACGAAAAGTGTGAGGTCATCCACATGAGTACTAAAAGGAACTCGTTAAACTTCGACTACACGATAAATCAGTCAAATCTAACAGTGGTAAATCCAGCTAAATACCTAGGTATCACAGTTACGAACAACTTAAATTGGAAAGAGCACACAGAAAATGTTAAGAGAAGGCTAACCAAAGGCTGCGTTTTATTGGCGACACTTAGAAAATGTAACAGACCTACCAAGGAGACTGCCTACACTACGCTTGTCCGTCCTCTTTTACAATACTGCTGCGCGGTGTGGGATCCTTACCAGTTAGGACTGACGGAGTACATCGAAAAAGTTCAAAGAAAGGATTTTTTGTATTATCGGGAAATATGGGAGAGAGTGTCACAGAAATGATACTGGATTTGGGCTGGAAATCATTAAAAGAAAGGCGTTTTTCGTTGCGACTGAATCTTCTCACGAAATTCCAATCACCAGCTTTCTTCTCCGAATGCGAAAATATTTTGTTGACACCGACCTACATACGATGGAACGATCACCACGGTAAAATAACGGAAATCAGAGCTTCTACGGAAAGATATAGGTGTTCATTCTTTCCGCGTGCTATACGAGATTGGAATAATAGAGAATTGTGAAGGTGGCTCGATGAACCCTCTGCCAGGCACTTAAATGTGATTTGCAGAGTATCTATGTAGATGTAGATGTAAATTATTCTCGTAAATAAACTTCAAAAGTGTTTCTGCTCCTTTTGCAGTACGAAATCATTTCTACTATATGTGACTGTCAATTCCTGTAGCAGCTCTGTTTCATTGACGTCAAATAATATAACTGTAGTCTGAAATTATTTGTCAACTTGTATTTCGGAAACAAAATGAATTGGAACAGTGCACCTACCTACAATTGACTGCTGAAAGCGAAATGCTCGTCAATGTTAGTCATAGCAAGGTCAGAGATCCCTTTTTAACAGTTTTCCAGGATTCTACAAAAACGAAAAGGTTTTGGGCCGACAATCTCTTCATTTTCATCCTTATCATCCCAGTGAGGATCGTAATCAAGACAATTTCTAGTCATTTCTGTCACTGGCTTGTAATCAAACACTTTCACGCCGACATCTTCACGTTTCTGCTAATTGAACGAAATGTCACAGTGTTTCAGAACCTTATCGAAAAACTCGAGTCAAAAGAGAAACTCGTTGTCGCTGTTGAGAAGTTTCCGAAGGCCAACTGTTCCTGATTATTGAAAAATCAAATCTGCCGCCATCGTCAATGATCCCGAAGGACTCAGCTGTTACTTTCCTATACTCAAATAAGGTGTTCACGCACCGCGTTTTAAAATTCCATTTTGTGTAACCAATTCTTGGGATACCTTTCGTCACAGCTTTATCCAATACTACAATTATTTTCACAGACTTTTAGAAGAAAGCAGAGTATGCCTGTGAACTGATAAAAAATATTCCATGTTCTTTGCGTTGTGTTGCACGGCGCTCTACAATGAGGTTGAGTTGTTGGGGCTAACAGTGTACAAAATGTGCTCTTCCATCCACTGCTTTCACTGTTGCCTGCACCCCATTGTGTCTACCGCTCGTAACTGAAGCTCCATCATAACTCTGCCAGCTTTCCACGAGCGTCGTGAGTCTTCGGTTTGTCCTCAATGTCGCAGGTGCGGTCTCACAGACCGCTGGCGTTTATTGTTACTCAGTTGCTAAAGCGTGGGAGTGGGGTAGGAGATTACAGCGTTGTCTAGCTGTTCTTCCCCGAAGCTGCCTTAGTTTCCTATGTCAGTAGTCGCCTGAACGTGACTTGCACATATACTACTTCTCCCTCTTTCGAGTTAGCGGTCTCTGAGACCGCGCCTTGCACTTTGGTTTCAGTAGCTAGGTCTTCGTCTACTGACTTTGAGGAGACGGTTTGAGGACAGTTTAGGAAGTAATGTTGGATCAGACAGTGACAACGAAATACAAAGTGAATTCAGAATAGGAACAGTGTGAAAGTGAATTTGTTTTGCCACTTGTGGATTCCTTGAAAGAAACAGGTGGTCTAAGTGATGGAGACGGAAGTGTAGGAACTGAATCTTTAGCTAAAGGTTCTGTTGCAAATATATTTAGTTGAAACAAATATCGCTGTCCTCGAAGCGTCTTGCAAGGATGGCCAATGGCATTATTTTTCCGCACGTTGGACATAAGTGAGGTGAATGCGTTTCTCTTCACAGTTCCTACAAAGGAGATACTCAGGCGAGCCAATTTAATTTTTTTTAAGAAGTTTACAAACTCATTATCGAAGCCACATAAAAAAAGCGAGTCAACAACTATCACATACCCTGTGTTTTGAGTGTAGCAGAACCAAGAGTAAAAGTCGTAGAAAGATCCGAAAAACGCAAAACATGATCCTACTGTGAGCCAAAAAAGAAGAAAGAGACACCTTATATTTGTCATTGTTGCAAGAAGCATATCTAGCTTTATTTCTCTTCGAAAATATCCAGCGAGTGCAAAGAAGACATCTGAGAAGGCAACTAAATATCTGAAAATCAGTAGTGTAATTTTCGTGTTTTTGGATGTTTTATAGGATTTTTTTACGTTTTAATTGTTACATGTATAACAAACAATACAAATAGAGCAAGCAGTAAGATCCAGAGTGCAGGATATGCGAGTTTTCGTAGCATTGTTATTATCATGTATTATTACGTTTCCAGAATGAGATTTTCACTCTGCAGTGGAGTGTGCGCTCTTGTGAAACTTCCTGGCAGATTACAACTAAGTACCGGACCGAGACTCGAACTCGGGAACTTTGCCTTTTGCAGACAAGTGCTCTACCGACTGACCTACCCAAACACGACTCACGACCCGTCCTCACAGCCTCAGTTCTGCCAGTATCTCGTCTCGTCTCCTACCTTCCAAACTTTACAGAAGCTCTCCTGCGAATCTTGCAGAACTAGCACTCCTGAAGGAAAGGACATTGCGAAGACATGGCTTAGCCACAGCCTGGGGGATGTTCCCAAAATGAGATTTTCACTCTTCAGTGGAGTGTGCGCTGATATGAAACCTCCTTTCTTGCAGGAGTGCTAGTTCTGCAAGGTTCGCAGGAGAGCTTCTGTAAAGTTTGGAAGGTAGGAGACGAGATACTGGCAGAAGTAGAGCTGTGAGGGCGGGGCGTGAGTCGTGCTTGGGTAGTTCAGATGGTGGAGCCCTTGCCCGCGAAAGGCAAAGATCCCGAGTTCGAGTCTCGGTCCGGCACATAATTGTAATGTGCCAGGAAGTTTACTATTATATTTATTTTATGCAATTTTTTCTTTAAATGCATTTTTTCGGAAAAATAAACTTTAAAATTTATTTGGATACGTTTTGGGTGGTACTAACGTAATCGTTCACATAAAAAGCTGATTTGTTCCACTGAAATTGTTGCTTTCGAAATCAACTGACAGCAAACAGCATATACAGAGTCCAGCAGCTCGTTCAGTATTGTTTCGTAAAGGCCCAAAAATACACGACGTTCCTTTACTTACGCACCTTACTCTTATACTGTGCTTGGGAGTCGCCCTAAGCAGTCCTAAAGCAACGCACTGGCCCTACCCAACTAACACCCTCACTCTTCCACACGCGTCAGTTGCCTGCCTTCAAACCTCTGGGACTGTTGGCAAATTACAAAAGTCAACCGATTCTAAAGACTTTAATCATTCGTTTGGATGAGCTGGTAGTCGACCCATACAAAATCATTGATAATTCTCGTTGATAATATTCGAAAATGTAATGACTCGATTTTTCATTCACGATTCGTGCATACTGTAACATTTACGTGATTTATATTTTTGGAGGGCACCACCCCAGCAACCTCAATGAATAGCCGATCAACAGAGGAAAGTCCACTGGACCTAACGGGATACCAATTCGATTCTACACAGAGTACGCGAAAGAACTTGCACCCCCCCCCCTTCTAACAGCCGTGTACCGCAATTCTCTAGAGGAACGGAAGGTTCCAAATGATTGGAAAAGAACATAGGTAGTCCCAGTCTTCAAGAAGGGTCGTCGAGCAGATGCGCAAAATTATAGACCTGTATCTCTGACATCGATCTGTTGTAGAATTTTAGAACATGTTTTTTGCTTGCTTATCATGTCATTTCTGGAAACCCAGAATCTACTCTGCAGGAATCAACATGGGTTCCGGAAACAGCGATCGTGTGAGACCCAACTCGCTTTATTTGTTCATTAGCCCCAGAAACTATTAGATACAGGCTCCCAGGCAGATGCCATTTTCCTTGACATCCTGAAGGCGTTCGATACAGTTCCGCACTGTCGCCTGATAAACAAAGTAAGAGCCTACGGAATACCAGACCAGGTGTGGCTGGATTGAAGAGCTTTTAGCAAACAGAACACAGCATGTTGTTCTCAATGGAGAGACGTCTACAGAAGTTAAAGTAACCTCTGGCGTACCACAGGGGAGTGTTATGGGACCATTGCTTTTCACAATATATATAAATGACCTAGTAGATTGTGTCGGAAGTTCCATGCGGCTTTTCGCGGATGATGCTGTAGTATACAGAGAAGTTGCAGCATTAGAAAATTGTAGCGAAATGGAGGAAGATCTGCAGCGGATAGGCACTGGGTGCAGGGAGTGGCAACTGAACCTTAACATAGACAAATTTAATGTATTGCAAATACATATAAAGAAGGATCCTTTATTGCATGATTGTATGATAGCGGAACAAACACTGTTAGCAGTTACTTCTGTAAAATATCTGGTGGTATGCGTGCGGAACGATTTGAAGTGCAATGATCATCTAAAATTAATTGTTGGTAAGGCGGGTGCCAGGTTGAGATTCATTGGGAGAGTCCTTAGGAAACGTAATCCATAACCAAAGAGGTGGCTTACAAAACACTCGTTCGACCTATACTTGAGTATTGCTCATCAGTGTGGGATCCGCACCAGGTCGGGTTGACAGAGGAGATAGAGAAGATCCAAAGAAGAGCGACGCGTTTCGTCGCAGGGTTATTTGGCAAGCGTGATAGCGTTACGGAGATGTTTAGCAAACTCAAGTGGCAGACTGTGCAAGAGAGGCGCTCTGCATCGCGGTGTAGCTTGCTGTCCAGGTTTCGGGAGCGTGTGTTTCTGGATGAGGTATCGAATATATTGCTTCCCCCTACTTATACCTCCCGAGGAGATCACGAATGTTAAATTAGAGAGATTCGAGCGCGCACGGAGGCTTTCCGGCAGTCGTTCTTCCCGCGAACCATATGCGACAGGAGCAGGAAAGGGAGATAATGACAGTGGCACGTAAAGTGCCCTCCGCCACACACCGTTGGGTGGCTTGCGGAGTATAAATGTAGATGTTGATGTAGATGTCGATGAACGATTTCAGAATCTTTTGAGGCTCACCATGCAACGTCGTAGTTTATGTACGCTGCTGCTACAGAAATAATGTCCACTCACCACGCGATGATTTCTTCTTCTGAATTTCGGTGAACACGCATTCCCCGTTAAAAACGAATAATGTGTGTCTACTGGAAAACCTATAGTAGAACCAGTAGCATTACAAGATTCCAGCTGATGCAACAAATGTTTTGTTAGTATCAGGTTAGCTGCGCCGTTAAATGATGGATAGTTTGTGAGTGAAAATTTCAATATATTGTAACTTGCTTGATACAAAACACCACCAGGTCTGAAGTTACAATTTCGGAAGACTCACATGCAAGGGCGATCGCTTGTATTAGCCAGCTTATGGTAACTACGCGAACTCGTTACAAAGGGATTAACAAGCGAATTGTCTGTGACGGAATGCTCCATCAAATATTACATAATCTGGCCACTACCACTGTTCAGTTTGTGGTGACGCCTTGTAAAACATACCATGCAGATTACAGATGTCGGACGTCGCAGGCTGGGCAGACTGGTAAAACAGGACAGGCGGCGAACAGTGACGGACCTAACATCAGACTTTAATGAAGGGCGGAATATAAGTGTGTCTGAACAAACAGTGCAGTGAACGCTCCTAATGATGGGCATACACGCACACACACACACACACACACACACACACACACACACACACACACAAACACACACACACACACACAAATCAGTTCGTTCTACTGACAAAGTCATCAATGGAGTAGAAGGAGTTGGCCACCAAAAAATGGCTCTGAGCACTATGGGACTTAACATCTCTGGTCATCAGTCCCCTATAACTTAGAACCACTTAAACCTAACTAAGCTAAGGACATCACACAGCACCCAGCCATCACGAGGCAGAGAAAATCCCTGACCCCACCGGGAACAGAACCCGGGAAACCCGGCGTGGAAAGTGAGACCGCTACCGCACGACCACGAGCTGCGGACAGTTGGCCACCAAAAAATCTTTTAGGCTTCTCTTAATCTGAATTTCATTGGTTGTTAAGCTTTTTATGGCTGCTGGCAAGTTATTGAAAATGTGTATTCCTGAATAGTGCACACCTTTTTTGTACAAGAGTAAGTGACTTTAAATCCTTGTGAAGATTATTCATGTTTCTAGTCCTGATTCCATGAACTGAGCTGTTGGTTTGAAAAAGTGATGTATTTTTAATGACAAATTTCATTAAGGAATAAACATATAGGGAAGCAGTAGTTAGTATCTCTAGTTCCCTAAACAGGCTTCTGCAAGATGTTCTTGAGTTCACAGAACATATAACTCTTACTGCACGTTTTTCGTGCCGGGAAAACTTTAGCTTGGCTTATTACGCCAAAAAATAATCCCATATGACATTATGGAATGAAAGTAAGCATAGTATGCCAGCTTTTTCATTTTTATATCCCCTATGTCTGAGACAATTCGCATTGCAAATAGAGATTTGTTAAGACGCTTCAGCAGTTCTGTGGTGTGCTCCTCCCAGTTGAATTTATTATCAAGCTGTAGTCTCAAAAATTTAACATTGACCACTTCTTCAATCTGCTTGTCATCGTATGTTAGGCCCATACTCGTAGGATACCCCTTACAGGTTCTGAACTGCATGTAGTGTGTTTTTTCAAAGTTACAAGCACCTGATAATGTTAACGCCATTACATCAGCAACTACAACTGAAATGGGCACGTGACCATCGCCACTGGACGTTGATGCAGTGGCTGAGCGTCGCATTGTCTGATGAATCTCGATACCTTCTTCCTCATGAAGATGGGAGAGAGCGAATCCGTCGTGTTCCAGGAGAACAGCACCTTGACACCTGCACCGTGGGACGGAGACAAGCTGGTGGCGACTCCAGTATGCTCTGGGGAGCATTCACTTGGGCATCCATGGGTCCAATACAGATCGTGCAAGGCACTGTGACAGCCAAGAAGTCTCTTACATTGGTTGGACGCCACGTATACCCATTCGTGACGATCATGTGTCTCGACGGCAGTGACATTTTTCGACAAGATAAGGCCATATGTGTGATAGAGTGGATCGAGGAACACAGTGGCGAATTCCAATTGGCGTGCCGGCCCCCTGACTCGCCAGATCTGAACCCGATCGAACACATCTGGGACGGGATTGAACGTGGCGTCAGAGCTCGTGGCGTGCTTCCACGGAATTAACTGGAATTAGGTGGCTTGTGTGTGCAGATGTGGTGCCAACTGCCTCCAGCGACCTGCCGAGGCCTCCCTGTTATCTGTGCCAAAGGTGGACATACCGGCTGTTACGTAGGTGGTCCTAACGTTATAACTGACGAGTATACGTACTAATTAGCGTAAATTTGATGCATTTTACACTTAAAAGATGTAGGTATTACAAACTGAACGAAAGAAAGACCAAAGCGACATTTGGACCATCGATCCATTGACAATTCAGATTACCATTCTGCAATGCTACAATTTCAGCCCTGCATCACGATTCATAAAATACCATGATTATAAAAAATACAGTTCCTCGGAAAACTTCAAAGCCATTTTGGTAGACCATTAACAACTC